>NC_133578.1:43789091-44534591 GCF_964106895.1 Numenius arquata
TCCCTGACACCCTTGACATCTGCAGATATAGTGTGTCCCAAAGCCAGTGTTCCTCAAATCTGCTCACTGCAAGGTCTGGCCCTCCTGCTTGTCCTCATGTGCCTCAAGGAACAGATCTCAGACTCCATGGGCTTTCTGGAAAGCAAAGCTGGATACCTCCAACGTGAGGAAGGCTTCTGTCCTCTGAACAATTAAAGGCTCTTTCTTCCCAAAGATGTACCCAGTTCCCAGTGGAAAACTCCGGGTCCGAAGGTGTTGCTGGGTTAATCCTTCATGGCGATAGCACTGATTGCAATGGCTAACAGGGTCTTTCCACCTAAGCAAGCATGCTTCGACATCACCCTTGGATGGGGCTCTATGGGAAAACTCCCCTCCTACCCATACCATCAGAGTTCTGACAGAGCTCAAAATACAAGGAAGTATTGAAATAGATGTTCCCACCTGTTCCCTGGTGGAACAGGACTTCCACAAGGGGTGAAGTATGGAAACCAGCATGTGGACAAAGATGAGACAGCTTTTGAACTCCTTTATGGTCAACCAAGTGTTGAAGAGCCCTGAAGATCTGGAGCGCAGGACAGCCATGAAGAGGCTGCTGTTGTGTTCACCTTATCCACAGCATGAGTGACCCCTATGGCAAACCTGCACCATGCTGCAGCCTGGGGAGAGGACATGCTTGTTACGGTTGTGCTTGCCTGGAGTCGGGCTTCCCTTGAGCCTATCTCATGCTAATGAAGCACACCAAATTGTCCAGATCCTACTGTCTGTAGCTGATCTGAGCTCCTGCTGCAACCAAAGAGCTTCTGGAAGCATCCAGTTTGCTGGGCACTGCTGTGGTGAGAGATGAGGTTTCAGGAGGTGGCCCTGGCAGCTCTTTGGGGGTGCGTGTGTAATGGACTGGAGCTGCAGTGAAGGAGGAAGGACTGGAGCTGCTCTCTGTGTTATAGAGGCTCATTCCAGGTTCAAGGCCTCCAGCCAGCTTTCACTGGTGGGAGGAGGAGGAGAAAGGAGAAAGAATGGTCTCCCTGATGTCACTGAGCCTTTGGGACACCAGTCTTCCCTTCTGAGGAGCACTGAACTTGAGTGAAACCCCTATCTGAGAGGGAAGCATTACAGAAGCAGCTCCGATGCCTCCCCAGACCAGAGACTGCCCCAGCACCTCTGACGATCCATGAAGATTTCAAAAGCAGTTGCAAAGTGAGGACATTTTTTTCCATAAGCTGAGGAAGAATGCTTTTGCTTGGCAAAATTAAAAATAAATGTATAATTGGGCCTGGACAAGGGAAGGACTTTGGCAAACAAGTATTTTCCAAGCCATATTATCTGCAAGCTCTGGCTCATGGATCATATTTCTCTTGGCAAGGGGAAAGAGCTCCTGCTAACCTGTGACTCCTTTCATCCTCTTTCTATCTGAGAGAAGCTAAAGGTCAACACGCTCCTTCCCTGATCCTCACAGGCAGGTTTGGCGGTCTCTCTCTCTTCCTGGCCTTGGTACCCATCCCTCCTGCAGTTCTTGTCACACTCAGAAAGGTACTGGACAGAGAACCGCTAAAGATTTCCCAATCTGAAATCCTGCATCTTCATAAACTCCTGCAGGGCTGCGAGGGATTTGCACTGTGTGCTACAGTGAGGCTCCGTACGGCCAGCGTGAACCAGGGGTGCCATGGATCCAGCTTTGGCTGATGTTGAACGAGCATGAGCTCCTGTCCCTCCTTCCCAGCTTTCTCTTTTCTGGGCTTTTGTGCAGAAGTAAGATCATGTGTCTTTGGGCAGTTTACTGTTCTGCACTGCACTGTGTAATTTTAAGTCCTCTGCCCCCACCTGTACACCTTTCCTTGAAAGAAGGGTGTCTGCGGCATGCATAGATGTTTGGTTACCAGCTTTGGTTACAGCTGGGAGCTGCTGTCATGCGAAGAGGAGCAGAGATGACAGCTGGAAGGGATTTCAGTTTCCTCAGCTCTTGGATGGCAAGAGAGTGGCTGCAAAGCTGGGCTAGACAGAGCCACCGCACTGAGGCAGCTCCCCAAAAGCTCAGAGGTGCTGATGAAGCACTGAAAATATGGAGGAAACTCTTGGGCACATGTCGCTGCAGTGCTGAAGCCCACGTACCATTGAGCGATTGCTGCCTTCTGCCTGTCAGGAGGCTGCAGTCGCGTGGCTTGTCACAGGAAACATTTCAAAGGCCAGGAGTCTTGAACTGGCATGACCACTGCCTGAAGCAGTGATGCTGGAGGGGCCAATTGCCAAGTCACCACTCACTCCCACCACAGTTTACTCTCTGCCTTCCCTCTGCCCACCTCTGTCATCTCCATCGCCTGGGGACCAGATGCACACCTACCTTCACATGAGATGCTACCTTGTTTAAGCATTTAGAACAGTGGGCAAAAGCATCACTACCCAATTGTTACCCACCATCATTACCAATCTCCTGGCAAGTGAACCCCAAGAAGGGCTGTTGGCACCAAAGAGAAATGGAGGGGTTCCCTTGTACATCTATTGGCTCTCTTGGAGAAAAAAACCTCCTCCCACCTCCTCTCTTGTCTCTGGCCTGCCCTGGATGGAGCTGATGGAGTGAGTGGCCACTGCCTGGATGGGATATGGCAGAATGACAGCTTTGGTCTGTTGCAGCACACGCTCCCAGGGCTCTGCAACCTCCTGAGGACAGAAGCTCTCTAGAGCCATAACAGGACCTCTGCCAGCCCAGCTGCAACCTAGACATGTCCAAGCCCTGAGGCATGGGAAGGACCTCTGTGGAAGGAGGTCTGTGTCACCTTTAGGGTGATGTGTTCCACCAAGGATCTTTCTGTGCCCCTGGATCACCTCTGTCACAGCAGATGAGTTCTCACTGTGCAACCCAGCTGGGCTTTGCTGCTAGAAAGCACCATCCCTGCCTCCCTGATCCTATTCCCTACCAGGTCCTCTGTTACTGGATGGAGGTGTGGAGGAGAGGGATGGCTTTTAGAGCCTTGGAGGCTCTGCTCAGGGGCTGTTCTCTCCCACAGCCTAGCTGCCACTGAAAGCATGTGATGTTCAACCCATGTCTGCAGTCACACCTTAGCCCAGAAAGCTTCTAGTTTTTGCTCACACTCAGCAGGGATCTGGCCAGGGCTGCCTCTGACGGGGCTTGCAGAGAAAACAGGGCATAAGGAAGTGTGAGGATTTGCAGCCTGTGCAGGTAGGGGAGCACAGGGGGAGCCAGGCACAGCTCCTGAAGCATCTCCCCACCTGTGCTACCCCCATCAATAGGTCCTTTCTTGTGAGGCTGGCAGAGGTGACTCACTGACGGATGCAAGGCATGAGTCAGATGCCCCCGCCCACCACATCACAAAATGAAGGGACCAGCCCTTCAGGGCAGGAGCAGGATCAAGAGAAAAAAAATCCCCGTTGTGAGAGCTCTTTGTGTTTCCCTAGGGCGAGGCTGGACCTCCAGGACCCAAAGGCTACAGGGGAGATGACGGTCCCCGTGGCAATGAGGTCAGTGCTGCTTCATCACCACATCTGGGGGGAGGGAATGAAGGGAAGACCAGGAGATGCTGCCCATTAGGGCTGGCACCAAATCCCTTGGATTTTGGAAACTTTTAGGTACAAACTCAGGTGCTAGCTTCCTGGCAGACACATCGAGGCATTTTTCATGGGTCCTTAAGGCCATGTCTGCCTTTTTCCCCACCTCTGTGAGGCCATGTCATGCAGAGAGTATAGCCATACCACAAGCCATGTGGCTTTCCATCACAGAAGCTGGGGGAGATGCTCTCGAAGGGCAGCTGCCCGAATCTGCCAGCAGATTTAATCCCCAGGGCAGGGAGCAAGCTGAATCCCAAGCCCAGCTGTGGGCTTTGCATTGCTCTTGTATAAACAAAACACCTTCTGTGATGGGCTCCTGATGGTAGCTGGTTGCCTCAGAAGGCATTGTCTTCCCAGCTTAAAGGATGGTGTGCAGTGCTTGACTGCTGCTTCTGCTCCTTTCAGGGCCCAAAGGGATTGCCTGGAGCACCTGGGCTGCCTGGAGACCCTGGCCTGATGGGAGAAAGGGTGAGTGGTATTTGTCTGGGGGGATTGCTCACCATGTGGAAAGGATGTACAAGAGGCTGGTTCCACATAGCATGATCCAACGCAGGGAGAAAAGAAATTACATTCACACACAGCTGAAATGCTGGGAAAACTTGCAAGCAGCTTGTTTTTGAATATGCACCACATCTGCAGGCTCAAATAGATATATTTTGGGATGTACTTTCCAGCAACAGAGACCTGATACTTCCCAGTCTGTTCCCAGCCTGTGGCCATATCCCCAGTTCCTGAGAGGGACAGTGGTTGTGCAGGTCACACACAAAAAGGCAGGTCTTTCTACCTGCCTGCACCAGTGTCCAACCCACCAGTCACATATTTTTTGCACAGACATTTTGCTCTGTCCAAGGAGGGCAAAATCCTGCTGCCATGCTATCTAAGGGCTCTGCTTTTCATTATCTCATATATTTCTCCCTTGCTTTCCAGGGAGAGGATGGCCCTCCTGGGAATGGCACAATTGGATTCACAGGTGCCCCGGTAAGTTGTTTGTGCTGCTTTGAAACTGTAAGCTTATTTCTGTTTGTCCAAACTAATATGCTCCTCTCCTTCATCCCCAGGGGCAGCCAGGAGACAGAGGTGACCCTGGCATTAATGTAAGTGTGCTGCTTTCTCACAAACCCAACAGAAATTGCCCTAGCTGGTGGTTTGGCACCTAAAGCCTCTCCATCAGATGCATGGTGAAATGCAGCATGGAGGCTGCTCCTCCAAAGCCCTCTTTTCCTTCTGCCCACCTTTCCCTGCAGTGGATGCTTCTGGTGAAATTGTCCTACCTTGGTGCACGGTAGTAACACCCAAGGGCTGCAGTCTGGGCTGGATGCTCTCCGATGCAGCCCTGGAGCCAGAGTTTGGGGTTGGCAGTGCCACTGAGGGGAAACTGGATGGTGCTCTAACAGTGAAAGCCACCTAAGAAGCTTTCTCCTTCAGTAGCTCTGCAATTTGGTGCTAGGGAGCCTATACGCTGCTCTGGACTCCCCCCGCCCAAACCAGCCCTCACAAGGTCACTGCATGCCAGCACCAACTTCATCACACTAACAGCAGCTGTCCATGCAGGAGTCTCTTCTGTACTATTTTTCAGGGAACAAAAGGCTATGTTGGTCCTAAAGGTGATGAAGGAGAAGCTGGAGACCCTGGCAATGATGTGAGTAATCTCTATAAAGCTGAATCATTTTTCTCTGTGAACAAGTGCAGGAGCTTTGGGCTGGATCTCTGACATTACCCTGCCTGTGGGTCAGAGCCTATCAGACTTTGTAAGTCTACAAGTGCCCTTTGCCACTGACCAGTGTTTGATGGCAAGGGGACCTCTCCCTAGATGTTCATTTTGTGTCCTATAGCTTATCACTGGCAAAACTCCAGCCTGAGGTGGGTATCATCTCTGCAAGGTTTTCTGTGATTCCAGATAGCACCAACGATTGCACCTATGCTGCCCCATTGTCCCATGGAGGCAGATTTTCCTAGTGTCCATCCTGACCCTCCCAAGTCCTAGCTCATTTGGTTGGGTACAGAAATCTCAGATAACATTTCTGTGGTTAAGCAGAGGTTCGTAGACATCTGGAGGGGAAGGTGCTGCACTCTGACACACTCAGATTTGTGGATTTTGGTTTTCTTTTCATTCCAGAACCTAACCCCTGGCCCCAGGGGCATCAAAGGAGCAAAGGGCCACAGGGGACCTGAAGGCCGCCCGGTAAGCAAGGATCGTGGCAGGGTTTGCACCAACAAGAGCAGTGTGCTGGGTTGACAGAGCTCCCAACAGCAGGGCTCGCTTCAGACTTGCTGTGCTTGGCCTTGCTCACAGCAGGAGCAAGGCAGTTTGAAAATCCACTGCTGCAGCATCCTGGTACACGGGTCTCTGAAATCATGTTTATCCCAAATCAGGGCAGAAAATACTTGGCACTTGTGGTTTTTCATGAGAAAAGCATTCTCATATGATCGGGTTCAGTAAGGGCAAGCAGCCTTTTGGAGTGGCCATCCTGAACACGTGGAAGCGGGTCTCCTTCCCCCTCACCCCGTGCAGCCCCAGGGCATTGTGCAAACAAGCAGATGTACCTGCTCAAAGCCTAGTGCAGGAGCCAGCAACTTGGAAGCCAAAAGACTTTTCCAGAATCTGCATTGCTTAGCAAGGTATCAGCAGAGTACGCTGCAGATAGGACTGGCTCCTCTTCTAACTGCTCTCTCCACGCTTCTGTTTGACAGGGACCACCAGGACCTGTGGGGCCTCCGGGACCAGATGTGAGTGGGATAGGATCAGGGCATTGTTTGTTTGCTTGGTCTGTGCTTCCCCTGCCCCACATGATGGCTCCTGGGAGGGGGTTACTTCTGGGGGAGCCTTGTGCTCCCGGGCTGGGTGGTGGCTGCCCCCCATTACTGTCCCAGCAACTAGCCAAATTTCCTTCCTGCCACCCCATCACCAGCCAGTCCCCTCTGAAGTGTGCCCTACTTCCACATCACTCATTTCCAGATCAGGACCTGCTTTGAGGGTTCAAAGCATCAACAGGAGTGGTGGGCAGCACCTGGGAGCCAGGAAACTGCCTTCATTGTTATTTAAATGTTTCTTTACCTCTGTTCTCAGGAATGTGAAATCTTGGATATCATCATGAAGATGTGCTGTAAGTATCCCTGTACTATTCCTCCAGCCCTGCTCAACTCCTTGCTGAGTGGGACGTAGCTGCTTTTTCTCTGGCCCCCAGTGAGCAGGGCCATCTCCAGGCAGCATGCAGAGGGATGCCATGGGCATCACACCCTTTCCATGAGGCACAGTTAAGTCAATGAGCTGGGGGAGAGGTGAAAGGTTCTCCCTGCAGCTGGGACAGCAACCCAAAAGATGCAAATCTTTTGCATGTTGCTGTCCCTTCTCTTGACCCAGGGACTTCCAGCTCAATCTCTGGAGTAGGTCATGCAACTGTGTGTCACTTGTGCATACTGTAGACTTGTTTGCTGTGTCTGTGGCTCTGTACATGCACAATTACCCTCAGGGAAAATACAAGCCAAGTTATGTAAAATCTTTGTGTGGAGCATTTTACAATGTTTTTCTCTTAAACAGCAGGGCCTGACTTTCCCCCTTGGGAAAGGGAGGTCTCTTCTGGGGTGTCCTGCAATGGGAAGCAGTAGTACACATGTGCTGCAAAGGTTTTCTGGCCCCACGGGCAGTAATTAAGTGCTTGAAGGACACAGGATACTTAGGGAACTGAATTTCAGCTCCATACTCTGGTGATTTCCTTAATCCCTGCAGGATTAACTTTTATTTTTACTTAAATAAGAGTGCACCAGCATGTGCAAGAGCTCTGCTGCATGCAGTGCTCTGGGCTGAGGCAATACAATCTGAAACAAGAGCAAGATCTGGATATTCCAAACTGGAATATCCCTTTCCAAAGGGAAACCTCCATGAGCTTGAATTGTCCAGACCAGGTGTCTTTGCGTTTGCAGAAACACAAACCTGCAGTCTGTACTAGTGTGTGAAAACCCCTCGTGTCAAGCGTTTTAACGCTCTCTCTTTCTCTCCTTTCTCCTCTAGCTTGCTGTGGTGAGTGTTACTTGGCTAAGTTCCTCTGCAAACATTTGCTAGCCCTTCTCCTCGCTTGCACCCCTCCCTTTCCCTGCTCCTCACCTTCTGTTATGGAAATGTGGTGAGAGCCTGGGAGGGAGGACTGAGCATGATGGGAGGGCAGTGAGCTCTTCCCAGGGGTGCTGCATGGGTTCAGAAGCTGCTGTGGCTGTGCCCTACAACTGGAAAAGTGCTGTTGAGGTGCCCTGTGCCAGCAAACTGCAGGCAGATTTTCTCTACCCTTTTTGCAGTTGAAAGGGATGGCAGTTCAGGGCACGCTGTGGATCCAGCTCTGTCCTCCTCCTTCCAAATCCTGTGCTGGTCTGCAGAGAAATGTGCTGGCTTTTTTTTCTCTGATGCTGTCCCAATGAGTTGGATTCACAGTCCAAAAGCTTGAAGGCAGAGCCAAGGGCACATGATGTCCTTCAGCCATGGGAAAGAGGGGAGTAAGTTGAGTCAGCCTCCTCCGGCCCACCTCTGTCCTCCTGGGGTGGGTGAATGGAAGAAGTGAGAAGACTTATGAGGAAACGGGGTTTGGAATAATTACTGGGTGTTTTAAGGGAACTCACAGCTTGGAAATGCTACGTGTCTTGTAAGGGACGCTGAGCAAAATGCAAATGGAAAAATTAGTAAACTGATTCTCAAGTCTCCTATGCAGCTATTTTGCCACTTTATTTTACACCATGCTTTGTGGGTAGATAGGGAACAGGCACCCACCTGGTCAGGACTAAGAGCAGACATCAGTGCTTGCTTTCGTATGCCTCCCTGCAAAACGTACTGCTCTGAGTGAGCTGCTCAGATAGAAAACACAAGCCCCTCCACTCCTCTCTGCCCTGCTGTAGAGTGCACCTGCGGTCCTGTCGACCTCCTCTTTGTGTTGGACAGCTCGGAGAGCATCGGCCTGCAGAACTTCCAGATTGCCAAGGACTTCATCATCAAAGTCATCGACCGCCTTAGCAAGGATGAGCGTGTGAAGGTGAGATTTCCAGAGTGCAAGGATACACTTTTGTGCACTCACTTATTTTTCACTTCAGGCAGAAAAGTGGGGAGGTGCCTCCATTCCAAAGAGCCTCTATAAGGTTTAGCTTCAAGCATGTAACTGGGGTGGGTTGTGAGCCCTCCCAGATTCGTAATGTGATGGAGATGAGACAGCAGTTTGTTGTCCCAAAATATAGACATTTCTCTCTTTTTGGGCAAAAGGACTCTGCCTGCTGTGGATGTGAACTCTTCCTTCATGTCCCAGAGCACATGGCTCATAAAGCATTCACCTGATCAATCAGTCTCTCAGTCTATTCCTTGTCTTGATGAGCATTTCAGGTGACTGGAGTAGACAACACACGTCGTGTGTTGCAACTTCCCCTAGCTCCCTGATAGCCAGCCCCCCAGGCACCCTTGTCTGCCCCAAGCTTGTGTTTAGGTTACCAGTTAAGCACACTACTAGAACACACCTTTGCAGCCCAAAACAGCAATATTGTCCCAGTAGTGAGTCTTTCAGTCTGAAGAAGCACACAAATGCTTACTCTCCTAACTCTTTTCTGGTAACCCGCTGTGCATGGGAAATTTCATTTACCTCTGTGATTTGGAAGGGATGTTTGGGGATCCAGTCTTTCCTTAAGGTATAACCAGACACATTTGCAGTACACAGGCTGTAAAGCCACAACGACCTGCTTGGACACTTGTGTAGGCACGCATGGGTCTCTCTGGCTGGCAAAAGGCCAATAACAAGCAGAAAGATTAGAGCTGGGCAGCCAAACCACTGTGTTGGAAGAAAAACAAAAGTTTTGAAAAAAGATCTATTCCTAGCCACCCACCATAGCCAAAGGCTTGTGTTGACAATGGAGTTGGGAAATGTGGGTTTGGGTCTTGTTTCACTGACTGGCTCACCAAATTGGTCCCCGTGTGCATTCACTCCTGTTGGGGCTCCTTTTGCCTACTCCTTGTGTAGAGGAGAGGCAGCAGAGCCTGCTGTGAAGGCATTCAGTACAAACCACTGGCAGGATTTCTGGAGCTCTCCATGGCACCCTAAGGTATCTGAACCTAACTGGCTTCTTTCTTTTTCCAACAGTTTGAAACTGGGGAGTCTCGTGTGGGCGTTGTGCAGTACAGCCATGACAACACGCAGGAGCTGGTGGCCATGGGGGATGCCAACATAGACAACATTGGGGCACTCAAACAGTGAGTCTGTGGGGTCTTGGTGCATCGTGCAGAGACCTGATCCAGGGTCACCTACTGACCCATCATCCATCTCCAGGCCAGCAGCTCCTGCAACTGCAAGGATGCTAAATGTTCTTTAGTGGAAAGTAGCAGTTGGTGGCATTGTAGGTGGTGCCGAGGCCAAGGAGCTTGCTAGCATTCCACCCAAAGCCCCATGCAGGGATGTTGCCTTGCCTCAAAAACGTGTTAGAATACATGTTCCCAGGGGCTCCTTCAGTATACATGGGGCAAGGCTTGCAGGCTCACTGGTGTCTGTGCTTTCAGGGCAGTCAAGAACCTGAAATGGATAGCTGGGGGCACCTACACTGGAGAAGCCCTGCAGTTCACCAAGGACAACCTGTTGCGGAGATTCACCTCTGACAAGCGCGTTGCCATTGTCATCACGGATGGACGCTCCGACACACTGCGAGACCCTACGCCGCTCAACTCTCTGTGCGATGTCACCCCAGTAAGGGCATGGGGGAAGCACCCTGCCTGCAGGGAACTGCCACACAGCAGATGTGCTTCAGAGTAGCGCAGGCTTTCTGGAGGACTCCATGTCTTTGCTACCCGAGGCTGGGGCAGGGGGGACACATGTCACTAGAAGCACTTTCACAAAGTGACAGATGTTCAAGTTTATGAATGCATTAGATGATGAATGCATCCGGTGATGGACTCTAAATTCCCTGCAGGTGGTTTCTCTTGGGATAGGTGACATTTTCCGGAGTCCTCCAAATCCAGATCACCTGAATGATATTGCCTGTCTAAGCAGACCGACCAGGCCAGGACTCTCCATTCAAAGGGACAACTACGCCGAGCTGCTAGATGACACCTTCTTGCAGAACATCACCTCATACGTCTGTCAAGGTGGGTGAAAGGTTGTGGCTGGAGGCAATAAGGAAGGTAGTGAGGATTGCCTCAGGCAAAGGGTGAGGGATGCAGACTGCCATCCCCCAGTCATAAGCAGGCGTTGAAGGAAGAGAATGGCATTCAAGGTTTAGTTAAATAAGGGACAAGGACATCTCATGTCTCAGAACACTTTGCAGGTGGGTCCAGGTCCTCTCGTGCTGCGGGACATCTCTATCCACAGAATTTTCCAGGCATGCACCTCTGCTCTTTTCAGTGCATGTTTATAATCTTTGCACAGTGCCTTGCACAATGTGGCTGTGGCTGAGGTTAGTGTTCATCCCTTCTCCAGCTCCATGGGAAGCTATTGGAGAAGTGGTTTTCCTGGGTGAGCTGGTGACGTTATTCTTTCTAATTTTCTTAACAGAGAAGAAATGTCCGGACTACACCTGCCCAAGTGAGTATTGACTCCTCGTGCCACACGAAGGCGTTGTGGGTGCTGTGATGGGGGAAGTGGGAGTTTGTGTTTGTGGGAATGCATAACTTGGAGACCTCTCGCAACAGGGGGACTCCTGGGCTGTAGAAGTAAGCAAGCCTTGTCAGACATTCTCAGGGTCTCTCATACACACACCAGTCCAAGGCACCTGGGGAAAAAGCCTAGACAGTCGCTTTTCTAGCACTTCAAACCTAGAGAGGAAGCTGTGCCAGATTTTAGCTCTCACAGGCTTTAGTTTAGGGAGCACAAAGAAAAAGTCAGCACTGCGGCAGGGATATTTGAGAAAGGTACTTGAAAAGTGAGTACAGGGAGGAATTTAGTGGGGTACACGTCCAAGTCAGAAGTATATACAATTCTCAGACTCATCACAGAAAGAAGCCAGCCTCGGGAGATGAAGTGCTTCCCCAGACACGCAAGGACAGCACTGTGTTTAAGCAACAAGAGTCACTTGATTATCTAAGCCAGATAAGAAACTGGGAATGCAGCCTGTCATAAGCTAAATAAAAGGAGGAATGAAAGGGTAAAAGGATAAGTGTAGGACAGGACAGCTAGCAAATACCCAAAGAGAGGGGATTTCCCACATCTGACCAGTCAGGAAGCCTGTGAGACAGCTGCTGACTTCACTGGCTTTCCCTGGAAGAGGCAGGAGGAGAAACGCAGTGTAACAAGCCCTGGGCCTTTCCCCTTGCAGTCACCTTTGCTGGGCTGGCGGACATTACGCTGCTGGTGGACAGCTCCACCAGCGTGGGCAGCAAGAACTTTGAAACCACCAAGAAGTTTGTGAAGCGGCTGGCAGAGCGGTTCCTGGAGGCTGGCAAGCCTGCTGATGATTCTGTGCGCATCTCAGTGGTCCAGTACAGCGGCAGGAACCAGCAGAAAGTGGAAGCTCAGTTCCAGTACAACTACACAGTCATCGCCAAAGCCATCGACAACATGGAGTTCATTAATGATGCCACAGATGTCAATGCTGCTCTGCGATACGTCACAGGGCTGTACCAGCGATCCTCCCGTGCTGGGGCGAAGAAGAGGGTGCTGGTGTTTTCTGATGGCAACTCTCAAGGGATTACCGCGAGGGCCATTGAGAAGACTGTGCAGGAAGCTCAGCAGGCTGGCATCGAGATCTACGTGCTAGCAGTGGGCAGCCAAGTCAACGAACCCAACGTCCGTGTCCTGGTCACGGGGAAGAGCGCAGATTATGATGTGGTCTACGGGGAGCGCCACCTCTTCCGTGTGCTTGACTATACCTCTCTGCTGCGTGGTGTATTCTACCAAACCGTGTCCAGGAAGATAGCTGTTGACTGAGTGTCTGGATGGGTTTCTGCCAAGGCCATGCCTGCTTCTGTCTCACCTAAAAATGAAAACCAACAAAACAAAACAAAAAAATTAACAGTATTCTTGACCAACCTGAGGAATTTGTGTCTATGCAGATAGCCATAGTGCCACAGCCTGGCTGTGCATAGTCTGCTTCCTTCTCCCCCTTCTTCATCATCTGCATCTCTACTCCGTTAGCCTCAAACTTCCCTCCCTGCCCATGACTGCCTCTTCCTCCCCACAGCAGGCAAACACAAGCACACCTAGCAATAAGCCACCAGAAAACCAATAGAAACCTCATCCCACTGTTTTTTTGCCAAGAAAGAATCAGGATGAGGAATTTTGTACCACTAAGGACTAGCCTGGTCTTATAAGTTTTCAGATACAGGGGGTTTTGTTAATTTGCTTTTTTCTTTCATACATCAGCTGAACCCTTGCCAAGCTCACAATGGTCCTAACCCAATGCTGTGCTTCAAGTGAAAGATTCAACACTTCAGTGAGCTTTGAGAGGGGATCATTGTCATGGCTGTCAAGTTTGGTTCATATCTCCCATGCTTGGAGGGAGAATGGCTGGACTGCATTACCCAAGCTGGGTGGAAGCATCTCTGGCCACCAGTGCCATGGGATGGGGCACTGACTTCCCAGGGCTGGGGTGAAGGTTGTTGGTGGAGCATCCCTCAGCACTGACACTCCCATTCAGGGCAGGGAGATTGAGCACCGACCAAATGAAAGATAGACAGCAGCCATTGGGGAGGGGGGAAACCCTAGAAGAAGCTACATAACTGCACTCCTTCACTAACTGATCTCATGGTCCTACAGTGAAACCAGGAACCTCACAAATAACCTGATGACTTGTGTTATGGTCTAAGCTCCATTCTGGAAAATCTCTCTGAGCCCAGATAGTGGGATTTTTTAAAATATTTTTTTTCAAAAGTGCCAAGCTGTCTAATTCCCGGTGATCTCTCTGGGAGTACTGTTTCTATAGCACCACCTAGGAGTTAGACACCTAGGCCCTAGGGAAACCCACTAACTCAACTATATATTGAATTAGGGCCTCATCCACAGCCCAGAAAATTCAAGGGAAAGGCTGCCGTTATCTGCCAGGGTCTTTGACTCACACCCTATGGATATACTGACAAAGGTGCTATCACTACGTGGGTGTGCTGGGCCCTTGATGTTTACACAGTTGTTTCCAGGACCACACTGAAGATGTGGTTTGGTTGAGTGAGATTTTTGTTTCAGTGCTTCCTTGGTGCTTTTGCTATGAATTCATGCGCTTCTGAGAAAGCAACAGTGACTGCCAGGCATCAGCATCCCAAACTCTTCACTTTGTATCCAAAAACCCAGTGTATGAGTTAGTTTTATTTTATGCCTGTGTTTTACTAAAATTGTCCACTTCAGAAATTTGTCAAATAAATTGTTTTCCACAATCTCACTGGAAGTTGGTCTGGCTTGAATTTCAAGGGGTCCAGATGTTCAAAAAGTCCCCTGGTTAAAAAGAGGTTGCTAGGATGTAGGACGACTCCAGCAGAACCTCTCACATAAAATCATACGGAATAGAACAAAAGAAATCTATTGCTTTTGCATTGAAAATCTGGCTATTATTGAATGCCATGGATTTGGTAAATACTGTGAATTCTCTTCATCTATTAAATAACGCATAACAATTTTTGAGAAGAGCACTGAGCTCTCAAAGAATGGGAAACGCTTACGCAGCTTCCATTTGCCTTCTAGCTGAAAAAAAACCAAAATAAAACAAAACAAAAAGCAAACCAAAAAACCTAACCTACACAGGTAGGTACTGTTGTTTCCAGAAGACCAGGTGCAGAGGGATGGTGATCATCAGGTGAAGAGGTAAGCTGCACTTGCTTTCTGCTTATGTTCAGGATCTCTCCTTAGTACCTCATTTCCTGGGCACGTAGGGAAGCTGCTCTGCAGACAGGGCTAGTGATGGAGATCTCAAACATCTCATCCACCTTTGCCAGGCTCAATGCTCCCCAAACATTTGTTTTACAGCCTAAGACAGCCCTAAAGGGTGCCTGGCTTTGGGAAAGCTCCCAGGCCATACCTGTACGTCCCAGGGGCTTGTTGCAGCCTTTCGCTGCGGATGCATACACAGTCACTTGCTTCGCAGACAGTGGACCACATTCATGCCCCATTTTGGTAATGGAGAGGCACTGTCTTGCTTCACCCTTGTTTCATATCCTCCTCTTAGTCATGCTCTCTCCTGGACAAGCGTCTCAGCTGAGATGTTTGTTGGGCTCCCTGGCTGTCCTGCAGTGCCAGGAACACATCACTCTCAGCTGGAAAGTCTGAGGAGCATCTCCGGTGAGGCTCTGCCGGTGGCTGCAGTTTGATTCAGACGTCCCACTCTCCTCTCCATAGAAAATTAGGAAAAAATGCCTTCTTGTCTGCCCTAATAAAGGTGATTATTGTTACAGCTACAGAAATATTTCTTAATGGTCCACTGCAGTCCTCATCGTGAATCATCCATGAAGGAAGGGAACATGATATGGACAAGCCCCTGGGTTACCTACTGCTACAGCTGCCAGCAAGGGGTGGGTAGGAAAAGAGACTGCACCCTCCTGCACAGCTCCTGCACCCTCTTGATGGTATGCCCCCCTCCCACCCCAGCTGGGCCATGTCAAATGCAGGGATGCAAAAGACACCTGGAGAAAGCTCTCTCTGACTTTGGGCTGGTTTACAACTTTTTGCTAAAAAAGCAGGTGGCAGGAGGGATTTTTCCTACTTCATGTGCTTCTCCCTCTCCCCCCCACAACCATGCTCCCTTTACTGAAAGGGGAAGAAAATCCCAGACCAGCAAAAATTGTCGGTTTCCAAGCCTCGGTTCTTGGAGTGTTTGTAAGTTTTACCCATGAGAAAAATCTAAACATTCCCTTTAAATTCCAGTTTGCCCAGAAGAAACAGTTTTAAACAGAGCCTGCTGAAGAGCTGTCTTCCCCAGAACACAGGGACCAGCGGGGATTTTTCAGCAATGCCCAACACCTTGTGTTTAGGTGTGCTGCCTTAGCTCTTCCCACACTTGTGCACTGTCCAGGTAGGATTGTGGGAGCCTTTGTCGGGTGTTCAGGCCAAAGTCGGCCCTGATATGCTGGATTCATTTTTGTCTTCCATTTTGGGTTATATTTACTCCTTTCTTTTCAGTCTTGATTTTTATGCTTCCATTACAGGGAAGGTCAAAAATGCCTCTGCCTGTGCGCCTGCTTTGTTAAACTTCAGATGTTCTCCAGATGTTCAGCAAGGGTGTTTATGTAACAACAAGAGAATTTGGGCCACATTTTTCTGTTTTCCTCTGACTAAATTCTCCTCATTTGAGGCAACGCTGATTCACAGCCCTTCATGGGAAGGTGATGGCTGGGGAAGGAGGGGATCACTGAGGCCACCTTACCAGTGTGGTAGGACTCCTAGAACACGTACCTTGCAAGCAATGCAAAAATCCAACAATGCAATAGGCTGGGACAGGACTGTGGAACTGCAATCCTAAAGGGCAGAGTAAAAAGTGATGTAAGAGAGGTAAACTGGTAAGTGAGAGATGAATATCCTGTCCAGTTAGCTCTTGTAAATGAGAATGTAAGACTGCTCACATCTGGGAAGCTGCAAGAGGTTCAGCTACACCTACCCACTGGCACTGATCATCTGTCCAAACCTATCCAGCTTTGTGGCTGCAGCTCTTGAGCAGATCTGCAGATTAGTTGATTGCCCTGGTCATTGTTTCTCCATGGGCATCAAGCGTGGTATGAGGCCCTGCCCGGCACCATATGGTACTCCTGTAAAGCCCTGAGGTCCAAGTCATTTCCCTGCACTGTGGTCAGTGCTTGCTCCCACCACAGATGGGAAGGTACGGTAGCATTATAAATGCCATTTCCACATCCCTGGGCAGCCCCATTCCCCAGAGGCACCGCCCCGGACAGCATGGGGCTGCTGGAGACCACAGGGATGTCAGGGCAACTCTTCCCACAGCTTACAGCCCTGTAGCCCAGCCAAATTGCTCTTGATGATGCCAGCTCTAGACCTCAAGACATATAACAATAAATACTTGCTCTAGGATGATTTTGAATTGCATTTTCAAAATTATTTAAGAGTCTTTCCTGTGCCTATGGTTTTCCCAAGGAGCAGAGGTCCATTGTCTATCCTCTCCTAGCTGTAACAGCAGCATAACTGAATGTTCAAATGCCTCTTGCTATCCTGGGGTTTGTGGTTTGTTTTAACTCTATTATTCCCAAATGTGTTTTAGTCTAAGCTTTGCATTATTTTGTCCAATTGCATGGATCTCCCCTTTAAAAGAAATCATACTGTATAAGGAGAAAGAATCATGGTGTACGTAAGCCTGTGGGCAAACAGCAGAATAAAGACTGTAACCGATTAAGAAATACAGGGTTGACACACAAATAACTCTGAGCAAACTCAAGACCATGGAGGAAGACCATGCCCTCCCCCTCAACACACACTGTCGTCATTGTACTTCTCCAAGTGAAGGATTTGAGAAGCTGATGGCCTCCCATAATGTTCCATAGGACAGGAGAGCATCACCGAAGCATGGTGCAGCTCTGGGAGATCTGTATATAACAATATTAGATTTTGCTAATTCCTATCAAGAATTAAGTCATTTAGAGTATATGTACCTATATAATAACTAGACTAAATAAGTTGTTGCATTCTATTTAGGCTAAGACCTTAATTAGACAGTGAATTTTTAGATCTACACTTAACAGTGTCTTCTTTGGTTCCCCTTATCTAAGCCCACATGCAACAAGCATGCTCTGCCAGGGTCTTTTCCCTCAAAATTGCTCCTTGCTGTCTGCCAGGAGGTTTGGCTGGGTTCAGAGTGTCTGCTTTACATGCTTTTCTGCAGAAAGCATATGTTCCTTCAGCCCAATTCGTGGGTTGCCCCCAGCAGGCTGTGGCAGAGCTCCTGGGAACTGTGGCAGCAGAGAGCTCTGGAGGATGTAAGGCAGGGGGAAGCTGCAGCCAGGTGGTCCAGCAGTTGCCTCACCAAGGAATTGAGACACTGTTAATATACTTCTGAACTGAGCGATTGATGCTGTTTTATTTCTTTTTTTGTTTGTTTATTTTGCTGTTTCATTTCTTACACATGAGGTCATCCCTGTCAGGCATAGAAACTACAGAGATGCTCACAGGAGAACACTGAGACAACAATATGGCATTTCCAGCGAGAACTGGGAATGTGTGGAGTGACTCATCCCCACAAAATATCACTGCAGCCCTTCCACCTGCCCACCGTCTCAGCAGAGCAGCGCTCCTGGTCCCTTACGTTGCTGCAGACACCCACAAGAAACACTTCTCAGCTTTGTCATCTCTGTGAAAATGCTGGAGTTTGACGTCCAAGTTGCTGAGCCAAACGAAAACGCAGCTGGGGCATCTCTTCTTGATGGTAATATATTAAAAGGGAAAGTAGAATAAAATAACAGAAGCTGGAGGCAATGCAGACAGATCCTACGCCATCCTACCCATCATGCTTCTGGAGAATTTTTTTTGTTCTTTTTTCTTCACTTTTGTTTATGGCACTTTGTTCTGGGTGACTCCAAAGGTCTTGGGAGATAAACTGTTTTTTGAAATGAGACGAGTTTTCTAGTGAGGAAAAATCATGCAAGAAACTTTGGAGGCCATCTGTTTTTACAACATCATCTGATTTGACTGCGAAGTGTATGCTGTAGAAATCTTGGTATAGCCACGGACTAAAGCCTCTGTCTAAGACTTGATTACTTTTAATTTATTTTTTTTGTCATGATCTGTTGGCCAAATAAAAGATGCTGCCTCACCAAACTTAGGTTTCTTTAGTCACTGAAGCATCAAGGCATGAAGAGGTCATTTTCTACCTTAAAGGTACGTTTTACCCCACAGGTTGCATACTTGTTCCCCTGTCAGATGGGTGTTTGTCCAGTCTTAGAGCTCTGAACACAGAGGCTTTGACATGTCTGCAGACAGTCTGTTTTAGTGCAAATCACTGCTGCTATTTACAGTGCTACAAATAATGGAGCTGGTGCTACTTCTGGAGAACACAACCTAGTGTTCAGCCTAAGTACCTCTTGCTGCCATTAAGCCTGTTACTTCTTGTCATCTCCACTGTGGACACAGAGATCATGTTCCCCCTTCCCTTACAGATTCATTCATCAGCTGAGATCTCTTATTTGTGTTTTCTTTTTTCTCTCATGACCTGAACGCCTAGTTCTTGTTCATGGTGCCAGAAGCCTGTGGGAGCACTTGAAGGTAAGGCTATGGCAAAAAGTCCAGAGGTCTCTTCCCAGCCATGGCATCTATGGAGAAGGTCCTCATAGCAGACATGGTCATCACAGCAGCAATGTGTAAAAAATTCTCTGAACTGGTAAGGGGTCTGATGGCAGTGGGGATCTCCTTACTCCAAACATGGGGTTGTTTTTGTATGTTATCAAACAGTCTGCATGGCCAACCTTTCTTTGCCAGTTGGCCCATGGGTTAGTTACACAATTAAATAATAACAATTATCTAATTTTGAGACCTCTACCCATCATTAAGGTATTGTAGGGACAGGGCAAAGCCTTCCTAAGCCCCTGTAGAGCAAATTAATAACCCAAACTAGACTTCTGGCAAGAGAACCTCGAGACATTTACTTCACACAGTTGTCCTAGAGGCTAAAAGGTGACTAAGGCACAAATTATCTGTATACAGGCAGCTTTGAAACAACCTTAGCAGAAGGCAACCTCTGGTTTACATATGGATCAGTAGAACATGCTCAGAGTTAGCCATCTGCAGTAACAAGCTCATGCCAGCCAGCAGCAAATCATTTCTGAAGCTGAAATTTGGAATCTGACCTGCTGTCCTGGAAAATATGGACCTCAGAGAGCTCCCAGTCACAGAGGTGAGGCCAGGAGATGCTTGACAAAAGGAAATAAATAGCATCCTTCTGCAGAATCAAACTGAGGAGGAGAGACAGCCTGCCACACCTTGCAGTAGCCACATCCCTCAGATGTGCACTGCAATGTGCAGGTGAGTCTGGCTCCTGCAGCAGCGCACAGGGGTGGTGGAGTCCAGAAGCCAAGGTTCAAAAGCTATCAGTGGGCTTTGTGTTTCCTGAATCACTTAGCTTCAAAGCAGCTAGCCTGCAATGACCCGTGTCTCCCAATGCTCCCTCTCCCGCCTGTCAGGGCATGGTCACCTACTGGGGCTGCGTCCCATGTGGGAAGGACCACAGGTTGCTACAGCATGGAGCACCAGTGCCAATGGCCCCAAAAAACCTCTGCAAAGAGGATGAACTCTGCATGAAATGGAACAAAATATACACACCTACAACAGTTATTACATTACCGTGTGAGAGTCCCCAAAGCCACTCACTAATTTCAGGAACTTACCAGGACTTGTCCTTCCTAGGTATGCCAGTTTGTACTCTGACCCTTCAGGGAGACATGAAATGAAATACCAAAGCTGAATTATGTGTTTCATAGACCGGCTGGGACAGACATCGGCAGCTACCTACCCTGGCCTCATCCAGCATCTCTGGTGGGAGGAGAAAGCCCCTCATCTTACCAAACCTTGTCTTTCAAGCTCCCTTCCTGTAAGACCCTATCCTTTCTCGCGATGATCTCAGGTACTGGAGAGCACCTCTGAGGAGAAAGACCTAGGAGTCCTGGTGGACAATAGGATGACCATGAGCCAACAATGTGCCCAAGAAGGCCAATGGCATCCTGGGGTGCATTAGGAAGAGTGTGACCAGCAGGTCAAGAGAGGTTATCCTCCCCCTCTGCTCTGAGGCCCCATCTGGAGCACTGGGTCCAGTTCTGGGCTCCCCAGTTCAAGAAGGACAGGGAACTGCTGGAGGGGGTACAGCAGAGGGCTACAAAGATGATGAGGGGCCTGGAGCATCTCTCTGATGAGGAGAGGCTGAGGGACTTGGGTCTCTTTAGTCTAGAGAAGAGAAGACTGAGGGGGGATCTGATCAATGCTTATAAATACTTAAAGGGAGGGTGTCAAGAGGATGGGGCCGGTCTTTTTTCAGTGGTGCCCAGGGACAGGACAAGAGGAAATGGGCACAAACTTGAATATAAGAAGCTCCACCTAAACACGAGGAGGAACTTCTTTCCTGTGAGGGTGGCAGAGCCCTGGAAGAGGCTGCCCAGGGAGGTGGCGGAGTCTCCTTCTCTGGAGACATTCAAACCCCTCCTGGACACGTTCCTGTGCAACCTGCTCTGGGTGGACCTGCTTTGGCAGGGGGTTGGACTAGATGATCTCCAGAGGTCCCTTCCAACCCCATGTGATTCTGTGATTCTGTGATTATCCCTGTTACTGCATTTTTTTTCCTTTTGCTGAGGATGGTCCCTGTTGGCTCCCAGGTTGAAAATCACTAGTTTGCTGTTAATCCCTCCCTCCTTGCCCTTTGTATGGGGGATAATGGCTCTTTGATGTTCTTCCAGCTTTCCAGAAATAAGCTTTTCTCATGTTAGGACAGGGGGATTAACTCCTACTGGCATATTAAACCTCAGATGCTGCTGTAAGCCAGAAAAGCATTTCTGCAATGTCACAAATGCATCTCTTGCAGTCAGACTGAACCAAATCAGGTAACAGATGCCTAGCCCCACATTGCATGACCTCGTACCACCTTCAAGGCACATTCAGCACAGACACTGGCTAGCCCTGGCAGCAGGAGGTCCTTGCCCATGGAGGTCAGCCAGCAGTTTCAAGATATGTCTTGCAATAGATATTACAGTCAAGCAAGGAGCCTGCAGCCCCCTTTTGCCTGTGCTGCTCCTGCCCCGGTCCTGGCCTGAGACAGCTGATGTGGAGAGGCAGTGGAAGGACAGACTGCAGGCAGCGGGCGTCTGGAGTACCCCATTTTGAAAGCAGGCTTTTCTACAGGGCACAAATCTGGTGTAAAGTGACTCTAGGGATCCTAAACGTGATCCTAACGTTGCCCCTAAAGTTTTTCTCTGTCTCTCTTTTCTTCTGCCCCAAGAACCAAATCCCATACCCCTCAACTAGCATTTTTCATGGCTTAAGAGAAAGCAAACAGAGCAGGAACAAGCGTGCAAGGCCAGCACCTAGATCCCACAGTTTTTCACTGCTTCAAAAGTACGGGGAAAAGGTGGAACTGCCTGCTGGTGTTTCTTTCCTGGTTCAGTTCCAGAAAGTAGTTCAAACCTTTATAAACATGGATATTAACTCAAAGTGCTTGTCTATAGCTTCAGAAATCCCTGAAAATCCCTCTCTCGCCCTAAAAGAATCCAAACCCTCATGAGCCACAAAGCATTCGCTCCTTCGTCTGAGTTGTGCTTATTTCTACCTAAATGGGAAATTCAGCCTGGAGTATTTCTGAGGGCTCTGGATTTCTGATAGCACCTCTGGTGATAAAATTACTCCTGCGTATAAAATTATGTCTTGATTAATGTGAGAG
Source organism: Numenius arquata (assembly GCF_964106895.1). Classification (NCBI taxonomy): domain Eukaryota; kingdom Metazoa; phylum Chordata; class Aves; order Charadriiformes; family Scolopacidae; genus Numenius; species Numenius arquata. The sequence continues at coordinate 43,810,938 of NC_133578.1, forward strand.
CTAAACAGAATTACATATGGTATTTTCCACAGGACCTCAAGTACTTCAAAGTACTTTCAAAGGCAGCTTGTAAAACCAGCATGTTTCTTTTCTAGAGCAAGCCTGTCCCAGATAAAGGTCAGGCCATGAGCAGCAGACTGCAGTTTTTTTCTGGCTCTGAGAGCCTAGTGTGGAAGTGCTGAGCATGTACTTAAGACACAGCTGAGGGTGGCTGGATGAGTCCCATCTGGAGCTCTGCAGCTCCTTTGAAAAGTGTGTCAAAAGGGGCTTGGCATGCCGGGGAAATGAGAACATGTGGCAGATCACTGCACTTGAACACAGCCATCCCGACAGCAGCCTGGGATGCAACCCCCTCCCTCCCCCCAAACACTGCCCCCAGGGCACAATGGGGTCTTGCTGAAAGTGTCATTTACTACCTTGCAAACCAAAGCAGGAGCAGACTAGCCTTGCATAAATTTCCCTCTGCAATATCCCTGGGTGCCCTGGTTTCAGGCAAAACAGAAGCAATTTTCTGTTCAGTAATTTTACTTTTCAGTTAAGCCTCTTCTAACTGACTGAACTCTCTGAAATTAACAGCATATTGTTCAGGCACTGTTCAGTCCCAGACTGGTAAGAACTGATTGTTTAAAATCTATGCCAAAGAATGGTATGCAGAGAGGCTCCTGCTTATACTTATTCCTATAACAACCAAGTTCAGCTAATTTCGTTATTTGCCCCGTTTGAGGGTCAGAAGCAGGAAAGTGTAGAGGGGTCACACCTGCAGGGAGGAGCGGACAGGACAGGTGACCCAAACCTGAGCAACAGGGTATTCCATCCCATCTGTATCACGTTCAGTATAAAAGCTGAGAGATCAAAGGGTCAGCCCTTTCTCTTCAATGGCCAGCGTCCGAGGAGGACTCTGTTTGCCCTTGATCCCGATCCGTGCGTTCTTGAATCCAGATCCGGAATCCAATTCCCAACCATCGCTGAGTCCAGTCTGGGACTTTCCCAGTGCCTGTCAGTGACGTGACTGTCATCCTGGGAGCTCAAAACTGGTTTTGTATGTATTGTATATATTTCATTATTTTATTTTTATTATTTTATTAATATTTCATTAAAGTAATTTAGTTTCTTTTAAACTCATAAGTCTTTTTCTCTCTGTTCCTCCTCTCCCTTCAGAGAAAGGTGGGGGAGAGCATCTGTCATTCGTCTCAGTTGCCAGTTTGGCCCAAACCATGACACTGGGTCTCACAGGTCAGATCCCATGGGAAGACCCATACTGGGTCTTGGAAGACCACATGCCTCCCATGGTGCAGGAGGAGGGCTGAATGCAAAGATGGCAATATTTCTCTGAGGCTGCCTCTGCTTCAAGGTTGTGCAATCTGGCCAAGGGTGTCAGGGTCCCCAGGGCTTCCAGTTTCAGTTGATGTGTCATCATCTCGCCCACACTGTCCCCTTTGCTATGCAAGCTGGCTGTCTTGCTGCTTCATTTGCAAGCCGGTGGGTACCAGGAATTTAGTGCTATCGAACCCAAATTGAGTGGCTCCACTCTTCATAGTCATGAGGGGATTTGGGATTTCCTGCAAATTCAGGGTCCCTTGGGTTCACATTGTTGTATGTTCTATGCAGAGCCTGGGAAACCTCTCATGCATGTGGCAAGACATGGCCAGGAAATAGTTGGCTGGTAGATGCTGCACAGCTGAATGGTGAGTCAACCATGGCATTCTTTATGCAGAATATAGGCATTGCTACACCCCAGGAGTTTTATCATCCAGTTAACGACAGGCTGCTGTGTGGGCATTCTGGCAGACTCAGTCTGGCTGCTAGACAGGTACCCCTCAAGAACGGAAGGTAGAAAGTGTGCTATCTGGGAAGCTTTTCTGTATCCTCTTTGGTGTAGGGAAGGGAATTCTCAAGAAAAGGCAATTTTGTGTGAGAAACTGTGAAACAGCAGTGTCTGGCCTGCATAACAAAAGCAGATATGACTATGTCATATCTGTATGGGATCAGGAAGGCATCACACAATTCAAACGCTTCTGCTTTGAAATCAGAAGATCAGTTTCTGATAGTCTTGTGCCTGGTCTGCAGGCAATGCCAGAAGATACTTTAAACAAGGTGGTTAACAAAGCTGTTTGTGTAATATTTGTTGCTTTTGATGTCTGGTGGGTTATTAGGTAAAGACAAGAGCTAGAAAAATATTTGGGCGGTTAATTTCTTGGTGGGGTGCTGCAAAACAAAGAAATTAAGAGATTTCCCAAGACCAAGACTGTGGGAGAAATGGGAACTGAACCTCTCTCCCTTGATTTCCATGTGCAAGAGATTCTGTGAAAACCATCCTGAGTGCACAGTGGACGCAAGACAAAGGCAGTGGTGCATAAAAAAGTCAAGGTCCTGTTCAGACACACTTCTGGTTTAATGATTTCTGCTCTCTCTCCATTGTGCATGGAGTATGGGAGCACCCTGTTGAGATGTCTATACCAGCTGAATCCTGTACATCACTGCCAGGCCAGATGCCTTCTTTTATAGGTCTTTTTGGGAGGTACTAATTTCCTGTAGCTTCAGCTGTTTTCAGTGAAGACACCTTAGTCTAAGCTAATCGTTAAGGACCTCTTTGCAGCAAGGACAAGAAATAAGTGTGTCTGAAGTAAAATTAACATGAACCCTATCAGACAGGTCAGAGGATGACAAACTGGTCCATACAAGTTCCATTTCTCTCCACCAGCTATAAAGGGGGTCATGGTGGCTGTTTCAGAAGTGCACAGCTACTTACAATCCCAAAAGTAGATGCCACCCTTCAGCAGTTGTACAGTGTTATCATGTGGTTTTGTGCAATTTTTCATAAATTCAGATAGTTGAATCAAGCCTGCAACCACTGTGTCTCCAGGTTTTTTACACTCCATTGATTTTGATAGCCAAATTAGAAGCATGTGTTCACTGCACAGTTGTGAATTGGAACTGAAGTACTCAGTTGACCCACAACCACTGTTTTCTTATTGCACTTAAATGAGTGGTTGTTAGCCACTGGAGAGGACATGTGTGCTGCATTACTAAAAACAGATTTATTACTTTGCGTACTTTTTCCAGGAAACTTGCATCAAAACAGTCCAAGAAGTCCCTTTAATTCTATTAAAACACCTATATGTAGTCTTATATGCTAAATAATCATTCAATTAATAGAGGCCTGATAGTTCTTACTGATTAAAAGGAATTTAGTGAGCAAGTAATTTTAGTAGGGTATTGTAAGGAACTCACTGCTGAATTGAAAATAATTTTTCTATCTGAATTTTTTTGCTCATCTTCTTTCCCAGCCTGGATGGTTTCTAGCAGAATTAGGTCTATGTCATGAAATATATACCATTTCTAACTTTGAAGTTGCCCAACATGATGTGATGAATTCTGTAACTGAACATGAGACAGCAATGTGCCCTTGCAGCCAAGAAGGCCAACAGGATCTTGGGCTGCATTAGGAGAAGTGCTGCTGGCAGGTCAAAGGAGGTGATCCTTCACCTCTGATCAGCACTGGGGTGCTGGGTCCAGTGTCAGACTCCCCAGGTCAAGAGAGAGGTGGACATCCTGGAGAAGGTCCAACAAAGGGTCATCAAGATGATGATGGGATTGGAGCATTTTTCCTAAAGGGAAGAGGCTGAGAGAGCTAGGACTCTTCAGACCTGGAGGATGTTATCCATGTGTATAAACACCTCATGGGAAGTAATGAAGAAGTGGTGCCCAGTGACAGGACAAGAGGCAACAGGCACAAAATGAAACACACGAAACTCCACTTGAACACAAGGAAACACTTTTTTTGACTGTGAGGGTTGTCAGACACTGGAAGCTGTTTCCCAAAGAGGTTGTGTAGTCTCCATCTGTAGAGATACTCAAAACCCAACTGGACACTGTCCTGGGCCTCTAGCTGACCCTGCTTGAGCTGGGAGGTTGGACTGGATGATCTGAAGATGTGTCTGCCAGACTAAAACATTCAGCTGTGATTCTGCTGGTCCCCATTTTACCAAAGGCAACAGAAAGTCATCTGCTCTGCCTCTCTGTGGGTCCCTAGGCTAATGAGAGTTTCAGAGGAATGCATTCCACAATCCTAAGGCATTATATGAGGCAGAGGAAAATTAAAGAAGGATTTTCTCCCCTCTTTAGTGCATCAGCTTGGCTCAGAAGGGACTCAGAAAGTGGGGGGGTAAGGTTTATAAAGTCTGAAATGGTTCCTGACTCCTTATTTCAAGGTAATCTTGCTGCATTTGGGACTACCCCTGCTGCAGAGAGCACCTGGAGCCTGGCTTCAGGAGCCAGGCACCCTGTTGCTTACTAGCTCCCTGTGTCGTTGTGTTTCTGGTTACCAGGCTCTAGCTGGGGACGGTGGAGGAGTGGTGGGGGGAGCTGCATGGGTTCTGTCTGTGTGAAAGAGCAGCAGCTTACAGAAAGTGCAGTATCTTGTGCTGACTTTGCTGCTTAGTCATACTGCAGTAACTGTAGCTTGGCAGCTGGTCTTAACCCCTTTCCTTTGCAAATGTTTCCATTTATGGCTGCAATTTTGATTTCCCTTTGCCTTCAATCACCACACAGATGAAAAGTCTCCAAAAGGGGAGAAACCTTTACATCAGGAGATGTAAACCTTTACATCAGGAGAAACCAGTTGTGTGTATTTATACCTTGCATTTCAGGTATCTCTTACAGAAGCGCACCATCAAGTATGCTCAAGGGATTCATTAGGGATCATTTTGGCCAGAAGCAGGTGCTGTGCCTGTCTGGTGGCAGACGCACAGATGTCATTGTGGTTGTCAGTATTTTCCTTGCCTAGATATGCTGAGAAGGAGAAAGTTGCAGCCACTTGACCTGGTTGTCCATACTCACAGCTGAGTGCTGTGCCTGGTCCTTCTAGGGACACTGGAGAAGGGACAACCCCATAAGCAGGCTGTGCTGGAGATCCTCGGGGATGTGCGTATCCTCTTCTGAGACCCATAGCTCCTGAATAATCCTTGTTGGTCTCCAGGAAGAGAGGATCCAGTTAGAGAGAGAGCGAGACAGCATGTGGGATCCACCTTTCCTCCCTGCATTACAGATGTGCAGGTTTATGATGCAGTGTTGTCCAGCCAGCCTACAGGGGAAAAAAAAAAAAAAAGCATTCCCAGTTTATGAAGACCTTTAGGGCAGATAAAGCAGAGTTGTGACCTGAGCTGGAAAGGGATGTGCCTGCTGTGAGCTTATCGTGGTGGCTGGGGCTGAAGCCTCTGGAGAAACAGCATTAGGATGTGGCACCCCCATCTTGCTCTCACACCTCGTCTTGCTTGCTGGTTCCCCACCCCCTGCTCCATTCCCTGAGAAAAAAAGTAAAATAATTTTCCTTACCCAGGGCACTAGATTAGAAAAATAACTGATCTTTAATTTAAGGCCAGATTTCAGCAAGGCACTGAAAACCCCATGCTTTTTGCTCCCATTCCAAGTACTTTTGTGGAAATTAAACACGTGCCTCAGCAAAAGCTGGACTGACCAGCTAGAGGTGGCTGCAGAGTAGAGCGGGGCTCCCCTCCTGTCCCCCAGTGAGGCAGAAAGGGTGCAAAAGCTGGAGCACTGACCTGGCAGCTGTCTCTTCATCAGGTTATGGATAACTCCTCCATGTCTGAATTGTTTCCTTTCAAATGTTTTGTTCAGTTCTGTGTATTCTGTAGAAACATGTGATTTCTGCAGAAACCTTTTAAAAACAGACCATTGATTTTTCCAACCAAAAAAGCCTAATCTTTGCCAGAGCTGATTCCTCTACAATCAAAGCATTCAGCTCCTATGAACTGGGAGTCACTGTGGGAAGAACAAATGTGTTGTTATTGCCTGGCCCTGCTGATGAAGTCCTATCTACAGCTGTTGGCTTTCTGGCCTGTGTTATGACAAGGCTTCAAGAAAAGAAGACAGGAGCCATTTATTATGTCATATTATGTCATGGCGCAATATCCCTCACCCCACGTCTCAGGGTGCAGAGTATGTGCATTATCCCATTCTCAAAAGCTCGAGTCCTACCAAGTTCTTTCTTTGCCTGGGTAGAGAGAAGAATGGGAGAGAAGATCAGAGATGTGGGAGACCGCATAGAGCTCTCCCCAAATGGGAAACCAGACCTGGAATGGGTCCTGCTCCAAGCCCCTGCCCTTGTAGCCTGGAGCTGGGACCATCACCATGTGCAGGATGCAGAGGCATGAGCCTGGGAGCCACAGCGGGGCTGCTTGGCGGGACTGAAGAGTCCAACTGATGGCCTTAGGGGGTGCAATGAGTTGCTAACAGGGGCACTAGTGGGGGCTTGTGGTTGGGAATCAGCCCTGAAGCTGCCCCCATAGCTTCTGCAGGAGCAGAGAGAGGGGAGGCTGTTTTCCGAGCGCATGAACACAGTGTCTATCTGAACAGTCTGGGAGGAAAGCTAGAGTTTGTAGCACATGTATGCTAAGGCTGTGATGATGTTAAAATACTTTGTAATAAATGTATATTCAAATGACACATCTTAAATATGTGTTGCCCCAAAATGTGGACTCTAGGCTGCATGAAAGCAGCTCCTGGTTCTGGAAATATGTTTTCCCTGAAAGCAGGACTCTTAAGTCATCATGATGCTATTGAAACTGGGGCTGATGCTGCTCATGGATATCAGCAGCTCAGAGGTAGCAAACCCAGGCTGTAATCTTTATTGGCATTTCTGGTTCAGGTGCTCTCTGGCGTGTGCTCCATCTCATCCAGCACCAGCCCCTGCTCTTACTGCTGGTGGGCAGGGACCCCACACAGGTTTCTGTGGCGGCTGCAGCATCTACAATCAAGGCTGCAGAGGGATAAACATAAAGCTGGCGCCTCCCGCGCTCCCCTGCCTCTTCCCAAAGGTTTCAAGAGCAAAACCCTGGACCGGAGGCAGACCCTGCAGTCTGCTCGCAGAGATGAAACATGACAGAGGTTTTGCCAAAACAAACTGCTGTCTCCTGTTGCCAGATGCTGCCAGCCCCAAGTCCTCTCCCAGGGAGATGTCTGTACACCAACCAGCCAACCTGCGGTCTCTCGATGGGATCCATGTGTTCTTGATGAGAGGCCTAGAGAACTTAATTGTGCCTGGTCTGGGGTTTTCTACCAAGCACTCCTACAGCCTTCAATTATCTGGATTCTCCAGAAGGGATGTGGGAGGCTGACTTTCCCGCAGAGTTTCCAGCACCTCCTGCAAGTCCTTCCTTCCCCGTTTCCCTTTTCCAGCACCCTTCACCCTTTTTCACTGTGCTTGTCCTTGTGCCTCCCTGAGGGTGGGCTATGCTAGATTGTGTCTTGATCACAGATGCACCTTGTATTTTTTCATGTCTGACAGAGATGTGCTAAGCAGACAGGACATCAGTTCTGCGTTTGCAAGGCAGAAAGGTGTGCAAACGTGAGTGGACTGCTTTTAAGGATGCTCACGTTTGCCTGATCTCATGCAGGGTTCAGCTGTTAAGCCTCGAAGCTTCTCCTGTGAGCAGACTGGTGAGCCTGCCATAGTTGCTACCACGAGTTTAGGGCAGGCGCAAACAATTTACTTTGTGACTTCACAGCAGAGCATATTTTTAATGCAGTTACACTAGTTATGCTGCGGTGTGAGGAGGCACTCGGGTAGATAACGTCAACAATTTCAGGACTATTTAGACTGCCAGAACGATGCAGGGGAAATCTCAATGTAAAATGAAAATCTGATTTCTGTGCCCAAGAAGGTAATTATAAAAGAAAAAAATAATGCACAAATTCTTGTTCATTTCTGATTCTCTCTTTATATTTTTTATCTTTGTAGATGGAGGCTGTCAGAGTCTGGATGGATGAGGGACAGAAGGGAGGGCGAAGAACTATATGTAAAAGACAGCAAGTGCATGCCTGCACTTTCACTTCCCCACTGTTAATTTTGTTTGTTACACACTGAAGCCGGAAAATCTCAAGCCTCTTTGGTCTCTAAATAAGCATTTGAGTTCCACTGGCAGTCTTAAGGAAAAATAGTATAAACATAAGATTTTATTTATTGTGCGCATGTGATCAAAATTATTTCACTTGATGTTGGAGGTTGGGTTTACATTAATGATTAAATGAAGAGCACAGATGTTCAGTTACCCTGGTAAAAGGTTATGTCAGACTCCTGGCAAAAATATTTTAACTTCCTTGTGACCCTGATCTCTTGGGCTGATTTAAGGTATCATCACAAAAGAATCCAAGGAAGGATGAAATATTGCCCTCCTTCTGTATTTCTGTATTGCCTACTTGCAGAAACTATTGCTTGTTTCATCTCAGAGGAATACAAGTTAATAATGCAGCATATTTTGGGGGTTTGGGTTTTTTTTTTCTTATTTTGTAGAAGGATCTTTGAAACCAACTCAAATAAGAACCTTTTTCTTAACACTGATTATGTATCTAATTATATTTATTTTCTTACATGCATAAAACTCCTGTTCAAATTTGTATTACACTTGGTGCAAATACCATTTTCCTTGTCAGTAGTAGCAGGTTTACCTGATGCTAGAGCAGAATTCTATTATGATGTTGTATTTGGCCAGGAAGAAACTTCCTTACAGAATTATACATTTCTTGAGCACCAATCTATAGCTACAAATGAAATGAGAGCCACTTACATTTTATGTTAGAGCTAAAATTCAAGCGTATGTGTGAGGGAAGGAGGGGTGTTAAGCACCGTGCCAAAAGCAGACAGGCAATGCTCTGCTGTACGTGATCCGGGCCAAAGAGCTGCACAGGGTTCCCTGGATTCACATCAAATATGTGAAAAGCAACAGCCATCGAGAAGTGGAAAAACTCTGCAACCCGAGGAACAGCAGCTGGGTGGCTGCCCACCACGGTCCCCGCCACAGGGATGTCTGGAGAACAGGACAGCACCCTCAGTCTCTTCCCCAGGGGAAGAAAGCAAGTCCCAGGAGGGATCAGCACATAAAGTCAGCCCGAGGAGAGCTGAAGACATGCTGGGCTTTTGCTTCAGGACATGGTAGCTAAGGTGCTGAGGTGGGCACAGATTTCAGAGGTCTCTGTGGCTCCAGTTCAGAGGCACATCTGTATGCCTGTTGCACACACTGTTAGCAAGACTTGAATTAGCTGCAAAATTTTGGTTTTTCAGATTATTTTGCAAATTATTATGATTGCAAATTTGTGCAAAATTTTTGCAAGTTGTTGCTAGCTTAACCTGTGACAAATTTGGCCCTGCATTCAGGTTATGAAAGGAGTCATGATGGAATCCCTTGCTCCAGGACTGCACTCGTCTTCCTCAGAGTTTGGGGGTGATGTTGTTAGTGAGTAGCTAGATACAGATCCTCACCACTGCAGAAAATCCAGAAGATATTACTGCTCAGTCTTACTCGCTCTTGTTTACCTGTGCAGTGTCTTTTGTCCGTCAATCCACTGATTCATGTGGGCATCAACCAGATGCTCTTTTAGACTGTTATTGGCCTCCTTGCTGCTTACATCCAAAAGGTCCTGTGGTTTGGAAAGGGAGGGATTATATTTTTCTTTAACCTCTATAAGATAAAAATTAAAAGCTTACTGTATTGTTAGGGATAGACTCAAGGGAAGGATTTTCAGTTGCTTTGTGCTCCTGGAAGGCAAGACAAGCTAATTCCAGGTGGTTTCGGAGATGCTGCTGCCAGTGTACCAGCATGGTGCTATGCTGGCAGACCTTGCCTGCTGCCTTCAGTATTGACCTGGGCTCATATTTGACTGCTACACTAATGTACCCCTGTGCTAAAGCATCCTAAACTCATTTCTCAGCACCCCCTCCACAACCTGGGGGTTTTTGAGGATTACTGCTTTTCAAGAAATTAAACTTAATGCTTTATCTTGGTGAGCATCTTTAGTTACAAGTTGCAGCCTTGAAGTCACAGATTGTCGTTTAGGACCTGAATCACAGGCCCCTAAAGCCAGTAAAAGCCTCTAATTGGCTTCAAGGTTTGTGTTTCTTTCACATTTTCTTTTTAATTCCTTTTTACTAGTCCCATGGAAATGAGAATTACACATAATCAGTCCCAAGGATCCAGCTCCATACAAGGGTTGAGGTTGGAAACATTTAAAACCTAAGAGCAGGAGAACAGTGTGGTTACAGAGAGACAAAACTGGGATTAAAGACAAGATTAGCATTTGAAATAAATTAGCTCAGTTGCTGAGCCCTAATGGGTCCTGGCCAGGCCACCAGACTCCTGAGGGAAGTGACTCCAACCCGGGCCAGCCTCCTCCCTCCCCAACAGCCCACAATGCTGTACCCCCACATTCAGAGGAAATATGTTTTTTCCCTATCTGATCCCTTTCAGCCCCCTCTTTTCCCAGGATAAGACACTAATTAATTCCTTTCCTTTCTATTTATACCTATTAGTCATTACAAAAGTGTCCCCCAGTAAATTTATGGTTCAATATAATGAGTACGTCTTAAGGGAATATTATTCATACAGTTAGTTGAAATCTAAAAGAGAAAGTCTTTTTTTTTTTTTTTGTAACCTAGCCAGAGCAGTCATTTCATGTGGAGACAGTACCTCTAAGCTCCAGCAGTGAAAAAGCAAATGTTTAGATAGAAGTTCATCAGAAGAAGAAGGAAACTGAAATGTCTTTCTTAGGTCTGTACATGGTGTTAAGGACTGTGGGTGGGGTTGGACGTGACTAAGTTTAAAAATGTACATTTTTTTGAACCATCACTGGTAAAAGGCTAGGGAGAGGAATGAGGTTTCCTCTATAAACTATGCGGGTTTTTTCTCTCAATTTCATGGAAACACCATTGCAAGTTTTTCCTTCTCGTTTCTCTGGCGACAAGAAAATAAAACAAATGCAGCTGGGTCATTCTGCTCCTGCTGTATGTCACCATGAAGCTCCAAAGACACAAACTGTGTTTTAACTCTTTCCCTACCCTGAGCTATGAAACTAAAGATGGTTTGAAATCTCCACAAAGATAGCTTGGGATTATCCAGCATGTACTGCAGACCACGGCGGCATCAGCTGCCTCTCCAAGGTCCTGCCTTGCCAGGGAGCTGGAATGCAATTGCTTCACTATGCAAAGGCTCTTCCCAATGAGTCAACAAGCTTTGGGACTCAACCATCTTGACTGTCCACGTGGAAAAAATGTGCCGCAAGAGATGAAAGACGCAAAAAGCAAGGATTGCAAAACTGGTAAAAGGGGGAGTATGCTGGGAGAAAGGGTTTCAGTCTGTCCTTTCCCCACTCACTCTGCTCTCTGTCCACCCATTTTTTTGCTTGCTGGGTTCACTTACGATCTTGTGTTGTTGCTATATGGCACCCCCCAGGCACCCTCACTTCCCCTTGTATGGAAATGTCTGAGATAGCTCTTCCATCCACTCCACCATGGCGAGGAGACCCAGAAATGGCCAGATGGAAGCCCTGAGCTTTCACGCTGTTGGAGCACTGTAGAAAAGCTGACTCCAAACAGTAAGACTCCAGACTAAGCAACCAAATGTAAAAAACTAACGAGTTCATAAGTATGGCCTCAATTTCAAAAGGGCAAACTTCAAACACCCTAAGAAATTGTGCAGCAAGCTTGGCACAGGACTTCTGGAGCACTCCTGCTGTTTCTTCAAGCCAGCATCCTCAAACTGGTCCTGTGAAGGCAGATCCTGAGCAGAGGGGAAATAAAACTTGGAGCAAGGAGCTATGTGATTCTGTGATTCTGTGATTCTGTGATTCTGTAGTAGTGAGGTCTAACAAACACTTTGGGAAGATTATTAGAAATGGTGGGGAAGCAGGCTCACAGCTGGCTGTGGGAGCAAATCCTCAGTGAGGAGTAACCTGCAGCTGAGACAGAGAGCCAGGAGCATGCTGTTCCCTTGGGTAGTTTCTCTCTACAAAACCTTTGCTGTGCTGAGCAGAACCAAAACTGGCCCTTGGCCAACCAACAAAAGCATGCTGCACCATGCTAATGCTCTGCTGGTGGCATAAAGGATGGCTCCTGTAAGCTTCTCTGGAATCTGTGCAGGATGGGACCAGCTAGAAGATGGAAGACCACCACCTCCACTTCTGGCCACTCCTTTTCCCAGCACTGTATCTAAACAATGTAGTGTCTCTGGGATGCCATCGTCCTCTAAGGATTTTGAGCTCTAGTGAAAAAACACAGGGTCACAGATACGGGCCTGCCTCTGGCAAGGCTTCAATAATGCTGTAGGTTGGGAAACCCTTGAGACTGTTTAAAATAAAAGTCTAGAAACTCCAAACAGTACTTCCTTATGTGTTAGCAAACAACAATTTTCAAGCATGCAAATGCTATATATATAAGCAGGGAGCTAAGTAAATAAGAACTGCAATAGCATAGGGGACTTAAAAGTTAACATTGGAAAAAGTATGTAGAGCCTCAGATTGCACTTGTGTGTTCATGATGATTCTCTAAACATCCTGGAGCAATTGGCTTTAATGGCCTAAAACCCAGGAAATGCTGCTAAAATATGGTATCAAATGAACATCTGCTTTTTTCTTCAGAAAGATTCATCTTTGTGTCTCACTTTACCACAACTAAAGAATGTCAAACACAGTGGGGGCTGTTGCTTATGTACGTGACCTGAGTTAATTTAGAAAAATAAATGTTTTTTTCTTCTTTTGTTTCTTTAATAGATGTCTTCTCCTGGGCACCAGTGACAATGAGCAAGACCTGCCAGGAACCTCTCAGAGCCAGCTGTGCCTGCACCCAGTGTCCACACAAAGGATGGTGAGGATGGGAGGGCAGACCAGAACAGGTGATGTTGTCGTAGGTTTCTGCTGCAGACCACCTGATGAAGAAGAGGAGGTGGATAAAATTTTCTTTAGGCACTTGGAGGAATCCTTACAACCACAGGCTTGGGTGCTAATGAGTGGATTTAACCACCTTGCTATCTGCTAGGAGAGTAGTGTGGCTGGGCACGACCACGACAAAAGGTTTCTGGAATGGTTTGAAGGCAATTTCATGATGGAGGTGATGAATGAACCAACTAGGGGAGGTGCTCTTTTGGACCCTCTATTCAAACATGGGGAAGAACTGGCTGAAAATGAGAAGGCTGGAGGCACCCTTGTCTGCAGGGACACAGTCTGCACAAGACAGTGGCACTTCAGGTACTGAGAGAAGTCAGCAAAGCAAACAGCAAGAATTACAACCCTGAACCTCAGAGGAGGAGGGGTTTGCCTGTTGCAGGGGAGGAATACAAATGTATTGTACAAATTGAGTTAGGAATTAAGAATTTCAGACAATGGCAAATATAAAGGAACATAGAATCCATCCTTCCATTTGTCGTCAGTTAAAAGGCTACAATTATCAACCACATACAATTATTTGAAAACTAGCATTCATTATTTTCACTAAGCACTTAACAATCTTAGCCTTGTTTTTGGATCTCTTCACATATTTAGGAAATAAGACCCTTGGAGACCACCGTATAAGCTCAGAATCACATGAAGGGTGAATGCAATTGCAGACAGACAGAAAGAAACTACAGTAGCTGTTTTCCAGAGAACCACAGCAGTCCCATAAAGCTGTTTTCAGATGTATGTATGTGATTTAAAACTAGGAGATTGCATTTTATTGGGGGCGACAACTCTGATGTAAAAATAAAAAAAAAGAAAACAAAACCGAGCAGATACACAGTTTACAAAGTAACAGCTAAACATACCATAAATCACATTTAAGTCTAAAGGGCATGTAAATGAAATGGTAGCCATCCGTGCCTGTCTGACTCCCTTACTTGAAACTCCATACAGAGTCATAGAGGAGAGCAGAAAATCAAGCAGTTTCTTTCTTTCCTTCTTTCTTTCTTTCTTTCTTTCTTTCTTTCTTTCTTTCTTTCTTTCTTTCTTTCTCTTTCTTTCTTTCTTTCTTTCTTTCTTTCTTTCTTTCTTTCTTTCTCTTTCTTTCTCTTTCTTTTTCTTTTTCTTTCTTTCTTTCTTTCTTTCTTTCTTTCTTTCTTTCTTTCTTTCTTTTCCTTCCTTCCTTCCTTCCTTCCTTCCTTCCTTCCTTCCTTCCTTCCTTCCTCCCTCCCTCCCTCCCTCTCTTTCTTTGTTTTTCTTTCTCCTTTTCATCTTCCTCCATTTCCTCTCTCTCCATTTTAAATGTAATTTAATACTAAATAGCTGTTCAGTACATAGTGTGTTCTGTGAGCAGCAATAATAGTATACGTCAGATATACATAGGGGATGAGCAACTAATCCACGTCCATGCACATTCCCTACAAAAATCTTTCCATGAGATTTGCAGTTCCACTGAAAGGGAGAAAAAAGAAAAGCAATCAATTTAAGGATTTGGAAGAGGGGTCAAAGACAGGACAGAAATAGTGGATGAAGCTCCCATGAGTGAAGGGGACAGACCTCACCTGGACTTCAGGTGAGGTAGACTTCTTCATATATATATATAGAGAGAGAGAAAGCAAGCACTATGTATAAAAGAGGATCACTGCGCACAGAAAAGTCTTTGCCAACCTTGATTTCCCTTACAAAAAAGAAAGAAGATGCTTCATAAAATTTTGGTACTGTCTCAAAAAGTTCCTGCTTTATGACCATTTTCCTCTAGAGCTTCCTACATTCTCATCCCATTCACAAGAATAAAAACTTAATTATGGAGAATTAGCTCAGGCCTTTAATGCCACCAGTTAAATAAGAAGATTGTAAAATAGTCAAACAAATCCAGAAAAAAAAAAAAAAAGCAGCATCTTCTTTTGAGGTTATTTTGTCCAAATTTCTATGTAAACAAGACATACTACCCCTTCGGTATGCCGGTATGGTAGACTGCCTGAACATAAGAAATGAATTCACCATTTACAATAGAGGTGTGATATATTCCAACACATATACGTTCCTACACATTCCTACAGATAATATTCCCACAAATGTCATGAAAATTGATGCCTAGCTAGGTGAGAAAGACCAAGTTTAGCCTTTCACTTTAGGGAAAGGATAAAATAGGTGGTTGTTTTGTAAAATATATGAGAATCCTCATGGGGACAAGGCATTATGTCATGTCAAGCTGTAGGAAAAGGTTTTGATTTAACATGAGAAAATTCAAGAAGCACACCTAGAAAGTTAAAAGTCTTTAGGTCATCTGGTCAAGGAACTGCAGACAAAAAAACAACGTTCACAAAACTGCAAGGAGGAAGACGGAGTTATGGAGGTGTGAGCCCGTGCTCTCCTCCTTTCCACACTTTGGGCACTCACCAGCAATGTGGGAGACAGACGTGCTATCCAGTTGCTTGTGATAAGACATTTTGCTGGAGAAACAGCTTCTGCAGGGGCAGATTTACCTAGAAATAGAAATACGGAATGTGGATTAGAAGCAGCATTGATGGTGTTCCGGTTCCAGTGGGGACAGGGTTAATTTCCGCAGGCTCGAGCAGGGACAGGGACACAGGTATTCCACTGAGTTGGGGAATCCTGGGTCTGGTCGGTGAGGGGTGAGCCTGGTACCCTAATCGTGTTTGTCCATTCTTCTATCTGTGGTGGTGTTGTTTTCTTGTTCCCTTCACTGTTCTTTTAAACTGACTTTGTCTCAACCCGAGTTTCGCCTTTTTTTTCCGATACGGTGGTGGTGGAGTCCAGAGAACGGGGCTTGGTTGGTTCTTTGTTGTGGGCTGAGGCTAAACCACAACAGATGGGTACTCAGGGACACAACAGACCTTGCACACAGCAGCAAAGTAGGCAAAAGAAATGGCCTGGTGTATGGTGTGAATGCTTTACTTAAACATCTCATGTACTGTCCGATAAATCACTGTCATCAGAAGCTGGACCCCTCGTCCTGCTTCTGTCACAGGGCTTTGAGATGAACGGGAAAACTGGCCCATAAAATTCTAGCTTATGGCTGAGGTTCCTATCGGTGCTGCTTGAATATCATAGAATCAGAATCATTTAGGTTGGAAAAGAACTTTTAAGATCAAGTCCAACTATAAATCTAACACTTCCAAGACCACCAGAGTACTCCTGGTGAAGCTGCTCATACAGAAGATACTCCAGAAATGTACATTTTTAAGCACTAGTAGCTACACAGAATTTTGTTTATTATTTTCACCTGGCAGTTCAGATGTTTTTCACAAGCACAAACAGCCTGAGCAACATGTTCCTGTAGATCAACTCTGGTGGGGTAGTGGCTTACTCTTGAGATCTCTTGAGACGAATCCTTTGCTTTTGAAATTACTTGGGAGTCGGTAGAGTGAAATGAGAGTTAAATTGGGTTTCCCCATCGTGGTTGCCTTGTCTGGCAGCTGTGCCCTCATTCTGTCCCCTTCACACTGTCCATTTACACAGAAGTTTGGAGACAGAGAGTCATAGCTCAAGGGATAGCAGGCCATATTCCTGAAAGACATTGCTGTTGTCCATATTTTGTTGTGACATTTGCCCCTATATTTCATTTAGCAGAGCCGGAAGTTTCCTGTGAAATTAAAAATTTAAAAAACCCCAAACCAAACGCAAAATAACAACAACAAAAAAAAAAAACCCACAACCCAACCCAACAACAAAAGCCCCCAAACCTAGAAATGAATCAATACAGAGAGGTAATACTCAGACTTGGATGACTCTGAGCAAGACTTGGATATTTGTAAAGGGTAAGATGCAAGTTGCTCTTTATTGAAATGTTCTCGTTTTGTTCCACTCAGGACACAGTACTAGGACGGGAAGAGGAGGGGGGAGGGGGAAGAAAGAGGAATACCATTTGATGGTATAAATATGTGGGGCAGCAATGCCAACTACGAAAAGGGGCCTCTCATAATGGAAAAATTAGACTTTTTCCAGTTTGTTTAAAACAGAAATGCCTTCAGCTCCAAAGACGACAGCCTCGCCCCAGCCGAGCATCTGCCCTGGGCGGGGGGCGGCTGGGAGGAGGCCGCAGCGAGGTGTCGGCGGACCCACAGCGCCTCCCCGTGGATGTCTGCGGCTACTGCAATTGAGGCGCTGCCTGGTGTGGAAGGGGGAGGAATACAGAGGGCAGTTCCATGGAGTTTGCCAGGGAATAGAGGGACTGGGATTGAGACGCCTCCGCTGCGCCCGGACGCTCCTCCCCGCAGACGCCCGAGCACCCAGAGCCCGGGAGCTCACACTTCCAGCCGGGGATGCGGGAGCCTTCCTGATATGAGGGGCTACACAAAGTCCTTTTCCTGACATTTCGGAGGAAATTTTTACGACCTTTTTTTCCAGGTAGGCAGAGTTTTCCTCTCCTCGTACGGCTGTTGCGCGGCTATTTACTTACGGTTCTCCAGCTAGGAATAAAACAGCCAGCCTGTGAAATCCCAGCCTGTGTCCCTGCAGGCTGCACAGCTCTTGCCGCCGATCACAGGCTCTCCAGCAAGCTGCTCATTTCAGGCACATTGTATTTAGACGCTATCTGTTATAAAAGAGTATATATTTTTCTGTTGCTTTCAGCTTTGGGCTAGTTTGGGCGTTTTTCCAAGAGTTTTTCCCAGGTGTGGGTAGTGTGAGCCACAGACTCTCATCTGCCAGGGCCAGAGGTCTAGAAAATCCCTCCGGGAGGACCTGTTGAGCCAAATTCTCCCCTGGGGCAACTGACTTGAGTTCACTGGCTACACTGAAGTGGTGGCAGCAGTAGCACCACGTTATTCCGCTATTGCTGTGCAGCAGAGCGACTGTTCTGCCCCACAATTCCTCTGTGATTTTAAGAATTTCAGAAGATATGGATTAGACTAACCTGTGATTCGTCTCACCTTGTTAGGCTGAGTTTCATCAGCACAAGCTCTTCTATTTTGAGGGGAAACAGCAGGTTTGGAAATGCCTGCGAGCAGATTGCGCTTGCCTTCTTGGGTCGGCTATTTTTTTTGATGGCAGAGGTCTGCATGAGTGCTCTAAATGGAGGTTTCTGGTTGCCAGCACCGAAACTCCAGGGGGGCTGCAGCACCTCCTTGGGGGGCAGGCGCAGTCCTGCAGCCAGAGCACCCAGTGGGGGCTGCTGCCCCCAGCCTTCCTGCGGCCTGAGCTTCCCCCGGCTGAAGTCCTAGGATAGTTGGATTGGGAGAGCTGGAGGGCTCCTTGCCGCTGTGGGGAAGCCTTCCCCTTGGGTGGTGTGCCCAGGACTAAAACTACAGGGCGCCTTTGAGTAGTGACTGCGAGAAACATTGAAGTTCCCTGCTCATGCAATGTGCAAACCATGGGCATGCAAACAAGGAAGAGGATGTGCATTTATGAGAGCTTTTGTTCCAAATGGGTCACGTTTTTTTTCCTGATTTTATTTTATTTAGCAAACATTTGACTGGTGTAAAATGTTGCCTGCACAAGTGGATGGCACTGCAGGCACTGTCCAGTGGGCATGGCCATGAAAAAATTGGGAGTGGGTCCATGTCTGAGTAGCAGTGCAGTTTCAAACTTTTATTCTGTGTATGACGTAGCTGGCATAATTCTCCTTTCTTGAGAGTAATTCATTTTTTGTGGCTTTAAATAAGCTCCTTGCAGGCAGAGTTATCTTAGAGAGTGGAGCACTTGAATTTTTGTAAATTTGGAAACAATTTGCTCAGCTATAATAGGTGCTGTAGTATTGAAGGAGAAATACACAGTGCACCAGGAGGAACTTCAGAAATATTGATGTGTGGGATAAGACAGACCGTGGCTCTGCCTGGCTAGGCACATGAGGTGACCTTTCCAGTCCATTAAAATCTGATCTATCTGATAATCATATTTGAGAGCGCAAGTAATTGGCACATTTGAAAGAGTCATTGCAAGTCATTTGTTTGCCATAATATTACATTTGGTTCAGTTGCTCAGGGCGGGAAGAGAACAAGCAGGGAACTCAGGTTCTCCACAAGACCATCATTTTTGCAGGGCTCTGTGTAGATAACTCCATATACTTTTGCAATTATGTGGGTAACAGCCAGGTCACTTAGGATCTGAGTGTGGGAGCAGCAGAGAAGACCATGCATTTTTCTGCTGAGCACCTGAGGCACTATGTAAGATCATAGACCCTAATGCAGGGAGGATGGTGCAAAGCAGTGCCCTCAAAATCTATTCAGAGGACCCAAAACCCCTGGTCAAGATACCCTGTTCTTTTTTCCTTTATGTGCATCTCATGGCGAAAGAAGTGCATCACTCAACAATACAAATAGTGAGAGAAGGAAATTTTAAGAGAAATCCTTGGTAAGGCCTTGCTCCTACACTATCATGGTCCTGCTCTTGCAGAGAGAAAAAGGTCAAGGAAGAACAGAATGGGCAGACCCAAGTATTCAAATGTAATGAGTTAGCTCCCAATTTGCTCTTTCCATTAGTTTTCTGGACTGTCAGCGTTCAAAAATTGTCTTTAACATTCAGAAAATGTATTAGTCCGAAATATACCCTTTTGCTGGTGAAATCTGAGATTTCCATTTGAGCATTTCGCAGCAGGAGGTGGAGCTTTAAGGAAAATACCAAATGTTACGAAGTTTGTGAGAGAACCACAACAGCTGATAGTGCTCTGCGGATGACAGAATAGGCACCGTCACCCACCCCGCCTCGGAGACCCCTTAGGTGGTGAGAGGGGCCTCCCCCCTATGTGTCCATCCACGGTTAATGACCGGGTGAGGTGCTGGTATAGCAGAAGGCTAATGCAGCTGGAGGCACAGAGATCCCATCTGAGGGAGACGGTGCCTGTGGCAGAGTGAAGTAAAGGAGGCCGCCTGCAACAGGACCGCAAAGAAGCGAAGTGTGTCTAGAGTTTTCAGCTGTCACTTTTCTGCCTCACCTTTCTGCCCCTGTAGAGGCCAGGGCCGTGGTGTCTCACTGATCCAGCCCAAAGCCCCGCCGGCGGCAGGCAGGGGCAGTTCTTGTGCCAGAGCTGGCCCTGGTTGCCTGTGCAGTTTAACTGCTCCTCGCAGCTCTGCCTGGAGAGCAGTTCTTCCCCAGGCATGCACGCACGGCAGAAGGGAGGGAGGTGGTTAAATTCAGGACGCCGTCATCTGTGAGTCAGGCGCTCGGCCAAAGCCTCCATGCTCCCAGCCTCTCCAAAAGCTGATGTCTCCAGCTTCCTCAGCCATCACATAAGACTGGCTCTAAAATGGTGCTGTCTGAAGGCACAAAGCTGTTGTGTCCTACAAGAGATCAGGGTCTCCTGCAACTCTGTGGAGGGTAAATAAGACAAGGGAAGCCTATAATAAGGCTAGAGGGAGGAAGTCTTGATCTTAACTAAAATGCTCCTTTAGCATTAAAATCTTTTATCCTTGCGATACCTCCGCTGTTCTCTGCAGTGCAATGAAAGTTGAGCCATGCTTACCTATGCAGGGACTTCATGAGGCCACAGTCAGGTCTCTTTGCAAACAGCTGTGCGTCCTTTCTGTGCTGGGGAGAGGGGGAAAGGACCCATGAACTACTTGGTAGGGACATTTGAGTGCTGAGCTGGAGGCACGTGAGTGGCCCTCAATGTCAGAGGGCTTTGCTGAGCCATGTCTGTGAAGCACCTCACGTTGGTGTTCCCGAAGCTTTCAGATCTCTGTACATCTTGTCCTCTTCCCCCAGGAGATCCCAAAGATTATGAGGGTTTCTCCTTCCCCTACCTAAAATCTGGCCTGAGCACTGGCTCTCCCAGGCTTGTTAGCATACGCACAAGCCTTAGCAAGGAGGAAAGCTGTCCCTGTTGTAAGGATATTGGCAGCACTGGTACGAACCAGCCTTTACAGCATAAACCAGTTTGCAGAACCCTGTGATGCTGCAGCTTGCAGCGTAAACTGGAATGGAATGTGTCCCACCAGGGAATAGCTGGTTACCACGTGGAGAGAGGTCTCTAGAGAGATGCAGGGGGAGCTGAGCTGTCTGTATTTCCTCAGGTAGTGCAGTTTCTCATGCAACTAAGGCAGCAGCTCAACTGCATTACTAATTTGCTCTCCCCCTGCACTGCCATTGCAACCAAATACACTCTCAGTGTCCATTCAAGCCTTGGACTCTTCCAAGAGCTACCCAAAAACACCATATAAGGAAGAAGCTCTCTTTCTGGACTGGACTTAGGCCTTCTTTTCCTAACAGAGGTCACACATGCCCCTTTTTGGTTTGTGTTGTGTTGACCACCAAGCAGAAAATCATCTATGCTACCACTTGGTCTGTGTGCCTTCAGGGGACCGTGATGGTTAGTGTGATTGTCCTCTAGACATAAAGGCAAGCATCGCCTCTTCCGCTGTATTCTTTGCTGTTGATAAGGGTCACTTAGATTTATCTGTGAATACCCTTTCAAAGCCTGGGTTCTTCTGGACATTTATATATACATTCCCAATAACTTTTCAGACTAGATCTCTAACTCTTCTGCTGCTTAAGTTATCATAACCCTACATAAAATATACTCCCATGTGCAGCTGGGACCTCGGAGGCCCAGCGATGGGTTGAATGCTAAAGATGTGCATTTCTTCAAGTGCTTGTTTATTCATCCCTTCACTCCATAGGTTGTACAGCCTACAAAGCAGCACTGTTAAGCAGGGGATTTTGTACCTTTTCAGTATACACAGGCATCACCACACCAACATGGCAAGTTGGAGGTGAAAAGGACCTACTGCACACCTTCATTGGTGACCTGGGTAAGCAGGCGAAGAAGTGAGCATGGATGCTTACGTGGATCCGGGGTAATGGAGTCAATGTGGTCATGGAGCAGACAGACACACACCTGGAGAGAAACCATGAAATCAGAAGATCCTGATGCACTGTCAGTAGCTCCACAACCTGATCCCTCCCTTCAGACTGACAGAGGAGCTAAAGCACTTTTAAATAATTTGCCCATACTCCAACAAAGGAAATATTTTAAATCCTTAGCTTTCAAGTCAATATAAAAATCTACATTAGTGGCCTGGTGATGCATCACAGTGATGGACAAGTTGTGTTTTTCACACACAGGGTTTACAAGGAGTATTGGCTGGCTTTGTGTCTTCCCAGCAGAGATAGGAGGTTGTATATTGTGCTTAACGTGTAACTTGCGTTTTCCCACAGGTATCTAAATATACAGAGGAACTGCTGAGATGTTCCAAGAAGTCTTTTTTTCCACTCTCCTTTGTGTGGCTCTAGTTCCTCTGCATGCTCAGTTTGATGGTGATCCTGGAGATGTCACTCCAACCTCCTGTGCAGGTATTAACCAGATAATTTGTGTGTCTCTCTCCTTTGTAGGCAGCAATTTCACCAGAAGCAATGGCCATGCTCAGTTGTAGAGCCTGCTCACAAGGAACTGGCAGTGGCTAATTGCACCTCTCCTGCCCCTTTGCACTCCTGGGCAGTGCCCTGGGGTAGCAATCTGTCTGTAGGGAACACCCTCTTCCACCAAAACTTCCATTTCTGGGTACACATTGGAGTGCAGAGAGGTAGAGGTTGAACAGCTGAGGTCTGCCAGTGATGCTTTCTCCTAGCTGATACAGTAATAAATACCAGTCAATCTCCAGAGCTCAGCTCTGTATCTGATGTTAGAGAATAGTCCATTTTGATGATTTCAGTGCTTTTCAGTTGCAGTGAAGAGCAAGCGGTTTATGTGTCCAGCCTGACTTTTACAAAAAATGGCCAGATTGTCAAGATTGAGTCAATAGTGAGCAGATCTTAGGATTTTGAATTCCTGAGTGCTGGAGAGTCATCTGACTCAAACAAAAATGTTACTGCTAGAGCTAATGAGACTTGTGCTTTTTCCAGTATCACACTTGGGTATGATCACTGTGAAAATGTTTATAAATCAGAGAGCAACCAGCAGCCTGGCAGGCAGGGCATTCATTTAGTGCAGGAGAGCAAAAGTGACACCCTTGCTCTTCTTCATTCAAACCTGGCACTTAGTCCTCAGTTTCCTCATTTCCTCCAACCCAGGAGGAAATATGTCCTCATTAGTAAGAGCTGCAACACCCTCACAGGAAGCCGAACCTCAAACCTCATGCTGTGGTTTGTTCTCTTCACATCTCTGTGCTGTCCTCTATACACTTCCTGGTGCAGGTTTCTAGGGGACAGTGGAGGGGGTGCAGTGGTGCATGAAGTGCTCTGACATGGTCTGAATAATTGTTTCCATGCAGAGAAGAGGGACTGCCCCATCAATGTGTACTTCATCATTGACACCTCGGAGAGTGTTGCTCTGCAGACTGTGCCTATCCAGAGCCTTGTGGATCAAATAAAGCAGTTCATCCCTGAGTTCATCAATAAGCTGGAGACTGAACTCTACCAGAACCAAGTCTACATCACTTGGCAGTTTGGTGGACTTCATTACTCAGATGTGGTGGAAATTTACAGCCCTTTAACGAGCAGCAAAGACATATACCTCCCCAGGCTGTCTGCTATTAACTACCTTGGCCGGGGCACCTTCACGGACTGCGCTATCTCCAACATGACAGAGCAGATTCAGACCCAGATGGCCTCAGGTGTGAACTTTGCGGTAGTCATCACTGATGGCCATGTCACTGGCAGCCCCTGCGGGGGGATGAAGATGCAGGCTGAGAGGGCGCGAGACATGGGGATCAAGCTCTTTGCAGTGGCCCCCAGCAAGAACGTCTACGAGCAGGGACTGCGGGAGATCGCCAACCTGCCACACGAGCTGTACCGCAACAACTACGCCATCACGCAGAAAGACAGTCTGAACATCGACGTGAACACCATCGAGAGGATAATCCAAGTTATGGTATGGAGTTCCAGCTGAGGTGCAGGGTGTATAAGGGGGTGGGACAAGAGAAGTAGCACGTGGTTGGGGGGGATGCTTTCTGAGCACCTCCGCATGGGGTTTTAGGAGGGCTCTAGAGAGCATCTCTAGCAGGGAAGAGCCTCCAACTTGTTCCTCTTCCTTTTCTATGTCCTTTTAGCACTTACCGGGAAAATGGAGTCTTGAGCGTCTCTGATTTCTCTGGTTAGGTGCTTAACCAGGACTTCTTGGTTTGTGTCTCTGTTCCCCAGCATGTCTGCATGTCTGGGCAGACTGCCACCCTAGTCCTGGCTCTTGCTCAAGGACAGATCCATACCCCAGCTGGTTCCCCATCCAGGGGCGCAAGGAAGAGTGTGCAGCACTGAGATGTGCTCACCATCAGCATGGTCTTTGAGGCCTCACCTGGGAGGCACTGTTAACTGAGGATTCTACTGAGAACATCTTTGAAGCCATGGAACCTTTACCACCTCCTCTCCCTTACTGTCACACACATCTCCAAGGGTGTGATGCTGCTTTTCTCTTGGGGCTGACCACTTTAACTGATTATGTCCATCCTGTTTTCTTCTTTGCAGAAACATGAAGCCTATGGAGAGGTGAGTGAGCAGCATGTCATTGCCACGCAACACAGGCTTAAGTTGCCTCATTTAGAGAAGACCAACTCGTACCCTGAAGTAGCAGGCCAGATTTTGCAGCGAGCTGCACTGGATATGTCTCTTCCCACCTGTGGATCAGTGCAGAGCTGGCAATCCATCTCTTTACCCAGTGATTAAAATGACACACTGGACTCTTCACTTTCTGCCTCCCTCTCACCTGCAATGTATTCAGGTCTATTGACTAGACTCATTTTATCATTTTGGAGGCATGTTTTGTAGGTACTCTGCAAGCTGAAGCCCCTGCCCCGCTGGTATCACAGAGGCAGGGTTTGGCATACATAGGGAAGAGCGTGCAGAGCAGTGCTCCAAAGGGCATGCGCGTACCCTGATGGCCCCAGAAGCACAAGCCTACCCCACCTCACCTGACACTTAGCAGTCCTGTTCTTTCAGTTTGGGCCCAGAGACAAGACATAATGATTGTGCTTGTGGCACCTTTCTGCTTTTAATTTACGGGCAGCATTTTTCTGCATGCTTGTCGCTGCCTTGACACTGCCCCAGCTGGAGCCATAGTAGTTTTTAGCCCTGCAGTCGTGGGGAGAGGTGTGTGGGGAGCTGTGGTGCAGCGCTGAGCTGCCGGTGCCAGCTGCCTCAGCACGTGAAGCAGCCAGTGAGCTGCAGCACAGTGATTACACATGTTTAATTTGTATTTCAGTGCTACAAGATGAGCTGCCTGGAGATTGCAGGTCCACCGGGTCCCAAGGGATACCGAGGGCAGAAGGTAAGTCGCCCGAACCTGTGGGAAGAGAATAACGCCCGTGCCTTGCCACAGACTCTGCAGGATGCCCTAGATCTCGCCTCAGCTGCAGCAGCCTTCACAGGCATAGCACCCAGATGGGAAATAACTCCTCAGCATCTGACTTGGCCCTGGGAGATTGCCATGCTGCAGTCAATGGAGCACACAGCCAGCACAGTGTCTCCTCATGTCCATGTGAGGCTGATGCATTGACAGTAGTGCAGACAGGCATCTGAGCATCAGCTCTGCTAGCCACAGCTGGCACCTTCAGCACCTGATGACAACAGGAGCGAGGCAGCAGTTATCTCTGATTCTGCCATTCTCAAGAGCAGAGCTCTCACGTGTGCAGGGTGTCTCACTCTCCTGCCCCCAGCTCTGTGTGCTTCCGTCCCCATACAGCCTTTCCCTGGCTTCCTCAGAATAAAGCAGGTCCCACTCTACCAGCACACTGCCCCAAGCTCGGTAGGAGCTGCCACAGTGAACCTCACGCTCCTAGCATCCTCATGCTCATGCCATTTTCTCACAGTCAGCACCAAGCCCAGACTTATGTTGGGTGTTTTCTTTCCGTAGGGTGCAAAGGGGAACATGGGTGAGCCAGGCTCCCCTGGGCTGAAGGGACGACAGGTGAGTTGTGAGTTGAGTCCACCACCACCGCAGCCAGCAGTGCTGTCCCTGCATCAGCTGGGGCCGCATCTCTGCTTCTTTCAAGCTAACTCTTGATGTCTTCTTCCCTTAAGGGTGACCCAGGTATTGAAGGTCCAATTGGATACCCTGGTCCCAAGGTAAGAATCCCATAGCCAGTGACTGAGCTCTTTGCATTCATTGATTTTTGGTAAAGCAGGGGGAACTCTGCTTCTCCCTCTCACCTGCCTGTTTCCCACAGGAGACCCCTGCTCTCCGCTGCTCCTGCACCTGCTGATCCCCAGGCACTAACACCAGGTTTTTCTTCTTTTTGTCTAGGGTGTCCCAGGGCTGAAAGGAGAGAAGGTGAGGAAGAAGAGACCAAATGGCATGTCTGTGCACTGGGATGGGAGGGACACCTTTCTGTTGCAAAGAGGGAGATTTTAGCTGTAATGATGAGAATAGCAACTCTATTAATATGTAATTGTGTTAATATGTAATTGGGGGTGGGGGGGATTTCCAGGGGCATTCCAGAAGCCTGTCTCCTCTTTCAGGCATTGCTCTAGGTCTTGTGAAGTGGTGATGTTTTTACATTGCAAATGAGTGGGAGGTGATGTAGGCAGAGTGGATGACTCCTGTCCTCTTCTTCCCCCAGGGAGAGATTGGATCAGATGGACGGAGGGTAAGAAAGGACATTTTCTGACTTGCCTGTTGTTCCAGCTACCAACCCTTCAGTGTGTGTTAACAGAGCACTGATCCCTCTTTTTTTTCCCCCTTGATCTCAGGGTGCTGCTGGCTTGGCAGGCAGGAACGGCACAGATGGACAGAAGGTAACGCTACTTGGGAGCACTCTGTAAGGTCACTGCTGCTGTTTCATTTCTTTACCCACCCTGGTCTCCAAAGCTTATTTTGTTGCTCCCAGCCCCTCTGACTGAGGTTTCTATGAACTTACTTGCACATTATTCTGCCTGCCCTGTGGAAATAAGTGAGCTAGCTGGAGATGAATTAATTCAGGTCACAGAGTGGTATCCTTTCATCAGCAAGTTCTCTGCAGGAACTATGTGTGGAGCCCGGTCTGTGCTCCTGCTGCAGGAGGTGATACAGACAGAGCACTGGGTGTAGATATCTCATCTTGAGCGTTAGTGACCCCTACAGGACATGTACACAGAAAGTTTTGCCGAAATTTGAGTTTCGAGGCAGTTCGTCACAGAATCTGAAATTTCATCTCTAAGCTACTTCTTGTTCTTAATATTAAAACCCTAAAGCCAGGTTCAAGTACCTTGTAACAACCCAAAGCCAGGTTAAAGTCCCTGAAGTCCTTTGTCCCCTCTATTGTGGTTGGAGAGGACCTTGACCTCCCTTAGATCCGTATGCCATGCAGATGTAGCACGGCAGAGATTGATGATTTCAATCATGAGATGATTTCAAGCTGGCTTTGTCCACTGGCCAGCACACATTGGT
Source organism: Numenius arquata (assembly GCF_964106895.1). NCBI lineage: Eukaryota > Metazoa > Chordata > Aves > Charadriiformes > Scolopacidae > Numenius > Numenius arquata. Next base: position 43,837,912 of record NC_133578.1, read on the forward strand.
TTTCATAGAATCATAGAATGGTTTGGGTTGGAAGGGACCTTAAAGATCATCTAGTTCCAACCCCCCTGCCATGGGCAGGTACGCCTTTCACTAGACCAGGTTTTGCTCTGCACTTTCTCATATACCCAGCCAAGTACATCTATGAGATAATACCAGTTCTTCTTCTCACTCCTAAAATGCCTGCTGAAGCTCTAAAACACAAAAGTCCTTCAATCACTACTGCTCTGTAGCCGAGATGAGTTGCCCAAGCACTGTCAGCAAAGCAGGGTGCAGAGCAAGGCAGTCACTGCTCTCATGGTGTCCGTCAGGCAGTGTGGTTCCTGTGAACCTGAGCTGCTCTGATGAGAGATGCACAATGGAGGACCAGCACAACCGTGGACATGAGTGACCACCAAATCCAGTCTCCAGGGATGTGTCCATTACCCAGGGCCCATGTGCAGGGTGAGCATGCTTGAATTCCCACCAATCCTTGCTACGACTTGGGGCGTTTTGACTACTTTTTCCTCCTCCATTTGTCTCTGCACACCACACTCCTGTTTAAGGAATATACTTGCTATTTATTCTTTAACTGATCACAGGTACAGTCAGCAGTTGATGTTAAAGATTAGTAACTGTTAACAGGAAAAGCTGTACTTTCCCTTCAGACACTTACATCTTTTCTGTCTTCTTCTTTTGCGTGGTATCTCTCTAGGGCAAGCTGGGGAGAATTGGACCACCAGGCTGCAAGGGAGACCCTGGTGACAAGGTAGGAATGCTTTACTCTTTCAGTAGGCACATCAGATGTATTGCACCAACTTTAGCTGCTGAATGAGTTGCACATGCAGAGAGATACGGCCAATGAGAGGTTACTGGCCCATTTTCCAACCAATTGCATGACCTGATCCCAGGCCTGGGATCCCCAGAATGGGGAGCACAGCCTGAATTTTTTGTGCCTCCTTTCCATGGGCAAGGAAGCTGGGATCCCCCAGTGTCCCTCCCCTCCACATAGAGAGGAGGAGCTGTTCCTTTTATCAATGCTAGCAACAAGCAAAAACTATTTTAGTCTCCAGAGTAACTTTCTAAGCCAGTTGATTTATTCTGCAGGGAAAGTGCATATTGTTGCCACTTTAAAATGTATGATTCTTTGTTCTTTCCCTCCCTTAGGGCCCTGATGGCTACCCAGGAGATGCAGGAGACCAAGGTGAAAGAGGAGATGAAGGCATAAAGGTACAAGTACTCTGAACAGTGAGCAGAATGTGGGCAGAGGCCACCAGTGGGGACAACTAAACACCATTGCTTGTATTTGCTCTTAAATCCTTTGCCACGCATAGAGCCCATAGGCTCTGTCTACCTAGGGTCTGGATCCCATCGCCAGACACGGGAGCCAAGGGAAGACCCTTGCTGGCCCTGCTCCTTGGGCTCCTCATGGTGCACATCAGTGGTGCACAGCAACATGCTGATAACGCAGACAATGACCATTGCTTTCTGGATGTTTCAGGGAGATCCTGGCCGGCCTGGTCGTAGTGGGCCCCCGGGACCACCAGGAGAAAAAGGAAGCCCGGTAGGTTCATGCAGTATTCAGATGTCTCCAGTGTCTTATTAGGGTCTATTCCACATGGCGTGGAGCCAGAGTGATATCAACTGCTGGTCATGGGGCAGCTGCAGCACAAAGATGACTGCTTACCAAGGCATCCTGGTGATTCTGCAGATTAGTGCACCAGCATGGAGAAAGCACAAGCCCCTGGTGGTTGAGTGAGCGCTCCCACCATGCATGTCCCTACCAGTACAGTGGGAAATGTCATGCGGGCAACAGGAGATGGAACTATGCAACATCCCTGCAGCTGCCCAGAGCAAAATGAGAATAAGTCTCGAGCGTTTGTCCAGAGCAGTGAAAAGCAGGCAACATAGGCTTAAGAGGATTTACCTTTCTAGCCGATCCATTGCACTACATCTTTCCTTCTCTTCCCATCTTCTCCTGAGTAGAAAGACCCCGTTTGGCTGTGGTTTTCCGTGCCACAGTCTCATGACTTCCTCAGCGTTTGTGGCAGTGCCAGTGTTGGCAGGCTGTTTTATTCATTTGAGTAAAATTTAATGATTAATTGCTCAGAAATCTAACACATGCTTTACCCACTGCCCTTGACCTTATAACCAAAGGATGCTAATGGCCAGTTACTTCAGACGTAGTGGAGGGCGCTGAAATAGCCCTCCGTCTCTAGACAAGGCTGGACAGATGCTGTAAGGAAGAGTTGACAAGCCTTTGCACTGGTTGATGGAAAAAAGATGACACAGCGTCACACTGCTCCAAGACTGGAACCTGTGCATGTAGCTTTGACATGTAGGCACGGTGGGTGTGTGGAAGCGCACCCTTACGCACATCTGCTCGGGGTGGACTGCTTGACACAGACAAGAGGTATGTGTGTGTGCACCTTGACCTCTCTTCCGACAAATTATATTTCTCTTTCTTCTCCAAGGGACTTCCAGGCAATCCTGGAGCTCAAGGGCTTGCTGGAAGTAAGGGAAGAAGAGGTGAAACGGGACCTCCTGGACCTAAAGGAGAACCTGTAAGTGTCTGAATAGCTCTCTGGACAGTAGGCACATCACGGGAGCCTGATGCAGTTTTATGGATGAGCTCTGAGAAATGGCCCCATTTAGCCCGCCTGCCCGCCCTGCCTTCTGCCTCCCAAAAGACGGGCAGATGCTGATGTCCTTGTCTCCCCCATCTTCAAAGAGCAGTACTTCCATAGTCCTAAGCCTGATGTTAACCATTCCACCTTAGAGAAGCATCCTGTATTCCCACATAACCACAAATGCCTCTGTGGGTGCCCAGGGACTCTTTGGCTATACTCTAGCAAGTTCCCCAAACCTCTGGCTTCTCACAGGAGCTCACAGACTTGAGATCTGGTGGCTGTTGCAGTATAGCTCTCTTAAAAGGGCAGCCATGTCATGACATCGATGGTGCCATGCAGACCCAAGCTAATGTGATGGGGCACTGTAAAACTTGGGAATTGGGTTGGACATGATGTTCCCTAGCAGAATACAGCAGCATGACTCCACTAGCACCAAGAGGCTAGATCCCAGCTGGCATGTGTCCTTGTGTAAGATCTGGTAGGGGAAGCAACACGGAATGAGCTGGAAGTAAAGCAGCCTTTAGCCCTTAGGGAATGAATGATGAGTGCTTGTGGTCACTGTGGTGACCACCCCCCTGAAAGAACATTCTGGCTGTGGCTTCCCAAAAGCAAAAGGCAAGATCCCAAGAGCCCTCAAGCAGTGCCAACATGGGCATCCCTGCTACCCTGCTGCCAGGCGCATGCTTGCTAAGGGGGCAAGGAGACATCTCTTGGGCCAAGAGTGAGAAGGCAGGACCATCAGGCATCACTGTTCAGGTAGCATCTATCTTCGCATCCCATTTATATGACTTTTTGTGTCTGCCAAGGGTCGACGTGGAGATCCAGGGACGAAAGGCAGCAAAGGCACTCCTGGGGCCAAAGGAGAAAGGGTAGGTAAAGCAACCACCCAGATCATTGCAGATGAGCCCAAGATGCGTGTGTGATGCTATACTGCCCAGCCACAAAGTGTCCAGCACCAGAGCTGGGAATTGCAGATCCCAGTGGGCTTTGCATGTGTACTCTGCTCCCACTGCGCCTGCTGCCTGCCCTGGTAACAGCAGGTACAGCCTCCTTTTCCAGGGCTTGATCCAGAGAGGGGATGAAAGACAGCAAACCTTAATGCTGAGAGACGTGTGCGGAAGGCACACTGCCCTGACACTACATTTCAAGTCAAGAAATACCAGATTTGAAAACAGCATCTCATGCCTCCTCACTTGAAGGATCACTGGCATGCACACAAACAGCATTGGAGCAATCCCTAACCAGGAATATCTTTCCCGTCCTCACAGGGAGATCCTGGTCCAGAGGGTCCTCGTGGCCTGCCTGGTGAGGTTGGAAGCAAAGGAGCAAGGGTAAGCATGGACCAGGGTCTGGAGACAGCCAGGAGGGAGGGAGAGTGCTGCTGCCACCTGGGGGAGCTCACCCAGCTTTCCTCCTGATGCACACTTGCCTATATCTACCTGCCTCTGTAAATTCTTGCATCTTGCTTTGCTTTACAGGGAGACCAAGGACTTCCAGGACCCCGAGGCCCTTCAGGTGCTGTGGGAGAGCCAGGCAAGATAGTAAGTCATCCTGGGGCATCTGTGGGACTGTGTCCTCTCTCTGCAGTGAGAGCTTGCCTTACTGACGTAAGCTGACTGCACTGTACCTCCCAAGGGGACCCTGCCTGACCTTTTCTCAGGGAGACTCAAAAATGAGCCCAAAGGATCCTGGCCAGCCCTTCCTGGGGCAAGGAGAAATTGCAGGACCCAGGAGTCCTTGCTTCTTCATCACTCCCAGTCCCAGATGTTCCCATGACAACATGGAAGGGACCACCTCAGAGTGGGTCACGGGGCGAGGAAAGATGGGGTTCTCCGGGCACCCATTTGTCCTGAGTTTGTGGTTAGTCCAACATCCCACTGTGGCAGTAGTGCCGTGACATCCATGTGGGTCCATGGGATGTGTGAACCCAAGTGCTAAATCAGTCACTGTCACAGTAACCTCATCAGGAAGGGAGATGGTCTCACAGCATCATCTCAAGGGCTGGTTTCTCCAGCACAGTCCCCTGTGTGGCTGGGGAGCCACAGGGAAAATCCTCACCTGCTTCTTCCACTGTTCCCAACACTATCCTGCAGGGATCGCGTGGGGACCCTGGTGACTTGGGCCCAAGAGGTGATGCTGGACCACCAGGACCAAAGGTAAAGTACCCGAATGCAACTCTGCATTTGAAAGGGTATTTTGGTATGCTTTTCTTAATTATTAAAAAAAAGGCAGTTCCCACTGCAGAAAATTGTGGGCCTCGGAAACAGAATGGCTCAATCCTGAGCCTCCCTATGGGACAGAGATGCTCTGGCCAAAGGAGCTCTGATTACATCCCTCACCCTGCACAGATTCGGAGGTGTCCCTAGCGTGTGACATCTCCAAGACCCTGCAAAGCCTTGCTCCACACAGCTGTTCCCAATGTTTCAGGGCCAGCTTCAGAAGCCATGGCTCCTGGTGTTGTCTCACCCCAAGAGAAGAAGAAAACAGCTCTGACTGTCACTGGCGTTGCCAGATCAGAAAGGCCACTTTGGGTTTCTGACGGGTCTTTTTTTTTCTACTAAAGGGTGACAGAGGCAGACCTGGCTTTAGCTACCCTGGACCCAGAGGACCACAGGTATGTGTGCCTCATCCAGTGCAGATGTATGTACTGTGAGGAAGCCTGTTTCAGTGGAGGTTACTGTTGGAGCTTGGCAACCTGGGAGAAGAGGGAAGGAGGATGAAAAATTATCAGGGTCACAAAAGCATGGAGCCAGCAAAGGGGACGAGGGAGTTGAACATCAGGACTGACCCTGGATACAGCTCCATCAGCCTCATCACAGAGGTGCTGGGGACTCCAGCTTCAGTAGTGGTAATGGGGAGGTGGCTGCGCCCACCACCCCAGCCATCAGCTTGAAGCTGCATCTGCTGTTTGGCGTTGTGCCCCTCACTGCAAGCTGTGGATGTACGCGTGCACAGTGCGGGGCTGGTACTGGTTGGGTGCCGACTTCTCCGTCCTCTCCCTTTGCAGGGTGACAAGGGTGAGAAGGGGCAGCCAGGACCCAAGGTGAGTGTGTTTGTCTCTATCATCTGTTTTTTGTACTGACTGAAATTCTGAGCAGTTGTTGCCTGATACTCTGGGTGCATGGCCGAGGAGCCTGTCCTTCTGGCGGCTGCCCTGGCTATTCCCTGCAGCGTATCTCCCAAGCCCATCTCCTTTTGAAACCATCTGAAATATGCTTTGCACAACTTCTTTATTCTTAGTTAATGCCTATGTAAACACTGTTTATTTGCACTGAGCTGCTGGTTTAGAGGGTGCTCTCCCAGGGCAGGCAGGCATGTGTTTTTGATGAGCTCATAGCAGTAGTGCCTCTGCCTGAGCACATCCAGATGTGCTCCATGCTGGATCTGTTTCTCCTTCCTTCGAGCAGGGAGGAAGAGGTGAGCTTGGACCAAAAGGAGTGCAAGGGACAAAAGGAGAAAAGGGAGAACCGGTAAGCAGACTTCCCATGCTGCCCACAGGGTCAGTGTCCCCCTCCCACACCTCTGCCAGGTGTGCTGGTGACAGCACTGCCTGTTCTCTTGCCTGCCCTGTGTCCCCAAGCTCAGTTGTGGCAGGCTGGTGACCACGCTTAGCAGGGCTGTGCCTGACAAGGGGGTCAGGAGGAGCCCTGAACACCAATGGCTGCATTGTTAGCCTTGCTGGGGAAATATTTGACCGTTCTTCGCTTCTTTCCCAGGGTGATCCTGGCCCAGGAGGTGAGCCTGGGCCCCGTGGTGCAACTGGTGAACCAGGCCCTGAGGTACAGTACCATGCCACCATGTCTGAGCAGATGCTGCAGCTCCTTCCTTCTCCTCACTACTTGTCCTTGATGCTCTAAAGCCCAGAGGACCCCAGTGGGTCTCCCTGCAGCAGGGCTTGCTGGAGGGGACACCAACTGTCAGATATGTCTGCTGGCTCCCAGCAAGGCTTTCCTGCCCTTCCCATGGCAGACCTGTGCAAAAAGCCATGTTTTTAATGGCTCTGACATCTACTTCTCAAAAAGAGAAGTCATGGGAAAACTCTGCCTGAAATCCCTGTGCTCTTATTACAGGGGAACCCTGGCCCACCAGGAGATCCTGGCCTGACTGTAAGTAGCACTGCTCTGCAGCCCTCGGTGCTCTTTCTCCTGGGGCAACCGTGGCTTTGCCATGCACAGCCTGAGAAAGAAACAGGGCATCACAGGTTCTGCTGCTGCCCAGCAGAGGTGGCCTGTGGCTTCCCATGGGAGCCAAGGAAAGAGAGGCTAGCTGGGTGGGAAGGGAAAGGGAAGCCTTTTCCTTAGAGTGGACAGATGCTGTGTAAGGGGAGGGAGACATTCACCCTGCACCCTTTTGCTGGCAGGACTGCGATGTGATGACCTACGTGCGAGAGACGTGCGGATGCTGTGGTGAGCAGACCATCACCTCTCCCCAGGGCAGGGGAACAACCACTCGAGAGATGGAGAAAGGGGGTCACTAGAGGCTGCCTCCTTCTTCAGGGGCTCCCTTGAGGGAGCTCTGCCCCGTGAACTCCCCTTTGCACTGAGCTACTGGCATGGTGGGCTCTTTGCCAACCTGCATAGTGCAGCATCCTGCAGAGGACAAACCACAGGAAGTCCTTCCCTGCTAACCCCGGTCCCAGCCTACCACTGAGTGTGGTGGCATTGCAGGGGTAGCCTAGCTTACCTCCCAAAATTTAGCTCTGCCATCGCAGGAGCAGCGAGCTGTAATATAGAGTTGCATGGTCCAGATGATAGGATAGAGTGTACCACACAGCAAGATTAAAAAGGTTTCTTTTGATATACATTGACGGAAAGATGCTTGTAAAATCCTCCCTATGCTGACAGCTGTGGGCAGCACCACAAACACTGTGGATGCTTTGTGTGATGGCTAACTGTCTCCGTCTTCCCATAGATGGTCTCTTCTACCCTGGTGGCTTTTTTTCCCACCATGATTGACCTGTGTGTTTTCCTCCTTCTGTCCCTCTCCCCAGACTGTGAAAAGCGCTGCGGTGCCCTGGACATCATGTTTGTCATAGACAGCTCGGAGAGTATTGGCTACACCAACTTCACCCTGGAGAAAAATTTTGTTGTCAACGTGGTCAGCCGACTGGGTTCTATTGCCAAAGATCCCAAGTCACAGACAGGTCTGGACTGTGTGGGGACAGAATGGGGCATGGGGAGAAGAAAAGGGTCTTGGATCTCTCAAGGTTCCATGTTTGTCTGTAGCTGCCCTGGGCTGCAATCCATCTGTCCAGCATTTTCACAGCAGTTTCTGCTCTTCCCTTTCCCCTTCCCAGTTTTGTAGGCCAATCGGGCAGCTATTTGCTGATAGGAAAGTTTTCTGACTTTCTCCACTTTTCACTGAGGGTGCAAAGCCAGGTAATATGATGCTTCATTGGCAGGTGCCCGTGTTGGGGTGGTGCAGTACAGTCACGAGGGGACCTTTGAAGCCATCAAGCTTGATGATGAGCGCATTGATTCACTGTCAAGCTTCAAGGAAGCAGTGAAGCGCCTGGAGTGGATCGCTGGAGGCACCTGGACACCGTCTGCCCTTCAGTTTGCCTACAACAAGCTCATCAAGGAAAGCAGGCGAGAGAAAGCCCAAGTGTTTGCTGTGGTGATCACAGATGGGCGCTACGACCCCCGGGATGATGACAAGAACCTAGGCGCTCTTTGTGGTAGAGATGTGGTCGTCAACACCATTGGCATTGGAGACATGTTTGATCAGCCAGAACAGAGTGAGACTCTGGTCTCCATCGCCTGCAATGAACCCCAGCGAGTCCAGAAGATGAGACTCTTCTCAGACCTGGTGGCAGAGGAATTCATTGACAAGATGGAGGACGTGCTCTGCCCAGGTCTGTACAGAATCACAGAATGATATGGGGTTGGAAGGGACCTCTGCAGATCATCTAGTCCAACCCCCTAGAGGCAGGTCCACCCAGAGCAGGTTGCACAGGAACGTGTCCAGGCGGGGTTTGAACGTCTCCAGAGACAGAGACTCCACCACCTGCCTGGGCAGCCTCTTCCAGGGCTCTGCCACCCTCACAGGAAAGAGGTTCCTCCTCATGTTTAGATGGAACTTCTTCTATTCAAGTTTGTGCCCATTTCCTCTTGTCCTGTCCCTGGGCACCACTGAAAAAAGACTGGCCCTATCCTCTTGACACCTTCCCTTTAAGTATTTATAGGCATTGATCAGATCCCCCCTCAGTCTTCTCTTCTCTAGACTAAAGAGACCCAAGTCCCTCAGCCTCTCCTCATCAGAGAGATGCTCCAGGCCCCTCATCATCTTTGTAGCCCTCTGCTGTGCCCTCTCCAGCAGTTCCCTGTCCTTCTTGAACTGGGGAGCCCAGAACTGGACCCAGTGCTCCAGATGGGGCCTCACCAGGGCAGAGTAGAGGGGGAGGATGACCTCTCTTGACCTGCTGGCCACACTCTCCTTGATGCACCCCAGGATGCCATTGGCCTTCTTGGCCACAAGGACACATGATCGTCCTGTTGTCCACCAGGACTCCCAGGTCTTTCTCCTCAGAGCAGCTCTCCAGCAGGTCAGCCCCCAACCTGTACTGGTGCAGGGGGTTATTTGTCCCCAGGTGCAGGACCGTACACTTGCCCTTGTTGAATTTCATCAGGTTCCTCTCTGTCCAACTCTCCAGCCTGTCCAACCTTCTTCCACTTGAGCTTTTTCAGAAGCTCCCTGCTCAACCACGCAGGTCTCCTGCTTCCCTTGCCTGACTTTTGCTCTTACAGATGCACCGATCATTTTTACCTGTACCTATCCTTGCACAGTTCTTAATGGAACTGGAGTTTTCACCCCCAGGGTTTGGAGTGGTGAAATATATGGTGTGTTGCAACAATTGCAGAGACACTGTGTCCCAGCAGGTTGGCCAGTAGCTCATAAGCTGGTCGTTCATGGTGAGGGCTTTATGTACCCCTGGATAAACAGTGCTTCCTTAGATACAGGCCAGCCTTTTGGGACAGACCTTTGGAGTCCTTTCCCCTTGTAAGATACCTTGCCCTGCCACTCTATCTGTGCAAACCATGAAGGGTGATGACAGCACATCACTCAGCTTTCTTTGTTTCTTTTCCTTCCAGATCCGCAGATCGTCTGCCCTGAGCTGCCCTGTCAGACAGGTAAACATTACAAATAGCTTCATGCCATCTGTACAAAGTGGTAGGTCTGGGGGAGAGTGCACAAGGCTCAGGAGTGGGAAGGGGGTGTGCAACCCTGTTCATTCCCTTTGAATGGCAGGAGTTTGGGAAATAGTGTTACTTTACATGAGGAGGGGCTCCAGGGTTTCATTTCCTGCTCTTTTTCTGTCTCTATGAGTTCTCTGCACAGGTAGGTACAAGTGCACCATGTTAGTGAATCAGCATGGCTCAGCCCTGATATTTCTCCCTCTTCTAGTTCCTGGAAGACACCAGGTTTTGACCTCTGAAGCTGGCAATTAATTTCTCACTTGTTCCATGTCTCTATTATATATCAAGTCAAAACCTCCTACTGAACTCTCCCACCCATGTGATGTGACCTTTGAAATGCAGAGCTCAACCTGCAGCCCTGGGCAGGATGCTCCTTGGGAGTGACAAGGACAGAGCAGGGGGTAGGGACCATTTGAAAATGGCACCATAGTGGGTGCCATTAGCTTTGGCTTCTCTAACACTGGCTGTATTTAATTAACAATTATCTAAGAGTGTTGGATTAAAGGAAAAAGTCTGCAAGGATCCTCTGGCATAAAGGAGATGGCTGCTGCTCGCTGCAGGAAGCTTTACTTGATCACATTTTGCTTGTTAAGGGGCAGATCTGCAATCTGAATTCATAGAGATCCTGTCTGTCTGAGTCTTTGTGCCTGTTTTAATACAATAGATACACTATTTGCTGATATACACAAAGCTTATAAGGGACACAGTTTTGCCAGTTCTTGCAGTTTTTATCTCTACTCTTGCCTTGAATGTTTTTGTGAAAGTCCCCAGCTTCAACTCAGTATTATACAGAATCTCAAATTTAATTTTCAAAGTCCCTTTGTTTCCATACAAAGCAAAGGAAAACTAGTCCCAGGATGCTCAGAAATCTGAAGACAGAAAAGCTATAATTATTCTGACTAAAATTTCTTGCTCCTATTTTAAGTATTTGCACATGGCCATGCAGAGAGCACAATGTCCAACCATGATGCTGAGCTATCCACACAGGCTCCTCTGCAGTGTCCTCTGAGGAACTTTGCCCTGCGGATCCGTGCATGAGGAGATGACTTTCCATGCCACACTGGTGACTGGTCAGGTGTCTTCAAAGGTTTTGGTCTTTGCAGCCTCCCCATTTCTGAGGAACACTGCAGGAGAGACTGACCCAAGCAGTGGTGCACTCATGTTGTCCTAGGCTTGCGCCATCAAAGCCCTCCAAAGCAAAGTGAAGTTGGTGGTCCTTTCCCTGTTACGCACTTGGGTGCTTCTGTTCCTGAAGCAAGGTGACAATAGTTCTCTGGTACCTGACAGTCCTGGGGACCAGAACAGAAATGGTCTGAGGAGGCATCTGAGGGGGTTCCCTCTTGGGCGAATCCCTCAAGCCATGCCATAGGCAGGCCAGGTTGAGAGGAGACCTACACCTGTGCCCCAAAGGATGTGGGAGGTGGAGTGACATGGCTTGGTAGGTGTGGGCCTCCTATGAAAGTGCTAGTACACCCATCTCAGTATGGGCAAAAGTTGTCCTGGTGTGCAAGGGTCTGTGCTAAGCCCTGTAGATCAAGTTTTAAGTGATACCTGGGGATTCAGGGCCCTTGGGGCAAAGTGCCTTCTACCTGCCACACTAGATGGTCCGTGATGCATTGCTGTCATCGATTTGCAATGATCACACTTGCCTCATAGCAAGGGACATGTTGGATGGGATGTGACGTAAGGCATGTGACAGAGCTTGGGGCTTCTCTGCTCAGTGCTTAGCTTCCTCTGGTTCACTGAGAACATCTCAAGAGTTGGTGCCAATTTACACGCAAACCCTTTGGATGGAGATGGTGCCCTTCACAGGGTGTGTGAGTGAGCTTCGTGCACATCCACTGCATGTCCAGTTGTAGACAAGCCAGATAGGTTCAGGTCAGGGAGCCAGCCCTGTTCTTGGCCCCATGGATGTCAGAGTTGCAGTCCTGGCACTTTAAGGAGCAAACTGGATATTGTCAACAGAGCACAGAGAGGGACATGTATTATATACACCCTTGCTTCCTCCCTGCTGCCTTGCAGAGCCAGGCATGTCAGCACTTCGGGTTCACATCTGCAGCTGAAGGTGTGTTGCCTCAGTGCTTTGCCAAAGGAAATCCAGGTTTTCCTGTTTTCAGGGCAGACCCTTGTCTCCCTGTAACGGCCCGTCAATTACTGCGGTGCTAGCAGGATGCTGCAGTGGTAAACGCTGAGCAAATCTGAACTGACCACTTGCTTCAATAGAAACCGCATGGCGCTCTGTGATGCTCTTTCTAACCCGTGCAAAAGGCTTTGCTTTGAACTTTGGGATGTTATTTGAATTTAAGTTTAGCACAGCCAGGTGGAGATGGAGGGTCTCAGGGGCCTGACTAGCCCAGATACCGCACAGGAGCATTGCACACCTCAGGGCAGTGACCCTAGCCAAAGTGCAGGGGACTGAGTGCCAGGCAAGGAGTTCACATAATGCTGTCCCTTGGATGTCTTTCTGGCTGCACAGCATCATGTGTACAGTTTGCATGTAGCAGAATTCAAAGCTACATGATGGCTCAATCCCATATGAAGAAAGAAGCTGGGCCTTGAGGCCCTCTTCCTGAGCGCTGCTCTTTCTCCATCATGCCTGTGCTGGATGAGCGGGAAGGAAGTGGGCAGTTAATGTTTCATGTCATTTTCTGAAGTCTCTTGGTTGATGTGTGATTGATTTTGGCGCGAATCCCGTGGTTCCCCAGACATAAAAGTGACAGTAAGTTTTAAAATCAGGCTTTCATCTTTATTTCTCTGTCCCTCATTGGCTCTGTTCTTCTCTGGTGCAGTGCACATAGGAAAGCCAGGTAGCCTTCAGAGACAGCCATTGCTAGCAAGCCCTGAAAATATTCTTTTGACGCTCACTTGCAGATGACAGGAACCCTGGGAACATAAACCCACTTATTTTCCGCCCCATGGAAGAGGGAGTCAACATAGATTTCCCCAGCACCATACATTCGATCGCCCAGTTCCTAAACTCCACGCGGGAAACCCAGGACCCCAGCATGTACACCCAGCTGGTGGCAACTTTGGCCTTTACCGCCGAAAAAGCCAAGTTTGCCACTGGAAATGAGCGGCAAGAGTGGATGGACTTGTTCATTGACACCTTCAAAATGGTGCACAGTGAGATTGTGGGGGACCCAGAAACTGTGCTAGGACTTTGCTGACATCTCCATTAGAGATTGCATGAAGCAGGTGGAGGCAGAGGTTGAGTGGAGGTGGTAATCATCTTTCCTTGAGCGCGTTTGACAGAGGGGACAGGTACATTGGTAGATGCTTTTAGTTTAGGAGAAACACAGGCAGTGAAGTGGCTTGGTGGCACTCAGTTGGGGGATGTGACACAAAGGGCAGTCCTATCTGGCTTGGCTGGCTGATGAGTATGGCGGCTTTCTCCAGTGATTTTCTCCAGTGACTGGAGATGCTTTCTCCAGCATCTCCAGTCAAGAGATGCTCTTGTTTTGCCCACTGCTTTTCTGCAGAGGAGCTGCGTTGCTTCGCTCTCTGAGCCAGCCACGCTGCTCCCCTCCAGCCCTCCTGCACTTTCACCCTGCTCTGGGAGGATAGCATGTCCCAGCCCTCAGCCACACATGAGCACTAAGCTCCACCAAGCATACTGTCAGCATACATGTGGGTGAGGGCCAGAGTGAGCCCCTCATTTGCACAGAGCCTAACAATGTGCTTTTCCCATGCCTTCCTACGTATGTATTTGCTGACCGCTTCTGCATCTTCTTGCTGGGTTACTGTGAGGGCTTTCTTCAGGTTCTGCAAACCATTTGTGTGGCAAAACTGGCAAAGCAAGGTGCATCTCCTCTCGCCGCAGTACGTGTCTCTGTACAACCATTCAATGGGCAGTTGAGAATATTGAGGGGAAAGAGCAAACAGGACAAGAGAGGGGTCAACCCTGACTTTTGATCGAGAGCACCAAAACCTGGGAGTGCTTCTCTCAGAAGCTGTATGAGCTCCCTCTGCCTTTTTCTCTGCTTCTACATTTGTGTTTCTCCTGTCTTAATTAGTAACACTTTCCATTTCATATCCAAGAGGTAGATGGTATGTAGGACCAGGCAGTCCACAGCAAAAATCCATGACTGCATAGTAAAAACTCTGCGATACATTATGTGAGCTATTTGAAAGCAAGGAATTAAACTTGTAGTTTAAAGTGTAGAAACCCATTCAATCCATACTCAGGGCTAGTTTGGTTCAGAAAGACTACAGACCCACCACTTGCACTGTGAGTACCTGCATTTAGATGAAGAGTGGTATTTCCATGAATTCAGCTGCCCCTGGTTTTCCCAAGAAGTCAGGCAGATGACTGCCATTCCTGCCTCCACAGTAACTACTGCCCTCTCAAGCTGTAAGAAAAGAAAACGGCATTTCATGTGCAGATACAAGAGTAGAAGTGTTTACTGCCAGCAAGCGAATTTTGCAGCCTAACTGACATGATATTATTGCAATAAAGTATACTGAGCAAATGTCATATTTAATGGGCAGAAGGGTGATGTACAGTCTTCAAAAATATGGTTGGGCTGTAATATTTCCAGGTGTGCAAAGTGGACCCAGTTGCCAAGCTCAGGCTTGGGAACTGGAATGTGGAACTTGCCCACTTGGAACTTCTTGAAGTGTTTTCAACATCTGGGGCTTGTTAGTCTAGGCTAGGAGCCATCTGGAGACAGTCATGCAGGGGAGGTGTTTGTGTCACTCAGCACATGATCAGGTCAGACATGCTGCACATAAATCTTTCTTTCTCTCAAGGTTTCAGCACTTTTTGCTCCCAGTCTGTAGGGACAGGGAACTCCTCTGTTGGCGTACAATGGGGGGAAAATTGTTCAGAGAACTTTAAATGGTGTGCTTAGAGTTTTAGGTGAAGGCAAAAGTATAAGGATCTGCTGGTGCCCAAGTCCATATGCTAGCATCTCGTCGTAATCTATGTGTTCCAGGTAGTCTGTGCAAAGCCAACTCCCTACTCTGTTTTGATTTTTACCCCAAAAGTAGCATGTTGGGATGCAAGTAAGAAGAATCAGTATAGTTAAGCTGCTCCAGCCATGATGCTAGAGGAAAAGCACCAAGAAACAATGATCTGAAAAGAACATCTCAGAGTGGGGACATCTTGCTGAACAAGACAAGGATTCAGCAAGACTTCAGCAAAGAGGGGTTAGGCATCATCACATAGTGGCTGTTTATTTCATTTCCTTTGGAAATATTTCCTGGCAATGCAGTGCAACATTGGAAACAAAAGTTTTTTACCTCTTGAAAACCTTCAGCTTATTATGGAAAAAAAAAAAAAGAAAATATCTCTTTGCCTGAGCAGTATTTGCACTGGCCCTTGTAAGACAGAGGCAAGTGGGTGTAGTGGTGTTTTGCTAAAATAATCCTGGCCAATCCCTCTGATAAAACCAGAGGGATTATGCTATATTTCATCATAGCAGCAGTTCCTTCAGTGAAGCTCTTGGGCAAAGGAAAGACACAGATCAGGGGGTGGGGAAAGGACAGTCCTGCCTCCTCAGAGACATGGAGAGTGGGTGTGTGTGGGTGTGATGTGAAAGGGGTACCCCTAGAAAGGGCTGGGAGGTCAGTCCCCACTCACTGTTGCTTTCATCTCCTCTATCAACACTGTGAAACAATACAGGCAATACAAGTTAGAAGAAGCTTTAGAAGAAGCAGGAACAAGATGTGAATGGGTGGGGTTACTCTGACATGCATGTAACTATATGGGTTGCTACTGGCAGGAAAATCGATGGTATTTCTGCTTTTTGTGCTGTCTCTGTTAGATGTCCTCATCTGTGTCCTAGCATGCAGTATGCAGTATGGTGAGCATTTGTGCCTTGCTGTGAGCCACATGAGAAGGACTGGTGCTCCAATTACAAAAGCACAATGTGAGGATTTCAGTTGGCCTGATTTGTGGTGGTGCCTCTGAGAGCTTATCTCTCAGTTAAGGATGAGAATCTTGTTCCTTGCTGCAGCAAAGGGCTCTCGGGTCCTCAGCCTCCCAGAAACAGGAACTAGATGCAACTGAAGCATGACACCGAACAGGACAAACCCAAGGTTTTGCTGTGCTGCCTGGCATGTGTTATGTTCCCATGGGATAACTCATATGTAAAGGCATCTTATCACACATTTTGAAGGCAAGATTCTCCAGCTGTGAGGGCTGGGCAGCAAACAGGGTGCCCAGATCTGGGGAGTGCTCCTGCAGTAGAGGCTGCCTTGAGAGCCAAATGTGTGTTACGGTCTCACTGAAGCTCTATGGAGTGATGCTACTCTCAGCCATGGTCTGCTTAACTAGGAACTCTTGAGGCTTGCTTCAGGTCATGTGGGGGGCGGGTGGATCTTGCTTGTTGTCTCAAGAAACATGACTACTTGTAGACAAGCATCAGGGGAGACAGACTGGTAACACTTCTCCAATGCGATATGCAGCCCCCAGTCCCACCCACTTGCTTCCACCTGCTTTTGCAGACCCCTATGTAGATTTCAGACTAGATGGTTGCAAGGGGCATGCCTGCCTTCCTTTTCCCCTCCGTGACTGCACAGCACAGGTGAGGACCGGGAGTGCAGGCACTGCCAAGGCAAAGTGTCCCTGTGTCTGCAGTGCCTGCATACCAGGAACTGCAGCATCAGTGTACCTTTAGACACCATTTCTCAAAGAAGGTTGGGCAGAGGTGAGTACGTAACTTTATTGCTTTAAAGGAGTGGAGTTTCACAGTTGAATTTTGAAATGCGGTACTCAAAAAGCTTATGGGGGAAAAAGCATCACTTGGAGATTGTTTTCGACTGCAGTTGGAACAGACATTGCAGAAGTCTGTTGCTCACAGTAAGACAATGTAAAGTAAGCACCATTCAAGGTATGCCGTTGTTGTAGATATGTTTTACAGTGTGGGCTAAGGAGAAATGCCAATGTACAAGGTCAGGGAACGTGAAACAGAAACAACCATGGACTTTTGCAATGTCCAACGAGTTAGGTTAAACCACAAGTACCAGCAGAAGTTCCTACATCGGGTTTGACTGTTTTTTCGTGAATGGAAGTGGTACCAAATAGCCTGCAAACTCAACAATATGCACCATCAGAGCTTCTGCTAGACTATCTTGTGCTGTTGGATACTGTCTCTGTAGTCTCAAGAGTGTATGTATCTATTTTGCTTAAAATAGAACTTCACTGTTTGCCAAATGTTGACTACACACATAGCACTAATGTACTAAACAGTGATCCATTTGTTGCTCAGCTCATACAAGGAATTACGCCAGTTCAGCACCCTGCCATATTGAATCCAGGTGTAACAGCATTCTGCGCTCGGGAAGCACTTTGTCAAGTTGGATTTGCTCATAGTACAGAAATTCAACCTAATGTGATCCTCCTATCCCAAAAGTTACCCCTCATTGCCAGAAATGGATGCTCAAGCTGGGCCTGCTCCACAGTCGCCTGTTCCTTGCCAAGTCATTCAGCACAACATGACATTGGCTCCAGGACTTCACCCTTTCGAGATTCAGTCTTAGAGCCAAAGAATTGCTTGACAGTGATATGGCCATTGCCCTGCCGCGAGCTCAAGGGGTGGCCAGCCGCAGCACGTGCATCACAAATCAATGCTGCTGTTGCAACCATATTCCTGACTAGTGCTTTCAGCAAAGAAAGAAACTTGAAGAAGAAAATTCGATAGTGCTTTATTGTAAGTGTTTCTCGGAGAAGCAAGTGCATGCAGAGGAACACCAAAGGCAATACGTATAACTGCTGCAAAGGAACGAAGTAATGGTCCCTAACTAACAACTGTCTCCAAAGATTGCTATTTTCTTCTCCTTTTTTTTTCTGGGTTCATTCACTGTGAATATTCATATGCCCACTTTATGGACAAGTGCTGTTCTGACTGACTGAAGAACAGTGTCCCACTGTGTTTCAATCAAATATTGATCTGTTATATATTACAAAAGCTGCTTTACGTACAGGTGCATCAACAAGGATAGTCTTGTTTTCCAACCATATGACCCAACATTTATAAGCTCTTCAGGAATTAGTGATTGCTGATTAAATTAGTCTGGGTGAAAGCTATGAAAACAGCTTTCATCCTACAAATCTGTGTGTGAAGATTAACTCTGAAAGTAAACCACTCTCTAAAAGTAAGTGAGAGGTTTGCAGACACAGCCTGCCATTGATCTCTGGATATTCCTGTTACAGGTAAGAGCTGGACATTGCTGTAAGAAGGTGGATGTAATTCTGGGACTGAAATGCACAGACCTGTCTAATCTCATGGATGTTTGCGTAGGTCTGTCATAGGCCCCAGAATTAACATTCTTTAAGACCTAGTGCCCAGGAGCTGAGAGAATCAGAAGCAAAGTTCCTACATTACCAGCTTCAAAGACAGACTTTAGCAGCACAGTGGAGCTGGTCCTTCTTTGGGGAAAGATGCACAGAGGCGACTCCAGCCCAAACTGCCCAAGGCAAGCTCCAACTTTATTGTATAGTCTTTCTTATGCTCCCAACTGTTGTCTTCTTCTTTCTCCTACAGAGCTTGCAGTGGCCCAATGCACACAGCGCCCTGTTGATGTTGTCTTCTTGCTTGATGGCTCTGAAAGGATCGGAGAGCAGAATTTCCACAGAGCCCACCACTTTGTGGAGGAGGTAGCCCAACAGCTCACGCTGGCCAGAAGCAACAATGACAACATGAATGCCCGGATTGCGCTGCTGCAGTACGGCAGTGAGAGAGACCAGGATGTGGTCTTCCCACTGACCTACAACCTGACAGAAATCTCCAATGCCCTGGCACAGATCAAGTACCTGGACTCATCCTCCAACATTGGGTCAGCCATCATACATGCCATCAACAACATTGTGCTCAGCCCGGGAAGTGGGCAGCGACTCGCCCGGCGCAATGCTGAGCTCTCTTTTGTCTTCATCACTGATGGCATCACAGGAAGCAAGAATCTCGAGGAGGCCATCAACTCCATGAAGAAGCAAGATGTCATGCCCACGGTAGTAGCTCTCGGGAGTGACGTAGACATGGATGTCCTGCTGAAGCTTGGCCTTGGGGACCAAGCAGCCATCTTCCGGGAGAAGGACTATGACAGCCTCTCCCAGCCCAGCTTCTTTGACAGGTTCATTAGGTGGATATGTTAAATGAAGGGAGTGCACGTGTCCGCCTCTCACCAATATACACACCCCTGATATTACCCATTTCATTTTCTTCCCTCTATATGGTTGCTAGCAACCGAGCTGGCCCAGAACAGCTGCCTTCTAGGTCCTCCTTTCCAGCCAAAATCCAGAGCTCTTTTTTGATTTTCGTGATGAAAAGTTGTGTATCTTACATTTACGGTTGCTAATTAAAACCAGATCAAAGCAGGATACAGAGCCATACAACATACTTTTGTAAAGCTTTACACACACTAAGCTTTGCAAACATACTGTAATCCTAGGAGGGCTTGTCAGAGAAGTGAGAAACCTTTCCAGTGTAGTAGGACAAATTATCTCTAATTTTCAAAAACTCTCACTATCCCTTAGCATCTTGTGAGGAGCTTTACAGTTGTGACATCCCCCATTCTTTAGCAAACCTTTTCTAGATTATTTCATCTTTTTAGTTCTATCAGTACTTTTGTCCTGAGAGAACCAAGTGAGCTTATGACACATCACATGCTGCTTGAAACGGTCATCAACTTGGCTTTCGTTTTGCATGGCCCTTGGTGGCTTGCTCCTCTTTCTTAGGAGCAACGGGGTAGTGAGAGGTTGTGCTGCCTTCTACAGTTGTCTGCAGGTGCTCCTTTTGGGCCTCTATCTATCCTAAATTTCACAGATTATCTTTAAGATTTTCATTTTCCTATGAGCCATCTCTCCCTTGCTTCCTTCTGCCGTTCTGACCTTCATCAGAACCTGTTCATTTATTAGTGCACCCAAAATCCCAGCTGAGAGAGGCAGCATGCCTCAAAGCGTCTCACGAAATACTGGGCAGCTGCTGGAGCTGCCTCCCTGTCATCCCAATGTGCTGAAATCAACCATGGTGCCTTCTTCCCACCAGTATCTCCTGAGCAATGTCCAGATTTGAACTTGAATTGTGCTGTCTGCAAAAATAAAGAAATAAACTCCTTTCACCCTATCCTGGAAAGCCTCTTTGTTCTGTACTGTGTCTCTTTTTTTTATTATTTTTATTGAGCAGCTTATTCTCCTGGTGCTAAGCTGTTAAGTCCAGATAACTTTGGATTCTGCCTCTTCTTACGAATGTGGGTCCCTGCAGCACAGGGGTCACAGGGCACTGCTGAGAACCTGAAGGCCCCTCCATCTCTCCCCGCTGTCTCAAGCAGTCCCCTTACAGACCTGTTGCTCTGCCCCCTGGCTCTGCACACACACCCCCACTGCCCATCAAACTGTCATCTCTCAGCATGATGATAAAGACTATGTCTTCATTCCTCACCTGCTTTATGTTCCTCACTTCTTCATGGGTGAGGAGAGCAGAGTTCCACAGGTGCCTCTCTTTGAGGAGGGCTGTACCTTTCCCCACCATGAAGGTGGCGTTGCACCTGAGTCAGCCTTTACCCATGCTTTCTTCAGCCCTTCTTGCATCCAACAGGTGTTGGCCTCAAGCCAGGACAGTGGGGCAGGAGAATCTTCCAAGGGCAGGGGCATTTCTGTAAAGTCACGTTACCACAAACCGGCAGATAAAACTTTCTAAGACTCAATTTAAGGTTTAGAAAGCAGGCATTCTTTATTGCGGTGCCGGGTGCACAGGGGATCGCTCCTCCTATTGTGCACACCGAATGCTGTCATCAAGCCAAATTTATACACAATGGGTATACATATTCAATGTAATTCCAATAAAACATCAGCATACTCATTACATTTCCAAGAATTCATTTACATATTATAATGAGCTTTGGGGCATGCATAGTCAACCCTTCTGGTGGTCCTCATTTTGAGTGAGGGTCATTTCTTCCTCAATCTTCATCTTCTTCAGCTGTCCTTTGGCTCACTTTTCATGTTGGCAAAACATTCTAACTGCTTAGTTGATCATTAACACTAATGATCTCTCTGCTATCATCTGTTTGTCAGACAATGACCATGTTAATAGCATCCTTGTCTTAGGCCACCATGTTCTCAAGGCCACATACATCCTTTCTTGTCTTACTAAGTCCTTGAAACGATTTAGGATGGTTACTAAAATAGCTACATTTCTTCTCTAAAAGAGCATTCCCTGCAGTTTAACCGTTTATGGAATATGTGAAGTCTGCTTTAGGTATCACACATCCACAGTGATGGAAGTGGGATGTGGAGGAGAGGCTGGGCAAACCTTGGGTGGCCCAAGGGTACCCCAGGGACAAGGTGCAGAGCAGCCAGCAGCATGGGAGCAGAGAAGGGCACAGCAGTGGGCGGCTGTGACCATGTGTGCTGCAGTGTCACGGTCCTATTTTCCCTGCTTTGGAAAGGAGAGCTGTAGGCGAGCTTCGAGGGGCACAGGACAAAACACGACTGCATCCAGAGAGGAGCTGCAGGAGTGAAATCCCACTGCCTCAGCACACACACACACACAGAGCCAGCAGTGCAACAAGGACAAACAAGGCTGCACTGGCAGTAAATCTGGGTGAGATGGGCTGCACCACCTCTTTTGGAGATTCCCTCTGCCACAGTGAGCTGCTTGTGTTTCTACCACTGGGTCCAGCAGCCAGTCACACTGGCTGGCAGCAAAGCCTTCTTGGTAATGGGCCTGGAAAGGGTCCTCTTAAGCCATGACAATGGGCAAAACAAAAATAAAACGACAGTAAAAGAAGCTCTGTGTTAAAATTGTGGCGAAATCACTGCCAGGCTTTTCACCTTTCCTGGTGAGCACACCACAGTCCCATGGCCATGGCTCAGGGGCTTCAGAAAGAGAGAACACTACTTTTTCCTATTAATTGTTACCCTGGCATGGAGAATGGCAACCCATACAGCTCAGCAAGGGGAAAGTTATGGCATTCCTCAGCCAGCCCCTCTGCTACAGCTGGGAAAGGTCATGCAAAATATAAGGACTTCTGTGGATAGTGGTATCCACATTAGCAGATGACATCATTGCACAGGAAAAAACACACAGACACCAGCAGACTGCAAACCAGCATGTGATACTCCCCGTGCAGGCAGCCCCAGGGATGACTTTCAGTGGACCCTCCCAAAAGACAGAGGATGGAACTGCTGCCCATCGCCCCACAGTGATTCCAGGTCAAAGAATTTACAAGCTAAAAACAAGAAAAATCACTCAGTAGGCAAAATGCCGCTCGAAGAGGAAGGGGAAAGGAGCAGAGCAACATGCAGGTGGTTCCAATGGGGCGTTCAGCTTCATGTTTCATTGCTTCACTGCTGTGCAAGTGGGAGATGCCCTCTTCAGTCAGAGTCAGAACTGCTGCTTGAGCTGCTGGAGTGCTGGGGGAGATAAAACAACTTTAGGGTAGCATGAAAACAACCATCTTCCACACCATTTCTGATAGTTGTTATCGATCCTGTGGTGGGTGCCCATTCTCAGTGCCCAGCTAGGTCCAGGTTGAGCGTGCAGCAGTGCTGGCTGCAGACTCGCCTCTCCCCAGGTGTCTTTGCATGCTAGCAAAAGGGATGCCCTCAGGTTTGCATGCTGGCTGGATTGCGAGGTAATTAGTTAATCACGGGATTATGGAATTGTCAGAGTTGGAAGGGACCTCTAGAGATCATCTAGTCCAACTCCCCTGCTAAAGCAGGGTTGCCCAGAGCACATCACTCAGGACTGCATCCAGGCGGGTCTTGAAGATCTCCAGAGAAGGGGACTCCACACCCTCCCTGGGCAGCCTGTTCCAGGGCTCTGTCACCCTCACCGTGAAGAAGTTTTTCCTCATATTTGAATGGAACTTCCTATGTTCCAGCTTGTGCCCGTTGCCCCTCGTCCTGTCACTGGGAACCACTGAAAAGAGTCCGGCTCCATCCCCCTTCAATCCACCCTTTAGATACTTCTAAGCATTAATAAGGTCTCCCCTCAGCCTTCTCTTCTCCAGGCTAAAGAGCCCCAGCTCTCTCAGCCTTTCCTCATCAGGGAGATGCTCCAATGCCTTAATCATCTTTGTTGCCCTGTTAATGTCAAGGCCGCAAGGGCCATGCAGAGGATGAGCCTGGGTGGGGGTCAGCACAGCACCACTGGCCTCAGACACCAAACTCCAGCTGGGACACCTCGACCTGAAGAGAAAATGGCTACTAATAACATCAGCGCAATGTTTATTGCAATGCTGTTACAAACCACATCTTAGAGTTTGGAGCCATTACTTTTACGTATGGAGAATACGATTACGGGCATATCGTGGGAGGGCTAGTTTTTTTATTATTATTTTACAAGGCTGTTCAGGCCAATTAAGCAAACTCCAGAAGGGTTCTGCTCTATGCGGGGACAAACATCATAGCAGGTCACTTTCAGAGCTGTTACACAGTGAAAGGAGCTGATGGTTTGCTTTGTTTGGAAAATGCTTCTACTGAGAGCATTTAAATGGCAGAACTGGGGTTTTGTTTAGCAGTCCCTTACTTGGACCTGATCCAGATGGTGCCCATCCTTGGAATGGCATTTTCTGCAGCATCTACTCTGGCACAGAGAATTGCTTTTCCTTTTTGGGGGTTTTGTTTGTTTGTTTGGGGTTTTTTGTTTTTTTAAGGGGGAACTGAACTGCTCCTCTGCCACAGGACACTGAGAGAATGTCCCGTACAGAGGCATGACTTGCTTTCCTGTGAGCAGGACAAAGTCCTGGGATTTAATATACTGCATGATGTACCCTGAGCTGTGTAACTGTTTCAAACGGCTTCAAGGAATTTAATGAATCACATCTCAAAAGACTCGCTTGAAATGACTCATGCTTGACTATTTATTAACCAAACAGGAGTCTCCAGATCTAAAAAAAGCCACTGAGGTGTCAGCAGCCTGCTCCAGCCACCACAGGGTGGAAGAGGGGAGCTCCAGCTGCCCAGGCTGGATGCTGTGGTATGCACGAGGGGGTCCAAAGGATCACAGCAGAGATTCAGAAAGGTCTGCTGCCACCTCACTCTTACCTTGCCTCCATGGTGCTTGGAGTGCTTCTTCTTGTGCTTCTTATGGTGCTTCTGATGGCAGCCAGGGGGACACGGTGGGCACCCTGGCATTCCCGGTGGTCCCATATGGGGGTGCCCGTGGGGATGATGCCCATGTGGGGGATGCCCATGGGAGTGCTGCCCCTGTGGGTAGTGGCCAGGTGGAGAGGGGCCGCAGGGGTAGCCACCTGGGGGTGCTGGGGGACAGGCTCCTGGTGCACCAGGAGGCACTGCAGGGTACCCTGCTGGGGTACTGGAACCAGGGTATCCTGGAGGAGCAGGTGGGCAAATTTGCAGTTGTGGTGGTGGAACCCCTCCAGGTGTGCCTAGGAAGAAGAGGGTGGCTATTAGCAAGCAGAGCTGGGATCTCCCTGGACAGGCAATGCAAGAAACTGGTGCATCCTTGCACCCAAAGGATCCCTCCCAGTCTACCTCTCTCCTCACAAATGATGCCCCACTCCCTTTTGGTACACATGTGATCCCCCAGGGTGCCCATGGCAATTGCATGGAACTCCTCTCCAAGCCCCGATGCCTGTGTGGTACCCACAGCCCTGCCCGGCCTCGCAGCCCCTCACCTGGGTTGGTGTTCCACATCCTCCACGGCCACCAAGCTGCAAGGGAAGGACAGGCACCATCAGTGCTTCCTCACGACACCTCCTGTAACGGGGAGGTCATTGCCCTGCCAGCAGCCAGGACTGGCTCCTCTGCCCCACGTATCTGCCCCATACAGAAACTGCACTCACTTCCCAAGGAGTACCGTCCCCCTGCAGACCCCAACAGCTGCCTCGTCTCTTCGAGTGACAGTGCCAATCCTGAGAGTGACTGTCCCCCCCTCTGTGCACACCCAAAGCCCGGGCATGTGGTTTCCATCATTAATGGAAATAATAAACCAACTCAGGCCAAGGCTGGGTGCCCAGCCCATGTCCTTGTGCACCACAAGGGGCTGGGGACACCGTATCTTGGTGCAGCACCAGCCATGGTGCCCACACTCCCACTCCCCCTGTGCTCCCCGGCTGTCCTGCGCCCCCCCAGGCACTGCTTTCACTCACCGAACCTGCCGAAAAGCTCCCAGCAGAGGCGATGCTGGCAGCACCCTTTGAAAGCGCTGCTACCAGCAGCACCGCTGATCACCGTCCTCTGCACGGCTCTCCTGGGGTGGCAGGCACCCGCTAAATACCAGGGCCCTGCCCAAGCAAGGAGGGGTGCAGTGGGCAGGGGTGACACTGCACCACTCCCTGCACCATGGCCGTCACCATGGGCACGCAGGTAACATTAGCACACCACTCCCAGCTGGCACAAAGGTCCCACAGGGCTGATAAAAGCAGGGACTGGAAGGGTTTCACCTCCCAGCATCAGGTGATGGGGTGAGTCAGGTGTCCCCGCCATGAACCCTGGCTCTGTGCTCTCAGCATGACCACAGTGTCTGGGGAGAGGGGTGCAGCACAGAGGAGTCACCTGCCCACAGGCACTGCTGTGGGACAGTGGAGCTTAGGGTCCAGCTAATGTGACACTGCTCGGGGTGCTGCTATGGTGTGCGGATGGAGGAGGTAATATCTGCCATCAGACTCAGTCAGCAGAGACAGGAGGCAGAACTGGACGCCCCAATGGTCAGGTCTTCCTCTCGGGGGGTCTATGAGGAGGGGGCAGAGCTCTTCCCTCCCATCCCAATCTCCCTGTTAACACCCTTGTTGGTGCCCCATGTTTGGCAACATTCTCTTCCCGGGCCAGCAAGCAATGGAACAGGCTGGTCTCGTGATGTATCACCAAAAAGACACTTTGCAGAAAGGGACTGCACCAGGACTTGTCCCAGCCCTTCAGAGAGGGGTGTCTCAGGGGGAGGAGGGGGAGGGTGGGGTGGGTACTGGGTACAGAAACACACAGGGGTGTGTAGGGTCAGGAGGTGCCCACACACAGGGATCTCCTCCGAGGTAGCACCCCCGGGTCCCTGCCATCCCCTCCGTTGGGAGCCGTGTAGCCCCGGGCACTGCCAGCCCAGCTGGATCCTTCTGCCCCAGGGGTAGGGGAATGAAGACTGGGGTCCGAGCCCCAGACAACAAAAATCACCCTTGGCCAGGGAAAGGCCAGCAGGGAATATGTTGCTGAGATCTGCCTGAGTTGAGCAGCTCTCCCAAGGCGGATACCGAAGGAGCCCAGGCAGGGATGAATGTGTTTTCCAGCTGTATTTGCCACTGCAGAGCCCCCAGTCCATCCCCAAGCCCCTCTCAGGGTGCCCGCTTCTCCAGCAGTGCCAGCACAAGTGCCGAGCCTTGCTTCGCCTCCTCCAGCAGCCCAGAGACCTTCTGCGACATCTGCACAGGAAGGGAGAAGGTGCATCATTTGCCACTTGACAGGACAGAAGAGCTGTCCACCCTCTACCCCATGCATCCCGGTGGTGGCAAAGGGAGGGGGTACCTGGGCATAAGGGGTCCCAAGGGCTTCATCTCCATCTCTGTCCCACCTCACCCCCACCACCAGGGTCAAGGCACATGCGCAGCCCCTGCTTACCGCAAGCTTGAACTTCTCATCTGTTATGTCTTTGAGGTTGATCATGACATTGAAGTAAGCTCCGAACACAGCCGCTTCCAACATTTTGGCTCCCACCTAGAAAAAGAGGCTTGCGAGAAACTCTCCTGCTGAACTAGAGCACTTGCATACAGTCCTGCAGCACAAGGATCTGCCCTGCTGCAGGACTCCCACCCTCTGTGACCCAGCAGCATGCAACACTTTCCAACATGGTATTTTCAGGATGTGGCTCTGGTAGTGGGAACCATTCATGGCCTTGCCACACGGGTGGGAAAACTCAGGCAAGGGCTGGTGGAGGTCGACTCTCCTACAAGGGTTGCAAGCTGCCAAAAAGTTAGTGGGTGGAAACCACTGTCCAGTTTGTGAAGCGTGGCTTGAGAGATGTAACCTGGAGGTCAGGACAGGATGGGACACCATGCAGGGAAAAGTGGTGAGCCTGTCAGCCTCCAAAGCCCCAGCCCAGGACCCTACCTGGATGTCAGATTTGCAGGCCAGGTTGCAGTGGCATGCCAGCTCCTTCAGAGCAGGCCAGAGCCCGCTCACCTTCTCTGCCAGGGCACAGGGCACCCTCACAGCTGTCTTCAGCCCCTGTTGCATGGCAGCCGTGCGTCTGGGAGAGGGGACAGCCCCAGGGTAAGCGCTGGGTGGCTGTGCTCCCCTGGTCTGCAAGTCCCCACCAGCCCAGCTCACCTCTCCCGCTCTTCAGGAGTGCTTTTTGGCAGCTTCATAGCTTCCTGCAGGCAGAGAAAAGCAGATTTTGCTTGCTGTTTGCTCCAAGACCAAGTCTTGCATCAGGAGCCAAAGCAGACCTGATAGCTCCTATGCTCTTGCAAACCTCTTTTAGGTGATGATGTCCCTTTCCCTGGCCCTGGCTTGGGCCAAGGTCACTGCCCTGCTCCTAAGTACCCTGGGGCGATGTGATGCTGGCCCCCCTCTCAGCTGGAAAGTCCCTCGCTTCCCTGTGGGATGTCTCACCATGTAGCTGCTGAAGGCACGAGAGTCGGCATCCACCATCGCCACAAGCTCGTCCATGCCCTGGTGGAAGGGGGGGATCAGCTTCCTCATGATGGGGTCCAGATCCTCAAACTGCCGCTTTCCGTAGCTCATCAGCCCTACCATGCAGCCCAGTGCCGCTCCCTGCAAGGGCACAGGGGTAAGACTTCCAGAAGGATACACACTACTGCCATGTCATCTTGGCACACCCAAGAAGAGCCCCCCAGGCAGGTAGGGGCCTCATCCTGGTGTAGGGCACATACCAGGGCGGCTGCGGCTGCGGACACGGAGCCTCCTCCTGGCGCTGCTGACCTCCCACCAACTGCTCGCACGAAGGCACCCAGTGGCTTGGCCACCAGCCCCCTGTCCAGCTCTCCTGCCTGCACCAGGTACCTGTGGCACAGAGGCCCTGTGGGTCAGAGCCCCCCCAGGTGCAGGGACACCCACCAACACCACCCAGTCTCTTCTTACCCAGCACTTCCCGGTGGTTTTCATCCACCCCTTAGCTCTGCAGGTGGCTGAGAAGGAGACTAGCCCCAAAACCCCAGCAGGAAGGTCAGGGGGAGGATACGAAGCCCCATGGGGACAGACAGCAGCTGGGGAGTACATGTCCTGGTGGTATTGGGGGTTGCTCTGCATTAGACAGGGTGGGCTTGTGCAAACAGTATTTGGTGGGACAGAAACATGCCTGTATCCATGTCCCCGGGGGGACAACAAGGACTTGAAGTACATGTCCTGATTTCCACTTGTCACAGGTGGATTTCCTTTCCTGTAGCCCCACAGACATGCATTTTACACCAGACGCAGCACCACGGCATCTCTCCTTGGAGAGCAGCATGTGAGCCAGAGGCAGTGAAATTTGGGCTGGGGTTAGGGTGGAGGATTTAACATGCTCAAGTACATGCTCAAGTTTGGCCATGGAACCTGCTCCCGCTGTCTGCCTGAGCCACCCCACATTCACAAACATCAGCATTTGGGAGCACGGACCACCCTGTGCCTGCACAACACCCGACAGAGATGTCCCCTGGGTGTGAAGAGAAGTTGGGCGCAGGTGCCACTCCCAAAACAAGCTGAGCACAAGAGGCAGGCAGCAGGATTCCCCTCAACTAGGCAGGGATGGACACCATGATGAGAAGCAGGATGGGGGTCCCTACTCGATGATGCGCTCCTGGGGGTGAAATGGAGACAGGGAGTCCAGGCCCAGCCGGCTGACCACCTGCAAGGAGCAGCACCATCACAATAAGTCCCATTGCATCCTCATTCCCTGCTGTTAATTAACCATGGGTGATCCAGCCCTGGGACAGCATTGCTCAGGCCACCACCCAGGGAGAGGACAGCTGGCGTCACCAGCCTGTCCCACCCCAGACTTAGGGATGGCATGTGGCTGCCTGCAAAGGACTGGAAACCGCACCAATAAATAATTAACTTGCTCTTATCTAACATGTTCCCCATAGGGTGGAAACGTCACTCCCTCCTGCAGCTGAAAAGCACAGCCTGTCTCCTTATTTCCAGTTTACACTGGTCTTGGGGCAGTTTCCCATAATGCCACATACTGTCCTTGACCTCTGGGGAGGTCTCCTTGCCCTCCTGGCCCCCATGCAGGCAAGCTGAGCAGCTGCTGCCCGCACTCTGTCATCACAGGATGGACTCCCTGCTCCTTGAGCATCTCAGCGTCCTCAGGACAATAAAGCAACTTGTCCCGTTTGCTGTGCCCTCACAGCTTGCCAGGCACCATTCCTGGACACAAGTATCATGCCTGGGGGCTGCTGTGGCCCCAAATCTCTGCTGAGTGCCACTTTGGGAGGCTGGAGGAGTAGGAGGGTGTCTCTCTCATGATCCCACCCTTGGCTTGGTACTAGGAAGAGCCACATTACCAGTCTGATCTTCTGTTCCTCCTCCAGGATGAAGAGTTTTTCCTTCTTTATGTAAAACTCAGCTGTGTCCAGCATGGCCTTCTTGGGGACAAGCCCCACCAGCTGGGACCCCACCACGGGGAGGTTCAGTGCCTGCAAAGGACATCAGAAACATGACTGTCCCCAGAGCCAGCTGTCCTGCTGCTGCTACCACCCCAGCCTGGGTGTTCTCCTCCCTTCCCAGGACCTGGGAAGCTCATGGAAAAACCTTCAGTGGAGGAATTGGGAGCTAGCAGCAAGTTGCTGAGCTTTTAGTGTTTTTGTGCCGTTCAGCGCTCTGTCCAGCTTGGCTGAGCTGAGCGTGAGATAAAGCAGAGCCTGACCTGGAGATGGGAAGAAAAACTTCAAGGAAGACATTCTCAGCAGAGCCCCCATTGAAACAAGCGTGGTGTGCTGCACCATGCCACCCACCTCTGCATCCCGGCAGACCTCCTCATAGACAACATGGAGGGGTGTGGTCTCAAAGTCCAGCAGGTTCGTCGAAACCTGGGCTATATTCTCTTCCTCCAAATACCAGCCGATGCCCTGCACCCTCTTCAAGCGCCCAGGCTGCCAAGAACTGCCACAGTCAAGGCATGGCCCAGGAGGCATGGGGGCAAGCAGGTCGGCTTCCAGCATGCCACCGGCATGGGAGTACCTGGTCAGCGCCACGACCCTGCTCCCGGATGTTGAGGGCAATGCGGTGAGCCAGCTCCTTGGTGCACAGCAGGTTGATGTTGTACGCGATAAGGAAGGTCCGGGCACCTGTCACTGTGGCCCCCCACTGAGGGACGAAGGTTGCGGGCCCAAAATCGGGAGCCCACTCTGGTTTTGCAAGCTGAGGAGGAGGGAGGAGAGTGCGTGGGCTGGCACTGCCAAGCAGCACGAGCCACCCTCCGGAGGACAGAGTTTCCCTCCCCAGCCAGCACCTGCCATGACCACCTCCATGTTCAGCAGCACCCAAAGTGTTTCATCAGGTCCTCTTGTGAAGGGACTATGCCAGCCCCCAGCACCCTCCCTGAAGCCAGGGAGGTGCAGCTCAGCTCTGCCCGGTCCATGCTGCCCAGCTGGGTGCTGTCAGACTCACCTTCTCAGGCAGTGCCTCATACTCTCCGGCGCGGATAGTGGGCAGAGCTTTCCTGCTCTCCTGCCGAGCCGCCTCTCCATACAGGTAAACTGCAAGACAGAGCCAAGGTTGAGCATCACCAGGCTGGTGGCACATCATCTATCTAGTGGGGTCCGGTTTTGCCCATTTGGGAGCAAACCTCATTTTCTCCTTTGTTAAGTTTTTGCAAAAGGTGTGCAGTTTCTTCACAGCTGGAAGCATGTGGGGTGGGACAAGATGGGCAGAGGTCTCTGGACCCCACTCACCAGGCACACCCAGCTCCACTGCCAAGCGCTGCCCAAAGACATGGGCACAGTTGACACACTCCTCCATGCTGACGTTCATCACCGGCACAAAAGGGCAGACGTCCAGGGCCCCCATGCGAGGGTGTTCACCTGGGGACAGGGCAGATATAAGGATGGGAGCTGGGACAAGCAAGCAGACAAAGAGGGAGGACAGAC
Source organism: Numenius arquata (assembly GCF_964106895.1). Classification (NCBI taxonomy): domain Eukaryota; kingdom Metazoa; phylum Chordata; class Aves; order Charadriiformes; family Scolopacidae; genus Numenius; species Numenius arquata. The sequence continues at coordinate 43,868,696 of NC_133578.1, forward strand.
CTTTCCCAGCCTCTTTTGCAGACTGAGCATTGCCGCTGTGAGGAAAATTGTGTTTGTGGCAGTAACGTCTATTCCACGGAAGGATGAGCAAGGGCTTTGCATGGTCCCACCACCATCCATCCCAGCAGTGCTGCTTGCTGTAGGTGCAGTAACGTGCTGTGCTTGGCTGTCAGCAGCTGGTTTTAGGTCCAGCCATGCAAGGTGCACCTGGAGTCAACCATGCACCACAGCCAAGGGATGTTCTGCACCAGGTCAGCTCCTGTGCCACCCCTGAGCTCACCTGTGTGTCGGCTCATGTCAATGAGCTGCCCAGCCACGCGGGCCGCGCTCAGTGCCCCTTCAACAACAGCCTGGGGAGACCCCACAAAGGTGTAGACGGTGCGGTTAGTGGAGGAGCCGGCATCCACATCCAGCAGCACACAGCCCGGCGTCTGGGAGATGGCTTGCCCCAGTGCATCGATCACCTGCCAGACAGCGGAAGGGGGCAAGGCAGCTGAGACAGCAAGACCCCCACCTTCGCAAGGCAGGGTATGCCTTTTCTCAGCTCTCCCCCTTTCCACTGGCACTGGGGTTGGGGATGAGGCCACAATAGGTGGCAGAGGATGCAGGATCCAGAGGAGTGAACATCCCACTCCTATCCAGGGAGTCTGGGACATGCTTGGCTCCCAGCAAGCCCCAAACCCACCATGGTGGTGGAGAGCTACCTGGCTGCTGCTGCACGTCAGAAAGCACCATCATAAATTGCTGTTCCTGAGGATACTGTCCCTGCCAGCTTCAAAACAGATTTGGCTCTGTAAAGCTTGTTCCCTGGGGGAAGCAGTGGTTTTATTGCAATTTTAGGTTTGCTGAACTCCCCCAGCCCCTGCAGGGCCAAAGTTCAGCCTAGGGCTGATATCCATTAACCTGGACAGTGGGTTTTGGCACAACTGCAAGCGATATTTCTCTAAGGGGGTATGCCACACTGCCCCAAGCCCTGGTGCTACAGCAACCTGCAGGCAGTGGGGAGGAGTGGGTCTGAGCCCCCACTTCTCACCAAGGTAGCGAAAGGGAACAGGGGCTGCCTTTGGGTATTTTCAGCATTAGTCAGGCAGGGAAAGGTGCACAGCACTTCAAAGGAGGCAGGGCAGAGCCCGGCAGCAGGTGCTACCTGCATGGCCCCTCTGCCAGGGCAGCCCAGCCACATGCAGCCCAGCATCACCCACCCCTCAGCACCTCCTCGCGCTCCCTCACCTCTTTGTTATTCCCCTCTGAGAAGTTAGGGACACACTCCACCAGCTTGGCCATTGTCCCAGAGTCTGCCTGTACCCCGTGGCCCCGTGCTCAGCTCCTCGCACTCTGTGGGTTTGCCTGCCCCTTCCTGTCCCACTGCAGAGCAAAAGCCTCCCAGCACCCAACCTGTTGCCTCTTCCCTGTGCTGGGGTTTCTTATTAACTGCATCGATCTGTGGTCGGGAGACAGAAAAGGTCTTGGATAAACAAAGTGCTACTGACCCTTCTGCATCTGGAGCAGCTTTGGGCACAAGGGCACTGCGTGCTCACCAGGGCCAGCCTACAACACTAATTACCCAAAAGAGCCAATTAATTGCTGGGAGAAACTGGTGCCAATGAAGAAAAGCATCTGTTGTGCCCAGCACCATGTCATGGCTACTGGATGGGATAGCCTGGTCCTGCTCAGGGCACAAAAACAGGCCCACCAGCACTCCATGATGATGGGGGGCAGCTGCTCTCCAGGACCCCCAGCATGGGCACCAGGCAGCAGGTAAAATCTCTCTCTGTGAGCAGGATTTGAGCCTGTGCAGGGAAACCCTATTGGATTTTGAATCCAACACTTTCACGATCACAGTCCCAACCCTTGATACCCAGGGGGTACACCTGTCCCCCCCCCAGGGTACCCCCTGTTTCACCCTAGGTGCCCCACTTTCCTGGAAAGTGGGAAAGTTTCTGGGGAAAGTAGGAAATCCCAGAGCATTTCTAGGGGGTTTGGGGGGCTCTGCCAGCCCAGCAGCTGATGGGGGGGGGGGGGGAGGGGGCGGGGAGCGGTCTGGGGAGGCAAAAGCTGGAGATACTGGGGGTTGAACGCAGGGCCTCTGACATGCAAAGCAAGCGCTCTCCCACTGAGCTACCTCCCCTTGAAATACCCTCTGACCAGGCTTTCTCATCACTCCCAGAAAATGCCAGTCACTGTTTCCTTCCCCAGCCCCGCAGAGCTGCTGACATTGGCGTTCAGGGGTTTGCAGGCACTGGGTGTCCCTCGGGTGCCAGTGGGCTGGCAAGGGGGCTGGGACTGGGAGGACGGCTGTGGGCAAACTGGGAACATGTTTTTCTGCGCTCAGCCCCCAGGCAGAGCTGCCCACCGGGGACGAGGTGGCAGCACGGTTCTGCTCTGCTGTGGCCCACTGCCCCTTCCCCACTCAGGAAGCCCTGGCCATGGCTGAGCCGTGTCTCTTTGCCCACGGGGCAGCGAGCAGCACCTCGCTCCTGGCAGTGGCAGGACCATCCCAGCAGAGGGGACATGGCTGAGCTGTTGAGTCTGCCCGTCCACACTGTGCCAGACCGAGTCGCTCCATCCCTGCAGGGGCTGTGCCCAGTGGTGGATGGCCAAAAGGAAAGCTTGTCCAGGAGTGGAGCCCAGGACTTTGCATACCCTAAGTGCAAATCATACCCCTAGACCAACAAGCCATGATGTGCAGCTGCCTGGGCACCCCCAGCCTGTGCCAGGCACTGGCATGCTGGGGGGCCCCAGGAGCCACTTTTCAGGAATGATCCCAGCTGCTGAGCCCTGGGGAGCAGAGCAGGGCTGGGGGGGGGTGTGGGCAGGGGGAGTGGGAGTGCCCAGGCAGTCACACAGCCTGGCTTGTTGGTCTAGGGCTATGTCCTTTGATTAGGGTATGAGAAGTTAGGGCTTCAGTTCCCAGACAGGGTCTCCTTTTGGACACGCACTGCAAGGCACATTCCCTGTGGAGATGAGACACAGACGGGGTGACATCCTCAGTGGGAAGCTCTGCCCAGGACGGCAGTGCAGGGTGGGGCATGGGGATGGCATTGTCCTCGCTCTGGCACAGCTACAGGTAGCCCCTGACCCAGGTTCTGCATGCAGAAAATCATGCCCCTGGTCTGCCCCAGATGCATTTTCCCTGTCCTCACCCATTGGCAGGCTGGGGCACCCAAGAGACACCCAGTGCCTGCAAAGCACTGGACCCAAAGGTCAGCAGCTCCAGTGGACTGGGGAAGGAAACAGCTACTGGAATTTTCTCGGAGCAATGAGAAAGCCAGATCAGAGTGGAACATCAGCTTTGGGGGTTACCCCATGGAGGACAAAGGGCCAGAGGTGATGCTGCAAAGCACCGGCCATTTCAACCACTGCAAGGGCCAGGGAGTGGTTTTGAGGAGGAAAACCCCCAGGGACGGTGGGAATACTGGGCATGTTGATGCTGGGCACCAACATCCTTCATTCACCTCCAGCTGCTGACTCCATGGACCAGAGACAACAAGAGGTCACCCTGCACCCAAAGTGTACAGAGGGTAGCACACAGCCTCAGCTGTCCCCTCAAACCCCCAAAAGTGTGTGGGTGGCAGAGGCTGGGGGTGAAATGGCTGGCAGCAGCCTGGCTCATTGGTTTGGGGGTATGAGTCTCGCTTTGGGTGTGAGAGGCCCCAGGTTCCTGGATGAGCTCTCCCTTTGGGCAGCCACTTTCACCAGCAACACATTGGATCATGGTGTAACCAGGGCACAACAAGGGCTGTGGTGCCTGAACACATCCCCATGGGCAGGATGGACCCCCAGGAGCCGGCAGCAAGGTGCTGCCGGGTGTGTGGGCAGGGAGGCAGATGGAGGCACACGGAGGAAGGGGTGGGAAAGGGCATTTGGAGGCAGCACTGGCCATGGCATAGCAGAATGAGTACTGCCAGCAGCCTGTGCCCTGAGGGTCTGTTTCTGGGGTCAGGGCCCTGGGGGCAGCACAGGGTGACCACTGGGCAGAGGGACAGCAGTGGGGGGTGAGGGGAGTTGGCCAGGCCCCCACCCCTTCCCAAGCACGGGGGATGTAGCTCAGTGGGAGAGCGCTTGCTTTGCATGTAAGAGGCCCTGGGTTCAACCCCCAGCATCTCCATGTTCTTTTGACTCCCTGGACGCCCTCCCTGCCAGCTGCGGGACTGGCAGAGCCCCCAAAGCCCCCTAGGAGAGCTCTGGGACTGCCTGTGGGCATGGCTGGCCTGGGGATGCTTCCTGGCACCTGCAGACTGATGTGAGGAAATGCCTACTCCCCTGCCTGGGCAATGCAGGGCATAGGGGTACCTTGTTTCCCTTCCCCATGGGCCTCAGGGTCTCTCCTAGGGTGCATGTGGGTGGTGGGGGGAGCAGACGGGTGGAAAGTAGGGTCATGGTTGTCCAAAAGGAGGGCTCGTCCGGGAGTTGAACCCGGGACCTCTCGCACCCTAAGCGAGAATCATACCCCTAGACCAACGAGCCGTGGCTCATGCTGGGAACCTAACCCAGCTCCTGTCCCACACGGCCCCATGGCCCCAGGTACCGTACAGGCCAATCCGGTGCACACTGCAGGTGATAGCTGCCCCAGCACCCTCTGGCTGCCCCTCTCCCTCCCTTCTGCTCTCCAGCCATCGGCTCCCTCATCGCCCCCAGGGAGGAGGCACAGGGTGATGTGAGGGAGTCCCCAGAAACTGGCATCAGGGGCTCTGGGGTCCCTGGACAGCACTGTCCCCCCAGTATCCCAGTGCCTGGCATAGGCTGCACTTTGCAGCTCGTTGCTCTAGGAGTTACGAGTTTCTTGGGTTATGGTTCTTGCTTAGGGTATGTGAGGTCCCGGGCTCTACTCCTGGATGAGTCCTCCTTTTGGGCTTTCACCACTGGGACCTGCAGGGCCAGGGCAGAGACAGGGCGACAATGTCCAGCAACAGCTCAGCTGCCCATCCTCTCTGCTGGGATGGTCCTGCTGCTGCCAGAACCGAGGTGCTGACCCTATGGGCAAAGAGACAACAGCTCAGCCATGCCCAGGGTTCAGCCTCTCCTGGATGGGGAAGGGGTTGTCGGGGCAGTGCCACTCTGCTGACAACACATCCACTGCCCAACCCTGGTGCTGGACGGAGATCAGCTTTGGGGACATCCCATGCAGCAAGAAAGGGGACGTTTCCAGGAAGAAAAAGCTGGAGATGCTGGGGGTTGAACCCAGGGCCTCTTACATGCGAAGCAAGCGCTCTCCCGCTGAGCTACATCCCCTGCCCAGGATAATGTCCAGGGTGGGTGTGCTGTCTGTGGCAGTACAGCAGCATGTCCAAGCCTGCCAAAACCAGTGTCAGCTGAAAGAGAAACCCTATGGCTACACCATGTGGTACTGCTTGCAGGCAGCTGGCGATGCCAGGGCTGACCCTCCTCCACTGGGTCTGAAGAACAGCAGGAACACAGTCCCCAAGGGAGGGTTTATGCCAAAAGGAGGGCTCATCTGGGAGTTGAACCAGAGACCTCTCACGCCCAAAGCAAAAATCATACCCCAGACCAACAAGCCACAGTGCTGCACCTCTTTTGAACCCCCCAGCCCCTCTGCCCCCCGCTCTGCCCACAGGCAGCCCCAAGACTTTTCTGGGAGGCTCTGCCAGCCCCACAGACAGCAAAGAGAGAGGTCTGGGGAGGCAAAAGTTGGAGATGCTGGGGGGTGAACCTAGGACCTCTTACATGCAAAGTGAGCACTCCTGCTCAGCCACCTCCCCCTGCACCACTGGGAACTCGCTTCTGGCTCTTCGCGGTCCATCCTGCCCATGGGGATGTCCCCAGCCAGGACATGGTACTGCTGCCCTCACCACGCCCTGGTTACCTGTGCTGCTGCCAGGGAAGTTCGGGTTCAAAAAGGAATGCTCGCCCAGGAGTTGAACCCAGGCCCTTTCACACATAAAGCAAGTATCATACCCTTACACCAACAAGCTGTAGCAAAGCCATTTTCCCTGCCCTTGGCCCCTGTTCTCCAGCCACCTCTTGTGCTGGGCACAGGATGGTGGCTCTAGGGTGCCCCATCTCCCATCACTACCTCTCAGAGACCTCGTGCAGGTGAACCTGCACCGGCAGCACACAGTAGACATGGAAAAAAAAAAAAAAAAAAAAGAGGAATGCAGGTAGTGGGCAACTCCCTGTTAAAGGGCACCGAGGTGCCCATCTGCTGTCCTGACAGGGAGTCATGTGAAGTGTGCTGCCTCCCAGGAGCTAAGGTTCAAGTTGTTGCTGACAGTGTGCCACAACTTGTCAAGAACATGTTACCCACTGTTACTCTTTCATGTGGGCATGAATGACACTGCAAGCCGGAACCTGGGCAGAATCAAGAAGACTATAAAGCCCTGGGAGTACAAGTGAAAAAAATTAGTGCCCAAGTCATCTTCTCCTCCGTTTTACCAGCAGGTAAAATGCAGGAAAGCAGCCAGGAATGGCATATAATGCATACCAACTCCTGGCTACGTGGCTTGTGCCCTCGTGAGGGTTTTGGGTTTTATGATAATGGGACATACTTTGCTGATTATGGCCTGTTAGAGAGGGATGGGACCCGCCTGTCTAGAAGGGGCAAGGGAATCTTTGGCAGCAGGCTGGCCAACTTGGCGAAGCGGGATTTAAACTGAAGGACGTGGGGGATGGGGTCCAGGGTGACAATGCTCATGCCACTTTAAGCCAGGCCAGCCACAGCAGGGACAAATGTTCCTTAGCTGACTCCCAAGACGAGATCCAGAAGGCCAACCACCTCAAGGGTGTGAGTGGCTGTGGTGGATCCTCTTGCTCCCCTCCAAGGACACACTCGACTGCCTCTCTGGAATGCCTGTGCACCAAGGCAGGCAGCAAGGGGGATGAACAGGAAGAACTAGAGATCTGGGGGGGGGCCATGATCTCATTGCAATTACAGAGACGTGGTGGGATAGCTCGCATGACCGGAATGCTGTCTTGGGTGGCTTCGTCCTTTTTAGGAAAGACAGGCCAGCAGGTGATGGTGGTGGAGTTGCCCTCCATATAAGAGAGCAGCTGGAATGTAGCAAGCTCTGCCTCGGGGTGGATGAAGAACGTGTTGAGAGCTTATGGGTAAGAATTAAGGGGCAGGCTAATATGGGAGACACTGCTGTGGGTGTTTACTACAGACCATTGGATCAGGAAGAGGAAGTCGAAGAGGCCTTCTACAGACAGCTGGAAATAGCGTCACAGTCATAGGCCCTGGTTCTCATGGGGAACTTCAACTACCCTGACATTTGCTGGAAAGACAACACAGCCAGGCACGTACAGTCCTGGAGATTTCTGCAGAGCATTCATGATAACTTCTTGACACAGGTGGTAGAGGAACTTTGCTGGACCTTGTGCTAACAAACAAACAAGGTCTGGATGGGGTTGTGAAGGTCAGGGCAGTCTTGGCTGCAGTGAGACGGTAGAGTTCAGGATCCTGAGTGGAAGAAGCAGGGCAAAAAGCAGAATTACAACCCTGAGCTTCAGGAGAGCTGACTTTGGCCTCTTCAAAGACCTCCTTCAAGTAATCCCATGGGCTAAGACTCTTGCACCCCCCTTCCTTCTAGAAAGCTGGCTAATATTTAAGCACCACTTCCTCCAAGCTCAAGATCGGTGCATCCCTAAGAACAAGAAGTCGGGCAATGAAGCAGGAAACCTGCATGGATGAGCAGGGAGCTTCTGGAAAAACTCAGATGGAAAAGGAAAGTTTATAGAATGTGGAAAAAAGGACTGACCACTTGGGAGAAGTATAGGAGCGCTGTCAGAGTATGCAGGGATGCAATGAGGAAGGCTAAGGCTCGCTTGGAATTAAACCTGGCAAGGGATGTCGAGGACAATAAGAAGGGCTTCTTCAAGTACATCGGCAGTAAAAGGAAGAGTAGGGAAAATGTGGGCCCGCTGCTGAATGAGATGGGTGCCCTGGTGATGGAGGATACAGAGAAGGCAGAGCTACTGAGTGTCGCCTTTGTCTCAGTCTTTACTGCTAAGGCCAGCCCTCAGGAACCCCAGACCCTGGAGGTAGGAGAGGGAGCCTGGAGTAAGGAAGACTCTCCCTCTATCAAGGAGGATTGGGTTAGAGATAACATAGGCAAACTTGACACCCAAAAGTCCATGGGCCCTGATGGGATGCACCTGCGAGTGCTGGGGGAGCTGGCAGATGTTATTGCAAAACCACTCTCCATCATCTTTGAAAGGTCACGGAGAACAGGAGAGGTGCCTGAGGACTGGAGGAAAGCTAATGACACACCAGTCTTCAAAAAGGGCAAGAAGAAGGATCCAGGGAACTACAGGCCAGTCAGCCTCACCTTCGTCACCTCCTCCAGGTTATGGAAGAGCTCATCCTGGATGTCATCTCTAAGCAAGTAGAAGAAAAAAAGGTCATTGGGAGTGGTCAGCATGCATTCACCAAGGGGAAATCATGCTTGACCAATCTGATAGTCTTCTTTGATAGGATGATTGGCTGGGTGGGTGAGGGGAGAGCAGTGGATGTTGTCTACCCTGACTTCAGCAAGGCTGTCTCCCACTGTCTCCCGTAACAGCCTCCTAGGTAAGCTTAGGAAGTGTGGGTTAGATGAGAGGACAGTGAGGTGGACTGAGAACTGGCTGAGTGGCAGAGCTCAGAGGGTTGTGATCAGCAGTGCAGAGTCCGCCTGAAGGCCTGTAACTATCGGTGTTCCCCAGGGGTCAGTACTGTCAGTCCAGTCTTGTTCAGTCAGTCCAGTCTTGTTCCATATATTCATCAACGGCCTGGATGAGGGGACAGAGTGTACCCTCAGCAAATTCGCTGGTGATACAAAACTGGGAGGAGTGGCTGACACACCAGAAGCTTGTGCTGCCATTCAACGAGACCTAGACAGGCTAGGAAGTTGGGTGGCGAGGAACCTAATGAAGTTCAACAAGGGCAAGTGTAAGGTCCTGCACCTGGGGAGCAGTAACCCCATATACCGGTACAGGTTAGGAGCTGACCTGCTGGAAAGCAGCTCTGTGGAGAGAGACCTTGGAGTCCTGGTGGACAAGTTGACCATGAGGCAGCAATGTGCCCTTTTAGCCAAGAAGGCCAGTGGTCTCCTGGGGTGCGTTAAAAAGAGTGTGGCCAGCAGGTCAAGGAAGGTCATCCTCCCCCTCTACTCTGCCCTGGTGAGGCCACATCTGGAGCACTGTGTCCAGTTCTTGGCCCCTCAGTTCAAGAAGGACAGGCAACTACTGGAAAGGGTCCAGAGGAGAGCTACAAAGATGATCAAGACAATTCCATCTCAACGTGAGGAAAAGCTTCTTTGAGGGTGCCAAAGCACTGGAACAGGCTGCACAGAGAGGGTGTGGAGTCTCCTTTTCTGGACACCTGAGTGCGTTCCTGTCCAGCCTGCTCTGGGTGAACCTGCTCTGGCAGGAGGGTTGGACCAGATGATCTCTGAAGGTCCCTTCCAACCCCTACAATTCTGTGAATGGAGTGAGAATCAGTACTGCAATGGCTACTTTTACTTGAACTGCTGGTTCAACCTGGGACAGGGGGAAACTACAAAAGAAGTATTCCAGTATTGGAAAGGTATACAAATTAATGATTAAAATGATCATAGATCTTGGAAAACTGCTCTGCAGAGGTACTAAAGAGCTCTAGGCAGTTTATTGCAATAGACCGCTTGGTGTATATAGGAAAATGAGAATGGAACAGTTTCAAACCTAGCAAAAAGATAATACTGAATGTGTTTATGGGAATTAATGAGTAATACGTTGGAACAATTGCTGTGGAATTGGCAGAAATACATTTGCCTAAGTAGGGAGAGAATCTACTGCCAGGTAGCAGTTCCTTTAAATAAATGCAGGAAACTTTGGACACTAGAAAATATTTACCCTGTTTTATTACTGTAGATGCGTTTGTACCTTCTCTGAATTGTGTGTGCTGGTCACTGTCAGAGGAGAGATAATAGAGCTTGGTTTTGTGTACTGTGGGCACTGCCACTGCTCATCAGCTTGTGAAAGTTCACACAAGTCCTGTGAAGGTAAGAAGAAATAAAGCTGAGGGAGAACGTTTGTGCTTCAGAAGAACCACTGGAGATCCAAGGAGAGCACAAAAGACTGGGAGGTCTTGGGTCAGGTCCCCAGTGAGAGCTGGGTGCTATCAGCTCATGCAGTGCCCCTGCTCCCACTGCCTTTGGTTCCACCACGTGGGTCCTCACCAGCATTCAGCTGGTGTGGTCTCTATGGCCTGCCAACGTCTTTCTTCCGATCCAGGCAGACCTGAACCTCAGCTTCAGAATATTTTGAATCATGGATGGTCAGGAGGGTTCTGCTACAATATACCTGCAAGATATATATTAACTAAAATCAGTCCGTGTGTGTAGAAAAGAAGTGAATTCACTGTTGCTTCATCAGAGAAAGGAACAGCGCACCCAAAATAGCTTGGAGCTCACATGCTTTAACAAGCAAACTGTCAGGTATTTTAGGTCCTTCCTTTTTTGAATTACCTTTTTTTGAATAATGATTTAATGCAGGAGCGGTGGTAGAGAAACCATATGTCAGGTGCTAGGGCATTCACTGGGAAGGCGAGATGTGAGTTCAATTTCTGTTCCAACTAATATTTACTTATGTGAAAGGGAGTAGAGTGAGGACAGTGAGGAAGAAGTGAAAGATCCCTACTCAGGCCGGTCGGTGGCCTGGGCTTGATGTGGACACAGCTTCAAGTCCTTGGTTTTGAGGTGGGGACAGCAAGAACATAGTTTTAGGCCATTAAGTCTTGTTCCTGGCACTGCAGCGGTCTGTTCATAGTCTGCCTTATTCCCATCTCTTCCATAGTCTTAGTGACTCTTAACTATGTTAATGTAATAGGCCGCCTGGGAGAAAAGGGTGATTCTTCTAATTTATCAGGCGAATATTCTTATAAAAGACCAAAAACTTAGTAACTGAATCTGTAGACATTTAATAGTGTTTACTCCTCAAGACCCACCTGTTGTAATGCAACTTGGGTATCAAATAGAATAAAACAATCTTTAATATATCTGCCTGTTTCCTGGCAGTGATTTCCACCCCTACAGTTCCTCCTGTATTGTTCGCATCTCTAGTAGTTGTTTTGGCTTGCTTGAGTTCTGCTTCATCCTTCTTATCAGCCTTCTCCAGTGTCTGGTTTCATGTTCATTCAAGCGTTTTTAGGTTTCCTTACCAGCAGCCTAGTTCCACTCCATTTGAGACGAAGCCCCATCCCATCCTTCTGTGCTAGCTTACATCTTCCCAGAGGAACTCACTATGTTCTTGCTTGAGGGTGGTGAAACACTGGAATAGGTTGCCTAGACAGGTTGTGGGTGCCTCATCCGTGGAGGTGTTCAAGGCCAAGCTGAATGGGGCTCTAAATAACCTATGGAAGGTGTCCCTGCCCATGTCAGGGGGGTTGGAACTCGATGATCTTTAAGGTCCCTTCCAACCCAAATCATTCTATGATTCTGTGATTGTATACGAACACCACAGTTTCCTCTGCTTTGATTATTATGTGAAAAAAATAATCTTTTTTTAAAAAAGCTAATGTATCCACCCTGTATACAAGCATCAAAGCAATTGCTGTTCAAGTAGCCTCTTTGTCAGCAATATTGGCAAGTAAGTTGACCGTGGGCTTCTTCCCAGAATCGCCTGGCAGTTTCAGTTCCCACCTCTTGACAGAAACCTCCACAAGCCAGTCCTGGTTCGCACAGGGAATGCGTGATCACATGCCTCTGTAAGTCAGACTCTGTTTGGCCGGATAGGTTGAGGATCTGTGTAGTTTGGTGATCCTGGAAGAAGCATTCTTCCGTGTTCAGCCTTGGCAACTGATCAGTTTTGGTTCAGCATTTTGGAATCGCTATTTCTGGTATGTATTGAACTTTGTGTTTTTGTGTAGCTCAGCATTGGAGAAGACTCCTCCATTTACCAGCATCATGCTCACTTTTCTTCAGCACTAGTTCAGCACGATTTTACATTACCTAGTAGCTTGTCACTAGCCAGCCATGTTCTCCTGTCCAGCCATGTCAGCAGAAAAATATATATATTACAAAAATGAGAGTATAAAACTTGCAGGTAGAAAGCAGTATCCATAATCGTGCAGTGGGCCTGTGGATAAAACACTGGAATGGAAACTGTTTCTTGTCCCTGCAGTGATCTGCCCACATGGCTGCAGGGAGGTTAGTTATTTAAGCCATTGATTTATTAATTTTCCATTTCTAAAACTAGGGTGATAATAAAACTGTTGCTCATTATTTTTCTTTTGTATATTTACCTTAAAATTTAGCTTTCTACATTAGGTTTTGTGCATTAGTACTAGCACAATTAAATGCAGATTTTATGCTGTGTGGTCATGGTGCTGTCTGATCACAGACTGTAACACAATTTTGGGTCCAGCAGCAAAAATACTCAAGGAAGGTCATCCTCCCCCTCTACTCTGCCCTGGTGAGGCCACATCTGGAGCACTGTGTCCAGTTCTTGGCCCCTCAGTTCAAGAAGGACAGGCAACTACTGGAAAGGGTCCAGAGGAGAGCTACAAAGATTATCGAGGGAATGGAGCACCCCTCTGATGAGGAAAGGCTGAGAGACCTGGGTGTGTTTAGCCTGGAGAGGAGAAGACTGGCAGGGGACCTCATCAGTGCTTATAAATACCTAAAGGGCGGGTGTCAAGAAGATGGGGTCAGGCTCTTCTCAATGGTGCCTGGTGACAGGACAAGGGGCAACAGGCACAAGCCAGAACACAGGAAGTTCCATCTGAACATGCGGAAAAACTTCTTTACTTTGAGAGGGTGCCAGAGCAATGGAACAGGCTGCCTAGGGAGGTGGTGGAGTCTCCTTTTCTGGAGATGTTCAAAACCTGTCTGGATGCATTCCTGTCCAACCTGCTCTAGGTGAACCTGCTTTGGCAGGGGGGTTGGACCAGATGATCTCTGAAGGTCCCTTCCCACCTCTAGAATTCTGTTCTGTGATTCTGTGATTTCACATGGTCCCAGAACTAATGATCTCCCTCTCCACTGTCCCATGGTGCCAGTGTGGCTTTGGGACAAAGGACAGGAGCTATGAGTCCTGGGTTACTGGGAAATACACCCAGCCATTCCCTTTTTCCAGCCCCCAGGAGCTGCCAACCTAGGGGGTCAGTAGGGCTCAGGTGCTGGAGGTCCCACAGGTGCCATGGGGGACAGGACTGGGAGGATGGCTCTGGGGCAGACCAGGGACACAGTCCTGAGGGTAGGGCTACCTGTAGCTGTGTCGAGGTGGGAAGCCAAGCTGCTGCAAGAGCCCCAACTGGTGGGGATCCACGCAGAACAGCCACAGAGGGAACAGGGCGAAGAGCTGATTTTCAGACAGCCTGCCCACATCGAGCCTCTGATGCTAATTATATCGCATTGCAGCCTGTGCCAGAGCAAGGCTTCACTCCCTGAGGCACATCCAAACCATGGGGTTTCCATGAGCTGATCCGGGGGAATCAGGAGGAAGAATCCGCCACGGGCAGCACAGGTGAGACTGGCTCCTCTCCCCTGCAAATCATGAAGGTGTGGGGAGCAGGCATGATTTCCAAGTCACATAACCCCCCACAGCTGCCCTTCTCCTTCATCCCTATACATTCAGTCCTAACAACAGTCACCTTTTGCAGCAATAACCAGATGACCCTTCTCTTTGGGAAACATGCAGACACCTGATTCTCAGTAAACATGAATTAACAGCCCTGGGATATTTAACTCAACAATTCTTGAGTTTGAAACTCAAATCCCAGAGTATTTCACTCCCAGGACCTTGTAAACCATTGGGATTTGGACTCCACTTTCATTGTGCTCATCCTTGTCTCTCCCCGAGAGCTGCCCGCCCCACGGGGAGAAGTTCAGAGGAGAAAGGGGTGTAGGACAGCCAGGAGCAGTGTCTGGTGATGATTTGGGCTGGGGTGAGGCATGGTGCTGGTGGAGCCAACAGGGCTGCAGGCTCGCCAAGGTGCAAGACTTGTGAGCCCCACTCCCACGGGTAGTACCAGGAGGGCCACACCAGGATGCCAGTGCATTTTGATTTGCGTGCTTTTTTCCCTGGTGATTCACACATGTGGGTGGCCTGTTATTTTCCTACTTCATGGGATTTTCAGCCCTGGGGAAGAACCAGAGCCCTTGCCGGAGCCATAGCCTGTCTGGCTCCCCAGGCTGGAGCAGAGCTCTTGTGTGGCAGGGAGGGCTCCCCGAGAAAGCATGGCAAGCCTCTGCCCCACAGTTGGTCCATGCGTGCCTGGGGTGGGATGTCCTTTCAGTAGTGCCCTCTCCTTCCTCTTATCTCAGCTGTGCAACCACTTTCTCTCCCCTTCCTAAAGCCTAAGAGCAGGTGTCCACTCTGCTTTTGTGGGAAACCATGTTGCAAGGCTTTGGTGGGTGAGGAAGGAGATTTTTACGGGCAAACAATTACCATCTCAGTCTGCCATGCCTGCAGGCTCCAGCTCCAGGGGCTCAGTCTCTCCAACTGGCTGGCTCCAGTACATGTGTCGCCAAGTGCTCTGGCCAGGAGTCCTTGCCCCAGTGAGGAGGACATGGGATGCTGCCCACTGAGGCCAGCTTGCCCTCCTGGCATTGACCTCAACTTTGCGCTCAGGCGCTGGGGTGGGATATGGCTTTTGCAACCCAGCAAAAGCACTGGCAGTGGATCTGTCTCTTCATCCTGTCCCACTGCTGTGAGTCACCAGGATTTTTATCTTCTCATCTGGATGTGCAGAGAGGCCAAAGATTGATGAGCTGAGATCTTGTTGACCCAGCAATCATCCAGCCACTACCAGTCCCCTCCATCCCAATCACTAGCCCCATGCTGTCCAGGGCTTCCATTCCTGACAGTCCCAGTTACTTGCTATTGACACCAATCTTCTGTTTTCCATGGAAACTCTCTATGCTTCTCCACTTCTTCCAACTCAAACCATGACTTCACTCTCCTTCCCACCTCATCCATTCCTGAGGTGGTAAGCCACACACCATCAGAGATGCTCACTGGCTGCTTCTGTTGGCTTCCTCAAGTACATAGAATCATAGAATTCTATGATTCTATGTACTTGAGGAAGCCAAAGAAATCTGAGAAGGACCATTTGCCACATGTGGAGGTGCAGGCTGGAGTGTCCCCTTAGTTACACACATCCCAAAGAGGAGATAAATACCCACGTGGATATGATCCTGCAACAGGAAGCTACCACCATCACCTTCCCTGGTGTGCTTCAGCTGCTCCCTGTTGAGCTGGTGTAATTAATGCACTGTAATTTTTTCTGGTGCAGCTGGGTTCACCAAAGCAAGGGATAAAAAAGAAAATGAAGGGAGATAGGGGCCTGCAGGAAGCTGCAGGAGGAGGATCCTGAGTAACAGCAGGGAGAAGATGTCCTCCAAGAACATGAGCAGGTGAGGGAAGATGGGAGGTGAGGAGGACATGAAACTCAATGGATGCAGGCATGGCTAATGGGTTGCATTTGGGCTAAGCTCCAGGCTTTTCTTAGAAATGCTTCTATGCTGCTGCTGTTGAAAGCTGTAAGTAGGCAACGCTGGGACCAAACCCCAGGACTCAGCTCTTTCCTTCCATGTGTATCGTTTCACCCACTAAGCATTATTTTTCATCTCAGTCTTGGTACATAGTTCCCTGTTGCTCACTAGAGCCTTTGGCTGCCCTGTCTTTGCAGAAACCTATCTTTTAGGGCCTGATCAGCAGGTCTGTGGGGTCCTGCCCTGGGCAAGCACTGGCTGTGGGGTTTATGTGGCAGTATGAATTCAGAGCAGCTCTTGAGCTGGGAGCCAAGACAGCATGGCTCCCAGACGGGAGTAACAGCACCCATGGGAGACAGTGTGCCGGGTCCCTTGGGACAGAGATCCCTGCAGGGCACCAAAGGCCTCACTTTGCTGACTCTGTCTACACTAGGGTATCACAATTTTTAAGCCAAATCAAGGACCTGTGTGGATTTTAGTCTCCTTTGGGACACTGGCTCTTCAGAAAAAATATCTGTACAACCTCACCAGCGGAGTCATTCAGTGAAAAACCACATAAGAACATCATTATTCTGCCTCCCTGCTCCATCCTGGACTGTCCTGTGCAGTACACTAGTGGAAGACAGTTGCACAAGACCCAGATGCCTCCAGCTTTCTAACAAAACTTTTGCTGGAGAGCCACTGCTTTTCCTCATTGCAGCGTTAAAGAGAGTTTTGCATCCCATCACTGCAGACAATTTCTAGAGCTGAGATAAAAATATCTGAGCAGTCCTTGAAAGAAGGATGTGAAACCACATCTCTCTTCTCCCATTTCTCTGGCTGCTGAGCAATTGCCACATAAATTTTCCCCAAATTAGGAGTGCCTCTGTGAAGATCTCCCAAGCAATAAAACCAGTTGAGCTTGGTCAAAGGCTTTTGAAGACCAACATGCTTTCAAGCTCAGCATAATCCTGTATTATAAACACTCATAAGCTTTATGCAAATTGGCATGCTACCAAAATGCTTGAGGTATGAAAGAAGATTTAAACAATACCTATGGAGGACTTAGTTGCACTGTTATTCCTCCTTCCATCCGCTGAAAAGGTTCTGCTTGACGATATATGGCATCTTAAGAAGATGCTTTATTCAATGCCTGGCATCTTTTCCCAGACACACCTGCATGCTCTCCCTGTAAAACTATTATTCTCTAATGTGTTCAACTAAAATCTTGGGTCTCGGACTTTAGGAAAAGCTCAGTATGGAGCTCATTGTGCTGTGGCTGGGGCCAGGCGTAGGGTTATCTTTGTCTTACTCTAAATGACCAGCTCATGGGCACAGGACCTGCAGGTCTCTCCACTCAGCAGCAGAGCAAAATTCCCTGCTGAGCTCCAGCCCAGCTGTTGCTCTCACCCCTCTATCTGTGGCACACAGGGAAATTATAGTTTCTTCTTCATGTCTTTATTATTATGATTATACATCTTTCCTGATGGCATTACCACAGGTCTGAGTGTCCATCATGCTTGGCATCTCTCAAAAATGTTAGGACACCTCTTCCCATAACACTTCTGATCAATCAGCACTCAGTTACTGGTCTCAGCAAATTTGGGCTTCTGAATGTCTGTGTGTCAGAGGAAGGCTGGGTAACACTGCACTGTTTCACATTGCAGGCACCCCTCTTTCTCTGACGGGGCCGGGGATGGTACTGTGGGCATGGGCTGCTGGAAAAGGTGCACCCATATCTGGGGTGGGATGCCATCCCCCAAGCTGCCATACTAACAGCGGGATATGGGTGTATTCCGGTCACATTATTCACAGGGCTCACTTGAAGCAAATGTTGCAGTGGCGCCTGTACATATGCATGTCTATGGGCACCTGCAGCAGCACAGAGCAAAACATTTCTGTTGTTTCATTAAGAGATACAGCTAGATGCAGACACTTCATGCGCCTCACTGGCATTTGGGCTATCTGGGTTTGAATCATTACATACTTATTTGTATAAGGCCTCTTTTTCCACATGCTGTTGTAAAAAGCAAGAATGAAGAGCCTAATGTGTGAGGTCTGTTTTTGCCCTGGTATAACTTAGGAATTTTTTACTCTTCATCATCACCCATAAAACACTGGGTGAGTTGGGAGTAGGTTGACCATCCAAAGGACCATCTCCCAGGAAGAACACTTCTGCCTTTTTTCACTGACCCCACATCCATCCTCCTTGGTTCACCCCCCAAAATTGCTGCAAAATGCAGGGTAAATGCCATTTTGAAATGTCAAACCTTCATGTTTCCATCTCCTCGAGGGAACAGGCAACAAGTCTCCTCCTGTGGGAAGTCTTCCCTAAGCAGGTGCTTGCTATGGGGCAGTAGGAGAGGTTGCCAGGCTAAGTTGCCTGTGGGCTGATCACAGCAAAATATACACTTACTTCAGCTCAGTGAGGAGCCGAACAGGAAAAAGTCCCATTTCAGACAAAAAAAAGAAACTCCTCCCTGTAGCAACAAGTTGCCTCCAGAGCAGGTTACCCCTCCAGACCAGAGGCAAAAGGAACACCAGAAGACTTGGGCTATGATGTAGCATAACTTTAATGAGGAGAAGGAGAATAAACCAGTTCAGAGTATGAGAAGTGCATTTCCAGTGCTTGGTAAAGAAATGGATATACCCCACTCCAGGACAAGACAATCCCTACAAGGTTTTCCTCTGCCCCACCACCCCATGACTATCACCTTCTGTCTACAGCCCACTATAAGCATTTTTGCCCAGCCTGTAGCAAATGCTGTGTAGCACCGCAGGGTGTGACACCTACGTGGAAAGAAGGGCTTAGAGAGAAAAAGGCATACAGAGGCATGGTCTTGAGTGACAAGCTCACATGGTTCCCTTACTGCTGGAGGGACTGAGGGTGCCCCCTACAGCTGGGAAACCCACGGGCATTTCCTTAGTCCTCTTCCCCAGTCTTGGTCCTGTGCTTTGTTTTTCTTTCCTGATGCAGCTGCTCTGCTGACATCAGTGGGAATAGGTGACCGCTGGGGACACCCCTACAGCCTGCTACCCAAGCACAGCAGTCCCACCTTCCCCAGCCCCCGGGGACCACCAGAGGCCACGGGGACCCCACAGCACCGGAGGTAGCTCCCAACTGATGCCGATGCCGTGGACCCCACCGTCGTGTTTTGCGGGTAGGAGCTGAGGATGGGCCCAGGCAGGGTGACCACGACAGTGGGGGGCTGGATGACAGCAGTGGAGTCCCCGCAGCGGCGGAAGCAAGGCTGGTTGCAGCTGGTGGCCAGTGGCCGGGGACCACAGGAGGAAGGCAGGCACAGGTCGTAGCAGGACATCACTCAGCGAGGAGTACACCTGAAAGTCAGAGCCAGGGTGTAAATGCAAGGCAGAGGATCAGCAGCAGGCTGGTCCATCCCTGATGAGTCCTCATTTTGTAGCTCCCATATTAAAAGGTGCAGGAGAGCTAGCTAGAGGGTGAGTTTGGATGGTTTAGAAACCACAAAGGAAGGCTTTCCAAATGGGCAGGAGCCAGCTTCCCCCTTCCCTCACCCCATAAGCCACTCAGGAGAAAGCGAGGAGTTTGGCTTGAGCTCCACATCTGAGGAAGCTGGAGGCATGAAATGCTGAAAACACTGAGAGCAGAACCACTTCTGAATGCTGCCTGCCCTCAAGCTAGTGGCAAGCCTTCATCAAGTCAAATGTTCACTGAGTCGCATCTAGTTGTAGCAAAACCCACTTAAATCAATACAATGTGGGCGAGCCGGACTTAACGTGAGCTGAGCTACCCCATCCCAAGTATAAGAGACCTTTGCTGCCCTTGTGCAAACAGGAACACATCAATCCCTGCAACCTGGACATGTGTTGTTCTTTTCTTTTTCTTCAGCAACAAAAACCATGCAGGATGCACCCAGCTATGTGGTTATGGACCCTGCAATCCCTTTCACTTTGAACTCCTCATTTTGCAACAGAAATAAACCCTTCCCCAACATCCTCCACAGGCAGAAAGGAGTCTGGTAACAAACCTTGAGCTCTTGTGGAGGACCAAGCACAAGGCATGGACAAAAGCAACAGCTCAGTGTGCAGAAGGAGATAGAGCCCATCTCGACTTACCCAGGCAGTGGAGGCAGTGGCAGTGGCTGGGAGCAGGTGGTGGGGCCGGGTGCCACGTCAGGGTTTTATAGAGAGCCCCAGCCCCTGGGGGAGCAGGTACATACCTTCCACCTGAAACTCCCGAACAACCAGCAGTTTTCTCCTGGAAATCTCCCCCGGCTGACTAGAGAGTTCCCTCTTTCATCTGTCATGTTTTGCTTCCATTTAGTACTGAGTAAGATTGAAATGATTCAGACTACAGGCATTAATTACCTTGCTTCCTAAGGCCAAAGTACATTTTAGATGTTATACCATGAGGCAGGAGAGGCTTTTAGCAAAATTTAGGGCAGGCGCATCACTACCCACCTTCCTCTGAGCACAACCAATTCAGTTCCTCAGTGCACCTGAGGTGAGCTCAGGAATTTAGACTGAACACAAGAAACACACATCTGAAGGTAAACCCTGAGACAGCAGTCTCATCGGTGGCAGGAAAACCAAGGGGGGCTGTAGGGCTGAGGGCACTGGGGGACCATGCACGACTGGGGAAAAAAATGCCAGCGGGCCATTTCTCCTGCCCCATCTGCCCAGGTACTAAAGACACAGACATGGGGACTTAAGCTAGCCCAGCATGACCAAACTGTTATGCTTTTGGATCCACTTAGAGGATTCTGCCTTTTTTTTGTTTTTATTCCTCATGTCTGGAGTATGAATTCTGCTTGGAAGGCACATCAAATTTTAAAAGCAAAGTAACCATGGGCTTTGGAGTCCACCCCTTGAAAGTGACACACACCAAAACTTACTAATTTTGTGCAGTGAGCTGATTTCCGAGTCCAAGAGCCTTTCCGTCCTGCTCTTAGGTAATGCTAACAGCGGTGAGCCAGCAGTTCACAGCTATGCTTCCTTGTGATGGACTGACATCATCAAGACATTTATAATTACAGGCTGCAGCATGACACCAGATTGTTCTGCTGAAAGCCTGTTAGCTGCTAAACAGCCAAGGAGTCGCAAAAGTTCCAACCTGCACTTAAACATGAATCACTTGCACATTGGGGAGAGGGACTTGCTGACATGGTCCCAAGCAAGGGAATGAGCCATCAGGCTCTAGGGGCAAGGAAAGTTTGAGGAAGACTTTTCATTTCATGCTGGCAGAGCCCAGATGAAGGCACAAATATCTTCTGCCCTGGAATGAACCATGGTAGTACCAGGGCACATGTACTATGCATGTGTGGAGCTGGGGTTTGTCAGCATTACTGTTAAAGATATGCCTTGTAGGGCTTCTGGGGTTATTTTAGTTCCTGGGGTGACTTGGCCTTGTAGAGCCACAGTTGATAGCTCTAAATTGTCCCTAGTGACTCCTTCCTGCCCTGCCTGCCAGGGCAAAAAAGCCTTTCGGAGGGACTGGCATCAAGCCCAGCTATTTTTAAAATAATTCTGGAAGGAGAAAGAGGAAATCAGCTTTTCCAAGGTGCAGCCAGAAACAACCTTCCAGCCTGCTGGAGTAAAGTAGGAGCTGTGGGTTCATCACAATCTCCTAAATGGCAGTTTGATAAGTAAGAAAAGATGAGGCTTTATTTTAGCTTTACCTTCCTGGTTTTTGAACCCCTCTTGAAGAACAAAATGATGCCACAGGTGCACCTTGGACCCACAGCCTAAGAATTAAACTCTTCTTCTGCCAGCCAGGGTTTCTTCCCCTTCACTAATCATTTTCTATCTTTTTTTTGTGCCTCTGTGCACTCCTGTGATCCCAGGGAAAACAGCCCGTCCTGGGGGACTCCCTTCCAGGTTTCCAGACACAGGCTAGGATGTTCTGATTTGCAGCCTCAATGTGTGTTTCAGTTTTGCAGCCCAGTTTAAGTACTTGAGGTCCTGCTCACATTGAACCATTGGTCCCAGAAGAATATCCACAGATGCAGCAATGCTTGAAATAAATGCACAGGAGCAATTAGAGAGGGCATGTTGCTGAATGTGAGTGGATCTGTGTACTGAAACAAGTCCTTTGCCTGAGAAGGGGACAAGGGAAACAAAAGGCACATGTCAGGAAGTTAAAATAATCAGATTTGTGTAATTAATGAGATTAAAACAAAGGAAAACCATATGGGAAAGAGGTCTGCCTGCAAATGCAGGTATTTGAGAGAAAGCCAAGGTCTGTTTTCTCTGACCCATATTTACTTTGGGGAATGAACACTTTCTACTTAAGACATGGCTTTTTCTGGAGGAACCACAAAACCAAGAAAATTTCACCAAAACAAACATGTCAGACCCATTTTCTTAACTTCTGCATGTCCTGGATCTAGGATGTGTGGTTGTCTAAGCCTTGGTTCTTCCTGTAGATCAGTGCATGAGAAAAAACATGGTCCTGGACCAATACTCGCTGTGTTTCCCTTTGCATCACCAGCCCCAGCAACACTTTACAGCTCCAGTTTCACTGCTCTCCATTTTGATTTCCAACAACTCAAGGGCTAGATGTCTCTAAGACATCTAAGGCTGGAGGGTGGAAGCTTGCCCAGGCCCCAGAATTTCTTCTGAAAGCCAAAGGCAAAGGCACATTTTAGAGCAGCAACAGACCCACTGCATCCCGTCTCCAAGGAACACCTGCATCCAGCGGTCTCACCCAGGGCTTGCTGCTGGCCCACACCGGACCTGACAGCAGCATGACATAGAAGGACCACTCCTGGGCAGCTGCTGGGCAAGCGGGACACCCCAGTGACAGGAGGCAGCATCTTGATGCAGACCCGGATGGCTGCCCTTCCACTGTAGCCACAGAGCATCCTTGGCTGCCTGTGTCCTTGCCGGGGCAGACTCGAGGGGGTGCTTCAGGGCCACTGTGTGCAGCCTGGAGAATAGAGCCCGGCTGGTGCCGCTGGGGAAAGCCAGGCTCCAGCTGCTATGTGCCACCCTGGGGCTGCAGATGATCCAGTTTCATGCCGCCACGTCTCCTATAATTGTTGAGTCCCTGGGTGGGCTGATGCTCCACATCGTCACAGAGGTTGGCACATGTCCCCCAGGAGGCCACATCATCACACTCCAGGGCAGAGGCAGGCATGTGCCAGCGTGGACAGAGTCCAGCAGGGTTGAAAGGAGTCAGCTTGTCTCCTCTCCTGGCTGCCTCTGCCCTGCAACCCCTCAGGTCTGATCCTGCTGCAGCAGCCCCTGTGGCATGCACCACTACTCAAGGAGGAGCCTGCACCCACCACCCCTTCTCGTTTCACCATCTCCACCTGCAAGCTGGTGTTTCTCTGGGGCTGTAACCCATGTCTTTTCCCAAGGAAATCTCCTGCATCCCTCATTCAGGGTGCCTGGCTGTCCAGGCATAGACATCTCCCTTTCCCAGGGCAGCAGATCTGGCCAAGCACCACAGCGTCCCACAGCAGCAGGAAGGGCTGGGGCCGATGTTTCCCTGCAGCCCGATCGCCATTTCTGGCCCAGGAGAGGGAAGCGTCTCCCAGCTGGTTCCCAGGGGCATCTCCCGAAGTCATGGGAAGGAAATGCGGCCCCAGGGAAGGTCAAAAAGCCAGTGCAAGTCTTGAAGTGTGGGCAGCTAAGCTTGAGAGTCCTTGCCTTGCCTCCA
Organism: Numenius arquata; assembly: GCF_964106895.1. NCBI lineage: Eukaryota > Metazoa > Chordata > Aves > Charadriiformes > Scolopacidae > Numenius > Numenius arquata. The sequence goes on from NC_133578.1 coordinate 43,891,727, forward strand.
AGCCACAGCGTTGCTCGGCCACATCCTCATCCATGGAAAGAAGGAGCAGAAGCTGGGAAGACACCTGCAAGACTGGCACAACATGTTTCCCCAGCTGCATCGAAGCACAGACATGCTCTGAGAAATGCAAGGCTTCCCTCTCTGCAAGATCACTGGGATTACAGCAGTTAAAAACCTCCCAGCAGGCAGGTCTTTTTACCTCTTTCCCCTTCATCTTGCAGTAGCTCACCCAGGAATCATAGAGTCATAGAATCATAGAATGGTTTGGGTTGGAAGGGACCTTAAAGATCATCTTGTTCCAACTCTCCTGCCATGGGAACCTCCACTGCAAGCACTGCTGCAGGCACAGGAGGGAGCTTCCACCGCACAGCAGCTATGCCATCCTCAAGAAAGCACCTCTAGGACCTGGCAATGTCTCAGCAAGGCACAGCTTTGTCCAGGGTTGGCTTTTGGCTCCTATTGCCATGACAGGGACGTCCAGAATTTGTGTGTGAGATGCAGGAAGGAATAAATTGGCTGACAGAGTAGAAGAGGGAAAAAGCAATGCCTAGGGTCAGGGTGTGCTCATATTGCTGCCTGGCCAGCCTGTTGCTGACCTTCCCTGCCTATGGTTTGGTGCTTTGCCTCCCGGAGAAGACATAGTTGGCTGGCAGGAGGGCTCAGGGAATGGGGCACAGTACCCTGCTCCTGCAGAGGAGCATGGGGCCCGGCATGCCGCACAGGTCCCTGAGCAGGTTTGGCAAGTGGCAGCAGCAGTCCAGAGGCAGACATGTATTTAATGCAAACAAGCAAAACAGAGAGAGACAAGAGAAGGCTGGCCACACTGGGGGCTGAAAGCCTCCCCTTTAGTGAGAGTGCCTCAGAATCCTGATGAGGGAGGGATTCAAACCCACATGTGCAGAGCACAATGGATTAGTGGTCCATCACCTTCACCACTCAGGCACCTCATCTCTGTTCCAAGCTGGTTTTTAGGGTTTTTTTCCCCCTTTTTAACCAAAGGCTGCAAACCAGTGGCTTGTCCTTCCAGGTATCCTATGGGGAGCTGGGCTGGGCCCTGGCAGCCCATCTGCTTGGCCACGGCAGCCAGCTGCCCACCTGTACATTGCAGGGCAGCAAGAAGGTGTTTGCCCCTCTCCATGATCCCTTCAGTCCCTCTATTCAGAGTATGGCATTTATTTTTGCCATAAAAGTGGGTGCTTTGTTGTAGGTTTCCGTCATGCCCACACCACCAGCCATGTGCCCACCCTCAACACGTGTGCAGAGGGTTTTCCTACTGGATTCAGCAGCAGTTGTGCAAATTAATGAGGGTCCAGCCAGCATATACCGCTTTATTTCCCAAATCCCCTCAGGTCTGGAGATAGTTTGGGTCATCTCTCCAGTGTGAGCTGCCCAGGGAAAGGGGTCAGAAGGAAACTCCTTTGACCAAGTGGGGTTGGTGGGACTGAGGGGTGGGGGAGGCTCCAACAGGGCACGACAGAAGAAACCCCCAGCAGTGCCCCCAGCTTGGGGCAGGGAGGAAAAACAGCCCCCAAGCCCAGGCACCGTTGGGAGTTGAACCAAGGACGTCCTGCTTACTAGGCAGGCACTTTAACCAGCTGAGCCATGGCACCCACCTGCCCTCTGCCATGGGGTGCCCCCCAACACACCTGACCCTCTGCCCACCCCCTCCCCCCATGCCCCACACCGCTGCCCCTGGTCTGGGGTACTCCATCCCCCAAACCCTCTCTATCTGGGAGCACCCCCATTGCTGACTGACCCAGGCTCCTGGCACAGGGAGCCCAACACCTTCCCCACAAGCACCAGCTGGGTTTTGGGGTCCCAGCCCCTGCAGGAACATGCTGCCCCCTCCTCTTTCCCCAGCAGAGCCCTGCCAGCTTCTCCCAGTCCCCGTACTGCCCTGAGGTGACTTCCTCTGTCTCAGCTCTCTCTCTGGCTCCTCACCTGAGCATCCTGAGGGTCCCCACAGCATCACCTACCTGCCTGGCTCACCCATGATTGCCCAAGCCCAACGCAAACAACCTCAGTGTAACCTCTGAGGGCCCAGGCACCCCCAAATTCTCCAGTTTTTGAGAGGTGCATGAGACACACTGAGGGAGAGAGCAGCCAGGAGCAGCTCCCCAGTGCAGCAGGTGCTGGTGACACCCAGTTCTCACCCAGCTCCATTTACCTCCTCCTGGCCTGGCCTGACACCAGCACTGGGAAGAGAACCTTGGTAGAGGACCAAACCATGCTCAGCCGTTGCCACCCAGCAGGGAGGCTAAAACGCCAAGGATGAAACACAGCTCTGCAGCACTCTCCAGCCATGCCAGCTGACAAGGGTGGACCTTCACTGGGGAGGTACCCAACCCCCCAGCATCAGCAGCTCTACGGTGTGGGGAACTCTGTGCTCTCCCTTGTACTTGTGCTGGCAGGGCAGACAGAGCTGGGGCAGGGATAGAAGCTGCGCTGGGTGTCAGCTCCACAGTTTGGCATTGGTCTAGGCAGGGGAGTAGGCATTTCCTCACATCAGTCTACAGGTGCCAGGAAGCATCCCCAGGCCAGCCATGCTCACAGGCAGTCCCAGAGCTCTTCTAGGGGGCTTTGGGGGCTCTGCCAGTCCCGCAGCCGGCAGGGGAGTCCAGGGAGTCAAAAGAACATGGAGATGCTGGGGGTTGAACCCAGGGCCTCTTACATGCAAAGCAAGCGCTCTCCCACTGAGCTACATCCCCCGTGCTTGGGAAGGGGTGGGGGCCTGGCCAACTCCCCTCACCCCCCACTGCTGCTCCACTGCCTATCACTCACCCTGCTCTGCCCCAAAAACGGACATTCAGGGGCTGCACTCAGCTATCCCTATTGCCACAGGATGGATATCCTCACCATGGGGACATGCCCACTGCAAACACTCTGCCCATCCATGTTGCAACAGGCACCGATGCCCTCCCACCACCCTGGCCCTGGTCCCACTGGACTGAGGCCATGCACCCCAGCTGAGGAAGGCTGGTGTCCAAAACAAGGGCTCGTCCGGGAGTTGAACCCGGGACCTCTCACACCCGAAGCGAGAATCATACCCCTAGACCAACGAGCCAAGATACTGTAGCATGGCAAGAACCCCCTCCTTGACCTGTAGCACTCAGAGAATTGGTTGGGCTGAGATGGGACCTTAGGAAGCTTTCCTTGGCCCTGATGGATGTTCACAGGTGGGAGGCCCCCCTTGCTCTGCCCTGGCTGAAGGGCTGACACCTGGACATAGCCGTAGGCTGTAACTTCCCTGGCCCCAAAAGCCATGGGTCAAGAGTGCCAGGGCAGCCAACAGGACCCCCGGGTGCAAGCAGCCCCAGACTGTAGCCCCAATCCAACCGCCCCAGGTGTAGCTCAGTGCTTGCCTTGCAAGAAGCCCTGGGTTCCATCCCCAGAATCTCCAGCTTTTGTCTCCTTAAACCCATCCCCTCCAAGAGGTAGTGGTGATAAACTCCACTTCTGCCTCTGGAAAAGTCATCTTCCCAAAGGAGATTTCCTGCATGCATGTCTTGCACCGTGTTCCCCAGGCAGAGCTGCCCACCAGGGATGAGGTAGCAGCAGGGCTCTGCTCTGTCATCCCTGCCAGCCGATTATGGCCATGCCTGAGTTGTGTGTGTCTCTTTACCCACGGGGCAGGACCTTGCTGTCAGCAATGGTGAGACCACCTTAGCAGACAGAACATGGCCAAGCTTTTGAGCCTACATCACACCAGCCATGCCTAATAGGATAACTCTGGTGGGAATTGAGCGCAGGGTCCCACTGGGCCACCAGTGCCGGAGAATTCCCTGGTATGGCTCTGCAGCCATCGCTCCCCACAGGGTGAGGCTGCCCTGGCCCACCAAACCCACCCGGCTGTTGGTAAAATCTCTCGCTGTGAGCAGGATTCGAACCTGCGCAGGGAAACCCTATTGGATTTCAAGTCCAACGCCTTCACCCCTCGGCCATCACAGCCCCTGGCATTCCCTTCCTACACGGGGACACCCCAGATTTACCCTGAGGTCTGCTGGGGAGAAAATACCCTCCAGCCTGGTGTGGGGCCTTCTGCACCGTCCCAGTACTCCCTGAGAGCCCCAGTATCCACATGTGCAAGGTTTGGGAAAAGGGAACACTCTGGGGTATTTACCCACGGCTGAGAAAAAATCCAGGTGCAGCAGAGAGCCTTGCCACAGGGCAGGCACTACAGGGAAGTGTCCTCCAGCGATGTCCTGAGAGAAAACGGGTTTCAGGGGGAAAAAGAATATGAAGATACCGGGGGTTGGACCCATGGTCTCTTAAATGCAAAGCAAGCGCTCTCCCGCTGAGCTACATCCCCTGTGTAAGGTTCTGGGAAGGGGCCTGGGCAAGTGTGGGAAATTACCAGGTTTGTCTGTGTTGGAATACCATCATTGAAAATCTGATTTGAGACAAGTTAAGCTACATAATTATCTAGCACTGGTAAGTACTGATAAGCACCCGCGACTGAGCGAGAGCCGCATACCTGCCTTCTCTTTCGAAGACTGGGACAGATGACTCAACTGAGTGGCACCTGGAGTGAGGCAGAGGACCCACAGCCTGATGTTATTTCAGTAAAGGAGGGAGAGCAACTGTGCCCCTGTACTGAACACAAGACTTGTTAAGGGTTAATTGGCATGCAATAAATTACTTAATCCCACTTCGCTAAAAGTATAAATGTGGCATTTAGAATCCTCCATTTTGAGGATGAGGGTTCCAACTACTGGATGGGTTGATGGGCCTGGACTTCTCCCTTCCCCAAGGAGGGACACCTCTTTGCTAAGGCTCGTGTCTCTGACTACATCAGATGTTACCCGGAAAAATATTGTTAACAAAAGTGCTGAACTATTAACTCAAGCTCGATTTCTGCAGTAAGTGTATTTATCAACAGCAATTCTGAATTTCTTATATCTGTTGCCTTAATAAATAATTTATCTTTTCAATTTTGCAAAACTGTCTCAGTGAAAGTCCTTGGCAAGGCTCTGAAACAGGCAAATGTTGACTCTGATTGAGTGGCTAATGTATATAATCCTTTAGACATAAACCATTGACCAAGTCTGGGACTAAGACTGGACCTAGCCGCACGCAGACTCCTCTCTGAGAAGGAGTTTAGAAAGCAAAAGGGCCCTTTCTGAACCTTGTGACTCAACAGGAGGGCTTCCCTCAGCCACATATCAGACTTAAACTCTTAATGAGACAGCAAGTCCCCTTTCCCTCCACTCCTGTCCCACTGCCCATCCTGCTCTGTCCCAAGGACCCTCACCCCAAAAACAGAACCTTGGGTCATGCACTGCCAGATCTTGGGAGGGTCCATCCTGCTCACAGGGATGTGCCCAGCCAGGGCATGGTACCAATCCCTCTGTGCCAGGCAACACTGCCCTCATTGTGCCCTGGTTATGCCATGGTCCCACGCATCAGCCAAGAAAGGTAGATGCCCCAAAGGAGGGCTCTTCCGGGAGTTGAACCCAGGACTTCCCACACACAAAGCGAGAATCATACCCTTAGAACAACAAGCCCGGGTGCACCTCAATGCACCCCCACCATCTCTGCCCCACAATTTTGGGGGTTGGTGAGGGTGGCTGTTGCTGCCTTTTGCTCCTGGCACAGCCTGGAGCAGATATGGAGCACATCATACTGTGCCTGGGATGTGGGGCCAACATTCAGAGGTGGCCACAGCACATAATTGTCGCGGGGACAGCTGGTCCATGGGGGTCAGTGGGGACCCCGGGCACAGTTCTACCCAAGCATGGGGGATGTAGCTCAGTGGGAGAGCGCTTGCTTTGCATGTAAGAGGCCCTGGGTTCAACCCCCAGCATCTCCATGTACTTTTGCCTCCCCAAAGCCCCCTCCCTGCTGTCTGCAGGGCTGGCAGAGCCCTCCAGGCCCTGGGACTGCCTGTGTGCAGAAAGGACTGGGGGGACAACAGTAGTGCATGGTGGGCATAGTGGGTGTCCAAACCCTATGCCAGGACACCCTAGAGAGGGAGCTGCCCTATTCGCCCTGCCCTGCACCCAAAGCTGCGGTGCCTGTCAGGGAGAAGGAGGAGGTAAAAGCCAACAGCTGACCCCGAATGAGGGCAGGCTTTTCCCAAAGGGAGAACTCCTCTGGGAGTTGGACCCAGGTCCTCCCGCGTCTGAAACTGGGACCATACCCCAAACTTGCACCAGGCTCCCCAGCTGTACCCCTTGGACTCTCAGCCCTTGGCTCAGTTCGATGTCGGTCTCACGAGGCCCACAGATGCACCGGTAAAAGGAACTGCAGATAAACCCACAGTTGCCACCCCATGGCTCTGCTGCAGGTCCCCAGCCCTCTCTCAGTAGTCAAATCTCAGAGGGGAGGATTTACACCTTGCCTCAGGACAAGTGATCCGTTACTTCACTCATCCAGGGTACAGGTTTACCTGGTGCAAAACCTGCCCCACGGGGAGGTGCAGGGCTGGGGCTGTGGACTCCAGTCTCTCGCCCCTCTCGGCTCACACAGCAGCAGGTAAAATCTCTCGCTGTGAGCAGGATTCGAACCTGCGCAGGGAAACCCTATTGGATTTCGAGTCCAACGCCTTCACCCCTCGGCCATCACAGCCCCGACTCTTTGCGTCCACAGGGGACACTTGCCCCCTGCCCAAGCCGTCGTTCCCTGGGAACATTCTGTGTTTTCCTGGGAAGTAGGAAAGTCTCTGGAGAGGCCAGTGCATCCCCACACCCCCCCTCAGCCCCACTCTGCTCCCCAGGGCCTGACGGCAGGGCTGGGGGTGCCCAGGCAGCTGCACATCATGGCTTGGTGGTCTGGGGGTATGTGAGAGGTCCCAGGTTCAACTCCTGGACAAGCCCTCCTTTCGGACACCCACCACTCCACTCCCACCCAGCCAGCACAGAGCTCGTTTGAGACCCAGCCATTGACTTTTATCATTTTTAACTGTGAGGCACCCCACGGTTGCCAGGGCTTTGAGCTTAGCATGACACACAGGACTGTTCCCTGTCTCCACGGTGCCAAGCCCATGCCCAGGCCCATTGGTTCTGCAGGATGACCCCGGTGTTGGGGTGGCAGCAGGATGAGGACAGGGGATGGGCAGGGGTTGTGGCCATGGCATGCTCCATGGCTGTGGGGCACCTCCTGGCTCAGGGCAGGTGGATGCCGTGGGTCAGCTGGTTAAAGTACCTGTCTGGTAAACAGGAGGATCCTGGGTCCAACTCCCAGTGCAGGCTGGTTTCCTTCTCTGCCTTAAGCTGGGGGCACTGCAGTGGGTCTCTGCCTCAAGTAGGGGTCTTTCATGGCCCCACACCCTTCTGCCCCGTTGGGATTTCCACTGGTGCCAACCACCTCCCATCCTTTTGCCCTTTGAGGAGAGTGCGTATGCAACTTCTCAGTTATCCCCTTCCATGGGTTATGCATCCCTGTGTCCTGGTAGGGCTGGCCATGGCTCCCTTCGTCTCTGCCTCGGTTTGCCCCCACCGAATGACAAAACTGCCCCGGTGCAGCCTGGGTGCATGCTTTTACAGAGAGCTTATTTCAGGGTAGGACAGGGACAGTCCTAGAGATGCTGGGGGATATCTGGAAGTCTGGGTAGGGGCAGAAAGGACTTAGGAGCATCTCTGGGAAGTGGGGTAGGTGCTGGGGGACCAGCAGCAGCACTTGTGCAATGATGGAGCCTATAGGGACGAGGGGAAGGTGCCCCCAGAGGGTCCCAGTGCTAAGGCACTGCTCAGTGGATGTGTGGTCCTGGCAGAGGGGACCCTGGGCACCAGCTCTTCTGTGAAATTGGATCATGGAATTAGGTGTCCTGCAGTGGGTTTACAGAGCTCATTACAGGCAGCAAAAGACACAGATCAGTCAGGGTCATGTCATCCCTCTCCAGCCCCCATGCAGGATCTTGCTGCATCTTGGATGCCACATGCCACCCTGGGGCACTGGGGGCTCCAGCTGCCCCACTGGCCCCAGCTGGACCATGGCCCCTCCAGGATATGTCTGTTGGAGCAGGTGAAGCAGGTGCCAGTAGCAGCCACTTCATCACTCAGGAGCCCACTCTGGGGCACCTGGACCCACAGCACAAAGCCCACCAGGCATCCTCAGTGGCAGCACCAGTGGGCCTAGACAGGGGAGAGAGAAGACAGTTGGTGCCAAGGCTGGGGAATATGGGAGGAGGAGAGTGCAAGCCCTTCAGAGCTGGGGGCAGTTGTGGAGGAGGCTCTCCAGCCATGGGGAGGAGAGAGGTAGGCTGCACGCTCTCCTGCCGCTCTGGGACTCAGCTGTGTGGGACTCAGCTCTGGGACTCACTGAGGTCCCCCACGTGGGAGAAGCGCAGCTACATCCCATTGAGTGCCATCTCATCCTCCATCAGCCCTTGGGGCAACTCCACCTTTGAGGGAACAGAGGTCGGGGGGTTACCTCCCCATGGGAGCAGGGTCCCTAGACCAGCCATGGGCAGTGGTATAGAGGCTGCACCTTGAAGATGATACCACTGGCGTAGGAGCCCCAGGGGCACATCTCCAGCCAGATCCAGGGTCCCCTGCTGGACATGGCAATGACCAAGGCGTTACTCCCACCCAGATCCTGCTCCTGCCCCTGCCCTGCAGCACCTGGAAGTCCCACGAGCAGCAGCAGGACCTGTCGCCCTGGCATAGCTGCCCTGCCTGCAGCCAGTCTGTCGGGCTCTTACACCTAGCAGGGCTGGCAGGAGGGACCTAGCAGCATCTCAGTTACTTTTCCAGGGAGCCCAGGCTTGTCAGATGGCCAGGATTAGCTGCAGGAGAGGGTGAATGCCCCCACCGGATGGAGTGCAGGGAGCTGATCCACCAGTTCTTTGTTTCAGTGCCTCTCCAGGCAGCTTGGCCAGAGCCAATGAGCATCCTGGTACCAACCAGGACTTGGGCGGCGTGGATCTGGGGCACCTTCCTCTCCCCCTCTGGGCTCCCACCATGTGCAAGATGGGATTTGCACTCTGCCCCTTGCCCTTTCTCTCTTTGTTGCAGTTAAGATGAACAGGCACGTTCACTGACATCTCTGATGGAAATCCTTTCCCCTTTTCTTTGTCCTCACTCCCCAAAGTATCCATTTCTTCATGGCTTCACACTTCGCGTGTCCCAGTTTGCTTTCCACTTGCACCCTCCTCTTTCAGAGGGTTATCTTCTTAACTGCTTAACAGCTACTTTCTGTAGTAATAGCTGTTTTAAGGATTTCTGAGTTTGTTTTCCACGAGCCTCTGAGACTCCCAGCCACCTCCATGCCAGGAGCTGGCTGCCCTTTTAGATGCTTCTTCAGAATTCTTGCCTGGGCTTCTCCGTGTCCTCCTACCAAAGTCAAACGCTACTGCAGGCAAACTGGCTACCCTTGGGAGGATGCAGTTGCCATGGTGGACCAGGCACTAGGTACCCCCGGGGCTCAGGCACCACTGGGAGTCGAGTCCACAGTGCCCCCTGTGCAAGAGCTTAAGCCAGGCGGCCGCAGGACGCGCCAACCCGAGCTGTCCCCAGCACCCGCCGCGCTGCAGCAAAAGTCCCGACGAGGGTGGGATTCGAACCCACGCGTGCAGAGCACAATGGATTAGCAGTCCATCGCCTTCACCACTCGGCCACCTCGTCCTGCCCCGCGCCGCGGGCGGCCCCCTCCCTTCCTCCCCCCCCCCCCCCTTCCTCCCCCCCCCTTCGCTAGCTGGGGCGGGGCCCCGCTGACAGGCTGCCGCTGCCCCGCCCGCCCCGCCACGGGCCCAGCGCCGCGCTGAGCGCCGGCCGCCACCGCCGCCCGTCCTTTCCTTTAATGCCCGGGAGAAGCTTTGTTTCAAGCAGCCCTCTTAGCGCAGCCGGCAGCGCGTCAGTCTCATAATCTGAAGGTCCTGAGTTCAAGCCTCAGAGAGGGCAGCGTTTTGCCGCCCCGCCCGGCTGGGAGTGGGGGCCGAGCCAGAGTCTTGCTGCCCAGCGCAGCCCGGGCTCGGCGGTGGCCCGGCCTCGTCCTCTCCACAACCCGCGCCTGCGGGCCCGCTCCTCCCCGTCGCGGCGGGGCGGCCCTGCAGAAAGGCCGGCTCCCCTCGCCAGGCGGGGCGGCAGATAACGCTGCCCTCTCTGGGGCTCCAACTCGGGAGGGGAGGGGCCGGGAAACAACAGAGAGCGAGACGAGGTGGCCGAGTGGTGAAGGCGATGGACTGCTAATCCATTGTGCTCTGCACGCGTGGGTTCGAATCCCACCTTCGTCGGGACTTTTGCTGCCGCCCCGACTTCTCCCACGCTGCCCTGGAGCCACAGCGAAGCCGTGGACTCCTGGGCCAGGACCACACAGGGGCTGCGAGGAAGCAAGACCAGCCTCTACAGCACCGCCCCCCCACCCCCGCCATCCAGCACGCTCGGGTATTTTACACTAGCCAAACCCGGGATTAAAGAAAGCAGCACGCTTCGAGAGGATCCTGTACCAGGAACTTTTACACAGCAACAAGGCAACGGCACATTCCAAGCCACTAAAAATTTATTTAGGTACAAAACACATTTACATCAGATGGTGTGAACCCCATTCCAAAACACTTCTGGGTTTTTTTTTACAGCTGAATTCCAGGTGAACCAAGAACATCAACAGCCACACTAGGCCAAAGGACGTCCTGAGAGCATCACACAGGCTTGGCTTTGCACAAGACCAATGAAAGTTAACACAACTCAGCCCAACAAAAGTATATGTAGTATGAACAGTGCCCCAAAGCATCAACTTCTTCAGTTTAAATGTCTTATTTCAACTTTAATATTAAACTACTATTGCTATTCTAGGTTTAAGAGAAATAATACAAATGCTATTAAAAAAAAAAAACCAACTATAAAATTACTTTTTTGGAAGGCAGCTGTCAGTTTTGGACTATCGAGAATTTCAAATGAAATTAGAAGCACGTCAGACAACTGGTCTCTGGCAGGCAAGATAATCAGAGTTTATTGCCAAAGCTGCAATAATTTGTATTTCACCAGGCAGAAGTTTCTGTCAGAGAAAAATCTGCTGATATTATAATTTTTAAAAAAGGATTACTTGTACAGGAGTACTGCAGACATGAAGTACATCTTCATGTTATTTACTGGGAACCAATACTAAACCAAAAGCAAAGGTCTTCAGCTTCAAAGCTACAGCTTTTTTAATACTGGAGAGCACAGGTAGTCTGCTCTTCCAAAACAGGAAAATAATTTCTCTATAGCTGTTTACTGAAGAAAGTGTCCTGCTTTCCAGCATGACAATTTCTCTGTAGAATATGCAACTCATCTGGTTTTAATGTTGTAAATCCAGTGCAATAAAGCCTAGGCCCAGCAGCACAAAAATCCTTCTGGATTTGCACTGATCATCATTAAACACAAAATATGGCCAAGTGTTGCACTGACTCAAAAAATGACAGTACTGACGCTCCTGGGCAACAAAACAGCAAATTCAAACACAGTGTTGCTGCAAGGTAGCTTCTGCATGAAGCAAGCAAGCACAGAGCAGGAACAACATCTCAGGGACCGTGTCTTCGGAGAGCAATTGCCCTGATGTTCCCAGGGGTCCCTGCTACCTTATAGGTTTCTCCTGGCGAAGCTATGTTTACCCACAACGAAAACTCTACAAAGAAAAATCATCACTAAGTGTCAATTTAAGGCCTTCCAGGAAAAGCATTTGACTCATCTCCGTGCCTGTGAAGCAGAAAAGGAGGGAGTCCCAGATGAGCCAAGGCTCAGCTGTGAGCCAAAGGGACACAGTGAGCCGTGACATGCCATCACTGTGCAAGGCAGTCACATGAGAAGGGCCCAGGCCCCACATCTGCTCCGTGTTCTCCCAGGAGGACACTTGCTTTTTCTGAAACTTACCCCAGAAGCTTATCTGTTCAATCACTCTGACCTGGATTTCTTTAACCAAGTCTCTCCATCTGCACACATATCTCAGCTCTGCTTAGATATTCACCATGTCCACCAAAGCAGATAGGTGGAGCTTGGAGGCAACTTCACCATCCTTGTTTGCTCTGAGGAGCCGTTGCAAGTGTTTCAGTCTGTCTGACAGCATGGGGCTTGCTTCCTCCCCCAAAAGCTTGCATCCCTCTTGACTCCCAGCCTGGGCAGAAAGAGATGAGATCGAGAAGAGAGCATTACCCAGTACCAGTAAGGAACTTCTCATCTCACTGGCTGTTCCCCCCACTTTTGAGAACAACCATGGAGGGTCAGGAACCCCCACCCCTGAGGAGGTAGGGCAAAATACCCATTCGTCTATTTCTGTCCCCTGCCTTCCTTTAACTTGGGGAAGTTGATCCACAACAGTGATTCCCTACCACAAGGGACGTTGTTATGACTGCCAGCAGCAGAAAGCACTAACGCCTGTGAAGACCTCTTATTCCAGACCTGCAGAAAACATTCCCCTCCCTGGGGAAAAAAAATACTTGCAAGGCATAGTTCTTTAATTACTTCCAAAGTCTATCCAACGCTGCACCAAGGTAATTCCCACTAAAAGTTTTGCAACTGCAGCAGGTTTGGCATCTCCACTCCTCAGAGCTACAGCTAATTCTCAGAACCACCCTTTCTTACCTCTTGAGCAGATAACACAGGGGACTTCATCAACGGATGGGTGACATTTGGGGTGGAGACCAGAGACTGGGGGAGGTAGAGAGGAAGACCTACTAAATCACCAAGGGGCTCAATGTCCTCAGCTAGGCATTGATGCAACTGTTCTTCAAACCTGGACAGAAAGATCAAGAGCACCAGTCAGACTGCAGCCTGGTTGTGTTCTCGTAACTACTGGGTTAACCAAGAGTTTTGGGTTCAGAAGTGTCTGCAAGAAGGATCTTGATGTTCAGTCATTTCCAACACAGTCTGGCACACCCCACTGCTCTGATGAAAATCCATCATAGAAGGCCGTGGTACAGAACAGAGCAACACAGACTGAAGACACCCAACTAAAGGGAAAGGCAGAAGAGACAAGAAACCCTTAGGCCAACGTCAAAAGCTTTAGTTCTTCAGCTTTGTGATCTGCATTGCTCCAAGTATTTCTACCATCCTGGACTATTCCTGTGATGCAAGTAGGAGCAGGGAACCAGAATGCACTGATGCGCTTGATGAAATTAGATGAAACTGGAGATAGTCTAGGCTGTTTCCTAGCACTGTTGGACTTCAGCTTCCTGTTACATACAAGTTAGAAATCATTTATGACCCTGGGCCAGAGCTGCAAGGAAACGATGCTGCTCTGGGAACTTACCTCCTGCTTTCTATTTTCTCCAGTTGCAACTGTGCCAACAGACGCTCTGAGAGAAGCTCCTCAGCCAAGGCTGTGTCTGTGAATTCATCTGCAGTGGGAATGCTCTTTTCTTGACCTGACAGCATACTCATGCCAGACCCATGTTGATCTGGCATCACGGAGACGTTATAGGGCTTCTTAAAAGAGTTGGGAGATTTAACCCTTGACCTAAGGGGGGAGAAAAAAAAAAAAAAACCATCAAAAAAACAAAAGTACAGAAATTGGTACGAGTATGTTGATTTTTCCCTACTGCTTGAAGTTTGGAAATAGCAGGGAGTAAGAATTGATCATCTGGAGACATAATTCCCTTGTACCAAGGTCCAACATACCACCACCTGTGTGTGGGATTTGACAGGAACTAATCTGACAGGGGGCTGAGACTCACCCCTAAGAAAGGTATCTACACAACATCTCCAACTACACAGCAGAGCAGCAGCTAAGTTTCCAAGAGGGAAAAGAGACTGGCTTCACTCCGAACAAAGCTAGGGAAGTGAGCTAGACTCTTGAGATCTCAAATACTTTAACGTTACACAGCTCTAAGCCACCCTAGCCTCTCAACCTGTAGTATTTTCTCTATCCCTATGCTCTTCCCCAGGCTCACACTGTTTTTCCTCCATGCTTTGTGTACCTAGAGTACAAGTCTAATTTCAAAGCCTCAGCAGCACTTTCTTTGGCAGAAGTTGATTTCTCCATGCATAATGGTCTAAGCACCCCTCAAGCAATCCGTTTCTTTGAGAGCTGAGTAACCTTGCAGAAATAAAACCTACTTACTACCTGGTTTCAGCGTACCCTCATACATTATTTCAAGGAGATGTACACAAGCCCACTCTGGGAGGTTGCCATATGCTGGTTTTCAGAATCATGACAGCCCTGTATGTTCATTGTAGAGGCCCCAAGCAACCTCTGTAGAGTTCACCAAGCAGCTCTGATGGCACAATGAACAGCTGAATGCTACTCCCAACAGGCAGTGCCAGCAGCTGCCTCACCTCTTGTGGCCTTGCCGGATCTCCTCCTGCGTGCGCAGTCTGGCTTGTTCCCATGAAAAAGGGACAGTGAAGTTCTTTAAGTGCTCCTTGAAAAAGTACACATGAATCTGGCCATCTTCACTTACTGCTTCTGTGAATAAACCCAAACGCAACTTTTAATATTAGAACACATTTTCCCCTTCAGAAGAAAAGCTCAGTATTGAAAAGCCAATTTGAAGAAAAATTGCATGTTCACTTTCAAGTAGCTTTAAGCTATAACCTGCATGTTTAAAGATGTCTTCCTGAACTGATTTACTGTTCAACAGATACCAGATTCCTAGGAAAGACTATAAAATGCTGCTCTATCTTCATTTTAAAAATTTTTAGTGCATCAAAGTCCAGTGTTCAGTGGGTTAAGTACTCATTTCATTAAAAGAGACACCCTACAGTTAAAACAAACAGGGCACCAAAAAAGCCCCACACACTTGAAACTGAAAGCAAACAGAATCCAAGACAAACTTAATTAATCCATGAAGTGCTCATTAACAGTGGCAGCCTGCCATCTCAGCTGACCTGAGCTTACATGACTTCTGAGAGACCAATTCTTGGCCTTTGTTTGAATGTAAACCCTCTCCTACTGGAAGAGGAAGACTGAAAGACTGACCACACAGAGACAATTTTTTTTTATCACAAGCTCAAGTCAAGTCATAATCAACACTAAATACACGCTCCAAAGAGAAGACAGATGTGGAGTAGTAAGGACAGTAAGACCATAGCTCCCTCCCTGCTACATATCACTTGCTGCCACAAATGAAGTCACCGCTGTCAAATTATTAAACACAATATGCAAGAATATCCATGTTGTAGAAAGACACACAATACCTGGAGCAATAGGCAGTTTGGGTGGTTTCCAGTCTCTCAGTTTATGATCAATGCAGACTGCCAAGATATCATCCCAAGGGATCTCATCAACAGAAGGTCCATCTTCAGAGTGCCCAGATGTCCTGTTTTTCCACTTCTGGTAAGTTTTGCTTAGCAGATTCTCCACTTGAGACTGGATCAGTGGTTGAGTATGGGAAGAACTAGCAATCTGACACACATACTGAAAAATCATGCAGCAAACAGGACCCCAAGGAGCTACGGAAAAAAACCAACAAAGTAAATTGCAAGAATTTGTGACAGCGCCAAACTACCCACCTTTCAGGCTAGTAGTTCAACACAGCGCAGGCATATCCGAGAAAATGGCATGCTGCCAAGTGGATACTGCAGTATGAAGTACGTACCACCTAATGGAGGCAGATCGAGGTATGGAATCTGGAAGGACAGCACTGCCTTCTTCAGCCAGGCCAGGTGATCAGGCATGTTCCACTGCAGGTGGGGCAACAGCTTGTTACCCCCAGGCTCTGAAAACTCAGTAACAGGCCACGACAAGTCACAAAGGTGCTCCGAAGACACCACATCTGAAAGAAACTGCAGTGTGCTGTTGTACAGCTCTATGATGACCCCAGGCTCCTGAGATGGCAGGCCAGCTAAACGCCTCTCCTTCCAGTCATGGTAGAAGCGCTTGCCAAATTCACCATCAATGCCGTCTTCAATGTACTCCCGAAGGGTCTGACTACAGAGCTCATGGGAGTCAGGGCACTGGGAAACCAGCCAGCCCACAGCTGCAGAGATCTACGACACACAAAATACGGGTGACTGGAAACTGCTCCACAGTGGTTAGGACACAAAGGATTCAATTCTGTAACCCTAAGTTTGATGCAACACTATTCAAGATACTATGCAGCAAAATACAAACAAATCAATTATCATCATCCTGATATTTGCAACAGTAATTTCCCAACTAGGTGGTCACAAACTGAATTCACGTGCAGCAGGCTCAGGAACAAACAGAAAGAGGCCATTCACACTAGATGCAGTCGTGCAGCGGAATTCCCTGCTGCAGGACCAAAAACATATCGGGAGAAATTGGACAGATTCACAGAAATTAGGCTGGGGTGACTATATCCAGAGAAGCCATGTCTGATCCTGGCAGACCTTGAACTGCAGAGAGACGTTAAGCTGTGAGGGTTTGTGGGGGAGCATCACTCTGGGCTTGTCTTGTTCTCACCTTCTTTCTTAGGCACCTCCTTCACAAACCTTGAGAAGGGAATAGAGGGCTGAAGCTGCTTTTGGTCTAAGTCAACTTAGCTGCTCTTGGCCATTACACTCTCTCACCTCTCCAAACCACCCTGCCGTGCTTCACACGCAAAAAGCTATTTCAGACTTCTAAGTATCATTTTTCACCATGGGTTTTTGAGGCATCTCCAGGACACTATTGCCAAGCACACAGCAAACTGAAGGACAAGGGGAGAAGCTAGTG
Organism: Numenius arquata; assembly: GCF_964106895.1. NCBI lineage: Eukaryota > Metazoa > Chordata > Aves > Charadriiformes > Scolopacidae > Numenius > Numenius arquata. Next base: position 43,908,254 of record NC_133578.1, read on the forward strand.
TACTAGCTTCAGCTGAGATAGACTTAGTTTTCTTCCTAGTAGCTGCTGTGTTTTGGATTTAGTATGAGAATAATGTTGGTAACACATTGTTTTAGTTGTTGCTAAGTAATTCTTATATTAAGTCAAGGACTTTGTCAGCTTCCCATAGAAGCTGAAAGGAAGCATAGACAGAGCAAGCTGGCCAAAGGAACGTTCCATACCACAGACGTCATGCTCAGTATATAAATGGGGGTTGGCCAGGGGGCAGGAGTCTGAGATCGCTGCTCAGGACAGGCTGGGCAATTGATCATCGGGTGGCATCTCTCTTTTTGTATGTTGTTTTACCATTATTATTATTTTCTCTTCCATTACTGTTCTGTTAAACTTTTTTTATCTCAACCCTCTTCTCCAACCCTACTGGAGGGGTGGCAGGAAATGAGCAAACAGCTGCATGGTCCTAGTTGCTGTCTGGAATTAAACCACAACAGGCTGTCAAGGAGAGATTTGTACAGTCCTACTTTGCCTGTGTATGAGGATAAAGGCATCCCTCAGTCCTATCCATCAAGATGGAATAATACTGGGTGATCTCACAGCAGACAGAAGAGCTACAAAGGGTCCTTTGCATTTTAGGACTGGGAGCTTAGGGGTACAAAGGCTTACCCACCACTCGTCTGTCAGGCAGCAACTATACCCCTGCTAGTCCACGCAGGCGGGAGAGACAAGAATGGATTTACGTAACCCACTTATTTTGGTATTTAGTTTGCAGTATCACACAGATGAAACTATCTTTTATGTAGCAAATGCCACTGACCTCTAGCCAGATAAAACAGAACAGTCACAAATAATGGAAAAGTAGCAGAAATATTTCATTTCAGAACAGTTGTGGCTGATGCAGGAATCACTATTAACAAGCAAGCACCCGACTCCAGCAAATTCAGGTGTGTAAAAAAATGGTTAAGAGAGCTTTTTTTTTTGAACAAAAACTATGTTACAGAAACTTCAATGGAAAAAATATCCCATTACACAAGATTCAGTTGCCGTTTAAGCTACTGAGAACATATTCATTCCTTATAAAGCGTTAATAATTGCGAGGTTAATGATAAACCAGTCAAGTATCTCTTTATGTGAGCTGCTGTTCTTACCCTTCTGGTGCCTTGTAAGTCATTGATAGAACCTGGGAGCTCAACAATGGTGTAGTCTGAAATAAGCTGGGCTGAAATCAAGTCTTGCAGCATCAAACCTTAAAAATAAGAACACCTGCCATATACATAGAGAAAGAACAAATGTGTATATCCTACTCTGACCAGACTCTCTGCATACATTCACAGCATCACTTCTCTCTTCCATCCTTGCCCACAGACTCTCAGGATCAAATACAGTGCACAAAGGAAAACTGGAAGCCAAAAGAAAGTTCATCTCTTCTCATACTGATCAGTTCTTAAGGCCTCAGGATTTGTAGCAAATATTTGAGAAGTACTGTACTTCAGAGTCTCTCTCCCTCTACTAGACAATATATTCGAGAAACTGCACTAGCCACAATGGTTCTACTTGGGACTACCCTAAACGTTCACATTGTTTTTTCAAGGTACAGAAATAATCACACACCCTCTTCTACTTCTTTCTCTGTGGCCTCCTCTTCTTGACTGGGGACAAGAACCACCAGGGGAACTATCGGGTGGAAAGGTTTAGCCTGAAGCAACTGTTTCAACTGCAGCAAAGCTGAAAGCCAATAAACATCATCTTCTGCAACATCTTCACTCCTAACTCGAGGAGGCAGGAGAAGAATAAGACCACTGGTTCCAAGTAAGTCTTTTTGCATCTCAGCTGTATCAAGGTCAGAGTCAGAGAGCGCACCATGTGCCACCTATACAATTAACAAAGACGACAACAGTAATGTAGCTAAACAAAGCTATTTTCATACTGAAATCTGCAGTTTACTATCATTAGCATTCAACTTTGACATTCGTTACCATGAGGTCTACAAATCATAAGACAACAAGCTGTTAAGACAGGCAAACTTGGATGTGTCCAATAGATGCAGGTGAGCACTAAAGTGCATTTCAGCACCTGATTCAGTACCAGGAATTGAGGTTCTAAATATTGTGCTGTATATAGGCAGGTATTTGCTCAATTGACTGGAAACAAGAGGAAAAAAAAAAAAAAATCCATATTCCTTCAGACCTTTTCAACCACTCCATCCCTCCCAGTATCATCTCCCTCCATCTGACAGGACACAGTGTGAAAAGCCTCCACACAACATCCACTGGAAAAGAGCACACCTTGCTCATAGTTATGAAATTTTTCTCACTTACCTTTATACACACACTGACTTTAATGCTTCTGCTCCCTTGCATGCCAGGAGAATTAAATAATGTCAGTGTTTGAATTCTGCCTTCTGTATGTGAAGCGTTTTTCTTCCAGCTTTTGTCTCCCATAAATTTGGCTTTCAACCAATCCATCAGTACCCTATCAAACACAAAACAGCAGGCTTCTGGGGCTTTTGTTTTAAAAAAGTTGGCATTTTAGGGTTTTAGCACCAACGTTTCTAAGGCACCACAATCTATCATAACCCCAACCTTCATACTGCTTGAATTTTATTAAATAGCTATTAAATGTCCTGAAATTATCCACACTGCTACATATAGCACCCCTCCTACGAAGACAGACTGAGAGAGTTGGGGTTGTTCAGCCTGGAGAAGAGAAGGCTCCGGGGAGACCTCATAGCAGCCTTCCAATATCTGAAGGGAGCCTACAGGAGAGCTGGAGAGGGACTCTCTGTCAGGAAGTATAGTGACAGGACAAGGGGTAACGGTTTTAAATTGGAAGAGGGGAGATTTAGATTAGATACCAGAAAGAAATTCTTTACTGTGAGGGTGGTGAGGCACTGGAACAGGTTGCCCAGGGAAGCTGTGGATGCCCTATCCCCGGAAGTGTTCAAGGCCAGGCTGGATGGGGCTTTGAGCAACCTGGTCTGGTGGGAGGTGTCCCTGCCCATGGCAGGGGGGTTGGAACTTGATGATCTTTAAGGTCCCTTCCAACTCTAACCATTCTGTGATTCTATGATTCTATATCTCAAGGTTTTCTGTTTTCAGTATGAGCAAAAGGAATTCAGTGAACAATGTCAGCAGAAAAACTGGAAATTTTTCACACGGTACAGTGAACAAAATATATCAAGGACTGTATACTACTACCTGATTGCCCTGTTTGAGAAAGGGACCCAGCAATTAATTCTTTTACCTACCTGTTGGGATCATCCTCTGCACATTCATCATCATTTGGCAAAACCAATAGCACCTTCCAAAAAACCTGTTCTTGTTGAACTGGAATATGTTCAGTGATTAATGAGACAAGATCCAGGGGAGTCCAAGCTAAATCACTTAAAGAGACACAAAAACTGGTGAAAAGACACCCCTAGTGCTCACTCCCACCTGGGGATTGTTTTTCTTGCTTTGAACTAGTTACAATACTGTAAGTAGCTACTGTTCAGTTCAAACAGTCCAAAATTAGAACTAATTCTTTATATCTGTTGCCCATCTATTTCACCACAGACCAGATGCCTTCAAGAACTGCAGCTGCTAAACCTGTTACATGAGCCTTACTTTGGGGACTGTGGGACCATACATGTACTGCTTCACTTTCACACTGCTTCAACACCCTGCTCCAATAAACACACAGGCCACTAGAGTGCATGACAAGCCATAAGAAGGTAGACTTCCTGCTGCACTTCAAACATCTAGATCAATCCCTTTGTGCCACAAGCCAGGCTGATAACAGCTCATTTACTCCTCTCCCTTACATCCCATCCCAGGCATCATCGCACCCAGGTACAAAAGGCCCAGCAATATCCATCAGATCCTTAAAGTTACACCCACAGCAGTAGGATCAGATGGCTTAACACTTTCATGAATTTATCTTCCAGTTTCCCTTATCTGGAAAATACTCCCAGAAGCAAGGTTTCTAGTAGACACTAGAGTATGTTTTGCCATTCCTTACTGACATTTTTGAGATTTCAGGCATTTCTGTTACAATTTTCTTAGAAAGAAAACACAGACTAAATGCCAACATACCTTAACAATTGCTGGTAAAAGTGCTGAACTTTAATTTCATGCACTGTCTTGTTTCTCAGCCAATTCAATCTGGAAACAAAAGATTCTTGGTTGTAATTTTTGGTGTAATACAGGTACTTTAACAAAATTTAAGAAACACTCACTGAGACCTGAAAAGTACTGCAGGCAATTTTGAAAGCTGTCATTAATAGAAGAAGGGCTTCTTTAGGTTTGCAGTCTCTGTCATGGCATTTGTGCAGAGAGGGTCTTTTTGGCAGTATTTGAGAACAAGCACTTTTGCAAAACTATTCACGCTCACAATGAAGGTTCAAAGAGGGCTATTCTGTAACTTACCTTCCAAAAAGCAAACAGATTGCCAACTGCTGTCACTGTAAGTATCCTTACCTCGTGCAAGAGATCCCCAGCTTTCCTCCATTCCCCAGGTTTACAATTCTTTTGCACAAGTTCTCCATGGCTATAGGCCACTCAGCACTGGGGGACAGTGCTTTCAGTTTGGTTTTTGGATCTGCACAACTGGGAGCAGCTGGAAACGCCCTCATTTGACGTTTCAACTTTTTTCGAGCTGCCACTGCCTCCCTCCACCTTTGGAAGAGAATAGAGAAATAAGTCACATTAATAAACTCTTCCGCAGACCAAACAGGTTTCCTCATCTTTGCTCTTCAGACTAGGATTGGGCTCTCAAACACTTCACAAGTCAGTCTGCTCAGGGCGAGCGTCAAGATGGTGCATGTGGGTGCTGCAGCAGGCTCAGGCTGTTCTTCTGCACACAGCCACAAATTTTGAGCTCAGAGGATGCACAGGACAAGACCTGCCAGCTGTGCACAGCGTCCGAAAGAGGCAGCCTTGTGCCCCATTCAAAAGACCAATGCAGACAAAACCTTCTGCTCAGCAAGCTGCACTTGCTCTCAGTGGCCAGACAGACCACAGGAGGGAAGCCTGATTGCTGCTCTCCATCTCCCTTCCTCAGCTGTCCTAGCTGTGCTCCCCAGGTGAAAGTTCAAGCACAGTTTTCTTTTCCAGTTTTCAGCATGTTTATTCCTAGCACGTGGAGCATTTTACAATGATCCATTATAAAGCTTCTCTGATATCTCAAGCGCTTGCTGAAAATACTTTTGCAACATGTATTGCAGTAAGAAAGGTATGTCTCTTTTTTTCTTGTTCTATTTTTAAGGAACATTTAAAAAGGCAAATTCACCAGCAAGGAGAAAACATATAATGAAGCCTTTATCCTCAGATGCTAATCTATTTTCCTATGACCAAAGGATTCAAAACATGTACCGCTCAACAGTTTTATAACACAAAAATTCATGAGTTGAAACATTTTATTGTGTTTCCTCGGGTATTTAAGGGCTTATAAAAAAGGATTCCTGCACCATCCAGTTTTCTTGACTGCTGCAGGTACATTTGTTTCACATATCTTTAGACTCCTTCTTAGCCTTCCCTATCACACTGAAGGTGATTAACACATGCCCTGAATAGACACATGGACTCAGTTTTAGGACAGAAAAAACTCTGCAAGGGAAGGTGCTCCACAGCTGATTTCTCTTTAGTAGTGCAAAATGCACCTCACCCTGACTGCACTGGGGCAGTACAGCACAGAGAGAAACAAAACCTCTGACTTGCAGCGTCCCAACAGCCATCTGAACACTTTGCACATATCCAGAAAAACATCCAACAGAAAGAATAAAAGGAGAAATTACTACTACAACTTTCTAGATAGGAGGAAGCTGAAATCTCCTGCCAAGGTCATTACCTGACTTTAATGAGGTGTGCTCCCCTCCCCACATATAGCTGAGTAACTTATTAGAGGCTAATAATAAGACAACAGCAAAAATAACACAACCAGACAGCTGTAGTTCAAACTCCAAAAATGGTTGAACCACCCCATGCCAACGCTCCCAAGAAAAGCCCTGTGTCACAGGGTGGCAACTCACCGTTGCAAGTATTTGCAGAAACACTGGAGCTCCTGAAGGGTTTCCTTAGCAATCTGGAAAATCTCATCCTCCAGAAAGAGGTCCATGACATGACCAGAGACAACTTTTGAACACCGGGCAATACGGGCTTGCCGGTCTCTTTCTAAGGCACATCTAGTTCAAAATGAAATAAACCAAGATGTCTAGCGAAGTGGAGACTGCAGCAAATGCAAACACAATTCGATGAGGTGCAAAGGGGGAAGACCATCACATTTAGTAAAGGGGAGGGATTTTCCACACTTCTACTCTATGACCCTTCTAAATAAGGCCCGTTATCAATCAGAAGTCAAAGTTTTACCCTAATCACGGGCTTCCAAAGAAGGGTCTACAAGAGAGCCCACAGCTGATCAGTAAGGGAGTCAGAACAAAAATAAGCACACAGAGCAGCCTTGTCCTAGACAAAGCCTCTATTCCCTCCACCCTGGAGGACTGCTTGCTGCCTGACACAGTATGACTGCAACTGGCAGCCTGCTGTACAATCGAGTACACTTAACCGTCTCTTTAGAGTAGCTCTTTGAAAATGAACTTGGAGAAGGCCAAGCTAGAAGTCCACCACACCCTAACAAATTCTTACCCTTAGAAAAGCATCCTACAGCAAAGTGCAGCATACAGCACGTTGTACGTACCTTAACTCATTGGCTGAAGCTTCCTGAACACTGTCCTTTATTACTTCTTCCATTAACTCCATACCCACCAGCTGGCTCAACTGCTTTATTAACTGTTCTCTTTCTTGCTTTTGCCTGGAAGGACACAGGAGAGATTTACAGAAGTGAAAAGATTTACAATGACAAACCTGTCACTTAGTTACACAAGAGCTACATGCTGTGTCAGACAATTAATTTGCTTAAAATTAAGTTCCCACTAGCTGGTTTCTCTCTCTAAAGATAAAGAGCTTCGCATGAAGCCAGGTTTCCCTCAAAAATACAGATAACAATGGGCTTATTTTATTCTTACCCCAGTAATCTACAGACAAGTAGCTCACTCAGGAGGTAAAGTTCCTGCATAGAGCAGGACTGGGATGTATCTCCCTCTCTAGAAGCTCTGAGCAAATAGAAGTTCCCAAAATTGCCCCCACCATTTTCACAGTGGCTCTGTGAGGTCACCAAAATGTAACTAGCATATCACATAAGAATGCAGAAGCAACAGCCTGTCTGCATGATCCCAGGGCAGTTCAAGGTGAGACAAACTGAGTGCTGTCAGCGTGACAGGAAGACACAGGGCCTGAGCAAGGACTCAGGTTGGTACCAGCTGTCATTACGTTGCATAAGGGTGTATACTGTGCCCTGCCCCACAGCAAAAGCACTGACTCACCTCTCTTCCTCTACTCTGCGCCTTTCCTCTTTGGCACGCTCCCTTTCCGCGCTAAGCACGCCTCCAGCCACTTGTCTGAGGATCTCCCCCATCACTTCAGTCACAAGTTCCTCCACGGTGGCCTCTGAGGTGCTGTGCGGAAACAGCAATTCTCTTTTCAAAGCCAGAAAGTTTTCATTCAAAGCCTTATGCCTGTGCTTTTCTCAAGCACACCTTTGCTCCATTGTGGTGGGATGACTCCAGCCACCAGCCAAGCACCCCCACTGCTACTGGCTCAGTCCCCTCCCTGCACAAGGACAGTAGAGAAAATAGGAAGAACAAAAGCAAGAAAACTCATGGATGGAGAGAAAGACACTGGCGGAAGACAAAAAAAAAAAACAACCACACCCCTACCAAGCAAAGCAAAGGCAGTCAGCCACCACCTCCCACAGGCAGACCAATGTCCAGTCAGTCCCCAGTCGATGGCCACCCTGGAAGCCAGAAAACCCTACCTCCTTCTTCCTCTAACCTAGTTTTATTGCTGATCATGACATCACATGGTATAGACTTTGGCCAGCCTGGGTCAGCTGTCCTGGCTGCGTCCCCTCCCAGCCTCTGGCGCACCCCCAGCCTATCCACAAGGATGCAGAGTGGGAAACAAGGAAGACCTTGACCCTGTGCTGTTCAGCAATAACCAAAACATTGGTGCACTAACACTGTTTTGGTCACAAACCCACATCTACAACTCTACCAACTGCCTCGGAGAGGAAGCGTTACTTGAAGCAGAGAAGTAGCCAGATCTGGACTTACTCCTCTTGCCCCTCCTCAGGCACCTTCCCTTCCACAACACACATTTCTTGTGGCAGCAGTGTGAGCGTCATGCAAGGCAAGGTTTACAGAGGTTTGCAGACAGCCTTCCATTAGGCTAGATGGTGTGCAACAGAGAGGTGGCAGACATCTGAAGAAAGGTTTGCTTTTCCCTCAGCTGTATCAGTAATACTATCTCCACTACAGACCTTGCCTTGCAGAGGCACCCAGACATGGTGCTGCTATGGCAAATTGCAGCTTTGACGACAGACTCCAGGAGTACCAGCAATAAATGCTCTTTACCAGATGGCCGCAGTCACATAAGCCACTCCTGCTCTGCTGACTTCGCTGCACTCTCCTTTCAGGACGTCGTGCACAAGCCCGTCCACCACTTCAGCGATGTCCTACAACACAGCAGAGGAAGCAGCTGAAGCAAGATACAGTCCTGCTCAGGATGGCCTGGGCACACGTGTGAATTGGGGGTGAGGCTTTTCAGCCTTGTTTAACTGACTGTAATTGGCAACATCATCTGTATTTCTACTTACAAACTAAGCTAACTTAATCAAATACAAGAGTCTGGAAATTTTAGACTACCTAAAAGATTAATAACACCCCAGAAACAAAAGCAGCTGCCCGTATTAAATTTTGGCAAGTCAAGTTCAGAAGTAATAGCCAAGAAAAGTGAATTTTGAGACGGATTCTTATTTTATTAGTTTAGAGTTTCTCTCGTTCTAACTCATTTAACTCCAAATGACCAGGCCTAATCTTCACTGAAATACAGCCACACTCAGGTAGAATATTGCAGCTGTACTTTACAAAGCAATGAGACACTTCCAGATGGGTCCAGCATTAGTGCATATCTAAATATGTGTGGGAGGGAGAAAAAGGGGAACAGCACAGATACACAGGGTACATATTCAAGACTCAAGATTAACAGTCACATACCCACAAGAAGAAACTTTGTTGTGTCTCGTCTGAAGTACATGCCATTAAGAAACAGTTCAATACTATTCACTAAAGCAAAATTTACCTAAGTGAAAGATAGTAACTTTCTACTATTGCTTTCTAACTCTATCCTTGGAGGTTTCTCAAACACTAGATAGACAGGACTGTTTATCCTATGAAGGAGGCAGAGCAAGCACTGACTTTCAGACTTGCATCTGAAATCACTTAAGGCTTTCTCTTTTCAGAATAGTCCAAAGGAAACAACTTCTCAAAGTATCCAAACCACCGAAGTGTCTCCTTTTGACTCCACATAGTACATGCAGATTCTGGAAAACTAGAACAACCTAAGAACTCGGTTACCTTTTATTATGTTTCACAGACTTTTCCCTAATACTTCATGATGAATTTAAATTTCCTTACTGTGTCTGTGTAGACAGGCTGAGGCTTTGGAGAGAGAGGCTCAAGTTCTCCAGCAGGTTGGGAGACTGCCTGTGCAGGAGGCAGCACTGCCACAAGCTGACGAGGTACCAGTGAGGACAGAAGATGAGCTGACGGTTGGACTCTTACTCCTGCGGCATCTAAATCTACACCTTTGCTTTCCACTCTTCCTTCTTGGGAGAGGAGAAGAGAAAAATTAAGGAAATCCAGTCAGTCACAAACAGATGCAAAACTATTCTTATCTTCAAAAGCTGATTTGTCTGGTAAATCTCATAAGGTCATAAAACAAGTCCATAACAGCAGTTTGCTGCCTTTAAGTTAAAAATATAATTATATCATAGAAACTAATGAATATTTTATACAGAGGATTCAAAAATATCATTGCACATTACCTCCAATACCAAGTAATACACTTCCAATAAAACAACTCTTAAGTCAAGTACAGCTAGCACCTACACACCTCTCTCCAATAAATGAAAAATATCTGTACTGTCAACAAGTACAAAAAAGCATACATTCAGTTAACTTGAAAAACAACATGATTATACACACTCTGGGAAAAAACCAGCTGCAATACAAAATCCGCAACTGAAAATGGAAGCTGGCTGTCTGAAGTAGCCAAACATCTAGTTATTTGGCCTACGTTGGCAAAATTGCACTCATTTCCCTTAGTGTATTTCCTGTATTGGGAAATACATTAATAAGGTTGCTTCTTAGCTTTTACAGATGCATGCATACATTTAAATCAAAACATGCTTTCACTACATCCAAATTTCCATGCAACTTCAACCCATATGAGCCAAAGACAGTTTCTACTCATAGAGCTGACCCAGCAGTATGTTCCTGAGCACGTTTGCTCTTACCTGTTGCTTCCATGCTGGGTTTTTGGCTACTACTAGCTTGATCCATAGAGGCACTTCCACCAGTATACTTGTTCTGTCCGTTGAAGCTGGACACAGGCATGTGGTGAGGCACCACGGGCAACGGCCCACCATTTACAACTTCCCCAACTGAGACAGTTAGCTTCTGGCTGACAAACACCGATTTACGTGGTTTAGGTAATCCGTCTGGCTCCAAGAAAGCTGAGCGATTCAGCTCCACGTAAGCACTGGGGAAAAATAAAAAACAGGAGTACATCCTCAAAGCTCCAGTAACCTATAGGTTTTCAGTTGGACAGCTTAGCAAGACAGGCACTGGGCACTCGGGATTGCTCCCTGTAGCCTGGTTCTTGATCTTTGGCTGGAACCAGAGCAGGGAAGGCAGAGTGCACTGTTCTCATAGCTATCCCCTCCCAGGACAGAGAACAAGCTGCGCTAACACTTCTGGGAATCCTCATGGACTATTCTGTCTCTTTCTCCTTTTAACCTTTATTCACTGTGTATATTATCCATATGCATTTTACCTAGACTACATCCCATGTGACAAACGTCAGGGCTACCTACAGAAGTAATTTTAAAAGCTGCAGTCTTCTTCCAGTCTTGGCACCTGTAGTCTGACTAATTTATTATTTCTAAACAGAATGTTAACAGGAAATAGAACACTAACTGGCATGCTCAAGTTTTTTGCCTTCTCCAGTCTCTTAAGATTGCAAGTGTGTATGAGCACACCCTACAATGTACATATTTCCATGGCAGACTCTCTTATCTGCAAAACCGTTGGCCTCCAGCATCTTCTAAACACTGGTTTGCACTGTTCAACTTCATCCCACCCTACATGCATCACCATAATGTCAGCTTCCTGAGAAGCAGAACTGTATCCTTATTTCCTACAGAGCTGCAATTTACTACAATTCAACTACAAGATAAGAATCTAAAACAGTGGGGTTTTTTTTCTGGGATTTCCACAACATCCCTTCTAGGGAGGAAGTCCCCAGAGTCCAATGGAGACTGAGCTCAATATGCAGTTTCTCCTTTCAGGGGAAATGTTTCTTGTGTTTTTCACCACCTTCCAGAAGGCTGAAGGAACTTCATATCCTTACAATCCCTTGTCACCTTACCAAACCAAGTAAAATAAGAAGTACAAGTGCAAAAAAAGCTATTGTGGGAAGCCATGGTAGTTACACAGATACAAGCCCCATTTCATTAGGGAAAGATACAAAATAAAAGAACCTATCAAAATCACACCAATAAAAATAGAATGTATTATTAAAATTTGCACCCATCACTACTTTAGCGCTTCGCTTACAGAGCCCAGCTCTTACCCTTCATCTGTTCTTTTTCCGGTTGCAGACTGCAAGAGCAGCTGATCCACATTAACACTTTGCCTAACATTGGTCTAACCCCACTAGGCATCTTAAGGCACAGACACCCTTTTCCTTACACTTACCCATCAGATACACTCAAGCCATAATAACTTATAAAATCGGTTGCTTCCTCACAATCTTTGAACAGTAGCATGCGGACCAAGTGATCCAAGGGAAACACTGTACATCTTTGGGTGCTCACAGTGTAAGCAATATTAAGAGATTTCAGAGCATCTTTACGAATCTGGGGGGGAGGGAAAGAAAAAGCCATGTAAGTACTAAGTTAAAGACCTCAAAACGTACTATAAACATGAATCATAGAACGGTTTAGGTTGGAAGGGACCCTAAAGATCATCGAGTTCCAACCCCCCCTGCCATGGGCAGGGACACCTCCCACTAGACCAGGTTGCTCAAAGCCCCATCCAGCCTGGCCTTGAACCCCTCCAGGGATGGGGCAGCCACAGCTTCTCTGGGCAACCTGTTCCAGTGCCTCATCACCACATGAAAACCATGTTTAAAAGAAATCAGTACTTTGTCATCAAATATCCAGAAACAACTGTTCAGATTTAACTTTCTAAGTTCTATGCACTTGCTTTCTAGTTTCTGCTGCTCTTCGATGCTGCTCATTTTGAGCATGTCCCTTTGTGATTCTTTATGCAGAAGAAAAAGCTTGCAAGGGCTTCTGAAAGTGCAGGTTGATATTTCCTTTGCAGAAGTCTCATGCCTGCTTCTCTCCTTCCCAATTATTTTCAGGGGAAATAATACACAATTGTACACAGTTATGGGAAAAAAATGACGAGAAGAGCATTTTAGTATTTGCCTTTTGTATCATGGCAGAAAACTCTTAATAAATTTTAAATGCTTCTGAAAAAGCAGGAATAAAATTATTTTTAAGGCTAAATATTCACGGAGTTTTCTGCTAAGATTTCCTCCCAGAAGTCCCAGACCATTTTACTGATTAACACTTTAAAAATACCCAGCTGCATTTTTCTCACCTGGTTGAAATAACAATGTAAGAGACAGGCATTCAGATAGGAAGCTGCTTGCACTAACTTGAAAAACCTCACAAAGTTGTTGCTGTTTAATGCAGCAAAAGCTTGAACTGCAAATCTCACTTCAGGGGAGTTTCTAACCTCTGGATGAAACTGCTGTACTTCTCTGTGGAGACAAAAGACAGAGACAACCCTTTTGCTTCAATATTAACAATCACAATTCAATATCAACCTGTAACAAAGAATCAAAATTAGGAGTTTTAAGCAAGACATGCAACTCCTGTCCAAACCAAACAGCTACAGCTGTGAATTGAATTTGCTGCATTATTTACCGATTATTAACCTTTTAAAGATGCTTGCACAATCAGCATGTTATTATTTAGGTACATCACTCCAATGTCTAGGGAGGAAGGCAGTTAAAAGAATGACTAGAAAAGCTAAGTATGACTCTGCCCACAAAACGATTTCTGCTTGATCCTACTGCAGATAGAGCAGTGAACCTTGGATACCACTCCATGAGGAGAAAAAAAAAATTCCTTGATTGAGAACAGTAAAGATGTAACTTCCTTTTTGCTTGGTTGTTTGGTTGTGGTTTTTGTTTTTTTTTTTTTTTTTTTTTTTTTTTTACTACCAGCAGAGTTACTCAAGGAGATAAAACAAAGCTTTTTTTAAAATGACCTATTGATAAATTCAAATAAAACATTACTACAGTACACTTTCTTTGGCTAAAAATTTTTGCAACTAAGCTCTTCACTTGCATTACAATTTGCCTGGACTTAATCCTCATCTCAGTTTTTCACAGAGGCAAAGAGAGAAAACAAGCAATATCTGTTGTTCCCACCTGAGAATATCACCCTTGTTGAGATTCAGCAAGACATTGTAACCTCTGAACTCTGCTTCACTCTTGCAGTAAATCCCCTTGTTAGCCAAATCCTGATACATCTCCTTCAAGCTCTGCAGGCATTTAGTCATGTTCTCATTGTTGATTTTGGCATCAAAGGAGGACATGGGCTCTTCACACAAGTGGTGAGCACAATGGATGTGAAAGCGAGTGCACTTCTCAATCAGAGACACCATCAGTGGGTTGCAGAGATGTTGCTGGGTTATATCCTAACCAGAATGATAAAGAAAGCATTGCAGGTATTCTTAAACTACAGTTGAAGATCATATTCATCTGGTACTACCTTTGGAAAACTCATTTCAACTGTGCTTGACTCACTTTGCAATTCAAAACATTTGAATTACTACCACTTTTTGCTTCACTATTTACAGCATTATGTGATCTTTTGCTTTCTATCATCAAACATTTCCTCTGCCAAAGCTTACCTTTCTTATTCCACGAGTTCTGTTCCAGACAAAGTCATACCATTCTCGGTAGTTTCCTTCTCCTTGATCCATAATGTTTGTCACTAAATAGTCCATGGTCATACTCAACACCTCAGAGGGTCTCAGTTCATGCGGTAAAGGTTCCTCCTGATCTGCTGAAGACCTGCTATATTCCTTGATCGCTGCTGCATGATCTACCTGTAAGATGTGGAGAAAAGAATCAAAGCCTAAGGAGTATGTTCAACTTTTCAGGAGTATGGAGGATTTCATCCCATCCACACCTTTACTTTAACGAGTAGAAGACTATTAAAGGAGTTTCTCCACTGTTCACACTAACAGCCCACGTGCATTTACAATAATAAATATATTTTATTTTCTTTTACGATAGGATCCAAAGTGTTGACCTAGCCTCAAACTCATAACCTTCAAGACAATGTATACACTACCATATATATATAGCGGTGTGTATATATATACACACACACTAGATATACTATACTGCTGCCCTATAGTTTTAGAACTATAGTTCTAAAAGCCCGTCTGTAGCTAAATAAAAGATATGATTTAAGAGTGAAAAGGCAATTATCTCACCTTCTTGTTTTACAATAGGGAACTGAAAGACATTAATGAAATGGCCCCCAGAATTTTTCCACCAGAATTAATCCTGTAATCAACTAAACAACACTGACAGCTTTATATAAGCAGTAAACAAACGTGTCCTGGGAACAACAAAAACTCCTGCATACAGAGGGCTCATACCTTGTCAGATCCTAGAAGCAATTCAAAGATACTGAGCTGGTTTCTCGTCTCCCTCATGTAGCGCTCCTTTTCAGGACACATGTCTGGGCAAGTGCCAACAACAGTTTTTGCTTTGCCAAGATCAGTCCTTTTTATTCGAGCTAAAGAAAAAGAAATGAAATTCATCAATCACTATGGCATCTCTGGGTTTTGTTTTCATAACAAGCTATTACCCTGATATTCCAACACAGCCCTAAGCACGCCAGATGCCTCAGCTGGAGTCTGCACATTGGTCAATGGATGGATGTCAGTAAGTACATTGCTAGGTCAACAGTTCACAAAAAAAGCTAGTGGGAAAAGGTTTCTAGAGATTCCTATCCTACATCTAACCAGAGAAAGGCTGTACCCACACCTTGGTGTGGTCAGAAATGCACAAAAATGGGGTTACCCCACTCTGGGACCTGTCCCAGGGTTGCTCCACTCCTTTTGGGGAAGTTTGTCCTACCGTCCTACCTGGATATTGAGAGTTTTACTGAAAAGACTGAAGGCTCTAAAAGATACCCAATGTTTTGTGTCCTAACTAAGCACTGGCATTTCACAATTCCACGTCAAGTAGATGAGAAATCTGTCTGTCGATATTAAACTTAAGATCTTAAATTAAAAGTAGAGGGAGCTTTGAAATGGCAAAAACAGGATGGAAGGGTTGACAACCCAACACTATGAAACAAAGGGCCATTTCTTGAAATAATTACCAGCTGTGAAGCAGTTCCAATTTAGTGAAACACAAACAGGCTTTGAGTAGCTTTCCTCAAAGAGCCTGCAGGGATGTAAATCTCCCTACACGGCTCCTTCACAGAAGATGAACAGTCTGCTACTCACTTTCCACAAGAAATATGCATGTGTAATAAGTAAAACAGATTTTTGCATGTTCTGCAAGAAATTAATGTATACATGTACAATAGAAGAGTATTTTACAGACTGGTCCATGTTAAACTCTCTCTTTAAAGCCATTTCCATAATATTTTAACAGCTTTACAACAAACTCCAAACACTTATTTCTTTCCAGCACAGAAGCAGGTGTTAATTTCTGAAATAACCTTGTCGCATGATTTTGTCCCTTTGGTCCAAAAGACGGTATCTTTCTTCAGATGTCTCAGCCACTAATCCTACCAGGTTACCAAGAGACGACAATGAAGTTCCCAAGGCCTCTGAGCTCTGTCCTTCAGAACTAGAATCAAACAGATCTGCTTCAAACTGCAGTGACTTTCGAAGACCAGGCTTCTTTGCCGGAGAACTAAAAATAGAAGATTTTTTTATCAATAATAAACTAATGCATGCTCCGGCTTTAATCAGTTCACTACTCTGTAGGATGCCAATGTCTCTGTTTAGAAAGAGTATTTTGTTCACAAGGCAACATATCAAATAAACGAAGTGTATCAACATACGAAGGTTATGATCTAGATCTAGCACTGGGAGTTAATCCCTTACTATTGCAGGTGTTGTTACTCATGTTGTTATGAACAACACATGCAAAAGAAATACGCAGACCAAAGTAAGAGGCCTTAATAAGCAGTTAGAAGTATCTTCCTAACAAAGTGTGAGGTCTGTGAACCTGTAATTCAGACAAACCAGAAGAGATGAGGGAAGCACACTCCCTGATAACAACACGACTATTTGGCACATACTGATCATCCTTTTTCCCCAAGCACCCTGTTTCCTACCTGATGGATTCCCAGAGAAGCAGACATACCTTTTACCAGGCATGACACCGCTGGCAGAGGATCTCATTAAAGGTTTTCGAAGAGGGGAATGCTGATAGTTTATCTCTTCACTGCTTTGCCTTCCTTCATCTTCACCTGCTTTCTTCTCCTTGGATGAAAATTCTCTTTTTGCTGGACCTGAAGTGACATAAAAATACAAAGCCAGGTACTTGCCAAATAGTTTAAGCAACAACTCTTTTTTCGCCATGGGGGTGATGGTGAGCAGTTTGTTTAAAAAAAAAAAACAACTATTAGAAAATAAAACTAAGAGTCAGTTTTGTACATGAACGCAAAAATTCCAGAACAACTTGCACTAGAAGCTGCACCGAGTAAGTCTACCAGTTGCTAGTGAGCTTCACTGTTCTATAAAGAGTATTTTTCAACAAAATATCCCTTTGCAATAACTGTAATTTGTCAGCAAATTGTCAGCAAATAAAGTCTAATCATCATCCAAATTTCAGTTCTCTCAGGTTTGGGATATAATCCACAAGTCATCTCTCTCTACAGGATATGAGAACCATTTCATCTATGTAAACCAGAATTCCCAGTGCTCCTGCTAAAGTATTTTAATTACTTATTTTACATACCCAAGCTCAGACTGAGGTTGGTGTGCCTTCTCATCTACACCTTGAAGGAACAAATTTTCAACCAGTTTGATTTCTTAAATTCTCTCAGAGTAATTATTTTAGAATACTGCTATTCACGTTTCTATAAATTTAACACCACAATAAAATGGCAAAGGTGAACAGGCACCCTTATAGCTTCTGCTTCAAGATGTTAATTCTCAGGAAGACCACTCTGCAACTGTTCATTTTCTGGAAGGCAAGTTTGTGGTTGGTCAAAGCTGTGATGAAGCATTCATTTGCTGACAGCTGAAGTGTATCCCCAGGCTAGGATCTTGAAGATACACAAGCAGCATTCATAAAGCTAAAGAAAGGGAAGCACAGATACGCAGAACAGCAATCTCAGCAATGCAGACGCTCACTCCAGGGTACTCCTTAACTTCTCAGGACACCTTCCTGAAAGCTGGAAGCCCACATCCCAGCCCATGCTCTGAAGCAGGCAGCGAGGCATTTGAAACTGGGTTTTCTTACATCCCCAAAGAACATCCTACTTCTAGACAGGACCACAGATTTAACATCACTATATTCCTCTTGGGCAGCTGCACGAATGGTTTCTAAATTCTCTTGTAAATCTACACTGTCATTTCAAGTGTCTTCAGCTCTTTTGTATAGCCGAAACAGCATTTTGGCTCAGATGAAGCAAAATGCTTTAGACAACAGGAATTTAAGAAAGAAATAGTGCAATTTCCAACTGTGATTTGCAGCTGCTTACTTAGGATTTCCTCAGTACCAGAGGACAGTACTGTGGATGCTGGAAGTTTACTCAGCTTACAAAAGCAACTGGCTAACTTCACAAGAGAAAAATTATCCAAGGGCTTCTTGGAAGGACACCCCTTCTGGCTCCCATGGTTCCCGAGTCACAGGCTGTTAAAGGCTGAGAAATTATTCTAGAAGCCATTACATGCTTCACCCTGTTCTTTCCCCCCCTCCTCTGCATATTCATTATTAGCCTTTGCCAGACAGAGCTAGCCAGGATGTCATACATAACGCAGAACTATTTTTATGCTCCTGTAAAGAATAACCTTCAATGCTCCCACAAGTCCTGCACAGAGCGCAGTCTGATTATCAAAAGTCAAAGAGAACCATCATACTTCTGGAACTGTAACATTCCTACTGTGGAGATCACCTTTGTACTGCTCTCAGCACATCAGGAAACAAGAACAGAGCAGACACCAAGCCATTTATGTATCATGCAGTAGTCGTATCTGGAAACACAAAACTTACTTGTTTTCTTCTTTTGCCAAAATGTTACTATATCTTTGTGCAGTAATTTTGCTTTTTTTCTGGCAAGAGCTGCAGAAGCCTGAAAGAAAACAAAAGCAGAGTATGAAAGCCTATTAGCATCACAACACCAAAACGCCCAGTGCAGTTTTTACCAGAGAAACATTTACCAATTTAAATAAATTTCTGGTTACCGCATTTTGATCTCTCACTTAAGACCTACACACAACCAACAGGACTGTGCTGGTTTCGATAAAAATTGTTGCTTTTTGCTATAGCCAGCTTAGAGCACTTGAGACAGAAGGTGTGTTTTTAAGCAGAAAGCCGAATCAGAACATGCAGTCTCGAAACTGCCTCCTCAAAACATCTCAGCACTGACATAACGGCAGTATTTCCAGCAAGCAGGTCACCCTACAAAGATGGCACAAGCTCACCTCACCCTTAGCGGTGCCAAGCCTAAGCAAGAATGCAGCAGCATGCGTAGTTCAGGTTTGGGCAACATGAGACAATAAACAGGGAAGATCCGTTTCATGTTTAAATTCGATGCTATCAGGACAGCTAAAGCCAGGCAAAGCTCCAGCAGCTATCACATTTAGGTGCAGCTCAGTACACTTCTATCCCTGTCTGCAATACATGCTCACAATACAAAGCCTTCCCCTAGAGGAAAGACATACTGTGTCACCAAACAAGGGTGCAGCTCTCACTAGAGCTGGACCCATCCCAAGCACCCAGGTTTAAGCCTGCTTTTGTGCCAACCACTTCTGACACTCACATGATCAAAAAAGTGGAGAATAGCCATTTTTTTATTGCGTCTGGTCATGATCCGTCGAACCTTTACGAACTGGCCGAAGTGTTTCTCCAGCACTGTCCTGTCGTTCAGGTAATCAGGAACGTTCTTGCACTGGATGGCCGTCAGCTCGCCAGGCGACATGCCCCCCAGCCCCTCCGCGCTCTCGCTGCCCTCAGACCGGCGGGCGGCGGTCGCAGGGGCGGCATCTGTAAAGACCGGAAGGCAGCCACCTCAGAAGGCGGGGCTGACACCCGCCCGGCGGGGTGTCGCGGGGCTTCCCCGCCCCAGCCTACCTTCCCGGGGGGACTCCCGGGGCTCTGCCGGCGGCGTCTCCTCGGCGGGTCCCCGCTCGGCCTCGGCGGCGTCCCCGCGGTCGCGGTGCCCGCGGCCCTGGCTGCGCAGCACCTCCTGCAGCGTGCGGCCGAAGAGGGCGCCGCCGCGGGGACGGCTCAGCAGCACCGCCCGCTTCTCCGGCGGCGCCACCGCCGCCCGCCCGCCCGCTGCCGCCCGCCGCGGCGAGCGCTCCCGCTCCTCCTTCCGCTTCAGGCCCTTGGGCGCCGGCTCCCCCGGCTCCTCGAAGAGCGGCCGCGGGCCCTTCTCCTCCGGCCAGCTCAGAGCGGCGGCGGGACGCGAAAAGAAGGGCCCCGCCGCCTCCGGGCCCGCCTCGGGCGCGAAGCCGAAGGGCGGCGAGAAGGTGAAGGCGGCGGAGGCGGCCGGGCCCTTCTCCGCCTCGCTGCTCAGCGGTTTGAAGGCGGCGGCGCTCTCGGGCGCCTTGAAGCGGAACTCGGGGGCCGCGAAGGCCCCGCCGCCGCCGCCCGGCGCCTCACCCGACCCCGGGAAGCTGCCCAGGTTGGTGGGCGGCTTGAAGCTGAACCCCGCGTTGCCCGCCGGGGCCCCGCTGCTGGCCGCCGCCGCGAAGGCCGGCGCCTGGCCTAGGCCATAGAGCGGCCCGAAGGCGGCGGGCCCGGGGACGAAGGGGGGGCCGGCGGCGGCGCCGCCACCCTGTCCGAAGACGGCAGCCTGCCCGAAGCGCAATGGCGGCGGGAAGGCGGGCGGCCCGCGGAATGGTCCCCCAGCGTTCATGGCGGCCGCCGCCTCTCCTCAGCGGGCGGGGCGGGCCGGGAAGGCGGGGCGGGGCCGGGCCGCGCAGGCCAGGCGGGGAGGTTGGGCGGGGTCCCGCCGCCGCCGCCATCTTCGTCATGAGCGTGGTGCTGCGTAACGCACAGAAAGCCGTGCCGGTGCGTCGGGCCTCGCTCCGCCGGGCTGTGTGCGCCCTACGGGCCGCCCTGGGTGCCTCCCGCTTCGACGTGGGGCTCGTCTGCGCTGGCAACGGGCTGATGCGGCGTCTCAACGGCGCGTACCGGCAGCGCCCAGAGCCTACCGACGTCCTCTCCTTCCCCTTCCACGAGGTGGCGGTAGGGGAGCTGCCGCGGCCGCGCTGCCGGGACGAGTACAACTTGGGGGACATCTTCCTGGGGGTGGAGTACATTCACCAGCAATGCTGCGCCACCGGGGAGGACTTCGACAGCGTCCTGGTGGTGAGCTCTGCCGCGGGCCTGCCCAGCCCTCCGCGGTCAGTCGTCCCCCTGGTCCTGCGCTGTAGGGGAGGAGAGCCTTGGGGTGTCCCCCAAGGACAGGGTAATGGCTGCCGCTTTCCTAGCCCGGCCGGGCTAAACGAGGTGATGATCCCACAGCTTACCCTGAAAGGTTAAATGTGTGTTTTAAAACTTATTTAACTGGTGAGTTCGGACACTATCTGATCTTTGTCGTTTCGCGTGCAGAGTACTGGCTTCTTCCCCCCCTGCCCCAGGTTCTGGCAAAATGGGAAATGGTCTGGTAGGGGGTCAGAGGTTGTCACCCGTGTACCCCAGTTGGTGTGGGGTGGGTTGCAGCACTGGTGCCAGGGCTGCCTGCACAGGCCAGCTGCTCGCGTTGGGGTTAAGTTTGTAATATATGTCGTTTCCTCTTGCCTCTTTGCACAGGTGACAGCAGCCCACGGGTTATGCCATTTGCTGGGCTACCAGCACAACACAAAAAGCAACTGGCAACAGGTACGGCAGTGCCCTGGAGCTGGGG
This sequence comes from Numenius arquata, assembly GCF_964106895.1. NCBI lineage: Eukaryota > Metazoa > Chordata > Aves > Charadriiformes > Scolopacidae > Numenius > Numenius arquata. Next base: position 43,929,521 of record NC_133578.1, read on the forward strand.
GAGGTGTGCAGTGTCCAGCCTGTGTCAGGTCGTACCTGAGTGGAAAGCATCTCCCTGTCTCGCACCCCTGTAGCAGGGGACCTGCGGGTATGGCTGGCCGGGTGGGCGGCTCTGCGGGCCTGTGGCTGGCGTTGATGCCGGCATCAGCAGGCACTGAGACCCCACTAGCCCAGCCACGGAACGTTCATCGGTGGTGCTGAATGGTTCAGCGGTGCTCAACCTCACATCTCTCCTGTGTCCTCTTCCCGCAGATGTACCAGAAAGAGGTGGAGATCCTGGAGGAGCTGAACCGGCTCACAGGCACCAGCCTCCGGCCTCTGACCACAGGCCTCTTCTGAGGGAGCCACGCCGGGGACCCTGTGGCTGCCGCTTCCTGCCCATGCACCGAGGGGCTGGGCCGCTGCTGGGGCCGCCCCGGATGCAGCACAGCGTGGGGATGGTGGCACAAGGCCTCAGCTGCCGCCTGCTGCTGCTGGGCCTGGCCGCGCTTGCCTTCCCACCACCTACTGCTGCCCAGCCACCGCCTGCTGCCCTCCGCGCTGGCCACGCTGCCTCATCACTGCCCACCGCCGCTGCCGCACTGCGCACCAGGTGAGGGGCGGCTCTCCCAGCCGCCATGGGCCTGACAGGGCTATGCCTGGGCAGCAGGCCCCCCCCCGCTTCCCCAGGCCCAGCGTGGGTCCGCTCGCCCCAGGCCAGTCCTGCCTGCCAGGGTCAGACCTTGCTGCCCCCGGGACCCTCCCCTCATTGCAGCTTCCTGCATGGTGTCCCAAGGGGAGACGATGGGTCCCCCGCACCAGCAACCTGCCATGTCTCTGAGCCATCAGCTGGTGGGCGTGTAAAGGTCTTCCTTTACTTGCTGGTGTTGTTTGGGTCATTTCTGGAAGATGGTGCCATTGCAGCTGTTTGGTGGCTTTCCTGCTGTGACCATGGCCTGGGGGACCCCCACTTGTCTGTCCTGTGGGAGGTGATGTGCGCTCATTTCCCCTGTCCTTCTTGAACACGTTCTCCCACTCTCATATTTGGTTCACAGGAATTAGCCCATGTGATGTGCCGGTGGTTTCATCGTTCTCAGCACATACCACATTACCCTCAGGAAGTGCAGAACATCTGAGGGGTTCACTCCTTGGCTGCACACATCCTGCCCCACTGTAGGAAAGGCTTGTCATATGTCCACACTCAAAGATGTGCAGTCAATGGCTTGATGTCCAGGTAGAAGCCAGTGACGAGTAGCATTCCTCAGGGATTGGTACTGGTAGCAGTGCTGTTTAATATCTTTGTTGGCAACATGGACAGTGGGATTTAAGTGCACCCTCAGCAAGTTTGCTGATGACACCAAACTCTGTGATGTGGTCCACAACCAGGAGGGAAGGGATGCCGTCCTGAGGGACCTGGACAGGCTTGAGAGGTGGGCCCATGCGAACCTCATGAAGTTCAACCAGGCCAAGTGCAAGGTCCTGCATGTGGGTCACGGCAACCCCAGGCACAAATACAGGTTGGGCAGAGAATGGATTGAGAGCAGCCCCGAGGAGAGGAAGTTGGGGGTGTTGGTTGACGAGAAGCTCAACATGAGCTGGCAATGTGGCTGACAGCCCAGAAAGCCAACTGCATCCTGGGCTGCATCAAAAGAAGTGTGGCCAGCAGGTCGAGGGAGGTGATTCTGCTCCGCTCTCATGAGACCCCACATCCAGCTTTGGGGCCCCCAACATAAGAAGGACATGGACCTGTTGGAGAGGGTCCAGAGGAGGGCCACAAAGATGATCAGAGGGATGGAGTACCTCTCCTGTGAAGACAGGCTGAGAGAGTTGGGGTTGTTCAGCCTGGAGAAGAGAAGGTTCTGGGGAGACCTTATAGCAGCAGTATTCCAGTACTTAAAGGGGGCTTAGGGGAAAAATGGGGAGGAACTCTTTTTAAGGACTTATATATAGTGATAGGACAAGGGGTAACAGTTTTAAACTGAAAGAGGAAAGATTTAGATTAGCTATTAGGAAGAAATTCTTTACTGTGAGGGTGGTGAGGCACCGGAACAGGTTGCCCAGAGAAGTTGAGGATGCCCCATTCCTTGAGGTGTTCATGGTCAGGGTGGATGGGGCATTGAACAACCTGGTCTAGTGGGAGGTGTCCCTGCCCATGGCAGGGGGGTTGGAACTAGATGATCTTTAAGGTCCCTTCCAACCCAAACCATTCTATGAGTCTGTATGCCACCTTGATAATGTCCCATGAGGAGAACCTGGTGGCTCCCCCAGCCCCTGCAATGTGCACTGCTCTGCTGACTTCTACTTCATCCCTTTCCAAGTACCATAGACTCATGAAAGAGGAACAGTTTCCATCCCAACAGAGCTGTGCTACATGATTGTGGAGCAAAAAAAAGACACGTAGAAGTTTTAAACTCCCCAAAATAATTATATTGCTTTGTTCTCCCAAGATACCTTTTATATGATGTAAATCCTCCTGAAGGGTTCAACCTTCGCAGAGATGTCTACATTCGCATTGCTTCCCTTCTAAAGACCTTGCTGAAAAGTGAAAACTGGGTGTTAGTTCTGCCCCCCTGGGGACGTCTTTATCACTGGCAGAGCCCCAACATCCTTCAGGTCCGGATCCCTTGGTCTGAGTTCTTCAGTATCACAAGCCTCAACAGGAACATCCCTGTCATTGAATATGAGCAGTTCCTTGCAGGTAGAGTATGGAATCGTACATTCTACAATTGACTAAACATTTGAAGTGGTTTCTTCACAGGTTTATCCATGTATGTGCTTTTATACTTATATGTGAAATAAAAAAAGGTGGCAAGAGGAGGGATGGGAAAGAATTGTGCTGAGTAACAAGCCACTAGGTTTGTCATTCATTTGATGTAGCAGTGTCAGTCCCTTGACTTCCTAGGACCCCAGAGAAAGACAGTTAATAGCTCTGGTTAAAGCCAATGATACTTCTGCATAATTTTGCCCATAGTAACAATGCTGTAAGGAGAAAGAGGCAGGCTGCAGCTCCCTGTCAAAATACAAACAAGCCACATTTTTCTGAAGATGGTTGGACAGTAAAAGCTGTACAGTGGGTCTTCAGTGAATTTACTTTTTCAGCGTCAATTCTGCACATACTCAAAATACTTAACCTCTGCTTTTTGTGTACAAAACGATATATAAGAGAAAGGCTTTCGCTAAGAATATGGAAACTGTGAAGTTGGTTAATGCCATGTTGAGCTAATCACCAAATGTCAGAATCTGCAGCAGTGTAACAGACTTTTTCAGCAAAGGAAGTAAAGGCCATCAAATGTCACAGCTTTGCAAAGAACTTTGAAGGTATCATTGTCCCATATCTTCCAGGAAAAAAGCATTTAGAAACCCACCCTGAAATTTAGGGGAAGAAGGGCTTGTACTTGTTTTTTTGGAGGCATGCTTCCCAGAGCAGCATTGAAAACCTCTGTGCTTCATGGTGTTTTAAATTTACATTTCCATGGCGATTCAGTTCTGTTTGGCACATTAAATCACACATAGCTGGGTGGGAGTAGCAGGCTGTCACATTCCCTGACCCTTTTAGGTTTTCTGACTTACACAGGACCTCTTTTCCTTTTTTGTGAAGAAAACAGAGAAGAGAGAGAATAGTGCAGTATTAGCATTTCTAGCAGATTTTCAACCTTTATCATGTGGTTTTTCATGCTTACAAATGCTTTGCTTTGCCTTCTGCTCAGAGTCAGGTGGGCCCTTTATTGAACAGATTTATGTCCTCCAAGGCTACGCAGAAGGATGGAAAGAAGGAACATGGGAAGAAAAAATAGATGAAAGGCCATGCATTGATCAGCTTATGTACTCCAAAGACAAACATGAGTACTACAGGTAACATCTAGCAGTCCTTTCAGTCTTCTTTTTAGTTGTATTCACTTAGGCATTTGCCTACTGTTAACAGAACAGACTTGTGCGGTCACTGTAGTGTTGTCTGTGAATCTCTAGGTGCTTGGGGTTCACTTTGGTTTTAAAAACTCATCAATAATAAAATGTTATATCGGTACTAGAAGATCTAGTTTTATAAAGTTGTTCCACACAAAAACAGTATATAGGAGCTGGGTGGTTTATTTACATTATCACCTTTCTAGGGTGAAGGGTTTATTTGTTTCACTATATATGGCATTAATTCAAAATACACACCTGTGAAACGGTACTTTGTGTTGCCTTTCAGGGGATGGTTCTGGGGTTATGAGGAAACACGGGGCCTAAATGTCTCTTGTTTGTCTGTCCAAGGATCTGCCTCCATTGTGGCTCCCGTCCTTTTGAAGAACACTTCAGCACAGTGAGTTGTCTTGTATTACTATTTATTGTTGTATTGCATGCCCACAAAGCCATTGCCAAGTGGGAAGAGCAGGGGAGCTTCCAGACTATGTCCCACTGTTGTGGTACTTCATCACTGAGTTATTGTAATCCATTAAAATCATTACAAAGGGAATTTACACTCTAAGAAACACCTAACTGTAAGTTAGGTTAAACGTTGCAGTGCTAAAACCAGAGGAAATAGCCTTGAGTTCCTTCACATTCTCTCAGGTAGCTAAATGTCCTCACCACCCTGTGTTTACCTTTCCTTCCTTTACCCATTGATGCTGGGTCAAGAGGGAATGAACAGAGTGGAATCGATGTTTCCCAAGTCCACATCTTGGATCACAAGGTGCAGTGTCTGGTCTCCTGTGACATCCGTCCTAAATAGTGTGAGCTGGATTTAGAGAAGGCAAGCAGCATGTTTTGTCTTTCTGCTCTGAGATGCCACTAGGATGATCAGAGGAAAGGAAAGCTCCTATATGAGAGATGGAGCATGCTTACATTATCCCAGTAGCAAAGTATTTCTGATCAGCTGTGATCCTGTAACAACTGAAGACATCGTAGCAAAGCAAAAGCTACTGGGGTACAGGGAAGAACAGGAAGAAGAAATAATTACTGTTTGTGAGTACATCAGGGGAATAAATCCATAGAAGAAACACAAACCATGTAAGCCGAAGTGTGGTTTTGCCAGGAGAGCAAAAACATCCAAAAATTTGGCATCAATATGATTTAATTGGAAATGAAATGAAGGTTCCCCTAAGCTGTAATACCTCCAGCTGGGAGCAGAGGAAGCAAAGTCCTGTTTTTTTTTAATAGGAATGTTGTTCTATTTGTAGGAGTTACACCATAATCTTTGCCAGTGACAGCAGAAAACTGGATTAAATAAGCCATAGAGATTTCCATGTTTAGCCCTACAGTTAACACTTTCATGGCAACTGTCAAAGGTTTGACGATGAGGAAGGTCAAGGGAAAAATTAGGAGTGGTGCCCAAGTATTCCTAACATGCAGACAAGGTGCCTTGTCCACAAGATCCCATTTCTCCATCAGACACAAGTAGGAAGAAGTATCAACATAACAGCAATGTAAGGGCAGCTCCAGTGGTTCACGTTAAAGTCGGTCTGGTTTATTGTGTGAAATCCAAAAGTGGCTAAAATCAGATGTCTGGGGGAAAGTACAAGAAAGGGTAAGTGCATGTAATGCTCCCCATGAGTCCTGTCACACCCTTCAGATTTGTGGTTGTAGGGACCTTCTGAGCCAAAAGAGATCTTTCTATCTTTTATATCCTTCAATGAGTCCATGGATCTGTGCAAGCTTCCCTTTGAACACTGTTCACACTGTTAGCATCCACAAAATCTTGGGTCAAGACCTGAAGGTTTTGCACCTTAACGGTGCATCCTTTGAAAATCCACCCCCTCTTGTAACTCCTACCTGCAGGTTTCATCTAATGTCCCTCAGTTCATGTAGTGGAAAACACAGTGAACAAACAGCTCTTCCATATTCACCTCTACATCATGCATGATTTTACATCTTTCTGTCATATTCCCCCTCAGTTGCCTGCTCTGCAGCATGAAGAGTCCTGCCTTCATTAGCTGTTCTTTGTGTGAAAGCCATTCTACGCTTTTGGTCATCCTTGCTGCCATTTTCTGAAGCTTTACAATTCAACTGGATCCTGTACACCGAGTGGTATAATGACATGCTCTATTTAGTGCTCTCTTTTCTTTCTGGTAATTCCTAATATACAGGTTCCTTTTTTTTTCGACTTCTGATGAGTGTTGCCTTGATGTTTTCATCAAACTGTCCTCATTCCCGAGCATTGAACCCTGTAGTTATCAGGTGAAGCCAGTATTTTTTTTACTATACACACTCCCACATTAGATTTCATCTGCCACTTTATTGTCCAGTCATCAGACTTCTCTAATTCTTCACAACTGGCCTTTGTCTTTGCTGCTCTGAGCAATTTAAAATCATCTGCAAGCTGTCACCCCAAAGTTCACACCCTTTTGTAGATTGTTTAGGAATATGGTGAAAAGCAGATCCTTTTCACTTGTGGCCACCCTCTACAATGAGAACTGGACATTTATCCCTTTTTTAATCCATGCAAGAACCTTTCCTCCTGTGCCATTGCTCTTAAGTTTTCTTAAAAGCCTTTAACAAAGGCTCTTAGCAAATTCTGACAATGTCAATGAGATTTCGCCTATCTGCATGTGTGATTATGTCTTCAGAGATAATCGCTCAGTTCAGAGCTCCATGTTGATACTTCTCCAGTTTACTTTAGGTATCCATTAATTCTGTTTTTTATAATAGTTGCTATTAGGTTGTCCAGTACTGACATTGGATTTACCACTATATTGCATCCCAGACCTCCCAAGTGTGTTTTTAGAAAATTGACATCACATTTGTTGTGTTGCAGTTTTAAGCGAGAAATTGCAATCCAGAACTAGTGGCGCAACTGATTTATCCCTGAGTTGCTTGGCAGCTGTTGGGTGAATACTGCCCAGCGTTGGCCATTTGTTCGTTCATTTTGTCTGGCTGTTCCATTGCTGGACACTTCCTGTGGACACTTTGGTTTGAGACACATCCTCTGATGAGATCCTCTGTAAAAAGTAGTTCTGGCGTGTGAATCTTCCTACCTCCTCCACCTAGCACACAGCTACAAAAAATTATATTAGCTGTTTCAGTCATAACATTACTGTCTCTTAAGTGCTTGTTATTCTTTAATTTCCTTTTACTTTGTATTGGAAGGAAGATTTGTCATTAGATTGAAGGCCTTTATTGTTGCGCAAATTCTTTTTTTGCCTTTTTCTGTTTAACTTCATGGAGTTATGAGCCTTTCTGTTTTCTTCACTTGGACACTACTTTGGCATTTTTGTGTAGTCTGTTTTTTGAAACTGCATGCAACTGCGGTAACTTTCATTTGGCCATTGTTGATCCAAGAGGATGTTGAAGATGAGTACATTTATGGCCACTCTCACAGAGTAGCTCTTCCACTGTGAGATTTTGGTCTGTATCTTGCTACTGCTCGAGATGATGTCAGGAGCTACTCCCCACCCAGCTGGTTCATGGAACTGTCCTTGGTGCTGTCTCAAACTGCAGTTGCTTAGTCACATCCTGCTATGACACTTGCCCAGCCTAGAGGGGGATAGTTGAAATCTCCAGTGGCCTCTTTGATCTCCTAATATTGCAGTTTCAACCTGGAAATCAACTCCAAGCTTCCTGTTAAATGCAGTGCTGCTTCTCCACCAGCACAGTCTAGTCTATTTTCCGTATTATTTGTAACCTTATGTGAAGTGTCCAGCTGATTATCAGCAGTAGTAATCTAAAGTTGATTGGTTATTTGCTTCCTCTCATTTTACTAGAACAAGGTCCAGATGATGACTTTGACCCCCTTCAGCAGAAGCATTTCTCTCTCTGTTTGCTTATGCTCAGTATGCTCAAGAGCACAAACTAAGCCTACATCCACTATGTATGCTCTTGGATACTCAGAACTCTCAAAATCTCTTGTTTCTTAGAACTTGGATAGTGCAGTTATGTTTCCAGTACACAATCCTGACCTGTGTGTTTTTATGAAAAGCACAGGCTGTTTTCATGTTAGTGAAAAAATTTCATTTTAAAATTTGTGCATAGTTGCTAGCACACATTTTTGTAGTGTCTATGTATTCTTTGATCTGTTATTTTACCGTAGGACATTTTATTCCATGCATGGAAAACACCTTCTCTGGTTTTGCTTTTATGATCATGGCTCCTGCTTCCTCCAAGAGGCTCTCACATGCTTCGAGGCTGAGCATCATCTCATAGGTTGCTTCTCCCCTTTGGATCACTCTTCCTGTTAGGAGTCTTATTTCTCCAGCAGCAACTACTTTGAGGACTGTGTGAGGGATTGTTAATGCTTGTTTGTGTTTAACTGTCAGAATTAAGAGTACTATTTCTTAATGAAGAGAGCAGGAACACGCAGTGGCATAGACCCCTTCTTTCCCCAGCCGGCCATGGGTCACAGTTTGCTTTATACAGAACAGATTGGCAGCCTACCCCTCATTCCCTGTGCTCTCTTTACAAACTGATCATAGCCTGTGCTTTATCCTAGCAACTGTGTAAAGAAATATCGTAATGTAAATTCTCTTCCTAAGGGAACTACACTCAGTTTTACAATTTTTAATAGGTCAGTGATGTTAGACAGAGCTGAAAACCTTCTTCATGACCACTACGGAGGGAAAGATTATTGGAATGTGAGTATTTTCCAGTTAGCTTCTCTAGACTTTCTACTTGCTTCTGATAAAAATTCAATAACCAATATGTAATTCACTTTTGCCTCGGGTTTCTTTTCTTGAAAGTAGCTTGTGTCTTATGTTTCACCAGTGCATGCTAAAAATGGTCTTCAGGCTGCTGTGGATTAATGTAATGCAGGAATTTGTCCTGGTGTCTTGTCCCCAAAGACTCAGTGCTGCAGAGCGTGGCATTTAGAAGGACCTCCCCTATGCAGCACATCTGCAATCAGAAGGGAACTGCCTTTGCACAGTTTCTTGTCTAGTTAGCCTCAAGATTAGACTTTTCAAAAGAATTCCCAAAAGTGCTCAATGTTGTCCTGTCTGTCTCCCCATTGGCTTTGATGGCAAATGAGTCTCAAGGTAACACTGTGCACTTTGGGAGACCTTGTGCTGAGGGTCTATGGTAAAATAATTCCTGTGGGAAAAGTTTTAAGACAAAGTTAAGGATTCAGCCACAGGAAAACAGAACATGATAGGGAGTGCTTGATGTAATTAAAATTTCTAAGAGAAGGTGACTGGTGATACTACGAAACAAATTACATAGACGTCAGTCAGTTGAGATATAAATATCTGGCTATTCACTTGGTAAATGGCATATTTTTTAGAAATGGACCAAACAGTATTTTGCTAACTATGAATTTTTCATTGAGAGAGACTTTCCAAACAGAGAAATGCAACCCACGTATAGTTTCTGAGTTTGACTTGTAGTCCTACAAAAGCAGACGTGAAATCTATATGGATCTACAACACACATCTACAACAGTGGCACTTTAAACATTGTCTCAACAATTTAAACTTGTCTCAAAGTTATTTCAAACTAAACCTTCTGGTAAATAGTCTTCTTTCTTTTAATTCGATTTTAACTACCTGCATGATTTTTGGCTGCTGTTTTTTTCTTAATAACTCTCGTGACAACATCTGGAATTCTTTATAAATCTTGTTAACAGATGCCTTCTTGTCTCAAAGAAGTTTTCAAATTGTAACAAACCAACTTCCCTTTGCAACCAACCTACATCTTTGATGTCCAGAAATATTTGAATTTAATATTAAGCCGCATTGCTCTCGCTTTGTCACCGTTTTTGTCTAGGCTTCTCTACCACTGCAAGCTGAAAGGTGTTCTTTTGGGATTCTTAATGGTTGAATGACCATGGAGCAGGAAAGATCTCCCAAAATGGTTTAGGAGCAACTGTTGAGTCCCTTGAAGAGCATCAATGTAGCATGTAGACCACATGAGTGCTTTAGCATCTACATGGAAGCAGAAAATTCTCTAAGGACAACTCTAGAAAAGCAAGCAGTTTTGACTTTGTATCACCACTTATAGGGGACAATCTAAAAGAATTAGAGGACCTGTACTATTAATTCAATTCATATACACAAAAGGGACCATAACCAATGCTGATTCTGTTTGTTTGTTTTTGTCCCAAACTTAAATCACAGAAAAATTTAGATGGGGAGGTGTCTCAGCCTCCCTGCCTAGAGGTTTGCACTCCAGAACTTGATCTGGTGGTTTGGGGCTGTGTTGAAAGTCCCTGCAGATGGAGATCCGCCACTTCTCTGGGGCTTGTCCCATGGCTGTGCCACTCTTGTGGGCAAGAGGTTTTGCCTGATACCCAAGCAGAAGTTTCCTTGCTGAAGCTTGGGCCCACAGCTTCTTGTCTTTTTCCATGCACCTCTGAGAAGCACCTCTTTTCTTTGTTGTTTCTTTGCGGATAAAAAGGGAGAAGCAGGAAAAATTGGGAGGTAGTTGGAAAGGGTGACCATATTGCATGTGCAGATTTGAAACATATACGCTAAGTAAGAGGGTAACCAGATACAGAGAGCATTCACTTTAAAAATTATATCAGTGGAGGTCCACACATTCACTTGTTTTCTCTTTTATGTGTGCTGTTGCAAAGTAAGTGTTCACCCAGAACAGCTGCTGTCAGAGGAGTGCTTTGGGCCCAGGAAAAACTTGGCACATCATACTGCATGGGTGCCAAACATGACATGGTAGTCGTGCTATCTGTCTGGATGAAGCTTAGAGGTGTTTGACACAAGCATAGCATTCGAAGAAGCTTATTGGCCTTCCCAGTGTGCTGCACTGCCATGGGTTGCTTACATGCTTGCTGCCTCTTAGGCATACCATGTTCATCACATCTCAGGAAGGTACCCAATGACTTGATTTGACAGGACTGTATTGTGTCGGCATATTACAGAAAGGAGGGAAAATGTCTGTCTCTGAACTGCAGCGTAAGCATTCTGCAGTAGACAGTGTGTACATCCTCCCTTGATACAGATGTTTTGCTGGAGGATTAGAAAGCCAGTGGTCATCTCTTTAAAGATGCTAGAAGAGCAGGCTTTGTACTTCCATTAAATATTTAGAGGGGCGTGGATCTCTAGGTACCAGCATGATGGATCTTACGGAAGACTAAATTGTTTTGTGTCTTATTGAATGATATGGAGGAGAAACCAGTTCAACCGCAGCAAGTTTGGCATATGGAAAAATGTGAAAAAACAACTGGCAGACTCTAGTTCCTGCCTCTTTGCTAGAGCAAGGTGAAGGCACAATCCACGTGGCTATGTCTTGGAGTACTAGTAATACTCTGCCTGGCTTTTTCACAAGGTAGAGAACTCTGTCCACTGTGGGTTTCATCACACTGAGAGAAGAGACCATTGGAAATAGAAGTGTTTTCATTGCACCTTCTTTGGTGCCCATCACATGACAGACTACAGACTTGTATAAAATAAAGAATTAGACTAAATTGCCAAGTGTCCTTTGTAAGTGGCATGGAATTTTCTTAGTTTTGTTGTGTGTGCCTGTTAATAAGAAGGCTATGTGTGACTGTGTGCAGTGGTAACTCCATCACAGAATCTTTGAAAGAGCTTATTACCCACAGGTGAAGGAAATAATTCATTTTTCGTCACTTTTCCACTAAATTTGGTAGGAGTATTTGTGGCTAGACGCATGATTTTTTTAAAGTAGGTTTTATTCTTATGGGTGTTCTGCAAGCTAAAGTCTTTGCCCAGCTTTTGTTTCCAAAAGTGAGGTATATTGCTAGAGTGTTTAATTTGGTATATTACATGTTCCGTTGTGTAAATAACTGCAGCTTACTCCATACACTGATGTATTGCAGGGTCAGACGAGTATGCTGGTTATACATGTGATTATGATGAGAATTAAACAGTTAAAGCTCAGATGAAAGGTTAGAAATTGTTGCTTGTAGCGCTGCATGGATGTATCATCCTGGAAGCTCTGTGTATGTGCAACTATCTCCATTTAGTCATTTTTAGCTTTCCCTTTTTCTGACTTGGCATCTGCTCTTACTCCAACAGACTCGTCGGAGCATGGTGTTTGCTAAACACCTCCGTGTAGTAGGAGACGAGTTTAGAAACAAGTATCTTCAATCCACAGATGAGGCAGACAGGACTCATTACAAGGAGGACTGGATGCAGATGAAGGTAAAATCTTAACAGTCTGTTTCCCATAGCAGATGTAATAATATATTTTTTTTTTATTTGTGTATTCCTGGCTGTACACTGCAAGGAATATTGGAAGATACATACGAATCTAGCTCTCCCTGCTCACATCAAGGTGGACGTGCATGTTCGTACTGTACTCTCCCTGTGTCATGTGAGTTAACAGAGTCTGTTGAGATGTCGCTGACTGGTTCTGGGTGCCACGTTTCTGTTACCCTTGTTTCACTAAAGGAAACTTGTATTTCTTCTTGTATTCAGCATCATCTGTGGGTGTAAAGTTCAGCTGCAAACTGCCGTTTATGGATTTGGTCAAGGAGAGCGATTTTTGCTTACAAAGATTTTGCACTTTTGTTTCTCTTGTATGATGCAGGCCACCCAAGATCAAAACATTGCAATATGTGTCCCAAAATACTGCCAATCCATACCTTAGAATTACTTTCTGCAGCTAGAGTATTTCAATGCCTTATCCAGAGATTGTGCATTCAGGCCTTTCCAGTGTGAATGAATAGTGGTACTCTCAAGTTTTAAAGTTTACTGATATTTCTTTCTCTCTTAGGTTAAGATGGGCACAGCTCTAGGTGGTCCATACCTTGGGGTTCATCTCAGGAGGAGAGACTTCATTTGGGGTCACAGAGAAGATGTGCCTTCCCTACAAGGAGCAGTAAAGAAAATCCGCAGCCTCTTGGAGATGCATAAACTTGAAAAAGTTTTTGTAGCCACTGATGCTGTCGAGGAGGGTAGGCAGATTATAGTCAGTTTAAGACTGGTAACTTTTGACAATGAGTGTAATAATTACCACTTTGTTTTTATAAATGACTGGAAGATCATACGCCTCCATCATTGAGTGGGGAATTGAACAGGATGGGCAGCTGTTTCCTTCCAGCTTGAATAGTTGGTATCAAGTGTTCATGGTCAGAGTGGATGGGGCTTTGAGCAACCTGGTCTAGTGGGAGGTGTTGCTGCCCATGGAAGGGGGGTTGGAACTAGATGATCTTAAAGGTCCCTTCCAACCATTCTATGATTCTATGAAAACATTCATTTGGTATTTCCCATAGGAGGTCTGACAGTCTTTACAGTAGCAAAGTGGTAATTGAATTTGCTTGTGCCTCCTCTTTTTCCTTCCATCGCACCTTTTTTCTTAGCACTTCAGAGGCTCTAAGACATGCTGGTGGGAAGAGTCCTCTGAAGTTTCCAACCCAGCCTTCCCCTTGGCTGCCCCTAACACCAGACTGGGGTGGACCTGGCTTTGTGTGGCCGAGCCTTAGAAAGCCCCAAGGGTGGGGTTCCTCTCCCCACAGGCCTTTTCCCAGGGCTGCACCTCCCTCCTGCTCATATCTAGAGATCAGTTTCAATGTGTGATGTTGGAATAACCCTGCAGGGCATAGCGTCTGCGATAACTAATCTGAGTTTGCTGTCAAGAAAGGCCTCTTGGTACACTTTCCCTGTAGGATTAGACAGCGAGGTAGAGTCTATTCTACTTGTTGCAGGCATCCCCACCCCCTGAGAATTGCCCCCCTCGGCACAGTGTCTCTGCCCTACTGGCTTCTCCCCTGCCTACAATATTCTTTATGTTTGGCAAATGTGTTATAAAATTTGTAGGTAGATTTTGGTTTTGCTTGCTTCATAACTGTTTGCCCAGGGTTTCCTTAAACACTTTTATGACAGCAGCATGTTGCTTTTCATAATGTAAGAATAAATTTGCATCTTTCCCTTTTTCAGAGATTGAATTGCTCAAGAAACTGCTGCCTGAGATGGTGAGGTTTGAACCTTCTTGGGAGGAGCTGGAACTCTACAAAGATGGGGGCTTGGCTGTGATTGACCAGTGGATCTGTGCGCATGCAAGGTGGTAAAATCGACTTTTCTTTGAGGAGCCAAATCTTACTGTCGCAAAACTGAATATTGTTTTTGACCCAGATACAGTTGTTTACAAATGATACATGACATGTTATTATATAATTGATATATAGAGAACATGTATAATAGTTACATTGTGTATATATATAATATATGATAATTTCATTATCATATAATTTCAATGAACATTAAAGTTCATTGGACTGAAATCAATTATTTGCATTTTAAGATCTGGCCCCCTTCATAAACCTGTTCTGATTTTTTTCACAGGTTTTTCATAGGCACCTCGGTTTCAACATTTTCCTTCCGGATCCACGAGGAAAGGGAGATCTTGGGATTTGATCCAAAAACAACTTACAACCGATTTTGTGGTGATAAAGAGAAAAACTGTGAGCAGCCAACTCACTGGAAAATTGTATACTAAAATACAGAGAAATCCGGACTTCAGTACCAGTGAGCTCCAAAGAATAAGGAAAACTACAGGGAAATATCTCCCTTTGACCAAACTACAACTCAGTCCTCTACCCACTTCTCAGTGTTTACTTGACATTTGGATTTTGAAGTACAAGCAATATTCATCTTCTTAGTCAGGCATCAATGGGAGTGAGAAAAATGAAGTCAGCCTGGGATCCAGTCCTCAGCATACCTAGCGTTAGAGGACAATACCAGACACTGCAATTGAGATTTGAAAGGCAAAACTTCGTTTGGAAATTAACAAATGAAGTAAGTCGTGGCCTTCTTTGGAGTTCTAAGGAATAAGACAAAAAAATTTTAACTTTTATAAATGTAACACAGCTGTGGTCTGTACTGCATTTCTGTCTTTATTTTTTGTTCTGTTCAGTGTTTGCTCCTCTGATCGCAAAAAATACATCTTGGTTTTGTAACCTGCACTACATGAGCTGCAGATTGTGCATAAACTCTGCCATTCCTTGGGGAAATCTTCCCTTTTCAAATAGTAATTTGTGAATATTCAAATTTTCTGATGCAATCCGTACTCAATAAAAGAAGAGGAGGTGATATTTCTACCTGAACACCAGCTGTTTCTAATAGCAGTCTCAGTGGGTCTGTGCTGAGAGAGGCACAAAGATAGGGCTTGTAGGGTGGTAAAAGAACGGTTATGTTTCTTCTTACATTTCACCTTCATGAAGGAAACTTTTTCTTTCCCCCGCCTTGTTCTCCCAAAGGCCTGTTCGATTGAACTGATGAAAAAGGCAGCACCCTTTTGGGATCACCCAGTCACTCAGTTCAGTGATGGTGATGCTTCGGTAAGGAGCATGCTAAAAGGCCTTTCAAGTTTCCATGTCAGTTAAATGGATTGTCTCAGTAATTCAAGAAATGAATTTTCTGCATTTCTGCTTTTCAGTTTATGCAAGGGAGCAAACTGTGGCCAATCACAGACAGCAAAGGTAATTGGGCCTCGAGATAATGTGTATAAGCTGAGCAGTCAGGAACCTTGCAGGTGAGGTTGTGCTCTGCTAGAGATGGCTGGCTGGTGGCACAGGGGAAGAACCCTGTGCTACACCACCAACCAGAGGGAAAGCACAGCTCCTGTTTGAGAAGGGTTTTCTTGCAGTCTCCTGCTATGTAGAATTGGCTGCTGGGAAGTATTCTGCTCCATTCTGTGCTTCAGGTGGGTCTTTTGCCCTGCAGGTCTATATGGCTCTGTTAAGCAGGAGAAACCTTTTTCAAAAGTGGACTAGGAGACAGATTTTAAAAAGTGAAGCAGTCATTTTTGCTTAAAGTCAGTTTTACTAGGTTACCTGCTGTGAGCAGACCTTTCACTTCATCTTTTGTCTTGGCTTGAGTAGGAGCATATGTACCTCTCCTGCATTCTGCAGTGGCCATTTCACAGATGCTCCCAGACAATGAGGTTGTTACCTCCCATGCAACTGCAGTGGAAGCTGTGAAAACTTCTTAGCAGTAGCAGCATTCCATTTTTAGAGTAGATGGACTTGGGGGGTAAGTCCTCTCTGTCTCAGTGTGCTTGTTTGTGGGTACGTGTAAAACCAAAGAAACTGTGGTTGCCTTTAAATAATGATAGTGCATATGGATTACTGTAACCAGCAGTGGATGATTGCTGAGAGAGCTGGGCAGTGAGGCAGGAGTTATTTTCCCCTCTTTTGGTGAACAATTTCCTTTTGGGGAAGGAAAGGAGTAAAGATTAATGGCTACCAGACGTGTCCATGGGTCTGCTGTGTGGGCTTGTAAGCCCTGTTTCTTCTTTTTAGATGTGATTAGAAGAAAGTCCCTGTGTGTTTCCTTTCTCTCCTCTATAAAACTGAACCCAGAGTGTTGCATCTCTTGCCCCCAGCACCTTGCTGGCTAGCTCCTCGCACCCCTCTCAGTTCCCACTGCCCTTCCAAGGTGGATGCAACAGAGGGTGGCTGTGCTGCTCTGTCACTCTCTGTCTCTGGACATACAGCATTTTTACATGGTCGCCTCCTGGGTCAGGGGCAGCTTCCTTGATCTTGGGGCTGATGTTCCTCTTGGCTGCTGCATCTGGGTCCCGATGTGTTTCACTCTGGGCTTCCTTCCCTGAGAGGTCCCACCTGCACCAAATGGGTCACTGCAGACCGTGGGGGCCTCTTGGCTGTAGCACTGGGGCTTGGGAGACAGCAAAGCAATCACTTGGATATGTCTGTTTAAACCAGGCTTGGCTGATGGAGCATTTATCTCCTGTCCATGGTTCCCTGGTAGGGTCCGTTGGCATTTTTGGATTGAAGGGATGGAGGGGGGTGTCCATGTCACGGTGAGTGCTTACCCTGGGAGTGCCAGTCTCTGCACCCCGTGAGGAACCGAACCACTGTGGCAGCAATCAGAGCAGGTAGGGAATGCTCCCACTCCTGGGGAAGAGCCTGCAGTACCCACCCCTCGTGTGAAGGCTCATTGGCCAGCAGAGATTGGTGCCTGGTGGAGCAGGGGCAAGATTCTTCTCACCAAAGGGATGTCCTTAAGGCCTCTAGCAGCCTCGCAGCTCGGGGCTTTTGAGGGCACAAACCCAGGCTGGGGGCTTGCAGCAGAGCTGGCATACCTGGATCAAACCCTCATCTGGAAGGTAGTGGTATCTTGGCAAATATAACATACAATAATTACACATCTATTTCAGCAGTTCCTTCCTCTGCCTCCCATAGCACAGTGTCTTTCTCTGATCATGTTAAGGCTGCCCGCCTTCCTCTCCATCTCTTCACACAGCTCTGCGGCAAAAGGCCGCTCCAGTGCCTGTGTGCCAGAGGCATGGGGACAGAAATGGCCTGGCAGTGTGGGCCATACCCCATCCACCCCTTGCCTCATGAGACATGAGCACTGGAGAGCGGGTGCCCAGGAGGCAAAGGTTTTCCTCTCACAGGCCCATGGAGCCGCTGGTGCCTGTGGCCAGGCCAGGGGAATGTCTGCTGCTGCTGGTGGCTGCTGGAAGGCAGGCATGGCTGGTCAGTCTCGGCTGAGGGTCCCAGTCGCTGTAGGGCCTGACATTGACAGGCCAGGAGGGAGCAGGAGCCAACAGGCTCAGCCGGGAGGTGCTGGCCACGAATACCCCACGTGCCCCTGAAATCTCTCTCTGCTCTGCCCACGCCGCCCCTCGTCCACGCAGGCAGCAGAGCCCTCCCCAGCTGGGGCAGGGATTGCAGCTCCCTGCCCAGGGTCTTCCCTCCTCCCCGCCAGCCCCCACTAACACCCCGCTGCCCTCACTCGCCCTCAGAGTGCTTGGAGCTTCCTGGAGCTTCCTGGAGCTCACCTGGAGCTTCCCCTGCTGTTCCCTCGTGTGCCACCCAGCGAGCCCGAGGAACACCCAGCCCGTCACAAATCCCGCTGGCCCCGGCACTGGGTAGTCGGGGATCCACTGGGCCGAATCCTGCTGCTGGTGCAGCAGCCGCGGCTGGGGCCAAGCTGCAGTGGGGCAGGGAGGGACCCCCAGGCAGTTGTGGCTCACCAAGGAACCTGATGGTTGCCTCTCGCATGGACTCCTGTGGGCTCTGCAGGTACAGCAGGGACTGGTGCAGGTACTCTCCTGGTCTGCTGCTGTTCCCTGCCAGCTGGAGAGAGTGCAAGGGGATGGAGGGAAGGGTTGGTGCAGATTCTCCCCCTTGGTCAGGTGGTCCCTGCATCCAGGTCTGGCATCAACTGCCAGGACACCCATGACACCAGCCAGCTCCTTGTGAAAATTAGCTCTATCCCCACTAGAACCAGGACACATAGAATACCAGGTTGGAAGGGATCTCAAGGCTCATCTGGTCCAACCTTTTTTTGGCAAAAGCACAGTCTAGACAAGATGGCCCAGCACCCTGTCCAGCTGGATCTTAAAAGTGTCCAATGTTGGAGAATCCACCACTGCCCTGGGGAGACTATTCCAATGGCTGATTGTCCTCACTGAAAAATTTTCTGTCCAATTGGAATGTCCCCAGGACTAACTTGTACCCATTACCCCTCATCTTTTCCTTGTGACTCCTTGTAAAAAGGGAGTCTCCATTTTCTTTGTGACCACTCTTCAAATACTGCAATATGGTGACAAGGTCTCTCCTAAGCCTTCTTTTTTTCAAGGCTGAATAAACACAATTCTCTCAGCCTTTCTTCATATGGCCGGCTTCCCAGGCCTTTGACCATCTTTGTGACCCTCTCCAGCCTGTCCACATCTTTTCTGTGTAGTGGGGACCAAAACTGAAGACAGGTTGCATCCACACCTTGTTGATGCAACCCAGCATCCTGTTGGCTTTCTTTGCCACTGCAGCACATTGTTCACTCATATTAAGCTTGTTGTCCACCAGGATCCCCCAAGTCCCTTTCCACAGAACTGCTCCCCAGCCAGGTAGATCCCCAGCCTGTGCTGCACTGCTGGATTATATTTTCCCAGGTGTAAGACTTTACACCTGTCCTTGTTGAACTTCATAGGGTTTTTGTTAGCCCACTCTTCCAGCCTATCCATGTCTTACTGCTGTCCCACCTTCTCAATTCTGCAAAGGCTTTTCCTGAAAGTTGGCCACAAAATTCCCCCCATTCTGGATGTCTCTCTATTGTTCTTACAAACAAATCAGGAGGTCTTGGTTCTATTTTTAACAAATGGCTTCAGAACCCTCTGAAACTGTTTGTCTGGGAGATTGTTAAGCAGATTAGAAAATTCTATCTCTGAGTTTTGGGAACATACAGACAGGAGAGCTTTTGAGGGTCACATGGCAGCAAAATTACTTGACGGAAATGTTTCCAAATCTGTTTTCAAAATGCCCTCTCCTGAGCATGGTTCCCTCCTGAAAGCAGTTACTTTCTCACTCCTTGGTCACACGTCACCTTCACCCTGACGGGACAGATTAAGAGTGTTTTATTTTTTTGAAAGTGTCTGTTGGGTAGTATATTCCTGACAGCCCCTTGTCCTTGCAGAAACAGCCAGTAAATCTGGAAGATGTGTCTTTTTGTGCAAGAAAATGCACAACTTGCCTTCATGTGTGACATCTCTTTCAAGTGTTTTGCCATGAGATGACCAGCAAGGCAACCACTCTGTAGCACAAAAGATTTCTGTGGTCACCTTCCATCTCATGACCAACCACTGTAAAGACTCCATGGTTTAAAGGTCTTGTTTTTGTAAAATTAATGGCGTCAATCCAGTACTTTGTGTACTCCTGGCTCCAGCCTCCATGCTGCAATCACGTGCTTATGAAAAGCACAGTGAGTGGCTTTCGTGTGCTATCTCTGCAACCTCACCCTGGGATCTGGTTGGGTTTTTTTATTGCAGCTAAAGCAGCCGCTCCACCCCTCTCTTGTACCTGGCCCATTGCCATCACATGCACTGAGATTTGCTGATTATGCCAGGGTTTTCTGCATTACACTGCCAACAAAACCAGAACCCTCACCACAGAAGCCCATCTCAAACGTCACTTTGCAGCTGGTGAGGCCCTGGGAGATCTCAGGCAGGTTGGAGGTGGGGCTGGAGGAAATAAAGCACCTGCATGGCTGGAATAACCTCAGCAATGACACTGACTCTGAAATAGTATCACAGGGTAAGACACAGCGGCCTGCTTTGCCCTTCTGCTTATTGATGCAATATATGAAACACCTTATTAACCTCCACAAGCAATGTTTCAGCTGTCAGTTGTGCACCAGTGAGCCTCATCCCTGGCCCTGTCATTAGGAAAACAAAGATCAAAACAGATTACTCTTTTTCCACAACTGGGGATCTGGCACATATTTTGGGAGCCTCTCTGAGGGTTACTGCTAAGAAATTTCCCTTTGTGGCAGACATCACTGGAAGGCTTAACTTGCTCTACCTCTGCACGGATCTTTTAGAGCACCAGCCTGTCAGGACTTTGTGGTTCCTTTATTCCACTGTGTCCCAACCAGCAGGAATAAATAGAAGATTGTGACAGTGATGTTTGGTATGCCACGCCAGATGTCTTGTACCATGTCTACATGCCAGTAAACCACCAGCACATCAACACTATCACCTTCAAAGTAGACTGACTAGAAGAAGCGCCTCTCATTTCTGTTTGCAAAGGTGATTGCGAGGCTGTATCTTTGGTAGTGGAAGCCTCTGATAGAGAAACCACACCCAAATGGTAGCAGTAAAAAATTATGGGGACCTGTGCTTTTACATGAACTATTACAGAGCCCGGGACAGCAACAGTCTCCCTGGGTTTCAAGGCGTTCCTCTGAAGTATGCTGTGGGTGTTGCAAGTATATACGGTAGCCTGTTTTGTTAAGCTACACATTAAAATCACCACTTAAGATACTGCAAGAAAGACGGTTGTACATGTTTCCAAGGTTGTCATGGACAAGTTGGAATTGCCAGCAAATCAGAATGGCTCAGGCCTTCCTTATATTTAAAGAAACAGCCTTAAAAGAAAGTGCACCATCACGTCCCTGAAAGGGAAGGCCCACTTCAGCCCTTTAAAAGAAAGAGGAGGAGGGTGCCTGGTAACCGAATGGCAAAAGAAACAGAAATTGAGGAGAAAAAGGGTACAAGTTGCACCAAAATAGATTTCATCTAATTATAAAGACGAAACTTTTTATAGCGAGAACAATCACTCACTGGAAGAGCCTCCACTCGGGGTTTCGAAGATGTGATTGGGCAGGTGCTAGGCTCCCTTTCCTATGAAAGGTTGGACCAGATGACCTTTTGAGATGCCTTCCAACCTGGGCTATTCTATGGTTCTATGACTGAATTCTTTATTTTGTTTTGCTTGTGCACACAGCTTCTGTTTTACCTTTTAAACTGTCTTTATCTCAGCTCAATGAGTTTCTCACTTTTAACCTTCTGATTCTCACCCCCCATCCCTCTTGGGGGAGAGGAGTGAGTAAGTGGCTGTGTGGGGCTGAGTTGCCTACCAGGGCTTACCCACCACACATTAGAAAAGGAAATATGTTTTTAAAAGGGTGTTTTTTCCTCTAAAAAGGGTGACTGCTCAGAAGAATGTACCAAATCTGAGCTTGATTTGTTTGAAGTGTCCCCAGGACAAACCAGTGCTGAGAAAAGCCTGTGTATTGAGGTGTCTCAACTTTCCAGTGTTGCAGAGTCTGCACATTTGGATTTTTTCACAGCTGGGACTAGGGAAGATTACATAGGTCTGAACAACACCCTGCTGTATCTTTGCTGCAAGATTGTAAAAGCTGATCCATCCTACCTAAGAGCCAGTGAGGCCATGGCTCTTCTGAATTATCCCCTTTGGCCTCTATTTTCAGCCAGCTGGCCACTACGCTGAGGGACCAACTGATAAGCCAGAGCAACAGCTCCTACCCCTCTCATGTCTTTGTTGAGGTGCTTCTCAGTCACAGCTGTGACATGCTGTCCACACACTTCTCCACAGGGCTGTTCTACAAAGACACAGCCTGGCAGCAGGAAGTGGTCTTGCTGAATGGTACTGGGTAATCAGAAAATGTTCGGCTCTGACAGCCCAGAGTAGGAGGCTTGAACCCTTGTAAGCCCCCCACAGCAATCTCTTCTTTCAAGACAATTTTTGTGTTGAAGACTGTGGATGCAAAAATTAAGCTGATGGGCATCAAAGATGATTTTTTTTGATCAGGTCCCCATCAGCAGGAGCTTGCAAGTTGGTTATTGCCTCTGCAGTATTGCTTGTGAAAAGGTGTGGGTGGTGCTTGGAGTGTGTTGATGGCATGGAGGCATTACTTAGAGCCAGCTAAATACCCCGTGGACCAGGTGGGCATGAAGGTGTTCAGCATACCAACTGGCGGTTGTGTCAGCAACCAGGAAAATTTGTTTGTGGAACAGCTGCCCAAGTTTGTTGTTCCTAGGTTTGTTGGTAATGACACTTTTAGCAACAATTATACTGAGAATCCTTTTAACTCGCCTTCCCAGGTGCCCTTACACAACAGATGTGAAGATCTGGAATCAGAAGACAGGGACATGATAAGGTAGATGATGATCCGTCTGTGCTAGAGGAGTCACCAAGATCAGATCAGCCTGTTCCCTGCATCATGACCAACTCCATGAAGAAAAAAAAGGGCCTTTGAAGGGGCACAGAGAGCCTGATGACCAAATCCACCTTTCAGGGAAGTTTGCTGCCTCCCTGGGGCTCAGGCTAAAGACATTACCAGGAAACTTCCTAGCCTGGTAGGGCCCTGAGATTATTATCCACTACTGCTTTTTCACATGGGTACCAACAAAGTCACGATGAGAAGTCCAAGGGTGATCAAAGAGTCTTCAGTGCCATGGGGAGATTGTTAAAGGTTTCAGGAGTATTCTCTTCTATCCTCCCAGCTGTAGGGAATGACATTGAAAGAAACAAGTGGATAGAGTTTATCAATGTCTGGCTCCGAGACTGGTGTTGCTGGCAGAATTTTGTGGTTTTGGATCATGGGATGGTATGTGTGACACCAGGCCTGCTGGGGCCTGATAGGATTCACCTTTATCAACAGGAGAAAATAGCTTTTTCTCATAAGTTAGCAGGGTTGGTTGAAAGAGCTTTAAACCAGGTTTGGAGGGCAAAAGGCATCAAATCAGGCTTACTAGTGATAAGCTATGGGATGACATGACAATGCTTGAGGGGTGGTGTGCTAGTGGGGGATTTCATGGCATACTGAGTACAATGGAGAGCATCTGAAATATTTGTACACTAATGTATGCAGTATGAGAAATAACCAAGAGGAACTAGAGGCTTTGGCACGATCTCAGAGCTACAACATCATTGGTGTAAGGGAGACTTGGTGGGAATATTCCTCTGACTGGAGTGCTGTGATGGCACTTCAGGAGAGATAGGCAGGTGAGGTGGAGGGGTAACACTCTATGTAAAGGAGGGATTAGACTGTACAGCACTTGCAGTTGGGAACAACATGGCTGAGAGCCTCTGGGTAATGATTAGAGGCAAAGCTAATAAAGAGGATGTTTTCTACTATAGATCACTTGGACAAGATGACAACACCATTGTATTATTTTATAGGAATTCAGGGGAATTGCTAGATCAGTTGCCCTTGTCTTTATAGGCGACTTCAACTTCCCAGATGTTAACTAGGGACTGTCATACAACAGACTTGAAACAGGTCCAGGAAATTCAAAGAGTTGTAGCAAACAGGGTAACATCTGGCTGGCAACCAGTCAGTAGTGGTGTTCCCCGGGGCTCAATTTTAGGCCCAGTTCTCTTCAATGTTTTTTGTCAATAACCAAGACACAGGCGTTGAATACACACTAAGTAAGTTTACTGATGATACTAAATTAGAGGGGTCATTGATTCTCTTAAGGGTAGAGAAGCCTTACAGAGAGCTCTTGATAGATTGGCACACTGGGAACTCACCAACTGTATTAAATTTATCAAGGACAAATGCTGAGACAGTGTAATTTTGGATGTACGTATAGACGGGGGTACAAGAGGCTGGACTGCAGCCCTGCAGAAAGAGATCTGGGGGGTTTAATTGATGGTACGCTCAATTTAAGTCAACAATCTGCTCTGAGGGCCAAAAGGGCCAACTGTGTCTTGGGATGCACTAAGCACAGTACAGCTAACCAGTTGAAAGACACGTTTGTCCCACTATACTCAGCATTAGTGCAGTCTCACTCAGAATACTGTGTACAGTTTTGAACTCCACAATATAAGAAGGATATAAAAATATTAGAATATCTCCAAAAGAGGGAAAAAGAGATGAGCATGATTTATGAGGAGCAGCTGAGGACACTAGGTTTGTTCAGCTTATGTTGTGGGTGGAGCGATTAACTTCACTCATAAGAAAGAAGCAGTAAAATATTTATTAATATCAAACACTGATTTAACAAAGTTTGACAGTGAATAAGACTGTTTTACAAGATTCGATGGCAAGGTACACTTGGTTATTTACTGTATAGAGGACAGGGTCAGACAGAACTGTCCGGGAGACCCTCCCATTGAGTCATGAGGTTCAGAAAGGACCCCCTTGCTTTCTGAACCCCTTCTCAGAGAGGACTCTGGGTGCAGCTGGATCCAGTCCTAGTCCCAGAATTGGTCAACAGTTTCTGTCTAAAGGATTATATATGCGCAATCAATCCTTTATATCACTTAGCTAAGACTTCAAAGTTTAACATGTTATTAACCACTTAGCGAGAATCTATTGCGGCAAGGAATCTCTAGACTTCAAGGAGTAACCTTGAGAGGCATCCTTGCTCGAGGGGAAATCCTGGCGTGCAGCCACTGCTGTGCAGGAGAGCTTAAAGGGCTCTTGGGCTGTCCACTATTTATAGAGTAAGATAATTGATCTATAGTCATATTTGCATAGTAACAAAATATCTAGGTCCCCACTCCAGACAGCATTTGGCTATGTTGCCAGCCATTCCCCAAAGTCCGGGTGCAACTCATCACAAGTCCCACTCACAGTTATGGCTTGAGCAGGAGCTCGTGGAGGAAGGTGAGGAGAGCATACTGCCACAGCTTAGAGAAGAGGAGACTGAGGGGCAACCTCATGGCTGTCTACAACTTCCTCACAAGGGGGAGTGGAAAGGAAAGTGCCATTCTCATCTCTCCAGTGTCCAGTGACAGGACACAAGGGAATGGCTTAAAGCTGCATTGGGGGAAGTTCAGATTGGATATCAGGGAAAAAATTCTTCACTGTGAGGGTGGTCAAGCACTGGCACACACTCCCCAGGGAAGTGGTCATGGACTGTTGGTGTTCAAGAAGTGTTTGAACAATACTTTTAGATATATGGTTTAACTTTTAGGTTGCCCTCTGTGGAGCCAGGAGCTGGACTTGATGATCTTCGTGGGTCACTTCCAACTCAGGATATCCTACAATTCTATGAACTTCAAACTTGATTGTATAAATCTGTGGCCTTGTAAGTGGGTGGTGAACAAACAAGCAAAATCACTGCAGCCTGATTTTGAGAATGGCTGCAGTGTGAGAGAATACACCCAGTTCCTTCAGATGATTGGCAGCTGTATGAAAGATCACATAGCCTGTTGGCTGACAGGGAGGAGTTTGCCCACAGACATACCCTGTTCACCTTTTACTTGTCTCCAGACCAAGAATGTGCCAAATACTATTTGAGTTGTATGATGCCATAGTCATATGATGTACTACAGCAGGAGTCACCTGAACCTCGTAAGGAATAAGGCAAGTGCAGCAGTGATCCAACCTGTGTTGATTCCAGCGCCAAACAGTTCAACACAATACACTGTCCTGAATGACCATTGCAACAGATGAAGCTCAGTTCATGAACCAAATTAACTGAATAGACATTTGAATGGACATTTGAATGGGCGTGGCCCATAGACTAAGGAAATTATAACTGTGTATAAAACAAAGGACAGGGAAGTGGGCAGTGGTTGTTGATTAAAATGCACTGAATACTGTAGGATGTGAGTATGATGCAAATAGTATGAAATAAGAGGTGGAGACTGTACTGCATAAAAAAGCTCATCTGTCATCTCATATGGGACTCATCTATCCCATAACCTTCCCATATGGGCCTCACGAAGGAATTTGCCACAAGGCACCAATTTCCAAGTCAAGGAAACTGAGTAAACAGAGCTTCACCCTCAGAGGGAATGGCTTCTCCACTTCCTGCCTTCAGCCACCACCATCCTGCTTTCATTGCACAAGGAAACACCTCCAGAGGAGACTGCTGCCCTCCTGTAAGTACCTACTGGTGAGCCTGGTACAATGGGTACCAGCAGGTGACAATGTCACCCAGTGCCGCCAGGCTGCGGGGGAACACATTTAACTGGGAGCTGCCCTTGGGTCTGGTGCCTCTTGATCGTGGTGCCACTGGCTGAGCAGGAAGGGTGGAGGTGACACAAGCAGACACTAGGAGAAGGAATCGCTGTTGGCTGGCCTTACCTGCTGGCCTGTTCTTACACAGCAGTTCAAATGCTGAAAATGGGCAAAGGTGCTCAAAATTAATGTCCTTCATCCACAAAGCTATTGCCTTTCTTAGTGAAACAGAAAACAAGCCATGCCTTGGAGCGACTGCTGAGAGCAGAGTTCTGCCGTGCCTCTGCCAGTCTCATTGTTTCCTCCTCCAACCAGTTCTCACTATCCAGCATAATCCAACTTGTGGTTATCCTGGTGGTGACAGCACACGGCTGGTGAAAGTACCCATCAAGCCATCATCTCAGAAACCATTTTCATGCTGACGGAGTTTTCTTTTGCACATGCTTGGTCTTTGCTTTCTCTGCTGTTCATGAGGAAGATCACAGAGCTTACAAGGGGGGGGTCTTTCCAAAAATGATGCATCACCCATGCAGGGATCTCCCATCTTGTTCTTTCTCCCAAACAGCAGTTGAGCTGACAAGCCAGGCAAGAACAAATACCAGCCTGAAGGCCACCATTCACATCTGTCCCACAACAAGCTCATTGTATAGTTGAACTGATATGGACCTGTCTCCTTTTTAGAATTAATTTATTTCCTCCATGCAGGGTCAGATGAACAGTGCCCAGATGGCAGTTGGCTCTGTTGTCAAAACTCATGCTAGTTTGTGCATGGAAAGGTGTGCAGGGAGAATCATTGGATGGTTTAGGTTGGAAGGGACCTTAAAGATCATTGAGATCCAACCCCCATACCATGGGCAGGGACACCTGCCACTAGAGCAGGTTGCTCAAAGCCCCATCCAACCTGGCCTTAAACACTTCCAGGGATGGGGCAGCCACAGCTTCTCTGGGCAACCTGTTCCAGTGCCTCACAGTAAAGAATTTCTTCCTGATATGTAATCTAAATCTACCCTCTTTCAGTTTGAAGCCATTACTTCTCATTGTATCACTACATGCCCTTGTAAAAAGTCCCCCTCCTGCTTTCTGTAGGCTGTTATGAGGTCTCCCCAGAGCCTTCTCTTCTCCAGGCTGAACAACCCCAACTCTCTCAGTCTGTCTTCACAGGAGAGGTGCTCCAGCCTTCCCATCATCCTTATGGCCTTCCTCTGGCCCTGTTCCAACAGGTCCATGTCCTTCCTGTCTGAGGAAGGGGTCCCACCAGAGCGGAGCAGAGGGGCAGAATCACCTCCCTCAATCTGCTGGCCACAGTTCTTTTGACGCAGTCGCGGATGCAGTTGGCTCTCTGGGCTACCAGTGCACATGGCTGGCTCATGTTGATCTTCTCATCCACCAACACCCCCAAGTCCTTCCCCTCAAGGCTGCTTTCAATCCATTCTCTGCCCAATCTGTATTTGTGCTTGGGATTGCCACAAGCCAGGTGTAGGACCTTGCACCTGGCCTGGTTGTATTTCATGAGGTTGGCACAGGCCCATAAGCTCTGCATCTGCTTCTGGAGGCCACACTGCATGCAGAGGGTTTAGGGGGTCCCTGCCCTGCCCCAGCCGTCACTGCAGACCTGATCTGAGAGGACATTTACGTAGCTGGTCAACTGAGTGGATGACAGGAGCTTTCACTCCTCTACCGGGGCACGGTAGCCAGGGAAATGTCCCAGGGCTCTGATGATGGCAGTTTCTGGATGCTGCTGCAGAGATGTCCCTTGAGCAGAATGCAAAAGCAGCACATTTAGGATCAGGCTCTCGTGCTTTGCCAGGACAGGTGCCAACTGAGGCTGAGCACCAGATGGTTGGGATTTTGCTGTCCCCAGCGCTGGGGAGTTGTGTTCCCACCCCAGGTGGTGGCAGTGCTGGCACCGCACGGGCTCACCCAGCAGTGGGGCTCAAAGCTGTGACCACATGCAGGATCCAAACCCAATGGAGCATGCATGCTCAGATGAAAACCCTGGAAACTACCTACAAGTCCCTAGAAATCAGGGACACATCCACTTGGGATTTGAGTAAACGACTGCAAAACACCATTTTTCCAAAAGCCGCAGCAGATGTACAGCCCTCCCTTCACCCACCCGCAGGCCACGTGTCTAACACAGAACCTGCAGACCGGTCATCTATTTTTTTGCCCTCCCCTCTCCCGCACTCTGGCCAGCAGCAACACCGCGCGCCACCCTCCTCATCGCACTCAGGCAGGGGTCGGTGTCCCATAGGCAAGGAGGGCAGCTCCCACCTCCAGATCTTCCCATTT
The DNA here is from genome assembly GCF_964106895.1 of Numenius arquata. Lineage (NCBI taxonomy): Eukaryota > Metazoa > Chordata > Aves > Charadriiformes > Scolopacidae > Numenius > Numenius arquata. Next base: position 43,957,797 of record NC_133578.1, read on the forward strand.
CCAGCCACAGGCATCCACGAAGTGTGCAATCCCTCCCTCCCTCTTTGCAAAAGCTGCCAGTTCAGAGATCAAGTTGGCAGCTCCAGAAACACACCCTCAGCTTACTTCCTCACTAGCTCTTCAGGATGTAACAAAAACCACCATTTTAAGGACATGCACAGTATTTTGTGACATTTCATGTATTTTTTTGGTGCCACTACTGATATCAATATACAAAAACAATGATGAAACTTAGCAATGATATAGCTCTTTATATTTTCAAATCTCTGTACAAACATTAAACAAAGCAAGGTAGTATGCAAAACAGTCATTACTTAGAATAATCAACTGATAGGTTGTGCTTCGGTGGTGACACTGGGATAGGAACAACTGTGCTGTAATGAAAGCAAGAAATCAGAGGTAAAACAAGGTTTTTGTTTTCAAAATTGTGATTATTAATGGAGAAAATAAGTGTTAAGGACAGTATCTGAGAGTATTCTTTAATATCCTTACACCAGGTAGATAAAAGATAATGTATTCACACTATCACACAGAAAGATTGGGGAAGAATAACTGCTTAATGCAAATAATATACAGCAATATATATAAATATGTATAAATATATATTCACCCACACATTTGATCTTAAATTTGTTAAAAGGCGCCTCAGCCGAGTTACAACAAAAAAGACACTGGTATGATAACGACGAAGATATTAAAAACATAAAAAACACTGCAGTGGCCTTGACTGTGAATCTTTCCCACCAGAGAACATAAATTCTTTAAATCGTTATACCTGCTGAGGCTGGCTGCCCTCAGTACTGACAGAAAACACGGCCCTTAATTCCTCTTTTCTGGAATGATTGAAGAAAACAAAACATAGCTACTCATAAAACTCATTCCTGCACATGCAAATGATGTTGGCACAATTAATAGCCCATTTTTTAGCAGCCAACAGGGCAGCCCTTTAGCTGCAAAGGTTCTGAAAAACACCGTATGTTGACATGATCCAAGGAGAAACTCAGATTCTATCTGCTCTCCACGAGCTCTGACAGGTTCAGGATTTCAGCCACAGCTCATTTTTCTGCAGCCCCTATCGTCTTGCATTGTTCATACCACAACCAGCTCAACAGAAACAATGAAAGAAGAAGTTTAATCAGAAGCTCTGTAACAGCTTAGGCATGTGATGCTAGCAGATATAGTTAGGGAAAACTGGACCAGAGTTGTATCCACCTGGGTGTGTTTTAGGGACAAACATCTGCCTAGTGATGAAACACCACACATCCTGTGGTTGTAAGCATCCAACCTGCCTGCCACAGACCCACCAACCTTCTTCCTTGGAGGTCAATCCAAAATCGTTGCAAATACTCTGGACCAGTAGTTTCCATAAAGGAACAGCAGCAAGGCCAATGCACCCTAAAAGCCTCAGATTTACACACAGCTGGGGCCCACCTGTGCTGGGACACATCTGGGAAAGGTGGTGGCTGGAAAGCTCCTGCTGCTAAGTGGACAATTTGTTTGGCCCATGTTCTCCATCTCCTGCCCAAAGGCCTCTCCAGAGGAGAGCAGGAGGGAGCAGAAATCCCACCCCATGCCATCATTTCTGCTTTAGGAACTAGAGAAAGAAGCAATTTTGATTTCTGTGTCCTCCTGCTTCCGTCAGATGCTGACTCAGCAACAGCTGTAGCACATCAGACTGAGTCAACAGTGGCCTCCACAGAGCCAGCAGGACTGGGGTGCAGCAGGGTTCTCCCCCTGTATCAGCCCCCTCCCAGCCCCGCAGTTCTGAGTCTGGGGTCCCTTCCAAAATCCACCTCATGTCCCTGTCAAAACCTCTGCCTCTGTTAGCTCTAGGTAACCCTGGGACAAATGTCAACTCCTCTCCAAACAGGAGCGCGCCAAGGGAAGATGCAATCTTTTAAACTCAACTGAAATCACTTGGTATTAGAAAAAATAAAAAACACATGGCAATTCTGAGACAGGATAATTGTATTTTATACATTTTATTTCTGTGGGGTTTTAGGTTTTAAATAACAGTAGACATTTTTGTTCTGTATACCTGAATTGCAGTTCTTCTTCCTTTTCAGTAAACTTTGGGATAATTTTCACAGTGGATAATGATGATAAAAATGCAAAGAATTCAAAGTGCAGCTTCTCTGCAACCGTGACTCTTCCAAGCATTAAGGTTTAATTTAAGAAATTGCAAGAACAATTTTAGCTATTTAGAAAACCATTGATACTTTTTAAAAGAAATCTCAATTATGTGGTGATCACAACTGAGCAATTCTTACAATTGATTCTCAGTTCCTGGTTGGTCATTTTTTTTTAACGAGACAGCCTGGTTTCAAAAGGCAGCACTACTCTTCCATGAGACACACGTTCTGATTCATGCTACCAACCACTCTGAACCAGCAACTTTATTTCATGCATGTTTTTACTGAGAGAGCAGGATGAAATTTGGTTTTTTCCCTTGGGTAGATGGCACTCTTGGATATCACAGAACTGGACTGATGAAATGCAACACTGGCTCTGAGATCCTTAGTCTTTTAGCTGCAAGTTATTTTAGATTTAGAGGATGTACAGAGTAATAGCACACAAAAATCTACTCCTGAGTTTCCTATGCAGTAACCAGTCATGAAAAGATTTCTCGAAGATGATATCAAAACAGCCACCTGTACAGAAACCCCGCCACTGTACGCAGAGTCACGATTACCACCACTAGCTACAAAGGGGAAGCAGGCACAGCGAGCACGAGAGCTATGTGGACATCCACAACGTTGGGGGAGAACAGTTGCTAACAAACTCCTACATACAGTACACTTCACATAAAAACAGTAAGAAATAATCTATAGTTATTACCAGTTCCTGAGTACAGCCGTAACCAGTTTTCAAGTGTTAACCTTTAGGCCCAAATTTTCTTAAAACAATCCTGCAGAACATATACATTTCAAACATCTGTATTTAAAATTATCTACTTTACTAACCTACAAACTTTATTCTAGTTAGACTCTCATCTGGAGAAAAACACCTTAAATTAGATTTCAAGTATTCATGAGTATTAAAGTTGTTACTCTTTTAAGTCCTTTAAAGATCCTGAGACAAACACTCATATTTAATCAAAAATAAGGAAAAAAACAAATAATTAAAAGAACCGAAGCAGTTCCCAGAGCAGCACTGCAAGTCCCTGTGCAGGACTGTCCCAGCTCCCATCCACCCAGTCCATGCTTTTCAGACAGGAGCGCTCAGCCCCCCAGCCTGCCCGGGAGACTCGCAGCTCCCAACAGAAAGGTCAGCCACAGCATTCAGTAGCTACTGGAAGCTGAGTTGTCTCATCTATTGCAGTCGCTCCAAATTATATACATCACTATCCATATTTACTCAGGGACGGTGATTTGTGAGGAATATGGGAGCATCAGCAATCACAACTGTGCCTCCCAGCTTCTTTCCATGTATTAACTGCACAAAAAGGAACAAGCAAGTGAAGGAAGCCAAGCAGTATTTTATTGACTCCCAGAGGACAGATATGGATTGCATACAACCCTGGAAAACTTCTTACTTTTTAAAATCCCAGAATTATAAACAAGAAAACTTATTCCTCATAAGTAACCTGACACCATTCCTTCATCAAAAGGTTTTGGCATGGAACATTTTTCCTTTACAGTTTAATTTTAATCATTCATTTGAACAGCTTAAAAAACTATGTCTATAATAATACTTAAATATATTGCTCATATTTCTGACTTCATAAAAAAAATAGTTTGAGCTAACACTTACCTATTTGTCAAAGAAATCCAGAGAGACACCAACTTTTGAATGAGCACTTCAGAAAGATGGATAAAAATAACTTGCTGTAAATCCTCAACAGATTTCATTTATCAATTGACTGAGCCCCTTAAAAATGTGCATTTCATCTAATAGCAGTAATTATCTCAAGAAAATGCACATGGTGCAACCAGCTTTCCCTTGATCCTGCAGAAAGGTACACATGTACTCAACTACAGCCACACCAGAACTTCTGCAATGTGAACAAGACAAGGTTGATCTCAAAGGCAGATGCCTGACCGTTTGCAAAATCTGACCACGTACAATTAAATTCCTTTTAGTTTTAGAATAGGTCAGCCTAAGCCTCAGTCAGATGATGACTGCAAAAGCCTTGTTGGGCTGGCAGAGGTCATGGGAGCACTCTCGGTTTTAATAAGAAGCGGGCAGGATGGCTTAAGTCACCAACAAAGCTGAATTAACACAGCCTGTCTATTGCAGCTTGTAACATTGGTTCCTCTGGTGTCTCAAAAAGGCAGTAACATCTGGAAGCATCACAGTCTTTTCCAGGGGGATCAAATAGGCTGCAGAATTGCCCACCTTCCCACAGCCCTACTTGCTATATCCATAATACTGCCAAAAATGCATTGTTTGTACCTCAATGCGTTACTTCCAAGACACTAACCCAGAGGTTTGCAACTAATGCACAAGCGGTTTTCAGGCTTGATCATTTTTTGAAGTTGAAAACAGGTTCCTGCTTGAGCAATAACAAAGCAGCACTTCTCCTTGGCATTCATGATTGGCCAGAAATGGTTTTACATCAAAGTCTCAAACACCGTAAGTGTTTGCTAACCCCCCCTCAAAGATGCTGGCGCTGAGGTATGGTAACTCCAGTCACAGCTTCATGATACACAGGCTTTGGCCGTGAAGCTGGCTGAAGGGAATTCCACGCTCCGCTCCACTGCCTCCACAGATGCGCCAGCACGACTGTAAACTAGATCTCTGACCCAACGTGGGTCTAAAAGTAACCCTTGACTTGACTTCAAAGCCCTCTGCTCTTATGTTCTGTACAGCACAGGCAAGGGGCAGTGGAGCTGAAGGACAGGAACCAACAGCTAGAGCGGTGGTGCACCAATTTGGATTTGTCAGGAAAACTCCCATGTCACAAAACATCACCTTCATCATTCGCAAAGGGAACAGAGCGGATCTCTGAGATGCTCTTCGGAAAGCACAAGTGATACCTGGATGGGCAAGAGCTGACGGATGTGTTTGGACACATGCCATGTGGGCAGAGAAGCGATACTGGACATTGTCTCATCTGCTCCTAAATGTTATGTACTAAAAAGTGTTTTTAAAAGTGCCCTCTACACACTAGTTAATCAAACTGATCTCACAATATTTCCTTTCTATCTTACATTTTTACATAAAGTAGAAGTGTCTACCCGTTCAGGAAAACCACCTTTCTAAGTAATCATCAAAGCAGATGAAAGCACATTTGAGAGCAACTTACCTAATTAGCTTCATGAAGACCATCACACATGTAAAGCCAAAAGGCAATGGAATCTCAGAGACACAACAACTTGGGTGAGGGCAGATATAACTCACAGGAAAGAAGTTTTAACAACTTTTTGTCTGTACAAGAGCTTTTCATTTCTTCGAGAGCAATTAATACCCAGCAAGTGACTGTTTTTAGCAATTCAGGCTTAGTGCCCTTAAAATGAGCAATTATTTTTTTTCAACAGTCATATTACTGTTACAGTTACAATTGTGTTGTGATGAGTTCTTGGGATATACAAATCACCTACTTCTAAACAAGGTTCCTGCATGTTATAGACTAACCTATGAATAATTATTTTGCTGTTTCCAGTTACAATGGTAAAAAACCCAAAGACTTCACAATGTGTGTATATGGGAGGTAAATGTATTTTTAAAAACAGAATAAAAAGCTGCATGTTAAAAACTGGGTCACGGACTAATAAATACATACATCAAAGACATGAAATTTTCAGCAGCTGGTTTTAAAGAGCAAGGAAGTGGGGAAAAACTAGCTGTCCAGACTCCATTCTGGCTCTGTGGTCTATATGCTAGAAATATCTGCAGTTCAAAAACAAGTTAACAGAGGAGTAGAATCAGCTTTGTTACCTATTTTCTTTTAAAAATATTAAGCTACTTCCTAAAATTGTGTGGTCTAAAACCTAGACAAACTTTCATTTCTTCATGCACTTGATGACATTGAAATAAAAAAGGAGTTATTTTAACCCAGAAAAAATGAGTCATTGTATACTGTAAGGACAGCCTTACTGCAAGTTTTCTACAGTAAAAGTATTTCTAGAAATACACCAGAAATTACTTTCCCCTAACAAAATATACAATTATGTGTCAGATCATCATTGAGATTCAATACTTGGGCAAAACAGAAACAGTTACTATGAAGTTTAAAAAAAAAAACAGAGGGGAAAAAGCCCAACTCCAAACAGTAAAAAGGTGTTTTGACAGCTGTGGAGATGCCAGAAAGCAATGCTGGACACCAGGAATTTCCAGAACAACCCCCTTTCCCAAGTGACGTGTAGTCTGTGAATCAGATCGTGAGAGAAAACTGATCCTGTTCTATGGGCTTCTCCACCCAGGCTCCAAGTCCTGCCTTCAGGAATGCTTTAAACAAACACTCTTTGGCAGTTTGATACTCAGTGGCTCCTTGCTTGGTTTCGTGGTACACGTTAGGCTTGAGGATCTTTGAGCGCAAGCTGGAGGAAAGCTGTGTGGATTAAAGACAAGAAAAGGAGAGAGACAAGAAACTATTAAGCCTAACAGTTTGAGAGTTACTGAGTTATTAAAACAACTATTATTAAAATAAGGTAATTAACTACTGAGCCAAACGTTTAGGCGAAAGTAGACGAGTCCACAGTACTGCTCCTTCTGGCCGTCACAGCTCCGTACCCAGCTTCACACACCCAGCTGACCCCTCTGCTGCTGGCAAAGAGAGCCCTTCCGCAGCACCACGCCACATCCTGGCAGAGGCGCTGCTGGGACCAGCCTCACCCCTGCCTTGTGCTTTGTCTGGATTATCAGCTTCCTTTGGTGGAAGAAATCTAGACACCGGAAAACCACTGACAGATACTTTCTTGTAGCTTTGCTTTCTGAGAGGAACAGAGTGAAACCTCAGTAGGTTTGACTGCAGTGAAATGGGGATTGTCCTTCCAAATAAATTAAAACGAGAAGGCAAGCTCAAAGGAGATAGCACCTTCTATTTTCTTAGCTATAAACCAAGGATTATTAGAATCTAGCATTCATTTTGGACCAGTCATCATCAAATTAAAGAATAAGCTAAACAAATGCATAGCTTTTTTCCACTACTACATGGAGCAGCAGTTAACATCAGGCTCATCTTAAAATAGGATCAGAAAGGGTCTTCTGAATAAAGAAATCAGCACGCACAAATATTTCATTGAGAATTAAGAACTGGAAAAGCTAGCACTCTGGAAGACATACCTTTGCATGAATACGAATCCAGCGGCTGTAAAAAGCATGCTTACAAAGGCGAGATGCACGACCCATTTCATCCTTGCCGGTTGTAGCATTAATAACTTCAAGACCAGTGTCTCCTACTGTCCAGTTCACACTGAAGTTCGGTGCTTTCCCTGGTTGACGAGCTTCTGCATTGCTGATACCTGAAAGAAAAGCAATGCTTAATGGCAATAGTAAGTACTGACTCCTGATTTTTGTTTTTACTGGAGAGCAAGCGATACAGTAGAGCTACTGAAATAACATTGCTAAGCAGTCTTACAAGCGGGTCTCTTATTCCAAGGCTATTCTCCTACAGATTTTTCACCAGCTCTGAGATATCACCATGCACATCCATTGCAGATTAAAATATTTGACACAGTTATGATTTAGCCACAATTTAAGACTCATTAATGGTTGGACGTAGACCAAAAGGTTGAATTTTAGCAGCACTTTCAATCAGTAACCAATTTAAGGATTGCACAAATCACTAACCAATTTAAGGATTAACAGGGTGATTCATTAGAGTATATTATAATTAAAACAGCGACTTAGTTGCAGATTCAAGAATTACAAGATTCACACTAACTTACTAGACGGCAGCCTAAATCAAAATATGTGTATGTACACATTTGTAAATACAAAACATACAAACACACACTATTCAAGGAGCCGCACACGCACCACCCGAGTCTGTAACAGCTGGGACCAAAGTCCCTTTGCAACTCCAGATGGCTGACAGGTGCCCTTTTTGACTACACACACAGAGAAATATTTGGATCCAGTAACATATATAGACACCCACTCTCATGAAGGCTAATGCATATATTCAGACACATAGATGGGTAGAGAGGTGGGTGAGCGATACTAACCTATCGTTAAAATTTCCCTCTTCTCAAGTTTAAAGTAAATAATCACAATGCATCAGCATTCCTCAATGGGTGATAATTGAGCCTTGAGAAGGTTGACTTGCCCTGGTCCTTCAAGCCTCAAGGTGTCTGCCTGAGCAGCTCCTAACTCAGGGGAGATTCTGGTCACAGCCTGCTGCAATCCAGGAGAGCTCTAAGGGTCTCGCTAGAGTCGCTATTTGTAGGGTCTGGGATAACTGACTTTCATCAGGTATTTTTCTGGCCCGACTCAGACAATGGGATATTCTGGTACTTTCCACCAGTTTCACAGGCCCAGAACTTGCTAGATCTTGAAGTTCTGGTATCACCTCCTTTGCCAGATCCAGGTGTACTGTCAGGGGGTGATTGATTACCATTTCCATCTCCAAGCGATAGGCAATGTAGGAACCAGGTGCGTTAAGGGGTTGCCATAACGTTCAGGTCTGTTGCCTTTCACAATTCATGCCTGACTTACGTGAGGCTGCTACGTGGCCCAGGCGGGGGGAAATTGTGCCAAGCACTGAGTGGCCTAAGGTGGGGTGGAGTTGCACCACCACAACACCTCATTCTCATCCTGGCTAAAGTGTTCTCTCCTTCTGTCCTTCCTAGCAGGGCAAGCGTGCATTGCTGGAGCTGTGAGGAACCAGCCTCCTCAGTGGAGGGGATCACAGAGAGGTCTGTGGTCAGGGTCCATGGGGACAGTAACATGAGTGCCTTGCCACATCCATCTCAGGAGGATCTGGTCTTGCTTATAGGGCAAACCAATGAACTAATTATTAAACTGCAAATAATTATGAAGTAGAAAAAAAGTTGCTCTGCTCCTGCACAAGAAACTGCTGCTCTCAGAGCCCAGACAGTAGCAGGATGACCCAAGTGCAGGAAAGAGCAGATACTGTGAGGTTTTGACAGTTGTAACTCTCCAATGAATTCCCTTTCGCTCTGTTGTAAAAATTTAGGTGCATGTTGCTTACCTCATGTCAAAACAGATGTGAAACTATGAACCATGGTTATCTTTCAACAGACAGTTAGAATTGAGCTAACAACTTTGGACTGCAGTCTCTTTCAGAGAGGTTGTCCTTATTTAGAAGTGCCTACAATGCGTTTTCTCACTTTCCCTCATAAAAATGGAGTTAAGTCAGAGCAGTGGTATGAGATGGCAGGATGCCTTGCCTATATTCCAGTAGCTGTCAAGCACGTTTCATTGAAAGCTACCAATCTATTTCCTCCTTCTTACAGACTATGCCAGGGCATGGCATGACTCGCACAGGCAGCGGCACTGATGCTCACAAAGTGAGCCCCATCCCTGGCATCCTCCACAGAAAGCCAAAACTGGCAGAGTCTTTCAGCATAAATTCGGCTGTGCTTCAGCTGCCTCCCCACTCTACATGTTTGTTGCTACTTAGAGCGCCCAGAAATGCTGAACTGCATGACTCAAGAGAGGACGCGGATCATTTTGCTCAGATGTTAAATTGTGTGACACCTCTGAAATCAGGCTTCATCTCTACTGATGGAGAAGCAAAGCTACCAAAAGTCTAATCCAAGTGTGAAGCAAGGCCAGCTGCCTGTCCGGGCTGCCTAGGGCAGGTTTTATTTCCCCATGGCACCCCAATGTTGCAGAGATGCACTGTATATAATGACCACAGCACCATGCTTGAAGATCATGGTAATCACTGCCATCCATGTGCAACTCTTCTCCTGCATGTGCAACAAGACAGCGCTTGGTGCTCGCAAGAGCAGCCAGGGGCACAAGTTTGGGTTGTGTGTGCTGTGGAAAAGTTAAGGAGCACATCGCTTTTGATCCTGCAGACATTCCAGGGGTGGCAAAACTCTACTTTTAAGATGTCTCAGTTGTCTCACCGGGAGAGAACAAACGAACAGGGGATTTTTTTTTCTTTCTAATATTTAAAGATCCCATTTTACTTTAACGCAACTCTCAGTGACAGCCTAATTCAAATCTACTCTGAGGTCAAGCTAGGTCCCACGCTTTATAAAATCTAATGAATTTGTATAAACTGAACAGAAACTCACAGAATTGCCCACATTGAAAGAGACCTTTCAGATTATCGAGTCCAACCATTAACCTAACACTGACAAAAACCATCACTAAACCACATCGCTACGCACTACATCTACCTGTCTTTTAAATACCTCCTGAGATGGTGCCTCAACCACCTTCCTGGACAGCCTGTTCCAATGCTCAATAACCCCTTCAGTGTAAAAATTTTACTTAATATCCAATCTAAACTTCCCCTGGCACAACTTGAGGCCGTTTCCTCTTGTCCCATCACCTGTGACTTGGGAGAAGAGACCGACCCCCACCTGTCTACACCCTCCTTTCAGGGAGTTGTAGAGAGCAAGAAGGTCTCCCCTCAGCCTCCTCTTCTCCAGGCTGGACACCCCCAGCTCCCTCAGCCTCTCCTCACAAGACTTGTGCTCCAGACCCCTCACCAGCATAAGCATTGCAGCAGGATGCATTTCTTGCTGATACTTGAAACACAATCTGATAAACAAAGTTAAGGCAACCTCAGGCACCCATGTGCAGGACTGGCTTGCTTGGCGCGGGTCTCATGGCACCTCTGGGCCCAGCACTGAGAGCATGTGAGATCTGTGAGGTCTGAATGACACAGCAAAATTCAGGTTTTTTACTATAATCAATTCCTCGTCTAATAAATAAGGAATAAATAATGAATAATAAATGAAAAATGAAATGAATAATAATGAATAATAAATATTTAATTTTGAAATATCAATTATATTGAACTTTCTGAAGCTGTTGTATTTTTATGCTTGGTTTACGTCAACATGGTCACTATGACTGATAACCACTAATTAAGTGAATAAATAAGTAACAAAAAATAACCCTACCGTTTTCCATTTTCTTAAAATATAGGCCAGAAAAATTGAGACTTGGAACAAAAGTTTCCTGAAGAGCTCTTTTAGGAGATTTAGGAAAGATGCATTCAGGAGCTGAAATACAATAGAGGTACCTACATCATCTGCAGGATCTACATCCACCCATCTGTAAATTGGTGAGCAGGGGTGTGGGATCCACACACTGACCAACTTGGGAGGGTGGAGAGAGAGAACAGGAGCAGGATGAGGTGGCCGAGTGGTGAAGGCGATGGACTGCTAACCCATCGTGGGTTCGCAATCCCACCTTCGTTGGGACTTTTGCTGCCGCCCCGACTTCTCCCACGCTGCCCTGGAGCCACAGCGAAGCCGTGGACTCCTGGGCCAGGACCACACAGGGGCTGCGAGGAAGCAAGACCAGCCTCTACAGCACCGCCCCCCCACCCCCGCCATCCAGCACGCTCGGGTATTTTACCCAGGTATGTATGGTTGGGCTCGGTGATCTCAGAGGTCCTTTCCAATCATGATGATTCTGTGATTCTGAGAGGTGCAGGGTGGACAGTGGCTGAGCAGGTACCATCAGGAATATCCTGCAAGCAATACTTGAGGGAAATCCAGCAAGAACGGGGCTTTATGACGAGTCAAAAAGTCCTCATCACAACTTCTGCGATCCTTTTGAGCAGTTGGCACTGAACATATGCACCACACCCTCTGAAAACTGGAGCTGATCACGCACAATGCCTGTGCCACTGAAGTCCAAATACTGCAGAGCAAACGCTGCTGCTCCGTAAGTCACGCAACACAAGGCTCGCACCTAAACACCTAATAAATTGTAAATTTTGGGTGCACAGAAAACAAATCCCAACCCTGAGTCTCCAAAAGCATATAAATTCAGGCTGCTTTTGTGAAGCTTATGTGAAACAGACCCATGCAGACAAACCTCTTAATCAAAAATTGGTTTTACCAAAACTACTGAGGGAAGATGGACAAGAAACTGCCACCACATGACAAGTGGGTCAGTCATATTTTTTCTTTAGCTTAGCACTATCTATACTACTACCTTTGCTTTTGTTCCATACACAACTGAACAAGTTCAGTGGTCAGATACAGTTCATCGAGTACTGCAAAACACCATTTGCTCCTTGAGCCTGCTCCTGCCCCCTCAGCCCCCCAACAGCTGTGACATCACAAGCACCCGCAGAAGCAAATCAAAAGAAGATGAGGAAGTTGAAGATCCAGCATGCACTGCGTTTCCATGGCAATCACACAATTGCATTTCTTAGGTTATTTTCATGAATGAAACAAATAGAAAAACCTCCAGACTCAGAATTTCAAATATCTTAAATAACAACATCCTATTCAGCTGCTTAATTATCTGCATGAACCCTGCAGAGATGGCAAAGGAGTCCCTGAAGATGGATCACAGGTAGCACAGACAGGGAATAAAGGTGATCTCAAAAGCAAAGTGCCTGACAACACTTTAGGTGGATCATATCTTCCCCCTCAAAATCTAGACATGAACATAGCACAACAAGCTCAAACTAGTAATGGGAGAGAAAGCTAGGAGAGAAAGCAAAATATATTATTCTCCTTTGAAAAATGATATAACAGTTATTTAGCAAACATCGCTCAGAACTTAGTGTTGAATATTATTATAATGGGCTATAATAAGCAAAAGCAAAGGTCACAGCTCTTTGTGCTAGCGCTTCTTGAAAGTTCTTCAGACACTGGAACAGGCTGCCCAGGGAGGTGGTTGAGTCACCATCCTTGGATGAGTTTAAGAGTCGTTTAGATGTGGTGTTGGGGGATATGGCGTAGGGAAAAACTTTGTAGAGTAGGGTAGATGGTTGGATTCGATGATCCCAAGGGTCTTTTCCAACCTGAATGATTATGATTCTATGATTCTGTGATTCTTTGAGGACACAATTCAAAAAAAGCTTCATTAAAAAGGAGACAGAGAGCTGAAAAACATCAATGTGATCAGGAGGATAAAGGTACCAAGGAAACAGCCCAAAAAATCACCAAATGTTCTGCTGAAGGATTAATTTTTGTTAAAAAAATAAAATGCAAATGTAGACAGCAGTCAGAGGAATGCTGAGGCATGATCATTTAAAATAACCACTCTTGCCATGGTGATTGAAGTCTCCTTGTGTACAAAAAACAAATGCATGTTTTGTGAAAAGGGTGGGTGGGTTCCCAGGCTGGAGCCCCTCTTCACAGGCAACATGCCAGAGGAGCCATCTCAAATTGAGGACCAGTAAAAGTAGTTCTAGGATATGTGTATGAAGTAAGGAAACACCAATTATGGGACCCAGACGATATTCAACTACCTTCAAGGAAACTAAAGAAGAGGCAGCAGGAACAGCAGTCATAGTACATAACCACTCATCAGAAACCATGCAAGTTCTTCAGGATGAAAGGTGGCCAATGCAACTCCAATTTTTAAGAAGTTCAGAGGTGTGCCATGTTTATTTACCAGTCAATAAACATGACATCTCCACCAAGAAGGTTGCAGGCTGAACATGAGCCATCATTGTGCCCAGGTGGCCAAGAAGGCCAACAGCATCCTGGCCTGTATCAGGAATAGTGTGTCCAGCAGGACTAGGGAAGTGATCGTCCCCCTGTACTCAGCACTGGTGAGGCCTCATCTTGAGTACTGTGTCCAGTTTTGGCCCCTCACTACAAGACAGAGAGTGAGATTCTGGAACGGATCCAGAGAAGAAGCTGGTGAGGGGTCTGGAGCACAAGTCTTATGAGGAGAGGCTGAGGGAGCTGGGGGTGTTCAGCCTGGAGAAAAGGAGGCTGAGGAGAGACCGTATTGCTCCCTACAGCTCCCTGAAAGGAGGGTGTAGACAGGTGGGGGTCAGTCTTTTCTCCCAAGTAACAAGTGATAGGACAAGAAGAAATGGCCTCAAGTTGCACCAGGGGAGGTTCAGATTGGATACTGGGAAAAAATTATTCACAGAAAGGGTTGTCAAACATTGGAACAGGCTGCCCAGAGATGTGGTTGAATCACCATCCTGGTGAGGTATTTAAAAGATGTGTATATGTGGTGCTTAGGGCCATGGTTTAGTGGTGGTTTTGTCAGTGTTAGGTTAATGGTTGGAATTGGTGATCTTAAAGGCCCCTTCCAACCTAGACGATTCTATGATTCTAACTACGATACGCACTACTGGGCACAGGTGTAAATACAGCAATACTGGGAACGACTCAACAAAAAACTGCCTTAGTAACTGAACACTGGAAGCGGCCAGTGTGAGACTAATTCTCAGAGAGCCCAGGGTGTAGGCAGCCTGCACACTCAATGCCTACCTTAAAAACAGACTTAAGGAAACCTGGACAAAGACAGTCTGTTGGAAAGAGCGAACACAGCTGAAGAGCCTCGAGCTCTGTGCAGACCCGAAGAGTGTGTATATGGGGAAAAAAATGAAGTTAATAAGATTGTAGCTTACAAGACTGGGTACTGGGCAATAAAAAGGTAGATGAAATTCCTCGCAGATAAATATTAGGTAATACATATGAGGAAAAACAAAGCAATTTTGCATAATGAGTGCTGGACCTGGAGCTGGATATTAGAATTCAGGAATGAGTTTTAGTTTCTAATATTTGGTTTTACCAAAAAGTCATGTCAATGATCAACAGCGATCAAAGGAAGCAAAGTGACTGTTTGGAATTTTTATTGAAGGATCATGGAACTGAACAGAATATCATGATGCCACCACATAAATCAGTACTCCTGCCTTATCTTGACTATCAGGTGCTCACTAGCTCAAAAACGTGATTGTAAAACGGAAGGGATGATCCTTACGTGGAAAGGTCTTCATGCAATTACTGCTTCCTTCTACTTTTCACTGCCTAACTACCTGTTGGAAGGAGTATTGGGTTAGATGGTTCATACCTTAAGGTCTTGGTCTTACTTAAGACAGTTCTTATGCTGGTGACAGGATAATCAGCAGATGTGACACTGCTCCAGGATGTTTCATCCAAGGACCAAAATAAGAAATACCTGTCAGCAGCACCATAAGGAATGGATCAAAATCACCAACAGTGTAATTTCTGGCAATACTCTGGTAAAAGACAGGAAACTAGATAAACTAAATCATAAGAAACTATCAACTGACTGGACATCAAAACAGGGAAAACTTTGCCTGTTTAATATTACAATCACAGCTAAGAAAAAGAGGCATTGTCCACAAATGCAGAGGCTACTGCAGGGTTCGGAGACGATTGAGTAGCCATGACGGACAAGAGAACAGATCAGGGCCCAGCCTGCTGTCTCCTTTGTGGTCACAGACCCAGTGGATACCATTAGCCCAGGTCCTCAAGGCAGGGGCATCTGAGCACACCTACCAGCAACAGGAACAGGACAGATGCCTGATGAAATTTGGTTCACGCTAGTTGCCTCCAGTGAAGAAGAGCTTGTGATGAAACTGAGTTTACGCCAGTTACCTGCAGTGATGAAGAGCTTGTCGTTGATATGTAATGGGCTCTCTTATATTTAATGACTTCTGCTCCCAAGGATTTTCAAGGGCTGATTCTCTGATTTGCTGAGCTCTGCCACCCTACTTCCACCCCGGGTTAAAATCTTCATGCCCGCCTCCCACAATGGCTCCAAAAAGTCTGTGCAGATTACCCTGCAGACGGGAACTTTGTTATTGGTTGATTTATACAATCATCCTCATTCTATTTGATTGAGAAATCGATCCCTTTTCAGATTATTCTAGAAAGTCACAAGATTCAGACTTGTCTTCTCTTCAAGTGAGCTGCCCAGTTCTCAGGGAGAGCTCATGTGCCCTCAGTGCTGTGGTGCTAAAGGCATCCTGAAAGGCTGGATCCTGCAACCAAGGCTTCCAAGAGTCAGCATGGGGAGGGAGTTTTCCACCAACATATGGGTTTCCTGCATCCCCTAGCTGAAAACCAGCAACTCTGGTATGCATGTTCACATTTAACTTGCTGGCAAAAGGAGGTATAAGTAGAAAATCTATGAGGAAAGAAAGATGATGAAAAGAATTTTTAGCAGTAGATAACAATAACTCAGTCTGACTTTGACTTAATGCAATTGTCCCTGCAGAGATAAAACTCGTTTTATGAGAGGAAAACCCCCAGTTTTTACAGTACTTTCCCAGCTAAACAGCTGAGACAGTGGGGAAAGACAGCTATTTCTCTTTTAGTTCGTCCGTCTGGTAGTCACCATCACAGAGTTGTGTGTGTGGTACCAGGAGGAACATAGAATTGGGGACAGGTAATTCTGTAGTGCTTATTCCAGGTAAGAATACACTATAAAATGTGTGAATCAAAGAGCAGATGGGTAGCTACACAAATGCCCCAGCTGAATCCAACAGCATGGGTCAGAAGACTAGCTTTCAAGACTGAAGAAAATCAATCAACACAATTCTCTGCCCAACCTCCCAAACAAGTTTTCGGTACGTTTCTGAGATGCATTTTCATGAAAACTCAAGAGCTGAGAACGTTTCTGAGCTCCCTCTACTGCTCAGTAAGTCCTGGCTGAACTGTTTAAATAGATGGTATTATTTCATGGCAAATAGATGATATCATTATTGCAGAAAGATGATTTTTAAGAAGACAAGGTACTATTACATCGTGTGAAAAGAATAACAAAAACTTCTCCTACCCCACCCCAAATCACCTGCTTTGAAGAATTGATAAAAATTCCCCCAAATCAGGCAGAAACAGTCCATACATCAGCTACAACCCCCATACAACACTTTAATATTTGGTACTGTGAGTGTTGTAACTATTACTTATTTGCTAATTTAAGGAAAAATACGTTAGTTAACATTTTAATATGTCCTAGTTCAGAGAATCCTTATTAATTACCTTTCTTATTTAAAATGGTGGTTGTTCAATAGGCTCTTTTCCCCACTCCCTCCCTAAATCTAACTTAAAAATTCATGTCAAGCTTTAAACATGCTTTAAAATACTCAGCTTTTTTTTTTTCCTGAAAAATAAACAGACACATGCCAAAAGCCAAGCTCTACAGAACAAAGCAATGCACACAATAAGAGGGAGCATATGAGATTTCAGTTTTAAAGCTTTCACAGCATTACTGTAACTAGCAGTTTTAAAATTTAAGACAGTTTAAAACTTTCCTTTGAAAGTCACAGCTCAATTAGATATTATGACCCGTTAATTCAAAGACCATCATTCCTGCCCCACTAGAAGCTAGGATCAGCGCAAAGCCAAAGAACAGTACTTAAATGTTAAACAGCAACTGCAGAAGACAACTGCTAACTACACCAGCTGGGGCTTGCCATATTGCTGTCTGTCAGATACATTTAATACTCTATTAAAAATATTCCCAAAGAATGTGCCACCAGGCTCTGAATGCAGCATTTGTGCATTAACCTACAAAGTGGAAATTAAAATATTATGATTATTAGGTCATGCAAACAAGTTGGCTGCCATGCTAATTAAAGCCAATGCTGCATCCAACAGAGATTGACGACAAAAAGAAAATACAACCAGTGGCAGCTGAGATGTTCTCTCCATCCATTTTTAGTTGGTTATTGATCTAGAAATTGTGAACCAAATGTGTCTATCTTGGCATACTGATTAATGACGTGGCTGTTCAATAAATATCTGCAATGGCAAGAGAAGTGACAGTGAGAGCTAACACACTGTTTCATGGGTGGGACAAGATTTCAGTATGCTGGGGCCTTCAACTTGCCTCACATATTGCTAGGGCATGCTCCAGAGAGCAATCATGTGGAACTGCATTCAAAGGTTCATATGCCAGTTCTTTCCATCTTTTAACTCATGAAGGGTCCTTGCTATGGTATTTCTGACTGAGTACCTATGTTAGGTTTAGACAATAACTTCCCTCTTGCAAGCAGAAAGCAGTTTACTCACAGTACATAATTTGCCAGGTTCTGAGAACTGCAAAATCACATTGCTACTGGAACAGACTTAGTTACCGGCACGGCCTTCTCCATTAGATACTTGCCACTAAGTAAAGGTCTGTTGAGTGTATAAAGAGGTGGTAGATCTTCTATCTCTGCTATCCTCTGGTATACGGCTCTGGATAGATGATCCCCATGATATAAACTCCCCAAGATGATGCTAGAGAAGTAAATTGGCTCCACAAAGAGGCTAAGTAAGGCTCCTTGAATACCCAATACGTTCCACCTAAGAGGGAGGGAAAAACAAAACA
Organism: Numenius arquata; assembly: GCF_964106895.1. NCBI lineage: Eukaryota > Metazoa > Chordata > Aves > Charadriiformes > Scolopacidae > Numenius > Numenius arquata. The sequence continues at coordinate 43,975,944 of NC_133578.1, forward strand.
AAAAAAACAAAAAAAACACTTTCTTTTTAATGGAACAAGTAACATCTGCCAGATATAACAGCAGTCAATCACAACGGACCAGACTTTCAACCCTTTCTCTTGACCAGCACATGACTATGGTAGCATAGCTGTGACACCTGCCAGAATTTCATGGATCAGCTTATGGCATGCTCAATGAAATCCTGAGTAAGATGACCTATCTGGCAGGTCTACTGTCAGCATCCACTTCAGGAGCGAACTCCATAACTTTACTTCCCCACTAACATGTCTGGTGATGCATCTTCCAGCATCTCTAATTCTCTAATTCCAGAGATAGATAGGATCATTCAGCTGGAGAAAGTCAAACTGTGAGATCCTCAGTTAGAAACAGTAGATGATGCCTCCAAAAGACACCTGGCAAGAATGCAAGAAGGATTGTGTGTGTCTGCAAGACCTCAGCACCTCATCACCATAAGGGAAATGTTGTCCTTGACACTCTAGCCAAACTGTCCACATCCTACTCCTAGAAAGGACCTAAGTAGTTGCTTGCAATATCCATGGGCAGGGAGAAAACTCAATCTGAAAACTGAAAATATGCAAAGACAGCGTATACTCTTTGCTCACTTTAGATGATTCATGGACTCCAACCATAAATCCATCTGCACCACCACAACCCACACTGGGTCAGGTCTGGTGGCAGGGATATAGCATGCATAGGAGCAAAGTACTGAAGGTTTTTTTGTAGCTATGTTCATTTGATCAAGCTTTGACTCTTAATCTGTATGTAACACTCATGCAAATTACTTCTTAAAACCTCAAGGTCCCCTTCAGAGTATTTTCACTGTCCTTGTCTCTGAGATTCACTTGCAAACAGCTTAGTACTATTAAAATACCATACTTGAGTACAGCTCAACAATGAGACACAAGCAGCAGGAAAGTTTCTTTTGGTGCTTGAATAAAACAGATGAGTACAATGGAAGCTCTCATGCTCATATAGAATGGTTGTCCTCATTGAAAGGCCCACCTGTCCTGGTTTGAGGGACACAGGCCTAATTTCTATTCTAATGGTTGGGAAAACAGCACTTTTAGAAGTCTGAATTTGTGAAAATATTTACTTCATAGCCAGCTATGGTATGTGGGTTTCAAGGTCTCAGTGCTTTTGAGTTAGCCAGGCACGGGGATGAGGAGGAGCAAGACCTAGGCACTTGACCCAAGCTGGCCAACAGGATTATTTCATACCATGAACATCATATTCAATATAAATTAGAAAGCTTGCTGAGAAGCCCTCTTTTTTCTTGATGGCTGTGATCCCAAGTACTCCTTGCCGCAGTGCCGGAGCCCTCAGCCCTTCCCTTCCTCCTGAAGACACAGTGCTCGCCGTGTCCCACATTTGCAGTCCCCTGATGGAACGGGCTGAGTATAATCCTTGTATATTTTATATTTGTATTGGGATCAATATTGGTTCTTTAGTGTTATTAATGTTAATTATCTAGTCTTATTCTATTAAATCTGTTTGTATTTCAGCCCTTGGGTTTCCTTGTTTTTTTCCCCTGATTCCCCTTCCCGGGTAACAGAATAATTGTCTAAACAACAACAAGTTGTTGTGGGTTTCTCAAACCATAACACTATTCTAAAACAGGTTGCAAGGTTCCCCTAGGAAAACGGGGAACTTTGATGTTGCTGACTGTGTTTCTTGCAGCTTGTGCTGGGATAGCACGGCTACACATCATTCTTACTTCAGGCTAGAAACTATATAGCACAACTCCTTCGCTACTGCAAAAACTGAACTACACATGCTGGCTACAAGACTCACAAAATGTTTTTAAAAAGGGTAAAACAAAAATTGCAATCCAAGGAAACATTTTCTTAGCATATCTTTACTGAGGATGAAAATGGAGGCAATGCGCATTAGCTGTCATAGTCATAAAAAAAGATGGCCCTAATGAATGAGTACAAATACTGTACTAGTAAAAAATAAGGCATATTCTACATTGACTAAAGGCATATTTTGTATAACACTGAAAATGCAATCAGCACTTAAATGACAGAGTAAAGATATGAAGTGAAAATGATTGCCTACACGCCTTTCTAAGGACCTTACCATGATTAGAATTTTGTAAGCACGGGGTATTTCACGTACTGAATGAATCACAACAGTATTTTCTTGTTATTTGCAGTATTGCCTACATCAAGCATAGAGAAACATATGGACTGCTGCAAATACAGATAATATCATGGAAGAATTATCTGGAAAGAATTCAAGACTAAGCATTGCGAACTGGGTCTTACAATCGTATCTGAAACGTGCAGACACACAATCCAAGCTTCCTTCAGTGAGACACATCACATTTCACAAACAGTGCTTGAATGACAGATGGACATTTTTAAAAAGGCCAAAGCATTCCTCTGGCAAGCCCTAGCTCCCTAAATAAAACTTTTTCCAAACCTTTTTCTTTGCTTCAGTCTTCAGTATTTCCAGAGCTTGCGTTTTGCTGCTTCCTCCCACACTTGGTGGCCTTCTCTGGCACAGAAAATGAAAGCTGAAGTTTGTCTTGCTCAACTTCTTTTGATTAAAGTAAGAGGAGCATGGATACCTGAACAAGCTTCTGCAAGGTGAACTGTATAAACTAGTATTACAAGAGCCACTCTGTGACTGCCCACACGCCTGCTGTGTTGCTGGGTTGTGCTGCATCACATTCACCCCTGTGGTGTATGTTCATGATTTGGAGCAGCTGGCTCACTGCAAGGACACAGTTTGCAAGAAACCATTCATACAACCAAAGCCTCAAGCTCTTAGTACTGATTAGGCAGGGTTGGATAGTGATTAGGTTTATAAAACTAGCCTTAAATTTCAATTTGATAAAAGAACATATACGTAGCCATAGAAACATACTTGTATCAGAAACTGGTAGTAGCACAGAGATAAACATGAAACCCAAATGAAATTCTGCAGATTGTAACACAGTCAAAAGGAAAGATTGCACAATGACTTTCTTGTTGTTCCTTTTTTATATTGTATTTCTTCCTGTCAAACCATAAATTCTTACTTCTATTAGCATGTACACTAAAAACAACCTTCAGAGATATGAACTGAGAAGAAACTACACCAACAACATGCATCAAAAGGCAACAGGCATTGCCTCCTGAAATGGTAAAAGTGCCTCATCCAGCTTACAAGCACAAATTGTCAGTATACGTGCCAACAAATGCTGTCAATCTGGTACTAAAGTTTACTGAAACCACAACTTCTTTTGAAGTTAATGGGCCAAATTCTGTACTTCACTATAAACTGCAAGGTGCAGAGCAGAAAGAGCAAAAGTTATTACAGAAAATGTTATCAGTGTTGCCTTTCCAGTGAAACAATTAAGCAAAAGATTTTTTCTTCACATGAAAAATAGTATCAGAAAAGGGTTAAGTAACTGAAGTGACTTAAATCTAGCTTACAAACTCAAACATTCCAAGGCTCTGATGTAGTTGGTAACACAGATATGAACCTTTCCACACTGCAGTAGAGCAGACAGACCCTGGCTGCAGCTCAGTCCTCATTTAGGAGCTTTTGATGGCTCAAGAATGTGACAGTGGAAGATAACTGTCCCAGCACTAATTCAGCAGTTTTAATCTCTTCTGCACCCACCACTGGCAAAAACGCAGCACTCCCACATAAAGTTATCTCATCTTGGGTCCAGTCGTACTGGGCAGATCACAGAGCAGACTAGACTCATGTAGTATCTTTTCTCACCATTAAAGCAGGAAAATGGTAACCGAGAAAAGCACTAAAGCACCAGCATAAGCAGAATACAGGAATGCTGCATCATGCCAATGGCCATACTAAAACACCTAAAGTACAGCGCATAGACAAGAGATTTGCTGAAGGGGAAGAACACTCCAGCAGGCAAGGAGACACCCTCCAACCTAAAACTTCCCACTGGAAAAAATCCAAGATGCTTGTCTCAGCAGAGCATAAAAGCAATGCCTCTTGTGACAATATTTTTACATAGTCTGAGTGTTCTAGTTTTAAGTCACTACAAGAATTTTCTTTCATAACCTTTATAAAACTTTAAAATAAAACTGACACTTAAAATATAAGCTTTTATACCAATATAAAGCACGAGCCACAGGATTTAGGTCCAGACTACCAGCACTTGCATGTAAGTGCCTTGATTTGAGCTGGGGGGCTAGACCGCATTACAGTTATTGGTGATTTACTCAGCTGCTGAGTAAGACCACGGTTGTTGGGCTGAACCCCATCAATGAGTCGGCCACCTAATGCCAAGGAAACTGGGACACCTGGTGCGGATGGGTACACCTGCAGCCAAATGCCAGCCATGTGTTCAGTAGCCTGCAATACTCTTTTCACCTTCAACTCTGCAGTCCTGCAAGTGATGCACAGAGCAAAGAAAGGCAACCTGACATGATGCCAGAAAGTTCAAAGGCATATTTACTCATCCTGAACTGGCTCTTTGCTTTGGAGCTCCCTTTTGTGAGACATATGATCATTTAAAGTCACCAAGCACTTCAGTTCACTCTCTACTATGGGCTCATTGAGGTGATATTTAAGCCCTACTATGTTGACAAGGCAACAGAATTTCTGAAGCTTTTCCAGCACTAGCTAGAAAAGTACATGAGAAAAAAAAAAAAAAAAAGCATGAGAAGGGAAACAAAAGCTGCAAATCAAGACTACAGCTCTCCTTTTTCCCCAGACCAGCCAACCAACACATCGCAATGGCCCTTACTAGCACCTGGATTAGGAGGTTCAGTGTTCCCATCACTACAGGTATGAGATACTGCTGCTTTTCTGGAACAAGGAAAAAGAAACTATAACTTTATCTGGGCACTGAGCAGCTCCAAACAGTTAAAAAACATAAGGAGGATGATGGTCAACGCATGCTGTAATCTGCTGCTGCTATAAGGTGTGAAGTTGTACCCCATCATCTCTCCAGCACCAAGCCTGACTGAAGAGGACTCTGCCTATCACCACCTTGTTCCTCCTCAGTCTGCTGATTTTATTGCTTGTACAGCTCTCCATAAAGTCAGATTGGTGAAATGAGTCAAGTTTTTTTTAAAACAAAACAAAATCCTGGCCTTGTATTTTGAAGAGGTAGCTTCTCTAGTTCAGTTTACAGCATAGCTCCACAAACAACTGCGGGACCACTGACAAGAGGCAGGGAGATGGAGCATGCAGGATGGGTGCAGCACCTGGGCATGGGTGCTGGGAGTCTCCTAAAACACTTTCTCCATCAAAGAATACACTACCGAAAGCACTCCCAAACCCAGCTGAAAGTTAGCTTGCTTTTAGAAAGTAAATAGGCACTGGATGCTTTTTCCTGCAGAGAATCTTACTGATTTCAGCAGGGCCACTCTGCTGGGCAAAATGATGCAAGATGGAGCAAACCGTGTGAGAAACAACAAATTACATCTGGTCTGACATATAACACGTATCCTTTTAGTAACCTCTTATTATTCCTCTCTAAACTCCTGATTATTTCATATATGCGTATATTCACAGTTTGCAATGAGGAATAAATAACACATAATTACATACAGTTCTCTTATTTGATATGAGGTTTATTATTTTGCTGAGAAATTTCCATCAACGTTGTACCAGCAGATCATCTTTTTTGATGAAGTCTTTTTCTTATATAAAAGCCCTGCTTTCCATTGAGTATTTCTGTTAAGCATGAAAAATTCAGCCATCTGAAAAATTTTAGTTGTGAATCAAAAACTACTTCAATGCAAAAAAGCTGCTGAGATGTCTCCCTGGGAGTATAGCTTAGGGTGCCTTGTATCCCCACGTTGTTCTTCAGTTCACAGTTTAGCTTAGCTCCAAAAGACCAAATTTTGCCTGTCACCAAGATTTTGCCATGTCTTCTACCTTGTCTATGAAGTAATCTTGTGCCCGAGCTTCCAGAGAAATGCTCTTTCAAATCACTACATCTCACCACCTTCACAGACTATACCCCGATGATGGCCTTTGTAGATTTGTGCACATGAATCGTGTGACTACAGAGGACACTCTCTGCATAGGGTGCTCAACTGAGGTTTTATAGATGAGTACTGGGCAGATCATGATCTGCTTGCTGTGGACACCCATCCAGTGGGGCTTTACTCTCGTCCCCTGGCAGAACAAACGGGCAGAGCTGACTTCATTCAGCTAACCGCAATCTGGTTTCTTTTCCGATTTTAAATCTGGTTTCTCTTTGTTTCCTTAAGAGACTAACTGAATCTCTATGACCAGTCCATGCCTTTCACGAGCCACAGCATAAACAGGCGGCAACATCTTTACAGGGAGTGGACTCAGAGCTTCTTTTACATGAAGTGGCTCAGTCAGCAGCCCACACTGTAAATCAGTAAGTGTAAGAAGTCCACGGTCTTTCACACATCTTTTTATTTATCCTGAGGTCAGATTTGCAATTACAGACAAGAGGATCTTTTTTCCCTTCTAGCTGTACCTAGGCTGGCAATCACACAGCCCTGAGATGTCCCAGCTTTTCTTAACGTTGCCTGGATTTGCTGCACCCTGGTAAGCCTAGGTCAAGACTCAGGTCTCTGGTTTGAGAGGTTACATGATGCTACATCTTGGGCAGTGGTTTCCTACTACCTTCCCCCAGGTTTTTTACCTAGGTGTCACACAGCCACCACATATCAAAGTGAACATATTCACATCAGCCATTGTCACTTGGGTAAAGAACTGGTGAGAAGAACTGCCCTTGTTATTCCTGTTCAGAAATCACATTGCTGCTGCCACGGAGCTTGTCACTGAGGAATAACTCTCAAACTTGAAGACAGCTGGATGGGCATGGACATAGCTGCAGAATATGCAGCCTTCAGTGAGCATGCCTGGGATTTTAAGATGTGCTTGTGCAGCTTCATCAGTCCCAGAAAACTAGTTGGTGAGGTCAAGACGACAAAGCCATCGGGGAACTAGTGAGAAAGACTGAGTTACAAACATCCATTCGGATTTCCCATAAGCACAAAATGAGGCCAGTTCATGGGACATGATGTTCTCTCACATGAAATATTATCAGAAATAATTTTCCCCTTCTTTAGAGTGGAAGAGCACCAATGACTTCCCCTTTAAAAATGTGACCTAATGTTAAAGCACTTCTCAATTCCTATAGTGTTTCTAGCAATGAAACAGGATGAAAAAAAATTTCCCTCTTCTCAGCAAGACATTAGCCACAACTGGAATGTTTCACATAAAGTTAAATAATTATTTGAGGCCCAAAAAATTTAAAATTAATGTGGCCAGGAAAACACATCAAAAGGAGAATGACAAAAATACATATAATATAGTACCACGGAACAAGGTAAGGATACATTTTAAAAAAGTGCACGTATATTAATGTCCCAAACCAGTTACTCTGGTCACAGAAACCACCCTAACACCATACTGCAGTGCCACTAGGGACTAACAAACTAGGATATTCCTCTTCTAATGCTTTTCACCCAAATGGGATTACACTCATAGCCATGTTCCTCACAATTTCTCTTGGATGTTGGTACCAGGCTCAGGAAGGTGCCTGACCGCACACTGCAACAAAGCAATGAGTCTGGAAATAACAGTTTGGATTATACATATAATCCACACAGACGAAGCTGTTCAGAGTTTTCCTGCCTGTGCAATCCTGCACCCTGAATTTAAGCACGTCTTTTCCAGGCTGGGACTGTGAACCTTTGGGAAAGCTCAGTGGAAATTCACAGGGCTCAGGCATACTAGAGGACTGACTGCTGGACACTACAGAGCAATGCATTCGTTCAAATGTAAATGGACAGAACATGGTCATAAGTGTCAGGGAAATGTAAAAAAAAAAAAAAAAAAAAAAGAAAAGGAAAAAAAGAGTATGAAAATTTGGGCCTCCTTACCCGTCATACAGTCTTTGTTCTGTGTCAAGGGGTTCTATTTGCTTCCTTCATGGACACAAACAAAATTATTCCCATTAGCCCCAAGGAGAGGTGACAGCTAGCTACGCAAGCGAGAGATGGATTCTGTTCTGCATCACACAAAATCAACAAAATAGTCAAATGTGTTCTAGCTCAACAACTGTCTTCATTTTTTTTTTTATTTGCAGTAGCAGCAATGATGACGTGATAGAAGTCAAACGCACATGACACAAATATCGTGTCGGGTGGTTGGGAGAAGCCCCTGGCACGAAGCTGGAAAATTTATTTGGCGACTTTTATTACAAATATTATAATAAGAAATTGAAATGTCAATTTTGTATAGTTACCTTTCAACATCCCCCTGTCCTAGCTTCTGAAAGGCCCTATCCATTTATGTTAGGGGGGCTTAAAAGAAAGTAAAACATCTTCCTTTAGTAGAGATGCTGATTACTCAAGACAAGACTGGATGAACAAAGCAATTACATGATCTTCCTCCTGTATGTTTGATTTGGCATACACAGTTCACCAGAATAGTTCCAACTTAATACACTTAACAAATTTTTCATCAGACTAACTGTAACCTGATGAAACAGCAGAGCTATTTTAATTAAAAAATAATTAAAATATCATCAGCTGAAAAACTTGGCTTTTCTCATCTATTTTGCAAGAACACAGAGGCTGCAAACACACAGACTCTCTTAAAAAAAATTACGTTGCAACTCTCCCATACTTCTGATACTTGTTAAAGAGTACTGCTGCTAAAATTTTGGGGGGGTAATCATTTGTCCATTTACAATTTTGAACAAAAAAAATATCTCTCAATCTTTGTCAAAAAGTACAGCAAAGAAGGAATCAGATAAAATATTAATAAAAATGCTAGTATTGGAAACAAAATATTTAATTGCAGTAAAAGTTTTAAAACAGAAATTAAAATAATTTTAAAGTTAAAAAATGAAAGTGCCCATCAATTAAGATTTTTTAGCTGGAACACTTTTTCCCTGTATAAAATAATACAAATCTAAATCTATCCGTGGAACATGTATGTATCTCTGATATCACAGAATTACAGACTGGTTTGGGTTGGAAGGGATCGTTAAAGATCATCTAGTCCAACCTCCCTGCCATGTGCAGGGACACCTTTCACTAGGATCAGGTTGCTCAAAGCGCCATCTAACCTGATTTTGAACAATTCCAATAATGGGGCAAGGATGTACATCATCAGAGGAAGTTATCAAAATGTAACTAATGCAATATATTTATTGCACTGTTTTGCTATTGCTATGCTACTTTAGGAAAAACAAAAAAGCAGTCCTCTGCTATTTCCCAGTGATATAAATAGAAAACAAAGCTGTCATGACTTAAAGTGGCTGTAATGATAAATGACTTCACATTGCCTCTGAAGCCAGCAGAAGGTCTGACACCAATTGCACGTGAAGAATCAGAGCTTTATCACTGGAATTACATCCACCCCCACATTACATCTAAGCAACTAAGTAAGTCAATCAATAACCTGAATGTTCACTATGGGTATCATGCAACCCTCCTTTCTTGTTCAGCAATAAAAAGCAATAGCAGAGAAACCGATCATTCAATATCTCACCTCGCTATCTTGTCACTGCAGGACATTGTGAGCAGCCTTTCTCCTTGCAATACGCCATCCCACGTCTGGATAGTGGTGGTAGAGCGCACAGGGATGGTCCCTTCCCCAGATTCTATTTTTGTCCGTAGCTGTCCTCTCGCTTTGCGGTTTGGATGCCTGTCCCCTTGATCTAAATGACAAAAATCACTTACATTCAACTGAGAAACATTCTCGAGGTGGTTTACAGATAGCATTATTACGAAGAGCTGATTAAAGCTATTCATCTGCGTAAGTGCTGGCTTGCTTAAAAATTTCTAATGCTTCTTGCAAATTAGCTACCGCATCAGACATTTCTCACAAATACTGTCTTCTAAAACATACTTGCAATTAAACCAAGATTTCCATAAACAAGCAGTGCGCAGCTCTTCAATTCTGTTCTGCGCATTACAGCACTAGAATGAGGTTAATGGACAGACCAAGGAAGGGACAGACAAACAACCACCCTTAAAAGATGGAAATAATGTTAGTTCTGTACCAATACTTGCTGACTCACTGGCTTATCCTGGCTAGCATTCAGCCTCTTCAAGACCACATGGTGGATCAGTCTATACTTAACTTCTGCCATACAGGAAGAACAGCTCAGGTTTTTTTTTGAGAGATCTTTGTCTAACACACATCTACACTAAAAAGGAAAGAAGACACCTAAATTTTAACTGCGCCACTTGTCCAGGCTCAAAGAATACTTTAAACTCCCTTGCTTGAGTAGGGCTGCTGTCATACCCTCTTGTGCTGCTTCGTGTGGTGAGAAAATCCTAGCGTCTCCGCAAGGAGATGTGCTGATATAGAGATGAAACTGCACATTCTCCTTCAGCTTAAACCCGCCTCGCTCCGATTTGATAAAAATGGATTTTTGTTGATCTTCTTTATTGCTGAAACAGAGAATAAAGCTAGAGTCAAAACTGACATTAACACATAAATAACCATAAGCTGGGCAATCTTAATAGGCAGTAAAAACAAACACAGAATGTCTGGAAATTTTATAGTATAAATCTAACAGTTATTAAAAATAACAAAAGACCATTGAGACAGAAATAGATAGCCCTTGAAATCTCCAGATGTCAAGAGGTTTCAGGCACTTACCAGCAAATGAAACATCACTACCCTCTAGCTCACTTGAGATTATTTTGATTTACATATTTACAGTTTACAAAATTATTCACAATTATTTTTTCTGTCTTCCCCTCTCATGATTGACACCTAACTGAATACTTGTTTTGTTAAACTCAAACTTTAGGGCAAAGGGCTTGAGTTCTCAATTAAACATCTTAATGCAACAAGTGTTTCACATTAAAATAATTAAGACACATTTTACACAGACACCTTTTCAGCTCCATGTGATCAGCTCATCTTCCTTTTCCCTCCAGCTCACCTTAGATAAAGCTCAAGTTGTGTATATAGGAATTTAAGCAGGCACCGACGAGATACAATTTCTGCATGACAATCATTTAATGCAAGACCACGATCACTCATGTATTCACCATTGATGCATTTTGTTCCTGTGGAAACACTTATTACCAGCGCATCTTTCACATCTGTACCTGCAAAACAAAATTTCAGGAGGAAGATGTAATTAAAATCACAAATAATCTAGCAAGTGATCTTCCTGCAGAATGTAAAGAAGGCTCCTGGGTTTTTTTGTTTGCTTCTTTAAAAAAAAAAAAAAAAACTTTTTTCTTCTGATATTTTCTTTAAAGCAAAAGATTCACTCAACCATACCCTTCCTGTACCAGTATGGCCTATGGTTCTTGTGAGTTCTTCATGTTGGAGTTCAGATGAGTTAGAAATTGAAAACCTGCAGGGAAAAATTGCTGCTTCAGTAAGAGTTATTCAAGCCTGAGCTGTAGAAACAGTGTTTTTGTCCTGAGCCCCAGGCAGCCAGCTAGCTTCCAGCATGTACCTTCTGGCCATCTCTGCAGATAGTCACAGCAAATTTAGAAATCTGAAAAGCACTGATTCATTAAAACAGCAACACACTAAACAGGAAAGATGAGACAAGAGAATGATAGTTTAAATGCTTAAACCACTGTAAAGCTTATTAGCAGTATAACACTTCTGGAAGTGTAGTTCATGGTACTAAATAATTCCATACAACTGAATTAAAAAAATATTTGGGGGTATTCTCTACACAGAGAAATGCCTTTATCATACACACACACACAAAAAAAAAAAAAAGGTCAGCTGCATGAAGAATTCAGAAAGACAGGACAAAATGTTGACACTCAGAAGAAAAAAATCCCCAACAAGCCACAGTAGTTCCTCTGAAGCTCTTGAGGCCTCAGCAGCAGAGGCAGAAAGAGGCCAAGCCCTGCCAAACACTATCTCCCTCCCACAGAATAGTTACTGCACTATGAAAAAGCAGAAAAAACACTTTCAACACACCCTAAGCACCTAGAGTTGAGGATCAAAGAATCATAGAATGGTTTGGGTTGGAAGGGACCTTAAAGATCATTGAGATCCAACCCCCCTGCCATGGGCAGGGACACCTCCCGCTAGACCAGGTTGCTCAAAGCCCCGTCCAACCTGGTCTTGAACACTTCCAGGGACGGGGCAGCCACAACTTCCCTGGGCAACCTGTTCCAGTGTCTCACCACCCTCACAGGAAAGAATTTCTTCCTAATATCTAATCTAAATCTCCTCTCTTTCAGTTTATAAACATTACCCCTCGTCCTATCACTACACTTCCTGACAAAGAGTCCCTCCCCATCTCTCCTGTAGCCCCTTTCAAGTACTGAAAGGCTGCTACAGAGTCTGCCCAGAGCCTTCTCTTCTCCAGGCTGAACAACCCCAGCTCTGTCAACCTGTCCTCAGCAGAGAAGGTGGGGAGGGATCATTTATGTGTTCATTTATGTGAAGTGTTCCAAGACACGGCTGGATGGGGCTTTGAGCAACCTGGTCTGGTGGAGGTGTCCCTGCCCATGGCAGAGGGGTTAGAACTTGATGATCTTTAAGGTCCCTTCCAACCCGAACCATTCTATGTTTGCATGATTCTATGATTTCTTGTGCTCCACTATGTTGTCCTTCCAACAGTTATCGGGGTGGTTGAAGTCCCCCATGAAGACTGGCAGGAATGTGATGCTTCCGCTATCTGTCTATAGAGGGCCTCAACTGCTTCGTCGTCCTGATTAGCTGGCCAGTAGCAGACCCCTACCATAATGTCACCTGCCCCTGTGTTCCCTTTAATCTTGACCCATAAGCTCTCCATTGGGTGTTCATCCATCCCCAGGTGGAGCTCCACGCACTCCAGCTGGTCATGGACATAGAGGACAACACTCCCTCCTCGTCTCCCCAGACTGTTCTTCTGGAAGAGTCTGTATTCCTCCATTCCAGCACTCTAATCATAGGAGCCATCCCACCACTTCTCAGTGATGCCAATAAGACCATAGCCCTGGAGGCATGTGTACGTCTCTAACTCCTCTTGCTTGTTTCCTATGCTTCGTGCATTTGCGTGAAGGCACTTCAGCTGGGCACCCAATGGAGCTGACTTACTGGCTGGACTGGCTGCATTTCCTTCGCGTTGCTCTTCAGGTGGCCTTCCAGTGAGGTGTTTTATCTGTGGCTCCCCAGTTCCTATTGCCTCAGGGGCCCCTGGCTCGTCCCCATGAGACTTCGAGTGTGCTGCAGCATACCCAGCACATCTCAGAACAACAGGTTGAGGGCCTTCGCTAGTGACCCATCACTCAGACCATGGAGCATCATCCCTTGCCTTGTCATGAGCAAGCTGGATAATATCCCCCTCCCCCAACAAGCCTAGTTTAAAGCTCAATGAGCCCTGCTAGCTCATGAGCGAGCACCCTGTTCCCCTCTTCAAAAAGATTAACTCCATCCGACGCCAGCAACCCTGGTGCCATGTAGGCCATCCCATTGTCAAAAAACCCAAAATTGTGGTGGTGACACCAGCCATGGAGCCATGTCTTGACAGTTGCACACATCTGCTTCTCTCAGAGTCACTGCCTATAACTGGGAGAACAGAAGAAAAGATAACCTGCACCCCAGATTCCCTTATTAACCTTCCCAAGGCCCTGAAGTCTCTTTTGATTACTCTTTTGCTATGTGTTGCCACCTCACCACCACCTACGTGAAAGAGCAACAGCGGATAGCAGTCCAAGGGTCGAACCAGGCTAGGAAGTTTCCTCGTGATGTCCCTGACCCAGGCCCCAGGGAGGCAGCAGACTTCCCTAAGAGGGGAAGTAGGGTCAGCCTGGCTTATTGGACCCTCTGTTCCCCACAGAAGGGAGTCACCTACAACTATAACCAACATCATCTTCCTCGTGGAGGCGGTTTTTAAACAGGGGGTAGGCTTTGCCGGTCCTGGCAACTCTTCTGGTGTAGTCAAACTGTCTTCCATATCATCCATGGGCTGGCCTACCTCCTTGAGAGCTTCATACCAATTGTACAGAGGCATCCTATTATACAAAGGATCTTCCCATAACCACCTTGCTGCAAGACAGCAGTGCTGATATAAGGGGTGTAGCTAGTAATTAACAAGGGAACTGGTAACTGAGTAATTAAAAAGGTAATTGAGATGTGGGCTCTTTCAGCTCTCACTCCTGATGAAATATATGGCCTTAAAAAAGAAAAAAAAAAAAAAAAAAAAGAACCTGAGGCCAGATGCCCCAGATGCCCATGGGGCTGGAGGTGAAGCATTGAGCTTCTTCACTCTACAACACAAGGCTGCGCAATGGAGTCATCTAATTCCAGTGATTCCCCAGACACGTATCCATGCAAAGATGGTTTCTAATTCTGTGTACAGCTATTTTTTCAGTTAATCAAAACGTATTCACATGTTAATTAAGTCTTAATTCTTCGGTCACGTGGCTCTTCTGGGAGTTCTGGACACAGGACTGTAATTACAATAAAAACTTGTTAAAACCCACAAAATATATCAAATAAAACTACAGCATGCTATTCACAGTGTTTCACGTTTGGGGCTAAAACGGTGTTGGTATCACACCAATGTTTTGGCTGTCACTGAGCAGTGCTTGAGGAGTGTCAAGCCTTTCTCTCCAAACCTCCCACAGGCCAGCGTGCTGGAGGTGGGCAAGAGACTGGGAGGGGACACAGCTGGGACAGCTGAGTCACAGTGACCAAGGGATATCCATAAACATTGTGGTCAGCAATAAGAGCTCAAGGAAAGGAAGAGAGGACATTCAAGGTTATGCAGTTCATCTACCCACAAGTCTTCTCACCCTCCTTCCATCTTCTCACCATGCCCCAGGAGAGGGCAGCAAGTGAGAGGCTGGGCGGGTGTTTGACTGCTGGCCAGGATCAGCCCACCATGGATGGCTTGTGACAGAGTTAGAGCCACATTGTCCCCTTGCCATATTCCCCTGTCCCTAGAGCAGGCAGTTATCATCATACAACATCACATAACCAGCACCCTTAGACCTCAGCAATGAAATGTCTGCTCTGTGGAGGAGGACCCTACAAACATCCCACAGGAGGAAAGGGTTGGTGTTGCCCAAATCACAAAGGAAGCTATGATGCAGCCTGAAGGACCAAGAAAAGCACCCACGGCACCTGCTGCATGAATACCACTTAGAAGAAACGTGGCTGTACATTTATCACGGCTACCTGTCTGACTCATACAACTAACTGGGGATGTTTCATGACAGGCCCAAAACGAATGTCCCATCGAGGGTTTAGAAAGATTGAAGACCAAAATAAATCTTAGCCTGAGAAAAATTCAGAGGAGTGTGGATGCAGGTCAGCTTAGGGTGGAATGTCACTGTTTTGGGTGATCTGGCAGAGCACAGATCTCGTGCCAGCACTCAGAGAACCACGATGTTACTGCTCTTTGTACATGCACACCACTGTCAACTGCCAAAACATAAGCTGCTCTTTTCAGATACTTTTACTGAAATGACAGAGACACAAAGTACTGAGAATAAAGTATAGCAAGAGTAAGTCAACAAAGTGCAAACCTTGAAAACTTGGAAAGCAAGCATAATTTCTTCTATAATATGCCAAAAGCCAAGAATGCCATCTGTGTGACCAATGTGGTGAAATTTATTTTAGATTTACTTCCAAAAAATTGCACAATTCTTTTTAAAAGGTACATGTATTTTGTAGACCACGGGTTATCTCAGATGTCTCAATCAGGCAGAAGACTGGAACTCTGTGGAAACAGAGTTATTTGCAGGTCTAATTTGTCTATAATTATCTTTAGCCAAGACTTAATTGCTACATTTAGTGCACCACTTTGCGGATTACTGGTTGACTGAAAAAAGATAGTTTCCTAGAATGCAAACAGAGCTCTCCTATTCAAGTAGTTAAAATAGTACTTTTTTTTTTTCTTTACCTGTTGTCATGACAATTCCAGCAAGGACTTTTCTACGTGCATGTGGAGATGTGAAATTTTCTGTCAAATCACTGAATTTATCTACAACCAAGCGTGCAACAGCATCAGCTAAAACCTGTAGGATCACAGAGAAATGCACATTAGAAAATTAAACAAATAATTTAAAAATTACAGCAGCATTAGGTTATAAAGATTGGCTCTTTTAAATGATTTGACACAATAAATTAAACGAGAGCACATTGAGGCATCAGCAATATGTTAAGAAGGCGGCTAGGTCCAGTTTTCAGGCATATTGAACACTCACAGCTCTTTATAAGTGGAAGCAGAGCTCTGTTGTGCTCCACGTCTATTAAAACAGGGTTAGAGAGTCCTAAGCCAAGCATCAAAATACCTAATGCTCATGATCATTACGAACATTTGAGGCTTAGGAGAACAATTGGATAGACAGAGAAGTATATGCTTTCATGCTCAAACCTCAAAATGCATCATTTCAGTATCCTCAACATTGGGCCTGACAAGAAGACTGAAGTGCAAAAACCAGGCTCCTCAAATCAACAAGTAAACCTTTTCTAACAATCAAATTCATTTTCTAGCTATTACACAAATAAGAATGCATCTGTTTTAAACGCTGGTTAAACACTTTCTATTCCTTATTTTTATAAGACACATACAAATTTAGGAATAGAAAACATCAAAGTTTGTTTTGGGTTATACAATCTCAAAATTAGGAAGGGTTTATCTCTTTCACCTTCAGGAAAACTTGAACAATAACAGTCACGGCCTCCTATCTTGTCAGCAGGGTTAGCAAGCAACATTGGTCAGGCTGTAAGGGGGGTTAAATTCTAATTTTAAGGAAAACTTCAGTATACCAGTCCTGCTCTCGTTCAACAATGGTTCACTTCAACACTGCAGCTAATCTCACCTGCTGTTTTTAAGGCAGCTGGAACTGTAACAGACAGAGGAGATGAGTCAAGATAAAGTTCTTGAATTTTCACCTGAGAAGAAACTGAAAACCAGGGCAATCTATGCAGCAGCATTGCTAGCAGAGCAACCAGTTCCCAAACGAGTGGCTGAGAAAGACAAGTTACATGTTAGATGACATGATGATTGGTCCCCAGGCTGGCAAGAGAGACAGGGCAGCCTACTCCCACTCATCTTCCACCAGCACTGGGACCGGCAGCTGGAGAGGCGGAGCGGACAACCTCAGGAGGGAGCTCAGGTCCCTATCTCGGAGCACCAGGAATAAAGAGCTTGATGCAGTTGTCTGTGTGTTGGCACCTAGCAGTATCTGAGATATCTTGGAGTTATCTCCTGGCCCACTATTTGACACACCGGGAGGACAAAGTGCCATGCAGATGTCTTAGATATCCAAGACCACCCAATATGGTAAGCAACTACATCAAGCCCAAAAGGACGCTTGTGGCTGAGTCTTCTGCCTACAAACTATCTCTCAGTAATGGAAGAAGATCACCATTCTCACCACTCCAGAGGGCCCGAGGCAAATCAACAGGGCTGATGGGCAGATGTACACAGAGCTTGGGGGCACCCACTTGAAACGGTTCAAACTCTTGAACAAAGTTCTAAAAACAAACTGCCAGGGTCAAAAGAAAGGGAAAAAAAAATTTAAAAAAAGGAGGGTTTGAAGACTGACAGCCTGATTCACCACCACTTTCTTAACAATGCTCATGAGAACTACTGACAGCCTAGAAATAATGTGGAGGAGCTCTTAATGTTAACTTCCTTCTGGAAAAGCTTTAGCAGCCAAGAAAGCAATAATTAAAGCTCATGTGTCATGATTTCAGAGCTCGATAGCTTTTTCCAGAACCTGAGTGGAGAGTGCAACCAGAAGTCAGTGGTGACTAAGGTCACATCTGCACCAAGTGTTGGTCAATGTTTTGCACTTGCACAACTAGAGTCAGAAATTGCAAATACAAATTTTCTTGATGCATTTGAATGGACTGCAACTCAGAAACTTTTATAAATATATTGAGAAATTTTTCAGGAATGCAATTTTGCTTAGAAGCTAAAAACATGTCTGGTCAGGTACTGATTTTCAAATAAGGTATTTTTGCTGCTGGACCCAAAATTGTGTTACAGTCTGTGATCAGACAGCACCATGACCACACAGCATAAAATCTGCATTTAATTGTGCTAGTACTAATGCACAAAACCTAATGTAGAAAGCTAAATTTTAAGGTAAATATACAAAAGAAAAATAATGAGCAACAGTTTTATTATCACCCTAGTTTTAGAAATGGAAAATTAATAAATCAATGGCTTAAATAACTAACCTCCCTGCAGCCATGTGGGCAGATCACTGCAGGGACAAGAAACAGAGTTTCCATTCCAGTGTTTTATCCACAGGCCCACTGCACGATTATGGATACTGCTTTCTACCTGCAAGTTTTATACTCTCATTTTTGTAATATATATATTTTTCTGCTGACATGGCTGGACAGGAGAACATGGCTGGCAGATGACAAGCTACTAGGTAATGTAAAATCGTGCTGAACTAGTGCTGAAGAAAAGTGAGCATGATGCTGGTAAATGGAGGAGTCTTCTCCAATGCTGAGCTACACAAAAACACAAAGTTCAATACATACCAGAAATGGCGATTCCAAAATGCTGAACCAAAACTGATCAGTTGCCAAGGCTGAACACGGAAGAATGCTTCTTCCAGGATCACCAAACTACACAGATCCTCAACCTATCCGGCCAAACAGAGTCTGACTTACAGAGGCATGTGATCACGCATTCCCTGTGCGAACCAGGACTGGCTTGTGGAGGTTTTTGTCAAGAGGTGGGAACTGAAACTGCCAGGCGATTCTGGGAAGAAGCCCACGGTCAACTTACTTGCCAATATTGCTGACAAAGAGGCTACTTGAACAGCAATTGCTTTGATGCTTGTATACAGGGTGGATACATTAGCTTTTTTAAAAAAAGATTATTTTTTTCACATAATAATCAAAGCAGAGGAAACTGTGGTGTTCGTATACAATCACAGAATCATAGAATGATTTGGGTTGGAAGGGACCTTAAAGATCATCGAGTTCCAACCCCCCTGACATGGGCAGGGACACCTTCCATAGGTTATTTCACTTAATTTACTGAATTTCACTGAATTTTTTTTTAGAGTTGGAAGGGACCATATAGATCATCTAGTCCAACTCCCCTGCTGAAGCAGGATTGCTTAGAGAATGCTACTCAGGACTGCATCCAGGCAGGTCTTGAAAATCTCCAAAGAAGGGGATTCCACAACCTCCCTGGGCAGCCTGTTCCAGGGCTCTGTCACCCTCACCGTGAAGAAATTCTTTCTCATATTCGAGTGGAACCTCCTATGTTCCAACTTGTGCCCGTTGCCCCTTGTCCTGTCACTGGGAACCACTGAAAAGAGTCTGGCTCCCTCCTCCTTCAACCCACCCTTGAGATACTTATAGGCATTAATAAGGTCTCCCCTCAGCCTTCTCTTCTCCAGGCTAAAGAGCCCCAGCTCTCTCAGCCTTTCTTCATAAGGGAGATGCTCCAATCCCTTAATCATCTTTGTTGCCCTTCGCTGGACTCTTTCCAGTAGTTCCCTATCCCTCTTGAATTGGGGAGCCCAGAACTGGATGCAGTAATTTAATAATATTGCAATAATATTTAGAGCAATAATATTTATTTATATTAAATAATTTAAATAATTATTTAATAAACTGCAATAATATTTAGAGCCCCATTCAGCTTGGCCTTGAACACCTCCACGGATGAGGCACCCACAACCTGTCTAGGCAACCTAATCCAGTGTTTCACCACCCTCAAGCAAGAACATAGTGAGTTCCTCTGGGAAGATGTAAGCTAGCACAGAAGGATGGGATGGGGCTTCATCTCAAATGGAGTGGAACTAGGCTGCTGGTAAGGAAACCTAAAAACGCTTGAATGAACATGAAACCAGACACTGGAGAAGGCTGATAAGAAGGATGAAGCAGAACTCAAGCAAGCCAAAACAACTACTAGAGATGCGAACAATACAGGAGGAACTGTAGGGGTGGAAATCACTGCCAGGAAACAGGCAGATATATTAAAGATGGTTTTATTCTATTTGATACCCAAGTTGCATTACAACAGGTGGGTCTTGAGGAGTAAACACTATTAAATGTCTACAGATTCAGTTACTAAGTTTTTGGTCTTTTATATTCGCCTGATAAATTAGAAGAATCACCCTTTTCTCCCAGGCGGCCTATTACATTAACATAGTTAAGAGTCACTAAGACTATGGAAGAGATGGGAATAAGGCAGACTATGAACAAACCGCTGCAGTGCCAGGAACAAGACTTAATGGCCTAAAACTATGTTCTTGCTGTCCCCACCTCAAAACCAAGGACTTGAAGCTGTGTCCACATCAAGCCCAGGCCACCGACCGGCCTGAGTAGGGATCTTTCACTTCTTCCTCACTGTCCTCACTCTACTCCCTTTCACATAAGTAAATATTAGTTGGAACAGAAATTGAACTCACATCTCGCCTTCCCAGTGAATGCCCTAGCACCTGACATATGGTTTCTCTACCACCGCTCCTGCATTAAATCATTATTCAAAAAAAGGTAATTCAAAAAAGGAAGGACCTAAAATACCTGACAGTTTGCTTGTTAAAGCATGTGAGCTCCAAGCTATTTTGGGTGCGCTGTTCCTTTCTCTGATGAAGCAACAGTGAATTCACTTCTTTTCTACACACACGGACTGATTTTGGTTAATATATATCTTGCAGGTATATTGTAGCAGAACCCTCCTGACCATCCATGATTCAAAATATTCTGAAGCTGAGGTTCAGGTCTGCCTGGATCGGAAGAAAGACGTTGGCAGGCCATAGAGACCACACCAGCTGAATGCTGGTGAGGACCCACGTGGTGGAACCAAAGGCAGTGGGAGCAGGGGCACTGCACGAGCTGACAGCACCCAGCTCTCACTGGGGACCTGACCCAAGACCTCCCAGTCTTTTGTGCTCTCCTTGGATCTCCAGTGGTTCTTCTGAAGCACAAACGTTCTCCCTCAGCTTTATTTCTTCTTACCTTCACAGGACTTGTGTGAACTTTCACAAGCTGATGAGCAGTGGCAGTGCCCACAGTACACAAAACCAAGCTCTATTATCTCTCCTCTGACAGTGACCAGCACACACAATTCAGAGAAGGTACAAACGCATCTACAGTAATAAAACAGGGTAAATATTTTCTAGTGTCCAAAGTTTCCTGCATTTATTTAAAGGAACTGCTACCTGGCAGTAGATTCTCTCCCTACTTAGGCAAATGTATTTCTGCCAATTCCACAGCAATTGTTCCAACGTATTACTCATTAATTCCCATAAACACATTCAGTATTATCTTTTTGCTAGGTTTGAAACTGTTCCATTCTCATTTTCCTATATACACCAAGCGGTCTATTGCAATAAACTGCCTAGAGCTCTTTAGTACCTCTGCAGAGCAGTTTTCCAAGATCTATGATCATTTTAATCATTAATTTGTATACCTTTCCAATACTGGAATACTTCTTTTGTAGTTTCCCCCTGTCCCAGGTTGAACCAGCAGTTCAAGTAAAAGTAGCCATTGCAGTACTGATTCTCACTCCATTCACAGAATTGTAGGGGTTGGAAGGGACCTTCAGAGATCATCTGGTCCAACCCTCCTGCCAGAGCAGGTTCACCCAGAGCAGGCTGGACAGGAACGCACTCAGGTGTCCAGAAAAGGAGACTCCACACCCTCTCTGTGCAGCCTGTTCCAGTGCTTTGGCACCCTCAAAGAAGCTTTTCCTCACGTTGAGATGGAATTGTCTTGATCATCTTTGTAGCTCTCCTCTGGACCCTTTCCAGTAGTTGCCTGTCCTTCTTGAACTGAGGGGCCAAGAACTGGACACAGTGCTCCAGATGTGGCCTCACCAGGGCAGAGTAGAGGGGGAGGATGACCTTCCTTGACCTGCTGGCCACACTCTTTTTAACGCACCCCAGGAGACCATTGGCCTTCTTGGCTAAAAGGGCACATTGCTGCCTCATGGTCAACTTGTCCACCAGGACTCCAAGGTCTCTCTCCACAGAGCTGCTTTCCAGCAGGTCAGCTCCTAACCTGTACCGGTATATGGGGTTACTGCTCCCCAGGTGCAGGACCTTACACTTGCCCTTGTTGAACTTCATTAGGTTCCTCGCCACCCAACTTCCTAGCCTGTCTAGGTCTCGTTGAATGGCAGCACAAGCTTCTGGTGTGTCAGCCACTCCTCCCAGTTTTGTATCACCAGCGAATTTGCTGAGGGTACACTCTGTCCCCTCATCCAGGCCGTTGATGAATATATGGAACAAGACTGGACTGACTGAACAAGACTGGACTGACAGTACTGACCCCTGGGGAACACCGATAGTTACAGGCCTTCAGCCGGACTCTGCACTGCTGATCACAACCCGCTGAGCTCTGCCACTCAGCCAGTTCTCAGTCCACCTCACTGTCCTCTCATCTAACCCACACTTCCTAAGCTTACCTAGGAGGCTGTTACGGGAGACAGTGGGAGACAGCCTTGCTGAAGTCAGGGTAGACAACATCCACTGCTCTCCCCTCACCCACCCAGCCAATCATCCTATCAAAGAAGACTATCAGATTGGTCAAGCATGATTTCCCCTTGGTGAATCCATGCTGACCACTCCCAATGACCTTTTTTTCTTCTACTTGCTTAGAGATGACATCCAGGATGAGCTCTTCCATAACCTGGAGGAGGTGACGAAGGCGAGGCTGACTGGCCTGTAGTTTCCTGGATCCTTCTTCTTGCCCTTTTTGAAGACTGGTGTGACATTAGCTTTCCTCCAGTCCTCAGGCACCTCTCCTGTTCTCCGTGACCTTTCAAAGATGATGGAGAGTGGTTTTGCAATAACATCTGCCAGCTCCCCCAGCACTCGCAGGTGCATCCCATCAGGGCCCATGGACTTTTGGGTGTCAAGTTTGCCTATGTTATCTCTAACCCAATCCTCCTTGATAGAGGGAGAGTCTTCCTTACTCCAGGCTCCCTCTCCTACCTCCAGGGTCTGGGGTTCCTGAGGGCTGGCCTTAGCAGTAAAGACTGAGACAAAGGCGACACTCAGTAGCTCTGCCTTCTCTGTATCCTCCATCACCAGGGCACCCATCTCATTCAGCAGCGGGCCCACATTTTCCCTACTCTTCCTTTTACTGCCGATGTACTTGAAGAAGCCCTTCTTATTGTCCTCGACATCCCTTGCCAGGTTTAATTTCAAGCGAGCCTTAGCCTTCCTCATTGCATCCCTGCATACTCTGACAGTGCTCCTATACTTCTCCTGAGTGGTCAGTCCTTTTTTCCACATTCTATAAACTTTCTTCTTCCATCTGAGTTTTTCCAGAAGCTCCCTGCTCATCCATGCAGGTTTCCTGCTTCATTGCCCGACTTCTTGTTCTTAGGGATGCACCGATCTTGAGCTTGGAGGAAGGGGTGCTTAAGTATTAGCCAGCTTTCTAGAAGGAAGGGGGGTGCAAGAGTCTTAGCCCATAGGATTACTTGAAGGAGGTCTTTGAAGAGGCCAAAGTCAGCTCTCCTGAAGCTCGGGGTTGTAATTCTGCTTTTTGCCCTGCTTCTTCCACTCAGGATCCTGAACTCTACCGTCTCACTGCAGCCAAGACTGCCCCGACCTTCACAACCCCATCCAGACCTTGTTTGTTTGTTAGCACAAGGTCCAGCAAAGTTCCTCTACCACCCGTGTCAAGAAGTTATCATGAATGCTCTGCAGAAATCTCCAGGACTGTACATGCCTGGCTGTGTTGTCTTTCCAGCAAATGTCAGGGTAGTTGAAGTTCCCCACGAGAACCAGGGCCTATGACTGTGACACTATTTCCAGCTGTCTGTAGAAGGCCTCTTTGACTTCCTCTTCCTGATCCAATGGTCTGTAGTAAACACCCACAGCAGTGTCTCCCATATTAGCCTGCCCCTTAATTCTTACCCATAAGCTCTCAACACGTTCTTCATCCACCCCGAGGCAGAGCTTGCTACATTCCAGCTGCTCTCTTATATGGAGGGCAACTCCACCACCATCACCTGCTGACCTGTCTTTCCTAAAAAGGACGAAGCCACCCAAGACAGCATTCCGGTCATGCGAGCTATCCCACCACGTCTCTGTAATTGCAATGAGATCATGGCCCCCCCCCAGATCTCTAGTTCTTCCTGTTCATCCCCCTTGCTGCCTGCCTTGGTGCACAGGCATTCCAGAGAGGCAGTCGAGTGTGCGCGTTTCCCTGGAGGGGAGCAAGAGGGTCCACCGCAGCCACTCACACCCTTGAGGTGGTTGGCCTTCTGGATCTCGTCTTGGGAGTCAGCTAAGGAACATTTGTCCCTGCTGTGGCTGGCCTGGCTTAAAGTGGCATGAGCATTGTCACCCTGGACCCCATCCCCCACGTCCTTCAGTTTAAATCCCGCTTCGCCAAGTTCACCATTCTTTCTGCTTAATCTTTTGTTTCAATGTCTCTCCACAGGATAAATTGTATTTGCAACACAATTAGGTGAGTGATTAAAAGTATTCCCTCTAGTGGATTTTTTAAAATTAATTTCACCTGCAGCTACACTGCTTATTTGTCTAGCGCAAGCTGCTTTCTGTCATAGTAGTCCAGCTTTCACTAATCTAAATAACTCTATTTTTAAGTGTCAATATTTACAATTCCAATTCTCTAATTTCCACCTCTTTGTATCCTGACTAATTAGCTATCTTCTTAAGTAAACAGGTTGAGGAAATATGGGAAATATCATTAGGAAGCTTATACGGAAGTCTTCCTAACAGAGGCCATCAGTGGCCTAAAGAGGACACCTCCACCAGCTGGTTCCTACTGTCTGATGGAAACAGCTTCCATCAGTAGGGCCAGCAGCCCGGACCAGCAAACTTTACTGAAAGTCACCAAGTGCCTTAGGGCACACCAGTATGCATGCTGCACCTTCAAAACAAACAAGATGAGACTCTTCTTCCCACAATACACACTTAAACAGTGGAACTTATTGCTAAGGTGCTGTGGAAGCTAAAAGTTTACAGAAGTTCAGGAAAGGGTTGAAATTCATGGGGGAAAACAATAATCCATCAAGGGCTCTCAGACAGAAAGAGACCATTTCTGGCTGAGAAAAACCTTGAGACACAGACTGCTGAATGTTAGAAGCACCTCCAAAGGAAGTACTCTACCAATATGCCCGTTTCTCAGTTTTTTCCAAGGCATTTGGTACTGGCCTGAGTACTACTTTTAGAGACAGCAGCTCCATCCCACCTTTGACAGAGGTGTGAGACCCTTCATGGCCTTCCTTGGGAAGCAGGGAGCATCTAAGGGGAAAGAAAAAAAAGGATAGAAAAACAAGTGATCTCTGGGAGACTTCTCGCTGGGTGATAAAGAGATCAAAAAAGAAGAAATAGGGAAGTCTAAACAGAGATCCTGAGATGTCCAAGGATGTCCTTGTCTCATCTCCTGAGATGCACAAGGTCTTGCTCAGAGGCAGGATTCGCTCCATCAGTGAAGACGGCCTCAGCCAGCACCAGCATTCCCTGCAAACCCCTTGCTTCCCAGCGCTGGGGCCGCTGGCAGGGACATGGAACTGGAGACAGGATGATGTGTGAGAAGGCACTTTTGCCCGGTCCAGCATGGCTCTTGCTGTGGTCAAGGGCTCAACAATACTCTTTTCTCCAGAAATCAGATTTGGACTTTACACTAACAAGTTTTCAAAAACCTGGTCACATCAACTTCCACACTTCATCTATAAATGTGTAACCCCTTTGTTTTCAGAAGTAATTTTAAAAGACTGTTCACATTTTGCTGTCTTCTCCAGTTCTCACCACCTACCAACTCTGCAGACCTATGACAAGCCGTGCACTTAAAGTTTTTAATGATATTAATCTAAGTATGCTGAAACATGCAGTTTTCTTCCATGAAAAAGCATAAAACTCGAAGGACACACATTTTAGAGCCTCTGGTACATCCTGTGGCTTATTGCAGAATCCAGGTCACCCCCTTGCATCGAGGGGTGGGAATCGAGGATGGCTATCAATTTACAAAGTGTAACTAACCATAAAAATATTTTCTTTGTTTTGGAGAGGGAACTCCCTATAATGCAAGACTGACAACCTCTTCTATTTTAACACACTCACTGCCAAGATAATAAACGCATGGCATTTTCATCCGCTCTGAGGCACATGTTGAGGGATGACTTGCTTTAACTCACTTTCCCAGCAAAGAAATTTGTCCCTCATAAAAGGTCAAGCTCTAAGCAAGCAGATAAGCTTGCTTTGCAGAGACTGGTTTTAAATGTATTAAACCACGGGATCACACCTCGATAACCCACCCTACATACCGTAAGATTATACCTACACGCATTTTATAAGCTGATTTCTGGTGTTAACCGCCCTTCTGTACCATTTGACAGCTTACACATATATTTCCACATTTCATTTCCCACGGAGCACCAGCAGCTCTCAGGAGGTGTGGGATCACGGATACGCATTTCAGCTGACACTCTCGACCACCTCCAGAGCAGGGATCGTGTCTTCTCGACTCTTTCTGCTCTATCACCGTTTCTCACTAGGTACCACAAATTAACACACCAGCTACAGACAGGTTTTGAACCTGCCACTCAGGCAATTTCAACATCTTCATTGGCACAACCAGACTGTAATTTTATTATTTCCCCCAAGCAGTTGGTATTTGGATTTTTCCTCCCCTTGCCTGTTTCTAGCTTCCATTTTTTCCCCAATCCAATCAGCATTTTATTTGGTCTATGGTTTATAACAAATCCCATCTCCATTTACATCATTCCTGTACTCTCCACTGTTTGTGACTTCACCCACTTCAGGATTATATCCAAATTTAACATCTTTACGGATCCTGAGTAAACATTCTGTAAAAAAATAAAACGACTCACAAAGTTAAAAAAAAAAAAAAAGATAAAGCAGGACCTGAAAACATCACAAATGCTTAAATCCCTTATTAATCAGTGACAGATGCCAGACCAAAGTATGTATGTATACATACTTTGTATGTACATATGAATATGTACAAAGTATATGTAACAGACCTGATAAAATTCCAAGAACTTGACAGCTAATTTTAATTAAAAGCAGAGTAATACAATACCGTGAAGTACAGAAAGGTCCACGACGTCCTGATGACAAGCTGATCAAAAGTCTCTGAAGAAATAACTGTCTTTGCATCAGGTCTACATTAGGCAGTTACAGCAACCCCCCCATTCCCACCCAGCGTATTCTGCCTTACTCCAGAAGCTCACTCGGTTCTACACACCCAATCAGCCTTTTTCAGTGCACACCTATAAGACAGGTGAAACACAAGCCAGCCCTGGGGCATGCTTTGTTGTACACAATATGGGTATCAAGGTTGGTGCAGAAGCACTGCAAAAAATTAAAAGTAGCATTTGTGTGGGTTGCTTTTTTGGTTTTTTAACACTGTACCCTACCCTTGAACACCCTGATCATCCCATAAGCTCTGGGAAAGCTACCTGGGACTCGGTGAAAACCTGACAAAGGCAAGGAGCTCAGAAATAAAACCAGCACTGCCCAGCAGTCCATCAAAGTGTCTTGAAGAAAAGAGGCTGTGTAAGCTTTGTACTCTGGGCTGCTAGATGGAGAAACAACTTTATCCTCTTAGAATGACACTTCTTTCATGTCTCACCTTGTGCTCTCTCCCACTTCCCTACTCCAGCTCCAATTTTCACCATTTTGCTGATTCAAGAACTAATAACACATAAATTACGAGCAGTGAATTTTTTTTGGTGTCTGTGGCAAAATCTACTTTTAAAAGCACAGCAGAGATTACTGAATCTACGGAAGAAATCACAACTACTTGAAATAGCATGATCCTAGATTTGAAAATGAAGGAAACAGTCATCAATAATGCAATAATTGAGCAACATTAAAAAGAAAAAGTATAGGAATTTCTAAATGATGCATATTGTCCATGCATTTTTGAGAAAAAATACTTAAAATAGTCACAACATCTACTTATACTCTTAAACCCCACATTATCAAATCAGACCAGTATCTTATATTTTTAATGAAATCTAAAACAATGTTTTTGAGATAGAAAAGGTCAAAGCCTTGAAATTCTCGTAATAAACAAATAGAAAGTTGCAAAGAAGTCACAGGTCAGTGAATTTGAATATAGACAGGAATATGATATAATTTAAAAGACCCAAGAGATACGGTAGAAATAGGCTAGTCAAACAATCATTACCGTAGTTTGACTGGGGAGAAATACAAGCAAGCAAATAAGGGAGAATTTTTCTTCATTTAAAAAAACTACTCCATTCTAGCTACTTTAAATTTCTCGTCTATGTCTGGTATGTTTGGTACTTTCCCTAGTTCATTTATTATTTGATTCAAACTATTTCTCATCCAGATTTACTTGCCTAAGTAACTTACATATACTTATTAACTAATTTGATTAGAGCACAATCCTTTAAATGACAGCTATTTGGATAGATAGGTCTTGGATCCATGTACTGCGAGTGTGTTGTTTATTTAGACCCTGGAAATTCATGGCAACTGCATCAGCCTCATTTAATCTGTCCTTGATTTACATTATTCAGCTCCGCTATTGCCAACAATTTCAGTTTGCAAAAGAGAACAAGTTTCTTCTCTGCTAAAAACTGTTGTATCAAATAATAATAATATTATTTAAAGCAGTAAGTCTGGCTTGAACTCCACCTAAGTCTTGCTGCCTAAGACGAGCAAGACACAATTCAACCTTTCCTCAGCACAAACCATAATCCAAGCTGGCACTGCACCGGGCTTGGTGCTCTCTTACATGACATGATCATGGCTGAAAGCATCAGCAACAAAGCCTCCTCTCTGTCCAACAGAATATAAAGAGGTCATGCAATTGTCAGAAGCCATAAGTGGATAAATCACCTAATACATATATGTACACAGATATATATAGATATGCACACACACATCCACAGAAGCAGAAGAAACAGCAGAAATGCTGTTCAAGCTGATTCAATACGCACGACTTGGCTACTCTTGGTCATTACCCAAAGACATCAACAAAACCCAAAGGGCTTCTCACCTGTGGCAAGTGTAACTGGAGCCCCTCGCTGGGAATGGGCTGTCGAGATGGGGTCTGGTCCAGCTGCATGTTAAACAAGGATGCCAGGGCTGACTGAGCAGCCCGAGCTTTTGCCAGCTTTTTATTCCTTCCCGAGCCTTCAAAAGTCTGACCGTCCACTGCCACAGCCATGACAAAGTTTTTAGCATGGCTCTCCCCACTCTCCGAGAGAAACTCGTACTTCAGCCCTGGCCGCAGCTCATTGAGGATCATGACGGGGTTCTTCCCGCTGGCGGAGGGATAGAGCAATGGCGTGGGGAGAGGTGACTGGGAAAGGCTGCTGGCTATGGCAGATGATGGCAAACTGTAGTCCCCACTAGAGCTAAAGGACCCGACCCCATTGGACCCTAGGTAGAAGGAAGCATCAGAAGGGACTGGTGTTTCGAAACCATTGAAAAGGGTGTCAGGGAAGTCCGCTTGGTCAGAGGTGAAGTCTGTGTTGACTGACAGAGTCCTCCCCATTGCCAGGTGGGCTTCCGAAGCATTCGGAAACTGGACGAAAGATCGCAGAGCCTTCTCAGCAGCATGAAGCTTGGCCTTCTTTTTTGTCGGGCCAGACCCCTCAAATACCTGCCCATTGACTTCAACTGCCATCACAAACATGGGGGCATGGACTGGCCCCGTCTGAGAGAGGAGTTTGTACTGTAATCCAGGTTTAATCTCATTAAGTTGCATCAGGGCATTCTTTGGCAGAACAGGGCCGGGTGTTTTCTTCCTCTTCTTTGGGCGAAATTTGGAGTGGCCATTGTTGCCCTCCTCCAAAGGACGCTTTCTGCTGCTGCTGCCACTGCCATTGGAGAGCTGCGTCCCCTCCCCGGTGCTTTGCCCACTGCCATCCTTGGGGGGAACGTTGTCCACATTGCGGTTTTCTTTAACATCAGTGCTGCTCGAACCTGTGGTGCCCAGAAAGAGTAACTTACAATGCCTTCGTTGCAGGATCTTGTAAATGCAAAATTTATAGATTCCTTTATCTCTCTTTGTAACTGGTTAAGTGATGTGTGGTCACAGGTGAAATGTTTTGCAATACGATCAGAGATAATAATAATGCAATACAACCTCTCAATAATTCAAGAACACATTCAAGAATGATTTTCAAACTATGCATTTGATACAATCATATAGCAATAAAACACTGCAGCTTTTTTTTTTTTTTTCCATTTAAATCATGCTGGAACAAAACTTTTACTCATAAGTTATGTTTGGCCTGAAAAATGCTTTAAACCAGTAGTATAAGTTATAGAAGCATACACTTATAAAAGAAAGAACTACCACACTAATGTTAGTAAAATAAAAATGGATGCTTAAGACCAGTACTAGAAGATGGATATTTAATGCTACTTTATTCTTATTTATGTTACTTTTCTTTTCTCAGTGATTTTAGTTGCTCAAATTGAGAAATGACATAAATGAAACCTGAGCCCCCAAAAATTAGGCAATTCTTTGCTAGGTACCTTGACTGATGAGTGTTTGAATGCTGTTGTTTGTCTTTAGCTATGCAATATTCTCCAAATGCAATTCTTTTTTACGCTTTTCTAGACTTTCGTTTCGCCTCACCCCAATTCCCTCAGGAGCTACAGCTGCCTGCTGTACCACCATGGCCACAAGACCACTTCATGTATTTCTGTACAGCTTTCTATTAAGAAACCTTGTATTTGCCATTTAGAAGCTATTTTGTAATTGCTTGCAAAGTAAGAAAACTGCTGTCACGGAGTTACAAACCCAAAAATCATGATAAAGCTCCTCTCTTAAGTCTGCAAAATACAAGAAGTGTGGCAAAAGCTGCACAATCACACTGATGACATTGTAATGGGAGGGGGGGAATGCATTGTAATATTAATGTAATGACTTATTTTCTAAAGCAGAAAGTTGGCGTAATGATACATCAGACGTATCTTTAAAGAACTATATTTGCTATAACGCCAAAGATCTCATTTTTGTCCTGATAAAGAAAATTAATTATTTGTGCTTTCTATTGGCATTTGTGAATGAAAAGGTAAATTTAGTAGGCCAAGTATTTCTAACTCTTCTGTTCCAAAACTTCAAAATATCTGTATTACATATACTCTGATACTAGATAATAAACATCAATTGAAATTAGAGCAAACAAAGGTGGAAGCTCTCTTTCACAGTGACAAATTTCAACCACATTTTAAGTCTTCCCTAAGAATCCCCTACTATGCACACATCACTTCGCCCAGGTTACAAAGTTGATGGAATGGTTACTAAATTTTCATTTATAACATCCTCCAGCAAAAGCTCGATAGGTTACTCCTTTCGGTGCTCGAAGAGAAAAAAAGAAGAAAAGAAAAAAAAAGATCAAAAGAAAGAGCCAAAGTAGGAAGACATTTTGTTAAATCACAGTAGCACAACAAAGAATTGTACAGTACCGAATATTAAATTCCAGTCAATTAAATTTGGTCAAGAATGAAACACTTCTGAAGTACGAAATATTCTGAAGCATTTCATTGCTAGAAATCTGCTAAATTTAATAAAGCATCTCTTATAACGTTCAGCCACAAATTATATTGCCTGCAGAATGTGTGCTATAGGGCCACAACTGTCAATACACAGTGTTCATGTATATATGTTCTTTATATACATATATATATACACACACACACAAAAATGGTGAAGGAATCTAAGGACAACAGAGTGAATTTTTAAAACTTTCCTTACAGTGAGTTTCTTACCTGAAACTGTAATCTCCAAAAAGTACATCTAATCTAAAACACCACTTCTGGAACATGACTCTTGCTAGTGGTACCAAGAATTTGTTATCAATCAATATGACTTTCAGGCTAAACAGAAATCCTTTAGTTAACACTAACTAACAGCCTCTGGCTTTATCATTTTTATGTGAAGATTACTACCAGTGCCTCTGGAAACCACAGAAGGAAAACACAAGTTGAACAGACTCCAGCGGAACGCAAAAGAAAGTACGTTAAGTATGTTCTTTTACATACACTTATGTACACATAAATATGGCAGCTGGAGGAACTGTGTAATCCATCTCATTAAACAGGCAAGGGAAATGATGCCCTGACAGAGAGGTGCTACTTGTAGGAAGCAGGAAAGAAACTTGCACGCTTACCTTGTCTCACTAAGAAAGAACAAAAGAAAACTATTAATTTTGCCATATTCAGACATGGAGTAACTCCTCCAGCCCAGACTCTCCCCGCTGTTCAGAAACAGCTCTCCCTTTTCCAGGTGTTTCACCAACTGCTTACCTAACTGCTTTTCAAGATCCCATAAACCCTTGGTATCCACGATGTCCTGGGCAAACATTTCAGAGTTTCATTACACATTGCATGAAAACATCTCCCATTGCTTGCTTTGAACCCCCATCTTCTAGTCACACTTAAGGCACGTATTATTTTTTATTTGCCTTTTTTTTTTTTTTCAGTTTTATGATTCCAATATTAAATACCCTGTGCTGCTCATGACTTTACAGATCTCTCTAGTATTTCAACCTCATCATCCCTCCTCTACACCACAGAACTCTAATTGCCCCTTGCCCTGAGGTCATCCTCCTCTTCTCACAGCAGTGGAACCACAGCTGGATTCACTGTGTACTTGCTTTTCTTGCTCTATTCTGCAGTATTTTTCATTCTGGTAATATGTTGTTTCAGAGATCGTAAGACTTTGGGGAGTCTCTCATTCCAAAGAGAATGAGTGAGAGCATCTTCACCCCCCCTGCAAGTTCTGGCTGATTCAGGATCCCACCATAGCTCAAGCTGGGAGCATCAGTACTCCAAAGGAGAAAATTTTGTTGCTCTGAAGCAGAGGTCATGGCAGACGTGGACCACCACCCCATTTATGTTCTAAAACACAGCTTAGATAATTTCAAAGTCTATTGGTCTGATTTGGAAACCAGTATTAAGCCTTGTGCTGCTGGCATCGCAGCTACAATAAGGCATGAAAATGAGTACTATGAGTGTTAAACCACTATTAGAACATATAAAGCATAGGAGAGAGCTGGCAGGAGAAAAAGGTTGCCATCTGAATTGTAAAAAAACCAAATCTCTGGGTTCAGTAATGGAAGCTCTTCATTATCCTTTTTCCATTTTTATTAAACTTTCATATGTTAATGTTGTATGTCTTGCCTCAGAAAAGTTACACAGTCTTGGACGATCTCCTGACATACCCCAAAATCAAGAGATTTAAAAACAGCTTAATCCTAGATTTTAAATACACTTTCAGATCTATGCATTTCACAGTCTTCAAATAATTTTGCAAGGAATGAATGCTTTAGAGAGCCCTTTGCGGTCCATCACAGCTGTTGTGTATTCAACACTTTAAAGTAGCGTTAATACAGATATAAATACTTGATAATGGGATCCTGTTTTCACAGCAGACAGCATCACATGCCAACAACTTCAGTGGAAGAAAAGTCCTGCCCCTAAAATCTTGTTTGAGAGGCTTACAAACCTGAGAGCACTACAAGAAGGGAAGAGGCATAGGAAATTTTCATGCCAGTAAAGAAAGAAATCTTCTGTCTAAGTGTGTTTATTTTTAGTTTTATTCTCTGTAATTAAAAAGTGCCTGTAATTAAGATGCTTTATCAGCTGGGGAACTTCCATTACCTGCTTGCTGAGAGACAACACTCTCCTTGCTCTGACTGATCTGGAGCACACTTAATTACATTTAGATGACTCTTAGCTGAACTGAAAGATGTTTCTAGCTACCTCTTATACTGCTGCTCTCATTTACTGGCCTGGGGAAATTCTGAATAAGTCATTTTTTTCATTTAAAAAAACAAGCAGAAAACCCAACCGTTCTGCAACATGTCACGCTTCTCCCTTGCCCGTAAGGTAATCGATGAGTATAGGCAACAGTGTGAATTTACACCTACAAATTATTTATTTCTATTGTATTGATGCTTCCACTGGGCTCTCTGATTGGATGCTGAGATAATATGCAGATGGGATTCCAGCACAGATTCCTGGGGCATTTAGAGTGCTGCAGACACACCCTCCATGCAAAGCAACAAATAAAAGAAGAAAACTCCAAGAAAACAAACCAAATAAAAATCATCCTAAAAGAATAACATCTTTCACCAAATCTCTTGTAACATCTCTACGTTCAACAGATAAAGAAGGAAGACCTTAAAACCTGAAGTCTGAAATACTGTATTTTCTCAAGGACATTAATGTAACCTCATCACTGTCTTACATTTCAGCCAAACCAATACAATTTTAATTCTGGCTTCTGCAGAACAACTCGAGTTATGTAACTGCAAGCTACAAATATTGCATAGAAAGAAAAAATTTAAAAAAAAAAAATATTTGCATGAATCAAGAACTTAAGAATCTGAACTTTAATTTCTCTCCCCCTAATGTGATGATTTAATGTTTCAAATTAGTGATGTTTGTGTGGGCATACAGATGCAGGAAGGTCTTCTTGCACCTTCCATTAACTGGGCTCATCCAAGTGGACATGTTATCTGTAGCTTCCTTTCATAAACATGGTACAGATGACATCTGAAGACATACTTCTGGGAGACAACTATGGTTATACAAATGCATGCCCCAAACCTATAACAATTGCAAGGAGGCAGCTTCCTGACAAGAGAAAAAGCTCAGTGAATGGTTTCCCGTATTAATGCACTAACACACACACACACACACACACAAAATCCCAAACACAGAAAAATTGAGTGTTTTACTTAAGGACACTTACAAAATGCCCCCATAAAGAGATAATATTTCCTCCAGCTCAGGAAGGCACCTTTTATTCGTGCTCAGATATACTCCTTATTGAGATAAGGAGATGTTTTATCCAAAAAAATCTTATGTGAATTATCCAATTACTTTTTTGAAGTCTTCCTCAGGGAGGTCACTTTCAGAAATAGCTAAAGCATCCATGTGAAGTAATGTCTTTTATACCAAGGAAAAGAAAGCGTTAGCAAGCATATTCCAGTTGATTTCACTGTTTCAGTCAAAGAAAAAAAGATGCATTCTAGCCCAGTTAATATTTGTTAATAGTCCAGTTAATATTTTGGGGGTTGTTTTTTTGGAGTTTTGTTTGTTTAGTAGGTTGTTTTGTTTGTAGTGGGGTTTTTTTTTGTTTAACTCAATGATCTTTATCTCCCAGTAAAAATGTTCGGTAACTCTTTCAGACTGAACTACAACTCTTCTGCTCTGAAGCCTCCTACACTGATGGGCTTTGTCAGAGACGTGCCGTTTAACCATTGTCACTTAGGGGA
Organism: Numenius arquata; assembly: GCF_964106895.1. NCBI lineage: Eukaryota > Metazoa > Chordata > Aves > Charadriiformes > Scolopacidae > Numenius > Numenius arquata. Next base: position 44,011,046 of record NC_133578.1, read on the forward strand.
AGAATAAGCACATTTGTTATTATATCATATACAACTATTTACAGTCAGGCAGAGCACATCAGCATTGTAGCAACATTTCTCTCATTCACACAAAAAGATAGTTGAAAGGCCAATAATAGTAAAAATATTTTTTTGATGTTTTGATGAGAACACTTTTCTCCACAGGTTGTCAGATCTTAACTATACCATAGAGTTAGCAACCTTGCAGAAATTTGCCAGTGTGTGCACCAAGATGATTACTATATTTGACTATTTTTGTGTTTAAATGCACTTTAGTAATTCAGTAGCTCAGGGTTGGAACAATCAGCATCCAATCAGAATAATCAGCCATGCAAGACCTGGAAGATATCTTCTGGCTCCTCCTTCTACTTTTCCTTCCTTCATTTCTACTTTCTCTCATTTATTTTATACACTTCAACTCCATCTCCTTTGTCTCACCTCTCCCTTCTGACTGGTCTCTAACCCTCAGCACTGGCATTACTAATATTGTCCCTCTCTTCTTCATTGCTGGTTCAAAACAGGAAAATATTTTGTTTAATTAGTCAGTTATTGGAAGAAAAATATGAAACAAAGTATAACTAGACTAGCATATAACTATGTGTATATAAAACACATAATGCAAAAGCTCTGATTCACTCTTGTATATCTTATTTTAAAACATACAAAGAAATAATATTGTTATGCTTCTGAAGTTTCTTCATAGTCGTCCCTGTCCTCATGAGAAAAAGTCACCTTCAGAAATAATTACGTATTTTATTACTGTGTAAATAAGCACATCTTACTCATGTTTTCTTCATCGTCTACATCCATTGTGAAATATTTTTGCTGATTTCTTGGCTGGCAGAGACTTCTCCTGTCTGGAAAAGAGAGAGTAGGATATTTAAGCTTTAATGTACCAACATACAAGGTAAAACATTAAATCTCCTTTAAAAGCAGCAGCCTCGACATTGGTTTTGCTATGGGCTGTCCATGGTTTTTGCTCAATTTTCACATAGTATTTCCCCAAAAGTGCTTATTTCTGTAGCTGAGGTACACTCCGCAGAACTACAAATTCAAAGTTTGCAAGAATTTGGGGTTTTGTATGATGAATTACAATATTTTTTACCTGAAAGAGTATGTAAACTACTTTATCTCACTACCTTTTCTTTTTTTTTTTTAACTCCAGAATAACGTCAAGCCCACTCCGCAGGTTACCACACAGACAACTTAAGCAGTCAAAATATGGAAGATGCAGTTTTTTACCTAGCACCAAACTGATGAATGTCTGTTTGGTGTGGTTAAAACCTGACCCAAGATCCCTTGTAAAAGTGAGATGGTAATCAAAGACCAAAAGCTGTAGCCCCGTATCAGACAAAGGTCAGGGTGGGTAATATAATCCTCTCTCCCAGAAATGTCCAGACAATATTACATATAGGTTATCTGGCTGAGGGGATATAGATTTTATTAACCACAGGAACTTTCATTTCATCAAGACAGACTGAACTAAAGGTGAACATAAGCATCTGACATGAAAAATATGTAACTTATCAAGCATTTGGTTTGAAAGAAGGCAATACTTTTACCCCAATCAAAAGCACTAATTTAAGGGTGATGGGTTTTATGGTTTGGTTTTTTTTTTTTTATTATTCCAGTGTTTTTTTCCTGACTAATCAAGTACATCGCAATATCTGTTGCTTTCTAGGTAATTGCTCCAATCTCATAATGTCACGAGTGCTTCAACAGAGAGCACTGAACCATAAAACCACACTTTTAACAAAATATCCATTATTACAGTGAGGAAAAAGTAGTGGAGCATTAACAGGCTTCACATTCTTGCACTGGCATGGATCAAACCATGGAAATTTGTCTTGTACTTGCCAATCTATTGAACTTTGTGCATCTGTCTCTTAGCTTTTCTGAAGCATTAACAACTAAGCGTTGTGCTTTCTACATTCTGCATTGCAATTTTACTTTTTAAAATATAATTAATTTTCTGCTGATTCTTCACCACAATTAAATGTTTGCAAAGTACCCGAAGAGAGTAAAGTCCAGTACAAATACAAAATTGTTCTGTGATAATCTACTCTCGTGTAACATCTGTAAACTTTGATTCCTTTTGCTGACAACCAGATTAAACTAAGATTAAAATCCTACTTTTAAGTGCACCTTTGATCCTACTCCAAAACTATTACGAGTAGTTCACACAAATCATAAGGCAAAACTTCAACCTATTTCAAATTATCTCCCAGCAGAGTTTCAGTCTTTCACTCAGCTTAATTAGAATTTATACTGTGTGTGCTAAAAGTATCTATGTACAGTGTAAGTAAAATGTCCGTATCTTAAAAGTTAAGAATTGCATGGATACTTTCAGGTAAGTGTTCAGGATACTGAGGACTCTGCAAAACAAGTGATACCTGATTCAGCCCCAGGCTGTGGTCACATATTCCAGATCAGATGAGGGTAATGGCTCTCACCACCAGTACATTGCTACTGGTGCCAGTAAAAAAACCCAGGCGCTGTGGCTGGGAAGAAGAGAGGCATGGTGGTGTTTTAAGAGGGTATGGCCACAAGCGGTAATGCCTTGTGAAACCAAAGGCTGACGCTGCAGCTGGAAGGGACAGGGAGATCGGGGCAGGAAGCAGAGGTCATTTGTGTCTTCAGAAGCACTGGGAGGCAGGTGCCATAAAAGATGCTGCTTGGTTTCATGCTGCTGTATGGGCTTGTACAATTTACAGCACTAAAATATTTGCTCTATTATATTACATTTTGCCCTTCCCTCAGTGAGGACACATATCTCTGTCTCTCCTCCAGCTGCCAATGTCAAATATTTAGGAACTTCAGTGCTTTGAGATTTTGTTAAGTGTCAGCACTGGTGGAAATCAGACAACACAGTCAAAAGTTATTGAGAAGAGCAACCATATAAACCAACAAGGTCACTCGGTAAGGTTGACAATAAAATCAACAGCAAACATAGCCACATGCCTGCTTTGTGACAATGAATTTGTTCTCTCTCTCTTCCCACTGCTCGTGGGACAATCTAGCTTTAATTCTACTCTACACTAAAACAAAAGGCAGAACTTTGCACTGATGTTCTTCTTAACGCACAGGTGGCATACCCAATTAATCCCAGTGTATAATATGTAATTACCAAGTTTTGCAAAAAGAAAGTAGCCATTCCGCCCCTTTTATTATTTTAGTAGGCACTTCATGCAAAGCACAGTGAAAATCCAGAGTCCGGGTGTAAACACCAAACATAATGAACTACATTGTTTTGTTTCATTTTTTAAGTAAATTTGGCTTTATCTTTGCTAACATAAGAAAAAAAGAAAAAGCTCACAAAAAATTCCATCCAAGGATGAAAGATCTGTAGGGATGTGATATTTATAAAGAAACAAATAATGCAGCTAATCGCTCAACAGCAGTATAAGCCAGAGGGATAACGCACACACAGTCCTCCTCCAGCACCATAGCCACAGAAGCAGCACTAATCACCCCTGTAGTCCAAACAGCTGGCTGAACCATTGATCTACTGATCAACACACTCAAACTTCATTGCTGATCTGCCAGGTGATGACTTTGGGACAGGATAACTGCATGACTTGCCCAGTGAAACTGTCACTTCAAAAACAGGTTTTTGTAAAATTGCAACCACTGGCACATAGGTGATTAAAATATAAATGTTAAATGTGTATATCAGAAACATCAAGAAACTTGTAGTCTAAAAATACCAGATACTAAGGAACAAAGAACGATGTCAAAATATACATATAGAAGCATAGGTTTTCAACTTGCTAACATCCTTGCTAAATATTGTTATTCAGTAATTTAAAACAATTAAATCTGTTTATCCTCAACTAAACAGATCCTCAGGTCACTATTTGCAATCTTTACAGCTTACTTTTGACAGCAGGAGTTAAGCAGTCCTTACTGAAAATGTAAAATGTGCCTTTAGCTATCATTACACTAATTAATGCTGTGCCTCTAACAGTAGAACGAGGAAGAAATAGATCACTATGTTTGTGACTGTTCCACACACTTTTTCAAAAACAAAGCCCACATTGCCTGTAGATATCCTGAATTTCCTACCACCACCATAAAACATTTATAATCATCCCATTTTGTGACCTGAATGAGTGTCTTTGCTCAGGCAAGATGATTCCTTTTCACTCCCCAACCCTGTCTCGAGAAGAAACTGATGTAAGTAACGAAGAGGACTGTGCACAAACAGGGAGAAGAGGCAGTGGCAAAAGATGCAGAAACGCACTTCTCAGCACAATGAAGCTGCTCAGATTCCCCACCAGACAGACAGCATAAACTCAAGCAGATCATAAAAATATTACAAGACAGACAAGCAGTAAAACTCCCTGCTAATTTTGTCACCAGCATTGCAGAATTTCAAGGGCACAGAGCTAAAACACTTGACTCACACATACTACTTCTCCTGAGACTCCCAGGAGCACCTAAAACAAATCACATGATTTCCACAAATTTTTTTTTTTTTTTTTTTTTGAAATCGAAAGACTACATGCAAAATGACTATGTAAACTCATCTCAAATGCACCATAGCTTTAGGTAAACTGTGAGTTTCAGAGCGGCAATCTCTTTCCCACACCCCTATCGTTAACCTTGCGTACCACAGCCTCTCTGTCGGTCCATAACAAATCCTGGTTTCCAGGTATGTGCGTACTCAAAGAGCTGCTTAGACCATCGCTTCCAGCCTGGGTACACACACATGCACTTATCCTTTTCTTCCTCCATCCTTTCACTTCACAGAAAGCTCGTGCAGTTCTCCAGGCTCAGCCCAGCTCCATCACCACTCTCATACAGCTGCGAGACCAATTTGAACTTCATGCCACAAAGACATCAGCTGTGCCTGTCCCACCAGGCTTTGGTGTGAGCACTGTCACACCAGGAATAAGCTCCTTGTAAGTGCCCAGAAAGCTGTAACATTACTCTCTCAAATCCTACCCCAAAGCTCTCTCTTGCTGCAGTGCCCAACGGTCCCAGAAACTGCTACCCAGGAGCAGGTCTGTGAGCCCAAGTCACACTGCTCACCTTGCAACACCATTTAACACACACCTCCCACACCACTCAAACTGACAGGCTTCATCCCTAAGATGCTTATGCCCCATCTGACACAGCACGAGACAGCTCCAACTGCAATGCAAACCCCTTTTACCATCAGAGGACCACTGAGATACTTTAGCTGGACTATTCCTCATCTGATATAAAATACTCATGATGACCTGAGGGGGACGCAGAGCCTCACATCACATTTTACCCCATCTGCAGGCCGCAGCAGCCACAACCACTTCAGGCTGGCTAGCAGAGTCCCCATCCTGTGACAGCGTCTGTCCCAGTGCAATACTGGGGGAAGAAACAAACCAGTAACTACAGTTGCCATAAAGTTGCCGGCATATTTTACTAAGTTGAGTAAAACAAACAAATCACCTCAATCGCTCTTCATTTAGATAGAGTTTAGGAGGCAGAAAAGCCTTTCAAACATACAAGTGGGAGCTGATCAGAGTTCCCTTTCTTTCCGGCTTCAACGGCCTCTGGATTTCATCCATACACCAAAACATGCCCCACTGCACTGAACGGGGCGCCTCTCCTGCTTAAACTGGGCAAATCACCAGCCTCTTCACTGCAGACGATTGTGTTGCTATGCTAGTGTATTATGCTAAACAAGAATTTGCAAATGCATGTATTACTTAACGTTGGCAAGTATATGTTTTATTGTCTTTCTTGCAGCACCTCCTGTCCCTAGACCCATGACCACTGGGGACTGGGGGAGTGGTGCTGGCATCAATGCCAAGTACACAAGTGCCAGCAATGACTGACGAATAACAGAAATACAGAATCACAGAATCACATGGGGTTGGAAGGGACCTCTGGAGATCATCTAGTCCAACTCCCCTGCCAAAGCAGGTCCACCCAGAGCAGGTTGCACAGGAACGTATCCAGGTTTTGAATGTCTCCAGGGAAGGAGACCCCACCACCTCCCTGGGCAGCCTCTTCCAGGGCTCTGCCACCCTCACCGTGAAGAAGTTTCTCTTCATATTTGAATGGAACTTCCTATGTTCCAGCTTGTGCCCGTTGCCCCTCGTCCTGTCACTGGCAACCACTGAAAAGAGTCCGGCTCCATCCCCCTTCAACCCACCCTTTAGATACTTGTAAACATAGATAAGGTCTCCCCTCAGCCTTCTCTTCTCCAGGCTAAAGAGCCCCAGCTCTCTCAGCCTTTCCTCATCAGGGAGATGCTCCAATCCCTTAATCATCTTTGTTGCCCTACGTTGGACTCTCTCCAGTAGTTCCCTGTCTCTCTTGAACTGGAGAGCCCAGAACTGGACGCAGTATTCCAGTTGTGGCCTCACCAGTGCAGAGTAGAGGGGAAGAATGACCTCCCTCCACCTACTGGCCACACTCTTCCCTATGCAGCCCAGGATTCCGTTGGCCCTCTTGGCGACAAGGGCACATTGCTGGCTCATGGAAAGTTTACTATCCACCAGGACTCCCAGATCCTTCTCCTCAGAAGTGCTTTCCAGCAGGTCCTCCCCTAACCTATATTGGTGCCTGGGGTTCTTCCTCCCCAGGTGCAGGACCCTACACTTGCCCTTGTTGAACCTCATGAGGTTCTTCTCTGCCCAGCTCTCCAGCCTGTCCAGGTCACGCTGGATGGCGGCACAGCCCTCTGGAGTGTCAGCCAGCCCTCCCAGTTTGGCATCATCAGCAAACTTGCTAAGGATACACTCTGTCCCCTCGTCCAGGTCATTGATGAATACGTTGAACAGGACTGGGCTGAGTATTGACCCCTGGGGGACACCGCTGGTTACAGGCCTCCAACTTGACCCTGCTCCATTAATTACAACCCTCTGAGTTCTCTTCACACAGCCAGTTCTCAATCCACCTCACTGCCCCCTCATGTAGCCCACACTTCCTTAATTTTCTAATGAGGATGTTATGGGAGACAGTGTCAAAAGCCTTGCTGAAGTCAAGGTAGATGACATCTGCTGCTCTCCCCTCATCCAGCCATCCAGTTATAACATCATAGAAGGCCATCAGATTGGTCAAACAAGATTTACCCTTGGTAAATCCATGTTGACCACTTCCAATAACTTCTTGATCTTGAATGTTTGGAGATGACATCCAGAACGAGTCTCTCCATTATTTTCCCAGGAACAGAGGAGAGACTAATTGTCCTGTAGTTCCCTGGGTCCTCCTTCTTGCCCTTTTTATAGACTGGTGTGATATTTGCCTTTCTCCAGTCCTCAGGCACTTCTCCTGTTCTTCAAGACCTCTCAAAAATGATGGAGAGTGGCCCAGCAATAACATCTGCCAGTTCTCTCAGCACTTGTGGGTGCATCCCATCAGGAACCATGGACTTATGGATGTCTAGTTTGGCCAAGTGGTCTCTAACCCGGTCCTCCTCTACAGAGGGAAAGTCTTCCTCTCTCCAGACCTTCCCCCTTGTCTCCAGGGTCTGGGATTCACGAGGGGCAGCTTTGGCAGTGAAGACCAAAGCAAAGAAGGCATTCAGCAACTCCGTCTTCTCTGTCTTCCACCACCAAGGCACCCACCTCATTCATCAGTGGGCCTACATTTTCCCTAGCCTTCCTTTTTTTATTGATATATGGAAAAAACCTCCTCTTGTTATCTTTAACTGTAGTGGCCAAGTTAAGTTCTGCTTGGGCTTTTGCCCTTCTAATTTTCCCCCTGCATAGCTTCACTACACCTTGATATTGCTCATAAGTTACCAACCCCCTTTTCCAGAGATCGTAGACTTTCCTTTTCTACTGAAACAGTAAAATAAAATAATTCAGTTTGAAACCTGAATTAGAAGAAAAATAGGAAGAGGTTAGCTCTTCTTTTAATTTATTACCATCAGATGCATGATGCCAAGCACCGTTCATCCCTCACAGCCCAGATGGAGTGTCAACACTGCCCTAGTCTGGTTTTCAAAACTCATATTTGCTGCTGCCCAAACTTGGAGAAAGGGTAGGAAAACAAGCCAAGCATGCAGCACAAGCCAGGCAGATAGCACAGCAGTTGCCTTAGTCTGTGCTGTTACTCAGATGTTGCTTAAAGCTTAAGGATTTATTAAGATCAGATTTTATAAGGCTGTGAATTCTAAACACAAGTCTTGGTGGCTTGCTAGGTAGGCTCAGACCTGGCTTAATTTTTCCATTAGTTTTAGTGACTATTTTGGAAGCACAGTATTAAAGAGACTTTTTTCCCCTTCCAGAAAAAAAACCCAACAAATAACCAGTGTTCTTACTGAAGTACTACAGGTGCTAAGGACACATTTTTCTCTACTGCCATATTTGCATTCTATAGCACCAGCACAACTCCAGTGTAGGAAGAGGAAATTAGTTGACTGTAATCAACACAGCTTGTAAATAATTGTCACCTTACTTAGCACATCAAACTGGGTCCAGTTATTCCTGCAGCACCCGTGTGCTCAAGGACAAAAGACTTGGACAATTCGCTTTTGAGTTATTAAAGAGGTGATCAGCGAGCTACCTGAGCGGAGCCAGAAGTGAGAAACAGTGTCTAGCTGCCTCGTGCTGATGTACCAAGGATAAACCCTCCTGAGGAGCTGGGCTACAGGTCTGGGCTCAGCACCACACGCCCACCGCTGAACATCCCGTTCCTCCAGCCTGAAGCAGAGGAAAAGCAAGCTCCTGCCTGCTAAAAGCATAGGTAAACAGGAATGTCAGTTGCATAAATAAATTTGTATAAATTAAGGTAGACTGATGGTGGTATTACTGAAGTTTGTAAGAAATAGAATGTACACAGATCTATTTTTATTAATATTATTTAAATAAGCATGCTAAACAGATTTTGGAAGCAACAATTAAGATGAACAGACAGAAACAAGGATAGTCAACAGAAGAGCTGTAAGACATGCAAGAGATGCGATGCTAGAGTAATTGCAGCCAAATGACACTAGGCTGTCTGTCCACGTCTTCTAATGAAGCGTTTGCATCCTTTTAAGGTTTAACGATATGTGTTTAAGAGTTAGGCTAAATATATTCTTGGCATATAATGAATGACTACAATTTTTCCTAATCCTTTTCTTATAAAAAAATACACTTGAGAAAAATAAGCAGTGCTCAGCACGTCTCTCCACCCAGGACTGCAACAGCAGATTACTCCTGTGTTGCCCTCCTTGCCGACCTGCTCTTTCGCAGAAGTCACCTAGCATAGACCCCAGGCTAGTAAGCCCAGCTGAGCTTGGCTGACCACCTACCACACCTGCATCTCTGCCCCATGCTTTCCCATGCTTTGGTTCCCCAGACATCATGCTGAAGGCACTGAAATTTCCTCTGCATGGAGCGGAAAGGGTTCAGGAGAACATATTGGGTTGGACTGTGCCACCTACATGATCCTATCACTACACTTCAACTCAACAACGCACATTCCCACTGCGTACAAAGCCATGAGCACACCATCTTCCCAGGCAGGGAACAGCTAGAAAAAATACTACTAACATATATATAATAATTTAGTATACTAACAGATACAGATTCTTGGTTCATGTACTCCATAAGCAGCCATAGACCCTCTGCGTGGCAAACAACTGCTCAGCTGATCCAGACTGACCCTACTTGGCCCTACGCTGAAACTGTCCTACCAAGGCTAAGATTTGACTTTGACACCTAAAGTAAAGTACACTTGAAGTCTCTTTTAGAGCACCACACTATGGTGCTATGGAAAGCTATGCTGGGAAGCTGTGTATTTTTCATTACAACTCCCCAAGCGCATCATTACAGCAAGAATAAAGTATGCATCTTATAGAGGTACCACATCACTGATTTCCATTACAACTAACTTCTAACTAACTAACAACCACCTCCTTAAAGTCAAAAATACTTTGAAAAGAATAAATTAGATGTACTTACTAATGAAGCCCAAACAACATCTACTTTTCCTAGAAAATAGCATTAAAACAGTCTATATAACATGTAGTAGACAGTACTGAGCTGGGGCAGAGGGAATTAACTTCTCAGCACTTCTTGTACACATACTAATTAGGAGACTAATCTTCCAAACTTGGTCCCACTGTAGTATATGCATTTTTGTTTTATATTTTTATTCTTCACCTGGCCTTCAGAGGTACAGGATTATGTAATTAAAAAAAAAGATAAAAGTCCTTCCATATAAAATAGGGTCTCAGAATGCTTTCAGAAATTGGGGGTAGATTTTTTTCAGAAAAAGGACTCTGAAACCAGGCTGCTCACTACAGAAAAGGTCTTCCTCTCTTGCCAAGGCATGCTTGATTACTTCTGAAATCATTAATAACTCAGTTATCATTTCACTTTGATGAAGGAACAGCGTTTTTGACTTCTTTGACCTTCCAAACTTCTATTCAAGCAGGTTTCATAATGCAGCAAACCTGCAATAATAAACTTATTCACTGCCTGTAAATAACCCATTTAGCAACAGATGTCTAGAAACCTTTCAGCTCCTACGGGCGCGAAGTCTCCACACTGCTTCAGCATCAAGTCTTGGTAACTGTCAGTGGAATCTGAGCAAGACAAGGACAGCTTCTAAAAGGACTCCACTGAAGCCTCGCCTCGGACAGCAGGTGTGAGTAAACTCTCAAGTTTTATTCCTAAAAACCTGCTCTGGTGTAAGTGACACAACTGAAGCAACACTCTGAGACCAATGGAAAACCTTTAATTCTGGAAAAAAAAAAGTTAAGAATAATGTAAAAGGCCTATTTGCTGCTTAGAGATTTACAAAGCTTTCAAAAATAACAATAAAGAATAATTGACATAATTATTAGTTAACCGATTTGGATCAGCGCATATACAGCATTTTATATGTGGAATAGGACCGTGGAGAAAGCCTGCTCCTTAACTGCACAAACTGTTTCTTCTCCGGTAGACTGCTAAAATAAATTCAGGTTCCAACTGTACTATGCTGGTATAGTAGAGGGGGTTTTTGCTTTTAACACGGAGCGACAAACCAGAGTCCAGCTGTTAGCTAAATACACTCGCTGAAGCCAAGGGCTTCTGCATAGCAGCACACCCCGCAACATTTAGACTACAAATACTGCAAAAAACTTTCCTTTCCCAAATACGTTACATGCCAGCCATGTCAAACAGAAAAATGACATCCAAATGTCTAATTTAAGTGGAGTCACAGAAAAGTACAATATATTTGCACTTTTAACTCTCTCCTGGTTTTGAGTCTCTATTTCCCATAGAGTATTTCCAAAGATAGGAAGATCACCAGAATTATTTCAAAATGTACTAGACAACACAACAAGACTACTTGAAAGATTTTTAACTAAATGTTAGCTACAGTGTAGTGTACACACTACATGAGTACACAGATATAACTTGCATTTCTTTTGTTTGAATATTCTGTGTATATACTGCACACAAAACAAGTTGTGAAGGACCCTTTTAACAGCTAGCTTATCCTTATCATTGGGGAAAAAAAACCCTAGATGTACCTTGAAAGCACAATTTAGCAGCTACCCAATGTTTTACGCTAACAGGGAATGGCATATATGCAAAAAAAAAAAATAACCCAACAGATGAAACTAAACTATTATTAGACTGGAGTAGAAGTTAGAAAGATGCAAGCTTTAGAGAAGTTTCATATTTGTTAAGAAGTACTCTCCTTCGAAAGCTAAGTGAAATAAAATGTTGGGAGATGTTGAGGGATTTTATTCAAAAATATTTCTTTTACTCTATAAATTCAAACAGAAAACACTGAAGTTGCACTTAGCAACAAAGGTTCAAATCTCAACTGAAAACTTCTACATTTACGACCCTCCCCTCTTCCCTTCCCCGCCCCCCCAGTACTTTATTTCAGCCATACAGCAATTAAAACAAGAGCCTCCTGTGACAATTAACCCTTCAGTAAGTGAAATGGCAAGGAAGGACAGTTTTCTTAAAAGGATAATATCAGAGGAATCCTCAGTACTGGGTGTGGAAAGGCAAATTTATTTTTGTTTTGTTATTGAAAAAAGGAGGGCCACTCTTTGGTGTGGCTTCAGCCTTACGCATATCTCAGAAACAAGGAGAGGTAAGTAAGGAAAAGTTCGTGTATCCTAGTGCATGAATCCAAGATGCCTTCAGCATCCTTTGTAATTGTTTCTCGTGTTCCTAGTTATGTATTTCATACATTGCCAAGAAATGCACAAAATATATTTGTGAACAGCGGGAATACCCAAATAGGCAAATTCCAAAGACCATTTTCCATATGAGGGTTTGTATGCCAGGTCTTACCGAGAGACTTACCAATGTCAATATTAACTGTAGCATTTTCCAGCTTTTTTATAAACAAAAGAGCAACATGTGACATCATGGGATGATGCGATGTTACACTGTTTCCCCGCTTTGAGCAACCAACTGGACAAGCGTTGACCCTGTGGATCAGCAGCCCAGACTGGGGGTTACCACTATCCTTTAATCCTCCCTGCAGATTAAACCTGGCAGGGCAAAAAACATCTTCCATCAGGGAATGTTTGCAGGGGCAAGCTCCACAGGTTTCTTCAGTGTATTACTAGAGTGAGGAGACTTCTCTGAAAGTAACCTCCACCTGCTCTCAGATCTTCATTTCTCAGTATATCAGGCCTTGGCTCTTTGGAAGACAGCACACGATTGAATCTGAATAAACTCTGGTAGATGAGTTACACGGACCATCATATTTTGACAACTAGCCAGGCTGACATTTTTGGAGAAACACTGCCACTGGTGTTTCAAATCAGCAGTACTTCACTAACCAAAACCAACATACTCATGCTCTCCACTGGGATTCGGTTGACCGGCTAACAAGGAGCCTTACCTCTCCACCTCCTCCTCCCTCTGCTGGTACTCATTCTCCAGATCCTATAGGGATACCAGCTTTTTCCACCTCCAGTCTGTGACAGAAAACTGAGATTGAGTTAACTCGTTGACTGAAATGATTTCTGCAGGAAGCCTAAGTACCAAGGGCTACAAACTTCCCCACTTAACTTCGAGGAGCTGAAGTTCTACTTCAGCATCTATGTTAATGGACACTACTTCACTAAAGATGAAGAAATATCAACAAGGCCATTCACGCTCAGTTTACACAATTTAAAAAGAAGCACTTGCCATGGTGGAATGAGCCACCAAAACGAGGTCACACTACTACGTGCTCACCACCACCAAGAAGCCCAGGAGGAAATGAGACCCATCATCATCTAAGACCAAGTCCCCAAACCAGTCTTCCCTGGGGCAACAAGATATGATATTCCTTTGCAGCAGACATAAGGTCAGGCATTTTCTTATGCTTCTAGCATCTCTCCTTTCTTTACTAAATACTGCCCACTTGGGCTCACAGACCAGAGGGATGCTCTGGATTAACATAGCAACATTTCTCCCTTCATGGAAACAAGAAATAGCCTCATTAAAAGTGATGATAGACTGGCATTAGGCCCTGCAATGCTACATCCTAACAGGTCTATGCAGTCATGGCAAGATAAAGGCAGACATGAAGGAAACCCCAGTAAAGCCCACAGCTCATGTCAGCACAGACACTAGCTGCGTGTGGGCAGAGCGCTTTCCCATCTGACCAGACCTAGTTTAAAATTGAAGTTAGCAGTTCTGTGCCTCACTAATTAACAGTTTCAGACCAGGTTTGACATTTAAATCCACACTAAGCTGTGCATGATTGGGAAAGGACAAGGAAGGTGAGGTACCTGCATCTACACGGTCTTGAAGGAAAAGCACCATTGATACACAGAAAGAAAAAGGGAAAAAACACTCCTTAGGGGAATGGAAATTCATTTTGTTCCTTTAAGCAAACAGCATACTTTGTAAAAAGCAAAAAAGCAGCCCGTGAAGCCACTGAGCTCTTTACCATAATTCTTCCAGTGGTTTAAACTTTCACCACCTTGTTCTCACCACAGGTGAGAAAGATGTACATAACAACGTGTATTTCTCCTTCTCCTTCTCTTTCAGGGAAGAGCTGCTGCATCAGGCATTGAAATTTCAAAAGTAATTTTGCCTTCAACAACTAACTTATCTGCCCTAACCTGCCAGAGATTTGGTTCACGGGACCTGGTGTAAAGACTGAAAAAAAGACTCCTCCGGCTCACCCTTGTAGCTCTACTCTCCAAAGCAGCTCCTACTCTACTGACCACTGCTCCCCAACACAAAGTACCTCTGGGCTATGAGAATCGGGAAGATCTGAGATAATTTTAGCTTGAAGAATGACAGCTTTCAATAGAGAAATTAATTTTCTAAAATCTGACTGCTCTCTAAGGAATATACGCAATGCCCTTGGGAGAGAAACTTAGTGACCCACTACATTCATTTGCAGTTGGCACATTAACAACAGTTTTAGGAAATATAAAATATGCCATATATAATATGCATGAGATTCAATATTCAATATCCAAAAATACGTTGCAAAGTCAACCTGCTTTGTTCTAATCATGTAAAAAGCTGAATGCAAGGAGGCAGATGTGACACATCAGAACAAAAATGCAGCATTCAGTTTTAATATATACCTTGGAAGAAGCAGTAAATCCTGTAACATCTTCTATTTCATAGATTCAATGCCACAAAGGCATCAAGGAGAAAGTGGACTCCTCCTCTCTGAAGAAAAAGCAATTCCCAGGGGGAATTCAGTTACATACTTACAGATCTTGAATACTTCTATCTCGCATGCATCACTGAATTAGGAACACATAAACCCTAAAGAACTAAAGTGTCCCGCATCAAAACGCCAGAGGTAAACTAACCCAAGTGGGACCAGAGATGACACATCAAGACTGATGGAAAAGTTCAGTAGCTTCTCAATTCTTTCCTCTACCACCTACATCACCGGAACAAAGTCAGACTAAGTTTCTGTAGACTTGCAGCTTGTGATAGACTTGGTTTTGTGGCTAAGTATTTGTGAGCTCCACCTGAAGACCCTGTAGAAATGGGATCTACAGTCCCTTCCCATCTAGATTGCCTAGCACCAGGAGGCTCAAGGCTAAGCTGCAGCCCTTCTGCCAGACACAGTGCTTAGCAAGTGTCTCCTTCACCCTGCACTCCTCACAAAACTCATAGGAATAATCTACCATACCTTTAGGTACCCACCAGACTCGCTCCAAATCAGCTAAAATGGAAAGCAGCTGGGGAAAGGAGAAAGAGGAAAAAAACAGTTTGATCACAGAACACAAAAGAATCTCACTACTGCTTTTTCTTTCTTTTTTTTTTTTTTTTTTTTTTAAATACATTGCATGAAAATCTTTATGTACCAAGAACACCCCTGCAAATCTCATTTACTTACAGATCTGGCCACTGTAATCTGCTTACTTGATACACTCTTTGAAGAAATAGTCACACACCATGTTTTGCAAGCACTCATAGGGATTATTTTCCCCCCACACACACATGCAATTCATGTACTTTTGAACCACAAGGATGGCATTGCAGGCCAACAGCAAGTTTTCCTTCAAATCTTGCATACTGCACCAATAATGAATATAAATTAGCAGCAACTGCTGGAATTTGTATAGGCTAATTACAGCCTAAGCATTTGTTCAGCACAGCAAATCTCAGAACACAAAGCTGCTAGGTGCACACCAGAAACCCCAAGAGCTCCAATAGCACATGCCTCAGCTTGCAGTTCAACTCCTCAGGTGATTAAATCTCCTCCAACAGCACCATCTACTGTTACACTACATAAATAAATGATTTTACATCTCTTGCTCCCTTGATCAAGGAAATCTAGAGCCCATCTCCAAATCAGAAATAACTTACAATGTTTGCAGATTAAACAGTTAACACTACAGTAAACTATTTTGTAACCTACATTTATCACAAAGTTTTGTTTTAGGTACCACTGCCTATCCTTATCATTGGCTTACTTTGAGGACTGAGCATCTAATTTTTAACGTATATTATTTCTGAAGGCCTCCTCAAACACTCGTGACTGTCAGAAATGTATTTAAGATATGCTTCCAGGGAAAAAGTGGTAACCATTCAGAGAAGAAAACTGAGCAGCCTAGATCTCCCAGTAAGTAACACCAGTATTTTCATCATCATTTAAAAAATAATAGATACAGATACACGGTGGTGCTAAAGAAAATAATAGCTAATTGGAAGAAAAATATAAAATAGTTTTAAAGGAGGTTAAAAAAGTCTCAAAGATCTTGAAGTTACTTTATAAAAAAAAAAAAAAAAGTCATGCAAGGTAGGGTGATGTTTGGTGTTAGGGGACAGACTTATAAATTGGACATATTTCCTCCTTTCCCACCACAAACAGTTACCAAGCTCGGCTCAAGCACTCAGCAAACTCAAGACCTACATGAGAGCTTTGCATACTTATTTTATTAATATGGGCTGGATACAAATTTGCAGTCAGAAGGGCACATAATTTTTTGTAATTTGTACATGAACTTGACACAGTTAGATATTTCTTAACAGTATCTTCTCTATTTTCAATCCGTACTGATCCAATATCTTTGAAGGAGTTTTGTATACAAACATAAATAAAAGTTACACATAAAATAAGAAAGTTTTAAATAACTCTTTAAATGCATTAAGATGAATTCTCTCCTCCAAGTTATGATCTGAATGCATCAATCAGAAAACAAAGAATCTCATTATATATTTGCAAATACAGTCTGCTTACCTTTTCAACTATCAGAGACACATGCTGATTCTGCAATCTGCAAAAAGAGGAAATGCAATTACTAGTTTTTCTTTTACAAATGTAAGTGCATTACAAATGGCAACTCCTGACCTTGAAAGGGACAAATTTCTGATTCTGTAAGAATAAGTAGTACATACTGCATATACACAGTCACCAAGCCAACTCCCTTGTAACCCCAGTAAAGGGAGCAGGAGAAACAATTCTCGACATTCCTGGTTGGGAAAAAAAAATTTAAAAAAAAATCAAGGCTGAAGCTGTTTAGTACTTGGGGCCAGGAGAAACATCCCAGAGGTACAAGCAGCCATTTAACAGAACCCAATCTGCAATCTCTGCACCTTCAAGCAGAAAGGATCAGCAAAAAAATTTGGCCAATAATGGCTTAAAACTAAAGTCAACTTCTGTGTTATCACAGCCAATTTATCCTGCAAGCAAATATGAAGTAGTCTTCTTGTTAGACTTTTTTTTTTAATCTAGATCTTAAATTTTATTTTTAGTCGTTGATTTTAATCAACATTTTTAATCAACATCTCACAATACAACCCCTTTTCGAACACCGGATTCCTGATACTACTGGCATCAGATTGCTTCCTCCTGAAGTGGTTCCAAAACTGGAAAATCCCTCAATGACCAGGAACGGGGTAGGAAAGAAATGGCAGATGTCAGGTAAGAAGGTTAAAGGGAAGGACTAATGCTGCAAGAAATTTTATTTCCAGAAATACGTACAAACTGCATGGCTGTTCAATCAGGAACAGATTATTTTATTTTTACAGGTAACCGCCTAGTTATAAGAAAATATTTATGTGACTTTATCAATGTGAACATACACTACTCTAAAATGGTTCAGCAAATCACAGAAGCTGTTTCCAAAGCAACAGAGTATTTCAGTCAAGCGGGTACTTTCTGCAAAAACACACGTACAGGCCAGCAGTTGAGTGGGGACATCACCAGTGCCTGTAAAGGAATTTGATATTTGCACATTGAAAAGAAAAAGATTCTCTGCTGTTACACTGGCCACAAAAGGGTGCTGGCACCCTACAGAAACCTTCACTAAGTTTTTAGTTATACAGCATGCACAGCACAGCTATGAACAAGACAAACTGATGGATGCATATATCATACCTTAAACTGTCTTGGTCAAGATAGACAAGAAGGGATCTGATGCAATATTTAAAGTCCATATACTAGAAGGCTGCATTAATTCAATCTTCATTTTTTAAAAAGGCATTTCCCAACACTTCAAGGTGGCATTTCCCAATAATCCAGAAAAATATGTCAATGCTATACTAGTCTTAGCATGAAGTAGTAAAAATGCCTAGAAAACTCAGTGCAGTGTCAACTGAAGTCAGCTTCCCATGCTGCAATGGACTATACTAGAGCCCACCAAATGGGGATACGCTATTTACAGCACGATGACTGACCATTTTCTTCAATATTTTCCCAACCTAGCAGCCCCACATCCACAACAACAGCTCTTACAACCCTTGGAATATGAGCTATAAACTGCATGTGACTTGAAATTCCAGTATTTCTGGCAACATCCACCATTAAAAAAAAAACCAAACTTTTTTTAAAAATGAGTTTTTGATAATTCTCATTCTGCATTAGAATTGTTTTAAATAAAGTTGTAATTAATCCCGAGACAACACACTGCCAGTAATTTTTAGCTAAGTTTTTATACTAGTATAACCTCAAGTTGTTTTAAAAATTGTACTCCTTACACACAATATTACCCTAGTTGGTAATTCCCTGAGTTTCAAACAAACTAAACAAACACAATTCATGAGACTTGGGACTTAAAACAAGTTTATCAATAAGTGCAAACCATCCTTATATACTGACAGCAGCAGAAAGTTTTACAGGGTAACACTCATCCCATTGGCACATTGCATACGAAACAATTTTACAATACTATTTAAAAACATACCTACAGTGAAAATCCAAACATTTATTTCCTAGCTCTTAGTTTTCTAGCTGGCAAACCGCAGCAGTCCAAGTCTGTACTGAAGGACGTGGGTGGCAGCTGGCAGGGCAGGCAGGAGAGGCACTGCCAGCTTGCCCAGACAGGGCTTGGGTGCTGCTTCTGCAGAGCACGCCCACGCTGGCACCAGAGCGCCTCTGCCCACCCCCAAGACATTACACTCATCTGCTCAACACCAGGAAAAAAAAGCTATTTTAATTTTTTTTGTTTTAAAAATCCACTTATATTTTAATCTCATATGAACTGGGCAAGCCATGCCATTTGCACTGGGTTTTTGCAGCAGGCAGAGCCATATGTGTGGGCACCTGCTTCTGAGGGCGTTTGCTCAGCAGAGGATCACTCCGCCCTGAGGTTTTGTGGCTCCCACACCAATGTCAGCAGAAGAAAAGGCCCCTGTGAGCCAGCCTCCAGCCCAGAACCCATGGTCCAGCACTAACCCCCTACCACCCTCCACCAGCAAGCATGGGCTGACGAAACCAGCTTCACTGCTGAAGGACCACAGAATCACAGAATCTTCATGGCTGGAAGGGACCTTTGAGATAGAGTCCAACCACACACACACAAAAAAATCTCCCAACAATCTCGGGCACTAGCGCATGCCCTGAAGTGCCATGTCTACACGTTTCTTAAATACCTCCAGGGATGGCGACTCCACCACCTCCCTGGGCAGGCTGTTCCAGTGCCTGACCACCCTCTCAGTAAAGTCATTCTTCCTGATATCTAATCTAAACCTCCCCTGCCCCAACTTCAGACCATTTCCTCTGGTCCTGTCATGACCATGGACAGTAAAGATTAGCAGAGGGAAAAATGAGACTTGTAACACCTTAAACCAGTAAAGTTGCTAAATGGGAAAGAAAGGGAAATACTACTATGTTGTAAAAACCAGGAACAAACCTCTCATCTCCAACATGTTCTATGTAGCTTGGCCCAGTAGCAGAGGGATACTTCAGGGACTGTTCAAGTCCCAACATGCTTCCCCACCAACTTTTGCAGAGAGCAAACACTTTGCTTGCCAGAAGGGGCTCCTCTAGGAGCTCAGCACCTTCCTGCAGCATCTCCACATTGTTACCTCCCAAAAAACCAGTAATTTCCCTTACAAATGTCAGGAAACAGGCCCCAAAGCAGACGTGCATGTTGCCTTGTGGGCATTTGCATCCCTCGTGAAACTACAGTTGTCATTTTAATACATTTTAATACAGGTTTATCCTCCTGGCACAGACAGGTGTAAAATAAAGAATTCAAAAGCAAGTCTGAGAAGAGTTCTTTTTCATCACATGGCTGGAATAACAATTAAAAATTAAAACAAATGGAAACCAAGTGAGTTCTGAGCAGCTTCATTTCTAAAAATGACTAGTGAGTTTATTTACCAATAAAGGTTTGGAAACACACCCAACAGGATTTCTCCCATGGCAGCAAAGGATACTAGAAACCCATTTGAAGAACATGTCATGCTGGACATTTAGGACTTTCTGAAAATACTAACTTTTTAAAGCTCAACTGAAACCGTTTCAAGGCAATGAGAATCAAATCAGAGTTCCAGTAACTAACATCATTACATAGACTGCATCTCGCATGTATAAAGCAGCATAGCTAGTTTCTCAGACATAGTCTGCTGGCCCTTTGAAAACTTCCTTAGGAAAAAGGCACTGAGAACTGCATCCAGCTAAAATTTTGAGGTCTTCATTGGTCAACAAACAATCCTAAAATGTTTGAGAAAGTAGAAAGATTTCAGGGCTCTCCTTAAACTATGAAGATTTTCCTTGAAGGCAATAAAGGCCTCCTTGGCCAAGCAGGTGGTGGGGTCCTGCAGCTCCAGCTCTACAGCTATCACTGCCACCTTGCCCAAACCACACCCTGCCCCATCTGCCCATCCCATGCCCATCTCCTCTAGCCCAGAGGCAAAGATGCACACCACCAGGCAGAAACCCGCATTATGGGGTCAGATGATGGGATGCCCCAACTGGGCTTCTCCACGGAAAGCCATAGCCCTAGCTCCCAGGTGTGACACCAGCAGAGGAGTCAAAGGGAGCAGGCACCCTCACATAGGGCACACACGCAAACACATCCGTGTTCCCTTCTGGTAACTTACAGTGATTTTCCCAAAATATTTTAAATTTGCAAGATGCTAGAAGCATTGATTCTGTTCTGTGGGGAAAAAAAAGGATGGCTGATTACCAAGACCTCCAAAATGCTTACCCACAAGGGACAGGAGGTACCACCTCAAGACAGAAATCTGCAAGAACCACCCAAATGTGGCAAGGCAACTATTCAGAGGTACTCACCACCAGTCATGTGGACAGGACAAAAAACACTACTTCCATTCTTTACACATTTACTTTCCTATTTATTTTACTTCACTGATGTTGAAAAACAGAAGTAAGCTGCCAAGGCATCTCAACTGCATGCATCCACATGACAAAAACCACAGGTATGTTAAATCCAGCAACCTCTGCCCTTCCAATTTTAACAGTGGGTTAGGAAACAGCACTGCTTAGAGATGGAAAGCCAGTTGCATTGCTCAGTTCATTTTTTGCTCAGTTCACATCCTGATGCAGATTGAGTCAAGACATTTCACAGAGAGACCAAATAAGAAACTCAAAAGATGGTGTATTTTTCATGCAGATTAAGCCAGTTTTTTGCTAAGTGATTTACACCCTCCCCAGGCACCAGAGGAGCTAGGTTTTTTATTAATTAAAATAGACTTGCTTCAGCCTCTCAACCCCAGATTAAGGCGAGCAGCTGGAAGAAACATTTACTCCAGCCTGAACTATCACCCATTCCTCTGCTGGGACACAAGCGAGTGCCAACACACTCCAGCTACAAAGAAAATGCAGCTGATTGTGATTTTTTCAGTTAGTTGTATTTAATTTCTAGAATTTGTCCTTTCAGGTATTTTTCTGTACCATCTTCAAGTGGTGGACTTTGTAGTGTTGGGTTTACAGTTGGACTCGATGATCTTAAAGGTCTTTTCCAACCTAAATGATTCTATGGTTCTTCTCCTTTAGCTAGGAATCTTTCTCACTTCAAACGGCCACCACCAATTTCCAAAGGAAAGGGTGCCTCCAGGCTATCAGGGCTTTGGTCCCACTCTTCCTCTTCTCCTTTCTCCAAGGGAACAGGGGGAAGAGATGCCCTTATGGAAGATTTTGCTTCCGACCCCAGAAAACTGTAGCATTAGCCTGCAATAAAAAACATGACACATCTTTTCATACACAAAGGGGACAAGTCTCTACTGTAAACTACAAACTCAGTTCAACAGCACAACTACAGAACTGAGTTTTCCTCTGGAAATTATTTTTCCATCTAAATATAAAGAAACAATTTGACATATATGATAGTACATACCTTAATTTATCAGACTGAGTTAATAATAGCCCAAATCCAAATTATGATCCCTATTACCGCTTTGAATTGCTCGCTTAAAATTCTAAAATAAATGAGGAAAGACTAGCAACTGATTAGCATAATAAAAAAACAGTTTGGGGCAAAAAGGACATACATGCTGCAACTGGAAAAAGCAATAAGCGCAGTTTATACACAGTACAAAGCTGTGAAATATGCCTCCTTCACTTGGCATAAAACAAACTTTTTTTGAACTTATGCATAGAAAGTATCTGTTTGTAAGACACTGAAACCAAGTTCACTGGCACTTCAAAAGCTATGAAAACTCAGCAGCTGCTAAGCAACAGGAATCAGGTTACTATCCATGGGAAAAAAAAAGTATGCTACTCCATGAAGTAATATCCAAGCTATTACTCCTTTTGCTGCAGGTATCAAATAAGATTAAGTCTATCATTTATTCTGGAACACTCAAAGATTCAAATGTGTTCATCAGGAACAGGTATAAATTATTTTTTTCAAACATTCTCTCACCAAAAATGGTTTGACATATTCACATAGTATCAGCAAGGAACTTTCCATTTCTGATTTTTAATTTTGTGATCCCGTACATTTGAAAAAGTATATTAACAATGTGTTGATGTACTGGTTATTTATGACACCCTAAAGCCTCAATATAAAATTTCAATACTGAAACAACATTATTTGAAAATCAAAGAATTTAATGCATCTCCTTTCTACAGGAACACAACGTCCCATGTATAACAGCAGTTACCTTAGAAGAGAATGTGACTGAAGCCAAGAAATTATTCATGTGAGCAAAATAACAATAAATGTCTTCAGGGGAATCTAGGCTTTAATCTTGTCTTTCATGATTTCACTATAGCTAATGTTTAAACTTTTACATTACTCATTTATCTGTTTTAAACAACAGTCAAATCGAAATAGTACAACAGTGCAACCTCAAGCAGCAACTTTTGAAATACAAAGGAATTTAAGAAACCAATTGAAAGTAATTTCTCTGATCCATAATAGTACTTTTTAGACAACAGCTACAAGAAAAAGATAAGTCTGGACTACAGAGAGACTGTGGATGAGAATTTAGGCTAGAGGACCGATGGGGATGGGACAACTCACCCGTCCCAGCCACACCAACCAATTCTGGCACTGGAAGATTCTCCACTAAGATGCAGACATTCCTGCACCAACCAAGAAAGCTGTTGAAAGCTGTTGTCTCGGCTACAATGAGGAACTGGGAGTTTCTGGTTAACGTATCCTGGAAAAAATACCTGTAAAACCTCCTGCATGCTTGTTCTGCATGTGCTCAGCATATACTAGAAGAGTGCAAATCTTTCTTCATTTGAACAACAGCAATATTTTTAAGACTTCAGAACAAGGCAGGCTGGCTATTTTTGTTCTTACTTCCTCCCTAGGGCAAAGATAAGCACGAGCATTTTGTACCTTTTAACATTAGACTTCAGAAAAATGCCTCAGAAAACAGTGTTTAATAAAAAGATGCAAAATACTTATCACTTAGCTGCTTCCAGCCACCCACTGTAACAGGCGGCTGCCGACGAAGCCAGGAGACAGACCAGCGTTTCGCAAAGGTGGGATGAAGTACACCCGCACCCCCAGAGCTGGTAGCAAGACACATCTGGCTGGGAGCCCCCAGACCACTGCCGCAGCCCGAAGAACCAGCACTATTTATTGCTGGATTTAAAAGCAGGACACTGCGCGAGACTAGGGTTCCCTATCTGCCCTGACAGAGAACAAGTGACACAAAAGAGATTATGAACCCCTCCTGTAGACAAGATAGAAGGTGCACAGGCACACCGACACGTGCAAACGACTGCAGGAAAAAACATACTCTGCAGCCAGGCCAAAGAATTTAATTAATTTTATCAGTAAGCAGATTAGAAGGCAAATTGATTGCAGTTTATAGTGCCTATATGAAGACAAAACAGCAGAAAAGGGTACTGCAACTTATGTACAAAGTGTACACTAGGATAAAATGCACAGGCTGGAAACAGGGCTTAATGCAGATATTGTTAGTGCACATTTCAGGCTTAGCCTTTGATATGAATCATGATGCTAAGCATTCTCCATCAGCCTGCAGCTCACCAACAGCTTCCCCCCACCGGGAGAAACAGCGTGAAACTGGATCCGCTGTGCACAAAAAGCCAGGAAGCGCAACCTGAACTGAGGAAACAAAAATCGTGGATTGCACGCATGTGCCAAAAGCCAGGGCAGCCACCAGCAGAAGCGAGTGCTCTGCTGTCACAGCAATCGCCCTACTCAAGCAGACGGGGTGTGTCACTGCTGGTGCGTGCTTTAGTTATTTATTAATTAAATAAATGTTATGGATTTCAGAGCTCTTTAATCCTTTGGCTTTAACTTGCACATTACAGGAACTCCATGCACAGGGAGGTCAAAAGCCTGCGGAAGAAACCTGAATCACTCTGTTTTCCTGAACAAAGGACTGGGCTGTGATTAGCTGGAAGTTACGTTTCCAAGTCAGTTGTTTTCTCTCTGCTTCCCTATTTGTGTACATACAGCCATTTTGTGCTGCGGGCAGGGCCGCGGGAGAGCGATGCAGGGAGAGGAGAGGGGCTCAGCTCCAAGGGAGCTGGGGAGAGAAGTTGCCAAAGGCTGCACAGAGCCGTAACTTCTGCCTTTCTCTTGCAGGCAGGATCGTTAACATACTGGAGGACGCTGCTCTCCCCAGCCATCCCAGTCTGGCTGCAGCTGTTTGCACAGCCCAGCCTTGGGCACGGACCATGAGCAAGGACTCTGACTACCTGCAGGCAATCACTGGCCCCTGCCCTGCCACACAAGGCAAGGAAAGGGGGATCAATCATGCGAAGTGCCTCAATCCAGCAGGGAGCCGAAAAAACCCAGTGCGTGCACCTGAAATTGGGTTTTCTTCCACACAGAGGCCTGCGTTCAGGCCATCGCAGCATGCAGGGAGAGAGCACAGCGGCAGTCTCTGCAAGTTGAACTCAAAGCACCCCATGTGTGTAGCTCAAGTCCTGCCAACAGTCTGCATTTCCAGGGTGGCAGTTTCCAGGATCTTTGTGTGCACATCTCATCTCCACAGTGTTTCTCGAAGAACCACCTGCTGGACTTCTAAGAATACGAAAGCATTACCTTTCACTTCTAAAAATCACATTTTTGCTTTCCCCCCACTACAAATATGAGTATATTTTAAGAATTTATAACTAACTTTTGAAAGAGTTCAATTCACAGTAAGTCTTCGGAGTTTCTGGAAGCTCTCCTTGGGACCTGGCAGTTGCAGCTGACTATCTGGGATCTCACTACCACAAGACTAACTCAAACTGTCCCTTCCAGAGTAGTTCCTTGTGTTATTCAATATTAAATATCTGTATGCTAGAAAAAAAAAAAAAAAACAACCCACCAACAAAAAAAACCCAAACCCAAACAAACAACAACAACAAAAACCAAAACCACTAACCACACTTACGGTGTAAAATCTGACTTCCATCACCACTCTGATGTGTGGGCAGAGTGTTTGCCATCACAGAACACTAGACATTTTACAGCCACATTGTGCAGAAGTGGTACTTACCACCTTCTAACTCAAGAAATTGTAATATATCCCCAAGTTTAACAAGACCAGCAAGGAAAGCAAGGGAAATGCCAGGTAGAGTTTGGATAGGGCAGGAGGAGAGTGTTGGTATGATGAGGATGAATGATGCTGGTATGACCCAGGCACAGGTCAGGATGGCATGTCCAGAAAAGACCCTTGGATTGCATTACTTGCATACAGAAAAAGGTTTGAAACGCCTTGTATGTTGTGATTCTCAAGCAGAAACCACAGCTGAGGGCAACTGGACCAAAACTTGCAAGTGTATCAAGATGGACACTCAAAACTACAGAAGACAATTTTGATGTATTACCCCCATGGCTGAGTTGTCAGTAGGTAACTCATATGCTCATTTTCAGAAGTCTTTTTGAGTTCACATAAAGTCTCATAAATACATCTTCAGATAATATACTCTTTTGCTGAGTATTAAAAGTTGCTCCTGATAACCACAGGAAGTGAGGCTAATGAGAGCGGAAATACTTCTGCCTACTTTATCTACTAACTAAATTATACAAAGCGGTCCCGAAGAATCTCCTAGCAAGACAAATCTGAAACTACATATATTTTTAAGAGGGGGAGAATTAATCAGTCAGTGATGAAAGTTCCAGATACAAAGCAAAAATTTTTTCTTTGCTTTTGTGTGATTGAAAAGTTGCATTAAAAAAATGTTTATATAATAGGGCTGAAAAATTTAGTTAAAGGACTGTAATCTGGAATAGAAACACAGATGTTCAAAGTGCAGCGAGCTGAAAAAATTCACTTCACTGGTCCATGTGAAATACAAAATGCTTCTCCCAACTTATGCAAAAAAGTAAGCAGGGCACCCACCTTGTGCTGTGTGTGGGCTGTTGAGCCAATGTCCAGTGCCACCTGGCTTCCCAGAGCATGGGGATTCCCATACTGCTTGTGCTTTTTTCCAGGAGCAGCCCAACCAGGTCGGCTTTACTCAGCTGCAACACCTGCTATAGCTACGCACCAGGAGCTTCACCGTGTCTCCATCTGATGCAGCTCTCAGTGCAGCCACAGCCAGGCTGGCACTCAGCGGGCACTTACTGAGCTGGCAGATGTGGCAACGCAGTTGCCTTAAACATCAGGATGTGCTTTTCCCTCCCCAGTGGACGGAAGGCTGGCTTATATTTCAAACTACCAATATCCAGGCCAATCCAACAAAACCAAAGGGAAACATAAAATACAGCATTTAAGATTGAACACAGAGCTCAGCACATGCTGAAGTTGAGGTTATGATTCATTGCAAGCAGATTTTGTGTCTACTATGTTCAGCAAGACACCCTGAATCCAAGATCTAGATGATCCCAAGAATCAAAACAATGAAATGGCAGGGCATGACAATAAGTATTTCTCAACAAAAGCTGGGTGATCTGCTTCTCCAAAGCACTTGCCTCCTATAACCTCATGGGAACTTTGGAGGTGTCTCTCCCCTTGATTAGCAGAGAAAATACCACTTCTCTGACTTAAATACCACAGGTCACTGCAAACGCCATTTTCCATTAGTTCCTAGGTAGCTAATCTCTTGGTTCTTACGCCAAAAGCTGCCCCTTTCCATTTATTTTTGGGGAGGTGGCTTCTCCACCCTTTGTGCATTTATAGACAAGAGTTCTTTCCAAATTCATTAGTTTTCCTTGAAAGCAGAGGGCTAAAGTTACTTAAATGGTGGATACTCACAAAACTGTACTGCAGGAGTAACAGCGACTAGTAGTCATGTTAGAAAAGAGGGGTGAAGAAATTTCAGTCTTAAAAAAGGGACAAAAATATAAGTCACATGGTTTTTTACCGCCATGAGTTAATCAAAGCTAATTCTTAATAATAGGTGAGAGAAATGGTATTTCAGTTACACATACTGAGCTTCAGATATTAGTTTTAATATAATTTAGAGTAATTACAACATCTTGGTGGGTTTTTTTTTGTTGTTCTCACATCAGTTCCTCAACTTCACTACTTCCATCTCTGCTGCTGCCCATATCTGTATTCCCTGGGTATTGTATAGTCTATACTGCTGTTACTGCCGTTTGCTGTGATGGGACTTCATTTTGAACCCACAGAAGTGTTTTGCTGATTCATAAGCAATGCAGCCTTATAACTGTGATAACTGGGAAAGCTGGAGAAATATTTATGGTGGAAGATGCAAAAAATATTTTTAAAAGGAAAAAAAACCCACTTTGAATGGGAATTAATTCCTCTATATATTAGTTGAGCCAAATGTTGTGTAAGACTGGTGAAAAAGAAAGACTTGCTGAGCAACAGCAGGAGAAGCTTCAGAGAGGACCACATACCTCCATGGGAGCCCAGCAGTCAAACTGTGCTTTATCATTTACTAGAAATCTCAAGTGCTTAAGTGAAGCATGGGTTAGAACCAGGCATGCTGACCTCATCTAGATTTTCAAATCCTTTGGCCATCAAGAAACTGTACGTCTTCCACAATAGTCACCATCATGAGTCAGATGGGGAATTACGGAATTGTCAGAGTCGGAAGGGACCTCTAGAGATCATCTAGTCCAACTCGCCTGCTACAGCAGGGTTGCCCAGAGCACATCACTCAGGACTGCATCCAGGCGGGGCTTGAAGATCTCCAGAGAAGGGGACTCCACCACCTCCCTGGGCAGCCTCTTCCAGGGCTCTGTCACCCTCACCGTGAAGAAGTTTCTCCTCATATTTGAATGGAACTTCCTATGTTCCAGCTTGTGCCCGTTGCCCCTCGTCCTGTCACTGGGAACCACTGAAAAGAGTCTGGCTCCATCCCCCTTCAACCCACCCTTGAGATACTTGTAAACATAGATAAGGTCTCCCCTCAGCCTTCTCTTCTCCAGGCTAAAGAGCCCCAGCTCTCTCAGCCTTTCCTCATCAGGGAGATGCTCCAATCCCTTAATCATCTTTGCTGCCCTACGTTGGACTCTCTCCAGTAGTTCCCTGTCTCTCTTGAACTGGGGAGCCCAGAACTGGACGCAGTATTCCAGTTGTGGCCTCACCCGTGCAGAGTAGAGGGGGAGAATGACCTCCCTCCACCTACTGGCCACACTCTTCCCTATGCAGCCCAGGATTCCGTTGGCCCTCTTGGCGACAAGGGCACATTGCTGGCTCATGGAAAGTTTGCTATCCACCAGGACTCCCAGATCCTTCTCCTCAGAAGTGCTTTCCAGCAGGTCCTCCCCTAACCTATATTGGTGCCTGGGGTTCTTCCTCCCCAGGTGCAGGACCCTACACTTGCCCTTGTTGAACCTCATTAGGTTCTTCTCTGCCCAGCTCTCCAGCCTGTCCAGGTCACGCTGGAAGTGACAGAGTTGGAGTTAATACCACTCAGATCAATAAAAATAAATCAATACGGTATTTGACAGATGACAATAATAATTAACTAGTTCTGCAGAGATGATGGCAACTTCCAGAATGAGAGAGCTTAAAAAGAGAGAGGACGGGGTCCTGCCAGAAGGGACATTTTGTTGGGGAAAATTTACCAATACAAGGGAATTATTTATATCAGGAATTTGTCATTGCAAGAAGCGTGGCAAAATTCATACAGGACCCTGCCCACCTTTGCCATCTCTTGCAAATCAATAGCATTTTAAAGCAGAAAGCGAATAGGGAAGGACTACAGCGTGATATGTGGCACAGGGATTCAAGGGAAGTCTCCCAAGAGCTACTCAGTCTAAAAGAACAAATCAGAGTGTGACTGTGCCAAATACAGGGGTGAGAAGAAAAAAGGGAAGCAATTATCTGTCCTGGAAGGGGGTGCTGTACAGAATCAAATGAGGCTTTTTCTATGAAGGCAAGAAATAATTGATGCTTTTCAGGCAGAATTGATACATGCCACAGATGACAGCGGAGCAAGGACTACACTGGATTAGCCAGGAGCACCTTCATTTTTCTACAGCCTTTCAGAACACATTTCCAGGTGGCCCAAGGAGGAGCAGAGCTGCTAGCATCCCACATGTGCCACGGGAGGGCAGTGGCTGAGCAGGACCCAGCCCTGGCCAGCCCCAAACCCCGTCTACTACCGCCCACGGAAGGAGGATGAAAAAGCTGAGGGAAACCAGCTTTCACCTGGGGCACAAGGGGCATTTCCCTGTGATTTTGCTGGAAACTAGACAGCCATGTCTCTCTCATCCTCCTGCTGGGATGCATTTCCAATCCAGCCAAAACCACAGCACTGTGGTGCCATCCAAGCTGCTGCTGCAGTACGAGATGCTACTGCCATCCTCCCCACCTCATGGGGCATGTACACACCTGTACCACTACCACATCCCTCCTCCATCTCTGCCACCTCCCACACACAAGGTCTAAATATTACCCCATCATAGGTCCCCAAGAATTTAAAAAGAGCAAGAGATTAACAGAGATGAGCACTGCTTCTTTACAGACTGCGCTGCATCTGCTCCTGCCAACAGGGTGGAAATTCCCAATTCCCCTCACACACCAACACAGGGGAGCGAGTAACTCAAGACATAAAATTTGCTTTGGGTTCACCACAACAGAAGTACAGAGTGAAAGAGCCGTGTAATGCAATCTAGACTACCTAAGCGATCTCAGCCACCGAAGCAAAGAGTACATCAGTTCATATGTGAAGAAACGACGTTATTGAGTGGAATTTAGATTATGCACCTACTTGAGTGACCTTTTACTGTATCTAAATTCTTTTTAGACTGAAATTTTTATTCTGGACGAAGTACTGAAGGTTAAAATAATATACATATGCATGTATTTCATATATATGCATATACTGCACACATTTTCTGTGTAGTAAAGAAGCAGCTATTGATTCAGAAATATAGGGAGTTTGCTGTTCTCTGAAGGATAACCTAAACAATGTAAACATGCATGGAACAAGAAACCAAGACTTTTGAGAGGTGAAAAATTTCAGTAAGAACACCAGCAGCCTCCTAACACAGATCCAAAAGCCAATAATTTATTCAAAATTATCTCACAGCACACACATTAAAGTAGTGTTCATTACCAGCGCTACCAGGACAATGTACACCTGAAGTCCAGCAAACTGCTGGAGCAAGGGGAGTTTGTATGCATTCTAAGTACCAGTGGATATAAAAATACACATTTATACTCACATTCCCAGAATTCTACACATTGCCAGGGGAACGGTGGTGGTGGTGCTGTTTTCAAACTGCTCAGAGGGCAGTGCTGTCTCCATGTTTCACAGGACAAACACCATACCTCCATAACAGAGGGACCTATATAGGTCTAAAAAATATCAGCATCAACCTGCCCCAAAACTCTGCAAGCAAAGAGCTGGCTATGGATACAGTTAAGAATTACACAAGATGATGGTTACAGCTCAACAGCAAGAGCAGCAAATACTTTACCATGGCAATGCAGTATTCCATTTTAAATTATTCACTCACACTTTGTCAGGACAGTCTGCTGTCTAGTTGTTCTTCTGGGTCTCCCAGAGTAAACCTGCAGCTAAATGGACAGTGTTAGTGCTTCCTACCTCTTCCCAGGCAAAGGGACTATCCTGTCCTGATCAATATGCTTGTTTTACACTTTATGTCCCATGTAAACTACAGCAATGTACCGAACCTCAGCAAGAAACCACTAGAAGGCAGCAAGGAAGGCACACAAGCCAGGGAGCAGCACAAATACCAGTGTCAAACCTTTAGCTAATGCTGAGGAGAGGAGCTATGTTACGCTGAAAGCTACCAGGAGAACAATTCTTTTCCCTACTTTCTACAACCACACTATAAAAGCTATGACCTTCAAAATATTGGCTTTTTTTTTCTTTAGGATTCAAAGCAGCCTAGATCAGGCAATACTCTGGCAAGAGAATAACTGTCAATAGCCGTATTCCTCAATGGAGCTTTTATTGCAAGAATCAAATGTTGTATTTCTAGTCTCTTCTACATTCACTCAAAGCAAACAAGAGCAGCTATTTAGAAAATGTCCTCACAGCTATCGGAAGCTTGCTTAAGACTGGAAAGCCAACTTGCTTTTGAAGTAAATCTCTTGAATGAGTTACTGAGGGAAGAACAAATCGAAAGCAAAACAAAAAACAACTCTGAATCTGAAGTAGACTTATGCTGAAAGAGCCAGCAAGGACACTGATGCTGAGAGAAGCTGCATACGTTCATAACAGGACTGGCAAAACCAGCCTCAGAAGCATCCTGGTCACTTTTGACCAAGATCTCACCTGCTGGTTAAACCAGACTGAACCCAACATGAAAAGCAGACAGTTTTGCCTAAGAAAAAAAGATGTGAGGAGGCCAATGGAAATGGAGAAGGAAGAGCAGAGTTGGGAATATTGTCTAACACTGCCAAGTATTATCTGGACTACAAAAAAACTAGCCATCATGACCTGAAATGCAGTGATGGGAGAAGGAAGGGCTGAGAAAAACGTATCGAGTTACGGGAACACTAGCTATATTTATTTAAGAAGAACACACACTCAGTCTCTAGGAAATGCCACCACAGCTCAATGTTCAAAGTTTATATTCCTAGCGTGCTGAAGCTCTTAACAGAGCAAGGAGCAGATGGCGCTGAATACAGCGACCGCACAAACTTCATACCTTTGGCAAACTGGGGTGACCACTCTACGTCCGAAGCAAGACGTCAGATCTGCTCCCACGCGACAGATCCAACACTGGGATACGCCGAAATCAGCAGGGCGGAGCACAGCCTCTGAGCGGGCCGCAGGGTTCCCCAGCGGGCGCTGCCGCACGGCCGCCCGCACCGCGGCTCGGCACCACGGAGAGCTCCCGGGCTCCCTCCCGCCCCGTCCCGTCCCGTCCCGGCAGCGCCCGCGGGACAACCCTCCCTCCGCGCTCCCGGGCCCCGCCACCGCTCAGCGGGGCTTCGCACCCGAGGGGAGGCCTGCAAAGCTCCTGCAGGAAGAGACAAGACAGATGTCAATCGCCACCTTGGTCTTTTCAAGTCGATCAACCCTCCTGAAATGGAAAACAGAGTTTGCCACGAGACGGGCATTTTACTTTCAACGCAGGAAAAAAAAAAAAAAAAAACATTTCACAGACTGTATCTAACGAATTCGTACACAGAAAAATTACTCTTGACAGCGCCAAAGAAAACAAATGGGGATGGCACAATACAAGAAGTTATATGCATGAAGAATGATGTTATCTCCCAAAAATATAAATAAATTATCATCTCGGCAATAAATATGAGCCAAAGCCTGAAAGAACTATTATACTTCCAGGCAAGTTCATTCATAGATCTTATTAATAGTGAACCTGGTTCCTTTATGAACTCAGGAGCAGCAGGAAGAAAAGCATATAAGAAGATTACGTTAATACTATATTTAAGCATATGTAAGGACAGTGAATGAAATACTGATTATACACTCACTCAATTAAAAAAAAAAAAAGCAACCACTTACTAAGAATAGCTTTCAGGGGATAACAGAAGAGAAACTAGGCTGCACCAGAAAAAGACAAGACACAGCTACAGTAGTACTCGCTATCCTTCATTATCTGCATTCATCAGCGCTGAGGTCCACAGAAATCAACCCTGATATAAAAGCATATACTAAATATAAAGCACCCAAAAGCTTTCAGACTAATGCTCCCTTTGCACAGACAGAAAGTATTTCCGACTCGTTATCATCATCATGGAAAACAGTAGAGCTGGGTTTAATGTAACATCCCAGATTTTTGCAGAGGTTCAAAGACATGGGAAAAATCAGTCTTCACAGACTTTACTACGATGGAAGGACCTGGCAGTCCTTGTGAAATAGAGGGGAGGCTACTGGGTTCAAGCCCCGACAGGTCCAAGCATGAAGGCAGATTACAGAGTTAAGAGAGGATTTTCTGCACTTTCTCAAAAGCTCTTTAGTCTGGGAGACTTCACTCCTTTGTCTGTACTTTGTCAAAAGCACGTGCACTCCCAACCGTACCTCCATGCTTTTGCTCAAGTCGGCTGTACTTTTTCTGTTTCATGTTCTCAAGAGCTACTAACTCAATGAAGGGTCCCAATTTAGCTTCTGATTAATCAAAGGCTGAACACTCATTAGCGATTGAGACACAATCCAATCACAAACTTACAGGCAGCAGACATGCCCCTAGAGCTCATCTCTGCACTCGCTGTCCTCTGAAGGGAGCCTGAACACACGTTTCCACCTCGCTCTTCCATGCAAGCTGAAGCACAGAGGTGGAGACAACCAGGTGACTGTCAAAAGCACATTCCCAATGCAAATTAAAACACTAGCATACACACCCAACACACAACTGCCAGGATCACCGGTTCGAGTCACGCGTTAATTTTCAGCTCCACTTTGTTATCAAAACACAGTATCACACGACATCAAACTGCAGAATACCACTTAGTGCTGGTAAGCGGCAGGAGATAAAAAACACCTGTGAAAATACAGCTAACAAGAATGTCTGTATAATACACATTAAATCCCAGGAAAGCACATCTGCTCTCAGCACTTGAACGATGACTTCGCTGGCTGTAAGAGTGCTTCTAACCAAGAGAGGGGCTCCAGCTCCAGAGAAGAAATGAAAGCCAACACTGCTGAGAAAATGGAAGTGTAGCGCCACACGGCTGCTCTGAAAAGCTTAAGGAGAAAAAAACAACACAGGAACATGTTTTGGACTAGCTGGAACAAAATACTCCAGTTTAACATGGAACACGATGGTAATTCACAGTTGCCTGTGGCTCCATACCTTTGAAACAGCACCCAGACTTTGTGCAGACTCCACAGGCAACAGGTTCAAGGGGCTGCAAACCTACATGGAGTCAGTGTCCAACAGGGGATCTTCAACCTGACTAAAAGTTTCAGCTACCAAAACTACCAAAATTTAAGTGAGAAAACAATGCTATTTCTCATACAGGTTAAGCAGCTATCATGAAGGAGATCTCTCCCTCCCTTTTATGTATAAAATGCCTTGCGAAATTCTGTAGCGTGGGATACCCACAAAACATGCCTGCTACAAAGTTCTTTCCAGGGTGTAAGCTTGACCAAAGGCCATCAGGATTAAAAAAAGTGAGTAAGCACCTGACAAAATATGTTACCACCTCCTCCTTTGGTGTCCCAATGAGAGCTACATGTGTGTGTGTGTCAAGAGCAAGCTTTAAAACTTGGGCAGTGGAGGAAGGATACAAACCTGGTTCCTCCACGGGGCTAGCTTTATTACAAGTCTCTCTCAAACAAAGCACAGCTAAGCCATCAGCGTCTCTTCATTCTTCTCGTTTTTCAGAGACTTAAATATACCAGTACTGATCTTCTGTCTTTAGATGTGAAAAGCATGGTAGGTCTAAGGACAAAAGAACCTTGAAATGTGTCATCTTAAGTCTAGTTTTGATCAGTATACACTTTTCCCTTACTATCCTCCTAATAGCATCCATGATGGTCCGCACCACCAAGGCTTCATCATCTCGTGAGCTATACTTTTCCCTCGGCAGCTGCTGCAAGAATAGGGCAAGCCTGTTGAGATATTTTCCTTCAATACTCTCCCAGATCCATAGTAATTTCTGCTGCAAAAATTTCCTGGTTTACAGTCTGTACCTGGATGTTTATATTTTCCCTAGCTGAAGTCTTCTGCTAGGGCTGTCCACATTTATTTTCCAGCTAATATGCATGCATCTGCAAAATTTATTAATGAAAACATAGGGCTTTTGAATTAAAGATCCTACTATGCTCTTACTGGGAGCCAAATAAAGTCTTTTTTAGTATTATTATTACTAAGTACTCAGTACCTGTGCTCAATATTTGAGGTGAAAAATAACAGCTCATTTTGTAAACAAAGTTTTATAAAATCTGCATCTAAAGAAAGAAGTCAAAGATACTTTTCCCCCCTCTAATAGTTTCCCAGAAAACTTTGCCCAGATATTAGAGTACAATTAAGCAAGGAAAAAGGCAGCAGAAGTTTAAACTTAAAAGAGTCATTTGCTAATAAAGATGAGGAGCCAAGTAAATCAACCTAAATAAAAATCAACCTCAATAAAAATCAACCTCATTTTAGATACACAGAATGCTTCCAGCAGATGCCCTTCAGAATGGAAGGGGCAGGTACTAGTTATCTCCGAAAATCTCAAAACTTAAACAGATTAAATGGGAAAAAATACTTCTAGTTGATGGTACTTCACAATCCCTAAGTAAAAACTTCATTTTCAGATGCTACATCTGACAAATAAAAGAAACTAATGTTTCCCATACTTGTTTGTTCTCTTTTTGATCAAATTTTAAACAGTTCATCTCTTCCCAGAGCTGATATGACAAAACTAATAGCAGAAAGGAGGAGGTAGAACCATTGGGAAATTAAAGTGTGCTAGCACGTGTAGAGTTTGGAACAATGATAAATTGGCATCAGTAGAGTCCTCAAGCCTAATATTACCAAAGGCCCATCACAAAATTGTTTAAGTGACCTAAAGTATTATAGCAACAAAACCAACAAGATAATCAGAGAGTACGCCCTGATATGCAGCACCAGACTCATCACCAAATGAGGAAGATTTCCATCTTCCTTTAAATTCAAGATATGGTATATTCCTCTCAGTATGCCTCACAAAGGAAAAGCCTCAGAAACCGAAAGGGAAAAGAACATCAGTATAAATACATTAAATTTGTACTGGTGCAAACAGGAAAAAGGCGACACTCTTCAATCCCCAAAGCAGACTTTCCTTTTGCATCTCTGCCAAAGCACTCTCTGCCAAAGCGCAGAAAAATCCTGACCCAAGTGGTTACATTACATCTATAAAAGGACATTTCCCCAAACAACTGCAAAAGCCTTTACAGTGAAATTTAAAATCTCCACTTGTCTCACTCCCCCTTGAGCCCCAAGGGGCAAGGTGAAGGGTGGTGCCCAAAATCTTTTGTTTTCTTCTATCACTTAAGACAATGCAAGATTGCTCATCAGATCATTCCTCCCTGCTTTCACAAAGGAAAATAAAGATACTCAGCATCTACTGGAAATACTTATGAAACTTGATTTCCTGTTTGTATTCCTACCTCAAAGATCCTCTAATGTCTAATATTGTATTTGCACTCAGCCAACAGCTTTTCTCCCGGCAGAGCACCAATCTGAGAGTTTCCTCCATGCAGATTCTTGTCCTCACACAACCTCTTGGCACTTACCTTTGACATCTCTACCCTCTTGTCAAATTTAATGGAGTTTTCATTGTGTTGATGAATTTCATTCAGGGGCACTGACAGCATGATGCTTATGCAATGGAAAATCAAGCTCAGAAATGTATGAGGGTAGCAGGAATTCCCAATAAAAACGTTTGCACACAGGGCAATCCTCATTTAAAAGCATGGAGAGCATCCTCAGTTTCAGAGAGAGAAACACAAAGAGACCTAACCCAAGGCACCAGGGAAGAAATTTCTCCCCAAGGAAAACAAAGCACCATTCCTCTTCAAGCACATAAATAGTAAA
Source organism: Numenius arquata (assembly GCF_964106895.1). Classification (NCBI taxonomy): domain Eukaryota; kingdom Metazoa; phylum Chordata; class Aves; order Charadriiformes; family Scolopacidae; genus Numenius; species Numenius arquata. The sequence continues at coordinate 44,047,929 of NC_133578.1, forward strand.
AATAAATAAATAAATAAAATTAAATAAAATTAAAACACCAACACAACCCACAAAGATGTAAAACCATAACACTGTGCTGTAAAGTACAAAGGAAAGAAACTTCTGGCCTCTGAGTTCCCTGGCACTTCCGCAGGCGCTCGGTATCACATATAAAAGCTCAGTAATGACCGGCTTCCACCAACACACACATAATTACCAAAGCAGCCAGACATTCTCAGATCCCTCTAACCAGCAGACACCCACAAAGGACACTTCTGTAATCAGGTTATTCCCTGGCTCTGTTGGCAGCTGGCTGAACGTGCATCCGAGGGGACAGCACTGAGTCACAGCCCTCAGCTGCCAGCACTGACTCAGACCTGCGCTCACGCCAGCAAGGGAGGCTCAAGGTGCCCCCACGCAGCTTTTGTGGAGGCACTGAATTCCCTTTGCGCAGGGATGGACAAACACCACAGCTGACCTAGAGGCAGAGAATGTAAAAATGATCCCAATTCCCTTTGTAACCAGATATCCTTGAGAGAACGGCTCTACTGAGCATCACTCCGAGACAAGCTCAGCTCCCAGAGTAGTATCAATTACGTGGGTTTCTTCTTTTTTTTTTTTTTCTTTTTTTTTTTTTTTTTAATGTGCAAATGTGCTGCTGCTTTGGTCAGCTACAGATCCTGATACTCACAGCTGACTCCTGCCGGCTCCCAGAGCCTAATGATAGCCTCTTCAAGGATTCAAATTGTGAAAACAAATAATTCTCATATCTACCATATAAACAACATTCACTAAAAGGACTGAAAAAATGCACTCTCTTGTTAGATGGTAGGAAAAAAGAAAACACAGCCACATTGTATGCAAATAGGAAAGAAACTTGCTTTAAGATGTCATTTCATTTGCTTACATAATTCAATTTGCCAAGCTTTTTTTTTTTCGGTCAAGCAACATTTATCCTATAAAGGTATTTCCTTTAAACCCAAGGTACATAAATAACAGTTTCTACTGTTAAATACAGTCCAAAACCACAGTTTTAATCTTTGGTACTTAAACTGAAATCCATAGTACGGCAGCTGGATGGCCTCAGTTCAAAGTTGCCAGGAACTTACTGGTTTCAGAAGTTGCAGAAACAGCAAGTGCTATGCATCTCTCTTCATCACGCCATGTCCTTAGATGTACAAACAAAGATCCTCACCTAACGTGTCAGGGTCCTGTACCCACTGAACTGACTTCAAATGCAAGAGGCCACACTCACAGCTAGCACCTGGAGACAGCCTATTTCAGCCTTGCCTAAAGCTGTCCACACAGAGAAGCACTAACATGCTGCAGCCCCTGCAGCTGGTTCAGTGTTCCCCACCAGGGGCACTCCCACTACTGCCATCCCCAGAAGTTCCTCAAGTCACAGACGACTATCATCACATATGACTACAGGGAGTGAAGCGATAGGACAAGGGGTAATGGTTTTAAATTGGAAGAGGGGAGATTTAGATTAGATATTAGGAAGAAATTCTTTCCTGTGAGGGTGGTGAGACACTGGAACAGGTTGCCCAGGGAAGTTGTGGCTGCCCCATCCCTGGAAGTGTTCAAACTAGGCTGGATGGGGCTTTGAGCAACCTGCTCTAGTGGGAGGTGTCCCTGCCCATGGCAGGGGGGTTGGAACTCGATGATCTTTAAGGTCCCTTCCAACTCTAACCATTCTATGATTCTATGACATCGCAAAAACATCGATGCCAAGTTGCTTAGAGGGCATGTTATATTTCTAGTCTGTCCCACGGCCCCTCAACACAAGTGTTTGCCATCACCCCGCTTAACAGGAAACCTTTGTTCCCATGCAGGATCTCTGACTAGATGACAGTGAACAACTAAAGGCACTAGTGTGGAGTACGTTGAGCGCCAAGATGAGTTTGCTGGAGGGCAGCAGGACCTAACTTGGTTGCACTCCCAAACTACGATGATGAGCTAATAAGCCCATCCATTTAGAAGGTTTTAGTCACTCAAGTACAAACACAGTTGGCTTTTAAAAGTGAGAAAAGTCCCATTTTCTTATAATAAACAAGATAAAAGTACTCTAGAAGACCTACATGCTCATAGCAAGCTGCTGAAAGCCTACAGTACTGTGCTTCCATTCCTGAATCACATACAGCCCCCAAAAGGGCATTAAACTTTCATCAGAGCAGATAAACCTGAGTAAGCTGGGGGAAAATATAAAAATGGCAAGCACAGCATAAGCAAAGCTACGAGACACAGCTTCAAACACTATGCCCCATGTCCTCTACAGTACCTTCTCAGAAAACAAGTCTTCATAAAGCAAATTCTCCCCCTGCTGAAATAGCCGTGCTGCTCTCCTGTGAGCTGAGGAGCTGGTGCTTTGACACACAAGCCACATTGGAGAAGCCTCAGCCAGCACGCTGGTTACTGAAAAGAAACTTTAAAAAGCACGCGTGCACGAGGGGTTAGGGCCACAACTCATCTGTTACGCTCTGATAAACTGTATGGCAAAATGTAAGAAAATTCATCACACAATCCTTTTTCTTGATAACTGAAAGCAAAAACTGCACATTTATGCAGCTATGCCTCACCAAGCTTGGAGAAGGCATCCCAGGAGGCCAGCCTCGTGAAGCTGAGTGCTGTGACAAAAAGCCCAGCGAGAGATGAGCACACTGGCACAAGCAGCACAACCTTGACCATGCCTGAGCTGCTCTGTCCTCTTTGCATGAAAACCGTGGACTTACCGGCACAGACAAATTGTAGCCAATGGAGCTCTGTGCTTAATTAACTGAGGTCAGTGCCTCAAAGCAAAAGGGATGCACAGTCCCTGTGCATCCTGTGAAAGGCTGATCCTTGTGAAAGCGTCCCTGTGAAAGCTAACTGCTCTACACATTTCCGCAAACGTGTCAGTGTACAGAGCAGGAATTTTGTGGAAGAGACAGGACTGCTCGACCTTGGACTGCCGGAGGAGTCCAAGGTGGGAAGCCTTCTCTCCTGCCGTGCCAGCCCTGAACAGTAAGGGTTACTAAGCTTTTCCTCTGGTCATTGCACGACTACATGCCGTAAAGGCCAAGAACCACATTATTAGCTGCAGAAAAAAAGTCAAACAGACAGAGGATTTGGCAAAACCCCCAAAAGCATCTATCTTAGGCATCCTAAAAGTAACAACAGTCATTCAAGACATGGCTGTTTATACTACGAGACTCATTACACAGGAGGCCTGCCTATTTTTAGAGACAGATATCACTACAATTGAGTGCTAGATAAACCCAAACAATTATTTTAAAAGGGTATTCCATCACTAATTATTCTAAACATCTTCTGTGCTCTGTAGGTTGGCCTGCTGCCACTCTCCAGCACAACAGCTCAGACAATGATGCTACGACTTCACTCACATGGTGCTCAAACAGCAGTGACAGATAACTCCCAGAGCAAGCAGCATGTCTGCACGAGACCAACAGCCAGGGCGAGCTCATCGCTGCTTCTGCACGCCAAAAAGAAAAAAAAAAAAAAAAAAAAAGAGACCACAATCTTTGTAGTATAAACTACAAAACCCAGGAAGTTTTAATTTACCACCAAAAAAGATTCCTTGAGGAACAGATGTACTACAAACAGTGGCAAAAGCCCTTGAGCAGCAGCACCACATTCAGAGCCTCAGGACTCAAATCCAATACAGTGCAATGTAGAAACATCAACTGCGCTTCACTGCTGCTTGAATGAACCTACTGCAGATGGGGGGGTGGGGGAAAGAACTCAGATGTATCTGCCCAAAGAGCTAAATAAAACTCCAGGCCAAGCATATTTCCAAGGACCAGCCTGGCCGCTGTTCGCTACATCGCTCATCGTTCTATTTTGTGGTTTCACCAGACTGAGCCTGGAGTCCCGACTGCTTCGCAGCCTCCTCTCCAGCCAAGCGCCACCTCACCCTGAGTTTTGAGAGATCCACGGGCAGAAAGCAGGGCTGGACCAGGCCAGCAGCCGCTCCTCGGCTACAGCCCAGCCAGGCATCGTTTCAGGGAACCCAACGCACCTTCATTTCTAAAAGCGTGCATCAACATTTTTTAAGCAAACGAGACTTTTTGCACAACGACTGACATCGCAACCACAGTTTTGTTCCAGCACAGCATAAATCCAACGAAACCCAGGAGGAACCACAAAACTCAGACCCACCAGGGGCCAAAGCAACAGATGGCATGCTAAAAAAAGGGGCTTCTAAGGTATTTTAACCAGCCAGGAAAGAGAGACGCCGCATTTCACGCCCGAGCTCCTCTCGCAAGGACGTGCCCGCCTTCCCGCTGCAGAGGGCGGGCAGCGGGTGGCGGGGGAGGCGGCCAGCCCCGGCCGCCCCGGAGGGAACACGCCGGCCCCGGGTTGCCGGGCGGCAGCCGGGAGAAGGAAGGGTAGGGCGGCCGGGCCACCGCGGCCGCGGAGCTCACCTTCCCCGCCAGCAGCGGGCTCCCGGGCGGCAGAGCGTCAGGCAGAGGAGGTACCCCCGGTCCCCGCGGCTGCTGCGTCCCCGAGAGGCAGGAAAAGGCGGCGGGCTCGGCGGCCGGCCCCGCCGGGTGGCTCCCCAGGGCAGGCGACCGGGACTAAACTTCCCGCCGCGACACCACCCCCTCAAAATGGCTTCGCCGCCACGGCCCCTGGCCGGGTAAAGCCGCCCGGGGAGCCCGCCCCCGCCCCGCCGCCGGGCACGGCGGAGCCCCGCACCGCACTGCACCCCGCCCCGCCGGCGGCCGGCACCCCCGCCGCGCTCAACAAGTGCGGGACAGGGGGCGGCGGGGCCCGCCGCCGCCGGCACCTGCCGCCTCGTCAGGACCTGGACAGGTCCCGCGGGGAGCTCCCGCCGCCGCACCCGAACCTCACCTCCCCCGGCGCCCCGCCGCTGTCCGAGCCCCGCCGCCGCCACCGCCTCTCCGCCATCCGCGGCCCCAGCCGAGCCGAGCGGCGGCCCCCGCTACGCCGCCGCCGCCGCCGCCGGCTCCCGTGCGCGCCTGCGCGCGACCGGGGAGACCGGCCGCGCGCGCCCCAGCCGACGTGCAGACCGCGCCAGCGCCAGGGGCGCGAGCCCCGCGCGCGGGGCGGGGCCAGGGCCAGCGCCATCGTTCCCATTGGCGGGCCCCGGGCGGGGCGGGGGCGCGAGCAGGGAGCCGGCACGCGCCCGTGCGCGTCCCGGGGACGGCAACAGGAGCGAGGCGGGTCGGTCCGCTCGGGGAGACGGCGCTGATTGGGCGAGCGCGGCGGGGCGGGGCGGGGCGGGGCGGGCGGCGGTGCAAGGGGCGGGGGGCGCTGCGGCGCGGGGCGGGAGCGAGGGGCGGGGCCGTGCCCGCTGCAGCCCGGCGTGGCCCCGCCCGGCCGCCCCCGCAGCGCCGCCGCCCCCGCCGCTCCCCGGGCGGTGGGCGTCCGTGGGCCGGGCCGGCTGGGTTAAGGCAGGCCCGCTCCTCCCCAGCGAGGCCCGCGCCAGGCCGCAGCAGGCCGGTGGCAGCGGGGTGGCCCGGCTGGCTCTGCGCGCCGTGCGTCCCGAGCGGCGCGACGGGTGCCGGGACCAGCCTCCGCGGGGGTCGGTGCCGGGGCGCTCCTCGGGCAGGCCGGGGACATTCAGCGCTCCCTGGGCAGCCTACAGGGATGGAACAGACTTCCAGCGAGTGCACGGGGACGGCTGCAAGGGAGATGTCGACAACAAATACTTTAAGGAAAGCAGAAAACAAAATACAGCTTAAGTCATTAAAGTGCCTTCAGCAGGTGGAAAAGGACTTTCTGGTGTTAAAACAGGTCTAAAGGGACAGTACGTAACAATACCCAAGATGCCCAGCTTGCGGCAGCTGAGGATGCCCAGGTGCTGCTAGGAGAGCCACCCAGATACCATCGCCAAGAGCACATGAGACACTGAGGAGCCTCTCTCCCTTTGACTTCGTTTGCCTTTTAGACTCAAACACCCTCGTTTCATTTTTCAACAAAGCCACTTTTCATCAAGAGGCTCAGAAATGTCAATGTTGCTTCAAAAACGAAAAAAAAAAAAAAGAAAGAAAAAGTCCCCTTGTCCTCCATATTTAACCCCAAGGACCCGTGATTGGCCTTGGAGCCAGCAGGGCCCAAAGACTGAGCCTCTGCTTTTCCAAAATAATCTCAGATGTGATGTCTGTGTCTTAGTGCATCCCACCCGCCCAAGATGAGAAGGCCAAGCAGTGTTTTCCAGCAAACAGTGAGTGAGCTTCACTCAAATACCAGCAGCAAAGTTCATCAGTGCTTCTACCATGTGTATCTCATTGCTCATTACGTAAATTATGGCTTCAACCTCTCGCAGAACAGGGGATCTGTAAAGGTTTAATTACTTTAAAACCTGCCTCTCACACAGTCTGCCTGTGACAGCGGGCTTAGAGCAAAAGCACACAGTCACTTTGGGGAGCAGGTTTCTGAGCAGGTCTGACATCTGCAGGTCTCAAAACAAGCTCAGCCTGTGGGATGCTATGGGGCACGGCGGTACACAGTGCTGGCCTCCGTCTTCTTGGCTTTCATGTCCTTTCAGGCTTGCAGCCTGGTATCACTCCTCTCCTCTGCTCCTTCAGAGCACTTCATCACATCCCAAAATCTGATTCCCAGCTACAGCTGACCACAGACCTAGCCTGGTCGAGCAGAAATCTTACTTTCCCAGCTTGCTGTCCCTTTGAGGTTACTGAATGAACACAAAAATTTATTAAATAAGGCATCATCTCATTTAATTTGCCCTTGGGTAATATTTTTCCATCTAAGAAGCCACATTCAACATTATATACTGCAGCCTTTTTGCCTGGAGTGCAGTTTCCAGAGCCAAGTGATAGAGCAATCATCCCTCACATGTAAACCGGGGACAGCAGAGCAAAGACACAGAGAGTACCAGTGGTACCAATGGAAGCTGGAGCGCTTCCCCCAGCCTGCCTCGCCACAGAAGCAGAACTGGGTTTCCCCACCCAACACAAAGTCTGACCGTGGATGGAGCTCAAAGCCCCTGTCTGCTGTTGACACCAAGACACAAGCAGAACCCAGGAACCACCGACCCTTGCACAGAGGATAGAAAGATCCAGAACTCCAACAGCCAACGCTGAAACCATGGTGCTGTGAAGCGACATGCGACCTTGCCTGCAAGGCCCCTCCTGGAAGACCACTCCTGTTGTCCATCCTCCTGCGGCTGCCCACAGATTCAGCAGTGACACCTAGATTGCTGGCTACCAGAAAAAGAAACTGTTCCTTAATTAAGATCAAAAAGGAAGGGACATTTAAATATAAGATATTTAAAGGGGATATTTAAAGAAAAACACCTGATTTTCTAAGGCTTTGACCCACGGATGTGCCTGTGGGAAGAACCTCCAGTGAGAAGAGCCTCTGGCATCTCCCATCTGGCTTCCCCTGCAGGAAGCCAGCCCCGCCATAAGGTGTGCCCAGCCATTGCAGAAGCCTGATGTAGAAATCAATCAGACAAAAATCATACATGTTGCTGCATCAACCACCTCAGTATTATTCAAACCTGGTGCTGAGAGCTTCGTGTGCTTTCTCACCCATTTCTGTGGAGCACTTGGGTAGTGGCACCTGTATTACTGCGTTGCATCCCACTCCCTTCAGTGCCAAGCATGGGCTCCAGGTGCAGCGTCAAGAAGTTGCTCTGCTTGTGCCTGGCTTCCTCCCTCACCCCATTTATTCCCGGCAGGGTAAGGACCCATACACACGTTCACAGGGAGGGTGAAGAAGACCAGCACAAAGGATCGTGCTGGAAACAACAACCTATTTTTATATTTCCTGCCTCACAGAGACAATCCTCCACCTACAATAGCTGGGAGCAGCAGCACCCACAAGCGGGCAGCTCTTGGCCAGCAAAGCCTTCACCTCCAGGAATGCCTGTCCATTTTCCCTTATCATATTTCCTTTTTGGCACAAGAAATTTAACGCTAGCTACTACTTTTTCCCCCTGTCCCATTAGGATCAGCAGTGAAGGCAGCAAGAATGAAACTGTGTTCCTCTATTCCATCTCAGTGTCATGGGCAGAAGCAGTTGTGTGCCACTGGGGTGTTGGGGAAACCACTACTGGGGCAGAACCCAGGGGACAAGGCTGCAAATTAATTACCTTGACTGGTACCAATGACGATGAAAATCATTAGAGCAAGCGCTCCCGCCACTGGACTGGAAGAGGCTAGGGAGGTGCTGGCCTCCAGGGCAGCTCTTCCCCCCATGGACATCTGGATGACCCCTGCAGAACAGCCAGAAATACACATGGGGCTGTCCCCTTTGGCTCCTCCACAGTCCAAGGGACAAGGAGGGGGTCTCTACCAGCTCTGGTCCTGCATCGGAAAGAGCAAAGTCACCGCCGGGGCCCCCATGAGGGCTCACATTGAGCAGATAGCACAGGCACAAGGGTTGGATGGGAGGCACGGCTTCCTCCTGGGCTCCTCATCCCACTTGACGGATATCCCAACTCCACCACAGATCAATTTGGTTTCCTGACACTGTGAGGACAAAAAGCGCTCCCTCTCTGAATAGTGCTGGCCTTGCTGAGCTGTAACACAGTTGCTGATGCTTATGAAACATCACATTTTTCCAAATCATTTACTCTTTTTCTTCCTACTTTTCATCAAATCTTGGTGGGTTTTTGCTTGTTTTGTTTTCTGTAAACTTATTTTAATAAAGAAATTACTTTTTAACAATGGCTTTTTCATCAAAGTCCTGGGAAATTGGAAATATTAGGCTGCTGCTTGTAAAACTGAGCACAACGTGTTTCAAATGCCACAAGCCAAAATCAGCTTTACATTTTCCACAAGCTGAAATTGTTTTCCACCCCAGGGCAGCTTGATTTGCAAGCTGGCCTTGCTCCTTGAAGTCCCCACACACCAGGACATGTCTTGGGGCTCACTTAGCACCTCACTTGGCACCAGCAGGAGCAGGGCTGTGCCTGGCACAAGGCTTCTGCGTGGGCTGAAGCACCCCCAGCATTCCCCAGCCGTGGTTAATCTGTAGACCAGTGTCACCGGTGAAGCTTCTGCAGCATTGGAGGTCCTTGCAAGACATGGGATTTCAAGAGCTGAGATGACTGTGGGAGTGCCAGAGCCACAGATTTCAGAAATGACCAACTCTTCCCAGAAGTGTTGCCTGTGATTTCAGAGAATTTTGTCTTGAAACCTTGCCTAGCTGCCATGTCTGACTACCAGCTGAAACCTCCTGCTGCTTTTTAATGACTCAGTCTGCATGTGCCCTCCACATCATGCGCTGACATCTTCTGCAGGCGACTTGCCCACAAGCTCTGACCTAGTGAGCAGAGTCCAAGGTGAAGGACTCATGTTTCAGCATCCCAATGGCCTCTGGGGCAGGCACTGAATGCAGCCCTGTGTGCTGGTCCTGCCATTGCGGCACATTGTTCTTCCAATGCAGTTTCCATCTCAAACCCACCATGCTGGAGCCACACCTGACATCCGGTGTGCTGGTTCATCCAGACCTGCTTTTAGAGTCCTTGCTCTCACCTGAGGGACGCGGTGGATACACTGCCAGACCCGTCATCTCCTCCCTCCCATGCCACCAACCCAACAGAAACTGCATCCCCAGAAAGCCCTAGCAGCAGATCCAAGCTTGGTAGTTCCCCCTCGCTGTTGCCGTATGATCCTTGGTGGAGCAGCGGCCAAGCCTGGGAAACCTGCTTCCAAAGCTATGCTGCAAAAAGAAGGATGGGGGGATATTCTTCACTAGGGTGGTGGCTGCCTGCCAGAGGACACTTGGGAAGCACAGTTCCCTCCTCCACAGTTTAGCTGCTTGCTGACAGCAATCCTTCTTAGAAAGGAGACAGGGCTGGGGGAAACACTGTGGTTTGCAACTCCCCACCGGAGCACCTCAGGCACGTATGCCAGCTCCCTGCAACCTCATCCCATCCCACCCCTCCTGCCTGGGGCACCAGGCACCCTGCAAAGCGCTCACCTATTTGCCTGTCCATCTGCCCATGTGGAGCCTGCCACGCTCCCGCACCCTTTACCACTGTGGTGCTGACCCTCACCCCACGCTGGGCTCGCAGGCATTAGCTGTGTATTTCTGAGCAGAGAACACTACAGAGCACGTAATTTAACTCTTCCATAAAAATCATCACTGTCTCAATTATTCAGCACGCTCGCCCCACTGCCCAAGCTCACTTGCTGATGTTTCCATGCAGTTGAGATATCAAATTTTTTGTTGTATAATTGACCAAGACCCGTCTCCTACTTTGTAACAGGCGCGTGCCTATATTCCTTCTGCCTTTTTTATACGTGATTGATTTTACGCATGTGCTGATGCCAGTACATGATACAGGTGCTTTGTAGATGGTCTGTAACATGAATTTCTGAGGCCAGCACATGATTCAATGCAGTTTGGCAGCTCCACTTGCAGTAACCTGCTTGTGCAGACCCTTGAATGACACCAAGATGCATACCTGTGCTTACAGGATGTTCTGCGCTGCGTCTGCACATGCCTGTCAGCGTCCAAATTGGGTGCTGGCTGCCAGTCCAAGCAGGGTGCCCTGACTGCTGTGTCCAACTGAAGAGTTGGCAGCAAGACAGCCCTGAGACTGAGGGGCTCCTGAACCAGATTGGGGACGGGTCCCAGAGATGGAGATCTCCATCCTTTGGGGTTGGAGGAAGAGTGATGTTGGGCCAACACAACTTCACACCAGCAGCAACACTCCTGTCTCCTCACCCCACCAGCAGGGATCCCTCCTGGGGCCAGGGTGGAGGAAGGGAGGAAGGCTCCAGGTCCCCCTCAACCTCTGCCTGTGCTCACATCCCTGGGCTGAGCAGCTGCGGGCACGGGGCTGTGTGGTGCCATCCATGGCAGTGTCCCCTGTGGGTCACAGTGGGCAGGCAGGATCAGAAGCTAAAGTGCAAGACTCCCATGGGGTCAGTGTCAGCAGTGAACAACACCAGGTCAATTTTTAAATCATGAAGATCAAGGGAAGTCCTAGTCTAATTCCAATGCCTGCACCAGGCAGATCCGCACAAACCACCCTAAAAGAGCAGAAACAGTGGATGACAGTGGGGACACAGCTACTGGAAGCCTGTACACGCTGGTGAGGGAGATCAACAGATGGCGGCTGCTTGGATGTCTACAGGCATTCAACAGGGTTACCCACCAGCAGGTCTAAGGATGCCAAGGTGCAGCGGGATAAGGGCAAAGGTCTTTGCCGGTCTGGCCACTACTGCTCAGTCATGAGGCCTTTGGCACTATGACAGACTGAGCTGACCTGTTGTGTAGCTGTGCCAAGAAGAGGTCAAGTAAATAAAAAAAGCAAAGTTAATGTTGGGAATAAGGGGGAGAAAAAATTGGAAGCAAGATCCAGCAAGGGTTATTACATACAAGAACAACATCTCTGGCTCAAAAATCCCAACCCATGGACTGAGAGACGTTGGAAAAATGTGTGGAAAAGCATTGCTTGAACTAGTTTGCAACTTACCTTAGGTTTCCCACCATCAGCAACAGCATCCAGGGCTCACCCCATGTTCCTGCAGCATCCTCCGCTTGGCTGAAGCAGCCCATGTGGCACACTAAGCAGTGCGGAGTATCCTGAGCGTTCACTTGGAGCCCACCACCAATGTCAGGCATTGCAGGCAGGGGACACCCTAAAGGAGCACAAGCTCTACATTTACACAGAGGACCAAAAGGCAGGTGGAGAAACATCAACAGCTTTGCAAGAGTTAAATGCTCTTCCTGCAGTAATACCTTCCCGCTCACAAACCACCAGCAAATGGCTTCATGAGACAGATGGCGGTTGTTTTACTGAGTGAAGTGGAAGGTGTTTAGATTAACCTTCACACTGGTGAGCAGTGGTTAAATGTATCCAGGACAGCTGTAAACACATCCAAAATAGCTGTAAACACAGTGACATACCCTTGGCCTGGCGCACCAACACTGCTTCCAGTGAGGAGCCGCCGGCCATGTCTCCAGGCCACGGCACAACTGATGCACTCATAAACCCATCAAACAGCAGTCAGGCTTGCAGCCCTCACAAGCTACAGGAGACATCGATTCACCCTCTGCCCCTGTCCTGGTGTGGGGGCCCGAGCAGCCCCCTCCTCCCTGCCGAGTTGGCAGAGCCTGTGGAGAGCGGATGACTGGGAGCAGCAGCATCCCCCAAGGAACCAGCTCTCCTTCTTGCCTCTCCCCTCACACATGTTGGTCTCTATCCCTCAATGCCTTAAACAGTGCCTGGTAAAGCCAGACAAACCACATGTTTAAATACGGATCAAGTTTTCAGCTGTGAGAACAGTCTGTCCTCATGGTCCCTTCTGCCATCTGCCTGTCCTCCCGGGCTGGCTGAGCATGCAGCAAAGGGATGCGTGTGCCGGGGTGGTTATATCTTCCTCCATCTCCTTCCCCTGGGAGGATATCCTGGCATCATCTGCCTTCACCTACCCTGGCCTGACATTTGTTGCCTTCCCAGCAGCTTCCTGTTTGGGATATTTCTTTGTGTCGGCTTCCTGTCCTACATGTGCCACTGAAACCAAGGCAACTGTCCCAGAGGCATCAAGCGAATGAGGTGTCACACGTCATGTTTTGTGCTGACATCCTTCATGGCAAACTGCATCCCACACGCTCATCAAGCAGACCTGCTAGCTCACCATGCTGGGCAGCAAACCTGCTACGGCAGCCTCAACACCACCAGAGACCCCACCACACACCTCTGGTTCCCACCACCCACGCTGACGTCTTGTTCCCTGCCTCATGGTCCATGGCTGGCTCAGTCAAAAGAGAACCTGCAATAGATTAAACCACAGAAATCCTCACTTCATGAACGCCAAGCATGGGGTCCAGATCCCACCGCCGCAGCCAGCCACCCTCATCACCCCAGGGAAGCACAGCAACCCCTTCGGGTACCATGGGGACAACCATGGCTCCCTGCATGTACAGGGACGATGACCCACACCAAGCAGATAGAGGCAGAACTGTATGGTAATGGGAGAAGTTCATGTACAAATCACAGCAAGTTCAAACACGGTCACCAACACACCCATCTAGCACGAAAGACAGATCTTTAAAGCAGAGACAAACCCTTAGATTATATTTTTATGTGTCCTACTTGAAACCAAGTGATCTGGAAAATCCCAGAGCATTCAGATGCAAAGGTCTAAATCTTAACGATGCTCCTGGCAAGGCTCTGTGTTTTGTTTGTGCTATTTAACAGCTTCTTCATAAGGAAACAATTGCCTTGGTTAGGAAAAAAACACACCACAAAAATCCTTACCCGTTGTTCAGCCGATAGACCTCAATAGACCTCCATCAGTGACGTTGCTCTTGACGCCGGTCCCAGTTTGGGTTGCCAGAGCTTCAGCACCCAGTGAGGCATCTGGACTGGGTGAGGAGAAACCACAGAGCTGCACACTACAGCTCCAGCTGCTCAGGCACCAGGAAGGGACCAGCCTCAGGGAACTGGAGGCAACTATTTATATTTGCATGGTTTTGGAAACACTTCCTTTAGCATATAATGCATTTTTCTCCCATCCTATCTTATCGCCCTCAAATCTTTAGGTTTTTTACCACAAATCTAACTTTGTTACATAAATTTGTGCTTAGGAACTGTAACCTATTTCAACACTTTTTTTTTCTTCTTTTCTTTGTGGATGGAGGCAATGCTTTTTCACACACTCTGAGTGAGAAGCCCAGCCCTGACAACGGATATGCAGCAGAACGGGTGGCCTGCCCAGCGCTCTTCACGTGCCCTCCCTTCAGCACAGGGTGCAAGGCAGGGAAGCAGCAGCTTCAGGAAACCAGTAGCTTCAAGAAAACAGAGAAGTTGGGATTTGCACATCAGGCATCTACTTTTGCCCTGTGTCCTAGCTGCTGATGTGCCAGGCCAGGTCCCCAGGTGCCACCCAGACTCGGTGCTGCTTCCACCCTGGGTTGCAGCTCTGCAGCTCCTGGGAGACAATGCTGCCTTTTGCAGAGAAAATGGCCGAAAAGGATTAAATTGCTCATCAAAACGAAAACGCAAAGCCAGGTTTAACGCCTCACACTGAAGTAAGCCACGGTTCAGAGCAGAATCAGCAGACGCCCAGATAATTACATCACGTTAGGGAAGAGTTAGCATTGTAGACCATGATTTTCCCTTGCAAGAAAACTTCCAAGTATGGAGATAACGGAGATCTAATTAACCAGGCTTTACAGGGATTTCCAAATGGCATGTGGCAATGCTCTTAAGTGCTTAAAGAATGCCCAAAAGCTGTTAAAAAAACTGAGCTGCCATGGGAGGTAGTGATCTCCTGAGATTAGTAACTGGTTAAAGGTCAGGAAGTGAAGAGCAGGAGCAGGACTGCATCTGTCAAGAGAGGGCACAGGTGGAGCCCCTAAAGGTCTGACCCATCCTGCACCTCCCTGAACCATCTGGAGACGGCCAGGACACAGCAAGGTGACGGCACATCCTGGCAAGACAGCCAGCAAGGACAGTGAAAGCAACAAAGGCTGTTGAAAAAAGGCTATGGTGAAATCCATGCTTCAGGGCAGGGACACAGAGGCTTTGTGCTCAGTGGCAAAGGCTTCATCAGGTGATTCACCTCACCCCTCTCTAGTGCAACATACAGGTGAAAGGAGGAGTTGCTGGTGCCAATCTCATCCGCTTCCAAAACCATCAAGTGGCTCAAATTTGCATGTGGTTGTATTCCTCAGGTTCCCTGCAGCTGCTCCTGCTACATCTGCAGGAATCCATCTTGAGTTAGGTTCAAGTGTACCCATGCTGTAGATAAAGGGCAAAAGAAACAGGTATAAGCGTGCAAGCAGCTTCCTAAAGTGTGGGAGATGCAAGGATCAGCCAGGGAAGAGGGCATCCGGGGGAAGAAATAACCCCACACAAGGAAAAGGGCTCGTTGCACTTGCTGGAGCATGCAAGAGAGAGGAGCGGCAGAAGGTCACAAGTGCTGGGTCTCTGTTCTGCCAGCCATGTGCAGTTCTGCATCCGTCTCTTTCTCTTCTGGGCTAGAAGGAGCAAGAGTCACTGTAGCTTGAACACTTTGGAGCTCCCTGAGCGCTAGGCCAGCCATGCTCCCTGCAGTGGGACTGTCGAGGACCATCTTCATGGCTGGAGGGAGCCTGTTGCCTGGTCCCCAGACTGAGCACCACAGCCACTTCCCTGGGAAGCTGCCCTGAGCAGAGCACACCGGGGCAAGGATGGGGGAAGGAAGTTCAGCGCTACTTGCTATTCAAAGGAAAAACCTGGCTTTTTCAAGCCCCAGAATCTCTGTTTCCATGAGCCACTGTGCTCCCTGGGAGGATGACCATACACAGTGGAGCTGGATGGGCAGTCCAGGTCACAAGAAGGAGACCAGAACCTGGGCTGGGTCATGGACCTCTTGGCAGAGCTGCTCCTGCTCACAGCCTGTCCTGGTGATGCGCAAGGTTAGCAAGGGTGAGGAGTTCAGATCTTTTTTTTTGTGAGCTGGGAGACACCTCCTCATCCCCAGATAGCAAACCTAGAGATGCATTGCCAGATGACTCTACAGAGGTTCGAGGCTTGATGTGCTTCTGGGGACAGACTGACCAGCAGCTGTGGTGAAGACATGCACAGGAAGGTAGCCAGCCCCGGGCATGCCCTGGCCAAGGAGCAGAAAACAAGCATCCTGCAGCAAAGACCCAACACTCCTGACATTCCTGCTGCTCCTCACCAGCTGCCACTGACACACCATGTACTGCATGAGAAGCACAGCTGAGGGCACCAGACCAGGGCATGACCCAGGGACTGCTGCCAGCTGGTAGAAAGGAGAAGCTGGGAGTCATCTCAAGGAGTCCATGGCAGTGCCTCTGCTCCCAGCCAGCAGTTGGCACAAGACATCCAAAAGGATGACTGTCAGTTTTAGGGATCCAAGTGCAGAGCCCTAGGACCACTTCACTGGCTCAGCAAGACTCAGAAGAAAGCAAATTAATCTGTCATATTCCCATTCCTCTCCTCCGCAAACTGGTGTTGGTATGAAGGAGGTGGTGCCAACAGCCACCCTCCTGTCGTCCAAGAAAAGGTACTACCACTACAGTAGCCTGTCCTGCCTATACCCTGCAATGGTGATACTGCCCCCGATTTCTCTATGCCAGCCCATCCAGAGCATTTACTGGCAAAGCCAGTTCAACTAAAGTGGTGGGGATTTTTGCCGTCCATTACAGATTGTAGTTACCAGGAAGGTTCGAGTCCACCCAGAGAGCAGGAGGCGATGCACTTCCAGGGATGGGTTCCCAGTCATGGGCCACTGGACAACTTGCTGGCATGGGAAATGGCTGCCAGTTGGGTGCCAGTTTTACACCGACTGGTACAAAACTGAGGTACAAAACTCCTTGGTCCAAACCTCCCTGGGTGCAAAACTTCCTCAAACTGGGGAGCTCCGTTGGGCTCATCTGCCTGCCTTAGCCATCACAAGCTTTCCCAGCTCCACTCTGCTGGTATCTGCAGCACAGGCACGTCCCTTGGTGCTGGAGCTGGCAGGGGTTATGCTGGCAAAAGCCATCACACGTGCTTAGCTCTAGAAGGCCATGGGGCAAACGCAGCTCATACTTGAACCAGAGCGTAAGCAAAAGTACTCTGTCTGGCATTAGTTATATTTTCCATACATGAAGGGGATGATGGAACTCACTTGCACAAAGTCTGTAAGGAAAACTTTCCAGGACAGACAAGCCAGAAAGCAGAAAAAAGGAGGAGGGAGCTTATGTACTCACACTAGAGACTTCCTTGGATTAGATGAAGGGTTGGGGCCAGGTCCATGTGACTCACCACACTTCACTGAGGCATGCTGCTGGCTTGATGCAACCCCTGCTCCAGCAGAAACAAAGCACGATGGGCCATTGCTGGTACTGGGGTGAAACATGGGAGTTGCAAGAGCTGCTATAAAAAAAAATCCCTTTGCAACGTGCCAACCAAAGACACTACCCATGAGCTGCTGGTGATGGAGAATCCCCTTCCACCCACCACTTTGGGTGCCTTGTGTGTAGCAGAAAATACCCCCTGGTACCACCAGATGGAAAGGATACCCAGGCTGCTGCTTTCAGACACAGTTCAGTGAACAGGGTTCAAGGGCAAAATTACAAAGAAAGAAAACAGCTGCGAAAAGCAGCCTCAACTTTTTCCAGTCCTGCATTTGCAGTGCATTCGCTGCTTACTCACTTCTGGCTAAGTCTAGATCTGCCGGGCCAGGTCCCCACCCTCTC
This sequence comes from Numenius arquata, assembly GCF_964106895.1. Lineage (NCBI taxonomy): Eukaryota > Metazoa > Chordata > Aves > Charadriiformes > Scolopacidae > Numenius > Numenius arquata. The sequence continues at coordinate 44,065,053 of NC_133578.1, forward strand.
CTCCAGCACAACTGCTCCTTACAGCCTGGAAGCTATTTTTTCCCACCCTGCTATCTAAAAAAAAAAAAAAAATTGGCGTGAAAGCTTTTATCATCCTGAAAACATGCCAACTGTGAAGGCAACTCTGCGTCTCAGACGCCTGTTTCCTGGCAGATTTTAAGTCCTTTGCTCAACCACTAGGCCTGCAACAGCAGGCTGTGAACTGTAGTTTCAAACAGTCACGTTTAACTGCTGCTAAATACTCAGGAGACCAGCATTTTCAAACAGCAGGCTAAAAGCTAGACACAGAGCCAAATGATGGTGTCGGTGCATCCAAGGTAAAGAAAAGGCGTGAATGTGCTGCACGGTGATGCTGTGCAGTGAGATGGAGGGCCACGTACATGGGTACAGCTACCAGGCAGTACTGAGCGGGATTACCTGACTCAACACCTCCACCTGGTCAGTCACCCCTTTGCTTCATGGGTATTGAAGCTTCAGCTCTGTTGGCTCCCAGAGGTTTGAAGGGAAAGGATAGGACCCAGCAACCAGGCTGAGCATGGGAGAAGTGCTGAATGACTGCACCGTTGGTGTCCAAATTTCCAGTGAGCAACTCTGGCCATAACCACCACAGCTGGCAACCTAAAGGTGCTGGGAAGTCCATGTGCAGGCTGAGACATAGGGACAGCCCCTGCCTTGATGCCACCTTGGAAGAGCTACACAAATAAGAGACCTTCACCTCAGTGATGCTTTTTGGGGCTCCAAAGTGCTCAGAGCTGGTTTTGCACGCAGAAATCCCTTTTCCACTCCAGCCCCAAACTGCAGGCCCTCTCCCAAAAAATTGCATACAATGAGAAAAGGATGCCATCCTGTCAGGCTTTACTCTTTTAAATATAGAAGGTGGCTATGTCTTGGCACATGACCCACAGCAACATGTACCCTAGTACCTACCTATAACTAGCCCTTCTGCCAGCTGAGGATTTTCCCTAACATTGCAATTCAGGTCATCCAAGCATTGCTTCAACTCTAAGTTACTTGGAACTGCCTGTGAAAAGAAAGCTAAGTAGTCTGGGAAGGCAAGAATTGATAGCCTTTCAGGTTTGTTTTTTTAACCTAGGGAGAAGTTACTAAGAAGAAACTGGTCTGGAATGGAGATGCATGGGACAATCCAACTAACTCTCCAGAGGCTTTAAACAATTGTCTCACTTTATGCAAAATAGATGGTGCCCAGGAAAATCGTTCGTGTCAGATGAAATCACCGCTGGATCTCTGCAAAGCACAGTCGTGATGCACTCCATGCATCTCCAAAGGGAGGGATATGATCCCACCTGTAGCGCACAACCCAGGATGGCATTTTATAACTTGGCTGTGGTGTCTCTCTAGCTATCACACCTATTTGTGATGGTGCAGAGCAATGCATCAACTCTGCTGCGAAGGGAAGCAGAGCACAGCGTGGCTACTGCATGATCCAGCCATACAAGAAGGTCAGGGCTCTCCTGGTGTGTCATCTAAAAACCACAAGACAAAGAAAGCTGAAAAGCTCCCACAAAGTATAGAAGACAAGCAATGGAAGTCCTCCAACATACCATGCAAGCTGCCTTCTGTCCCTTCTGCCCTCCAGATACACTTCTCCATCCCCGAGTGCCCTGTTCACTAACAAGAGCAGCAACCTTCCTCCTCCTTTGTACTTGGATGTCTTCACCTTCTTCATGTCTTGCCTTCCCTCCATTTAAGTACAAGGATGGCACCTTTCTTGGGAGGCAGCCAGCTACGAGACGGAGTAAAGGGGTAAACAGCAGGCTTACGGAGTAAACCAACCTAAAAACCTTAGCCTGGTCCAAGTCTTAGTGACATCTTGGGCTGTTGGGAGCCAAGAGCAGCAAGAGCAGCTGCAGGCCATGGGCAGGAGGTGCTGTTAGTGCACAGCCCTATCCAAGGGCCAGCTCTCCGAGCAGTGCCCAGCCTGCATAACATGAGCAGGGGAAGCATGGCTGCAGCTGAGACTGGCATTCAGACCTCAAAATCCAACACGGCCTAAAAGAAACAGAGTTAGCTACTGGTAAGAGAGCAAGCAGGAACCAACCAGGAGGTGGGGAGATATTTGGAGTTGTTTAACCCCACCACAGCCTTTCCAGAGCCTGGGTCCTGTAGGGCACGCCGATGAACAGTACAGCAGCGCTCCCCTGCCAGCACTGACACAGGAGCTGACAGGGCAGAAGAGAGCCCTGCCAGCCCTCTGCCAGCCAGAGAGCTACAGGGTGAAGGATGGACATAGCCAGCATCTCTCTGCAGCCTCTGCCAGCAGGACGCTCCCGCCAGGCCTTGGGGGAGAAGAGGCATGGTAACGTTCCTTGAACAACAAGCAGCATCAGCGGCAGCATCTGCACCGCCAGGGCTAAGAGGCCTAAGAAAACCTGCCTTTGTTCAACAGTGCCAGCCTAGAGGGAGAAAAAGAAGCAGCATTACTAGTGATAGGTATGATCAAGGTGCCTGCCGCTCCTGTTGCAGCTGGTTTTAGGCACTAACTTAGTCAGCCGCAGCTTCTGTCTGGGCATGAGAATGAATTTCTTTCTTAAAGGTTTCCAATGCTCCTCAGTTGACCTGACACAGGCAGGCTGCTGTTCCAAGGTTAAGAAGCATCAGAAAACTTTTTGTAAGGTTCAAAACACATCACTGACATTTTGGGGTGTCAAATCAGGATAATCTCAAATAGGGAACAGCCCTGCCTTCAGTTGTCCCCACAAAAATTCAGTGGACTTTTGTGAAAATTGGTGTTTGGTAGAAGGAAAGGCCTCCCCCTGCTGCAGCGGTTCCCAAACCCAAACACGTAAATGACCAATTGAAGTTCACAGCCTGCAGCCAGGACACGTTTTGGGATTCTTCCTATAGAGCAGGCCAAGCAGGGAACACGACACAGGCCAAAAGGTATGAGCATCACCCACAGAAAGCACACACTTCCAGGGTAGGAGGAAGGCAAGTCAATGAGTTAGAAGTGATCTGCAATGATTTCACGTGGCTTCTACTGCATGCTGCATCAGCAGTCTAGTGGTTCGCATGGAAAAAAAACCATTCTTTTGAGTCATTTTTCCAGTGATGGGAATAAGCTCATATTTCAATTAGTATTTACCAAAACAAGAGCCAGAAAAACTCAGTACTGTGTGAAAGCATGTTTATTCCAAAGCTAAATTTCTCACATATAACAGTGTATTTGAACAGCAGCATCGGTCCTTACACACAGCCTTCTGGGTTCCTGGTCTTGGGGCCTTGAGCCATCTCAACAGAGCAATAGGGAATATCTTTTCAGAGTTGTCAGAAAGGGGAGGGAAACAATACAAAACAGATACATTGCCACTGGCACAATTTATGAAACTGTGCCTTCTCACAAGAAGAGAAAAGGTGTCAGGACACTTCACAGGAAGCTTAATGTCTGCACAAAGATCTCACAGAACACCCTGCTCTCTGCGGGTCGCTTGCCAAGGAGCAGCTGCCACTGTCAGGAGAGAACTGCATTATTTCTGCAGACAGAAAACAGGACTGTTGGATTTAATAATCTGCTGAACTGCTTCCAAGGACTGAAGCAGCTGAGAGACCATGTTAGCGATGTGCTCCTTTGCAGCCTGGAGCCCTCGCACCAGCTCCAGTGTGCACATCTGGCCCCAGCTGACACCCTAGAGGGGTTTACCTTCTTCCTCCTGCCTCAGCCTCTTTGAGAGATGCTCGCTGATGGTCATGAGGGGGTTGGCTCTGTAACTGGGATTGGCGATGACCTCATGAAACCGAGCCACTTCCTCCTCTCTGAGGAAAGAAAAATAACACACAAATGCTAAGTGTCTCATGCAAAATGAACTGAGCAGATAAGAACAGAACTCATAAAGCAGTGGTTTTCTGTACAGACAGAATGATCCTGAGTGTAAAGCTCAGAAAGAAACAGTGCAAGAAATAAACCTGATTTACCAAAGGGCAAAGCTCAAATTGCTGCAAGCTTCATGGGAGCCAGAGAATTGATCTCATGCTACACATATAGAAACAATCACGTTAGCGTCCAGCATCATTTGGAAATGTTTTTTTTAGAACTTTTTCCTAGTAATCAGGAACAAGAGACTGTGGGTATCTGGTAAATCACTAAGAATGAAAACTACTTCAGAGTGCACTAGCACAAAAGTAGATTCTGCTTTTGAGAGCTCATCTACTGATCCTCTTTATAGCTCCATGTAGAGGGTTGGTAATCCTATGTACACTAGTTAAACACCATGGGAATAGCATGACAATTACCTTTGCATGCTTGGTTGCAGCTGGTTGCTGTGGAAATGGTCTTGTCTTAAAAAGCAAGCAAGCAGGGAAGAACAGAGCAGGAGAAGTGTAAAAAACAAGTGAGTTTTCACATAAGTCACATCCATTGCGACCTCCCCATCTCACTCAGACAAATTGCCAGGCTCTCTACAGCCCAGCCAGACCCACATCTCCACGTTCTCAGTAGTTGCTGTGGATCAGCAGAGTGCTCTTCAGATTGCAGCTAGTTCCCTCCCTAGTAGGGCCCTTCCATGAGGAACAGAGGGAGAAGCCAAACCCAAAGCTTGGCTTGTGGCAGTTGGGAGAGGGCATTGGGTGAGGCTTAAGGAAGCTCCAGTACTAACAAACGTCCTGGAAAATAAACCTCAAAGACCTTCCTCCAAAGCTTTTCTCTCCCAAGAAGCACAGACTTCCCAGACCACTATGGTAGGATACATACCACCACTCAGTGCACCTGTCCAGTTTTGTGCAGAGGAGAAGAGGCGGGGCACACAGGGCATCATTGGCTTGCTGATACAGAAGATTGTCTTGGAGTTGCCTATTCAGATTTAGATCTGTATGCAAGTCCCTCCTCTGGCAGTGTTCCTGACCCATGAGTTCCAGCACAATGAGACACTTACTGGTTGCACTTGAGGCCATGACCCTTAGGCTTCTGTGGTGAACCAAGCAGGGACTCATCCAGAAAGGCAGAACTGAGCAAGAAAGGTGTCCCAGCACCAACACTGGCCAGTTTCAGACAGAGAAGGGTATTCATAGAGTGTGCTGGAGGGCAGTGCTGGGATCTGTAGACTGACTGTTCTCCTCAGTTTGAAGTTGAATGGCACAGAACTGACAGAAATCCTGAAAACAGGGGTCACAGAAAGCAAACACTGCCAGATCACAGTGCCCAGCCTCAGGAGAGCTCTGCAGAGGGGAAATTAAGTTCTTGATGCCTGGTAGCATTATAAAATATCCAGCAGATTATACAAAGGAATAAGGAGTTGCCAGACCCTTAACCAAGTCCAGGAACTATTCAAAAGCATTTAGTGCTTCATTTTACAAGAAAAGGTTTGGCAGATACCAATGGACAGGTGTGCTCATAAGGGACATACAGTATGTAAGTCAGCATCCCAAAGGTGTTACAACAGAGCAGCTGTAGCTCCTGATGCTATGCAGAGTTCCAGGAGCTCCTCACCTGCACAACCACAGGAGGTTTTCCTGAAGGGTATCAGCTAGAGCTACATGGCCCTGGTGTCATAAGGGCCACAACCCCTTATGAGCCACACCTGGATAGCTGGGTGTTGCAGCTCCAGTTGAGCAAGCCAAGACACGGGACGCACCACCTGGTTGAGAACCACATCATTTGTGCCACACAGAGGGACACGGTACAGACACACTCACTTAGTACAGCCAGAAATGACAACTGTGGCCAGGAGGAACAAGATGACAATTGGTGTGGGTTTGTTCTGAAACCCCACAGACCATACACAGGAGGCCCAAGCCATCATTTCATTTTCAATAACACAGGGAAAGTGAACTCTTAAAGGAGCAAGTGCAGATTCCTGTGCTCTCTTCACTTAGCTGTTATATAGGACAGAAGCGGAAGCAGACTTGAATTTACTTGCCCATTAGAATTGACCGAGTCTGGTAGGGACTAAGACAGAAGGACACCCACAAACATCCTATGTAAAGGGGAAGATCAAAGCTGCCACCTCTTCTAGGGCCTTCAGGTGTGCAAGACTGAAACACTGGAACTGGTTGCCTAGACATTATCTCATTATCTCATCCTTGGAGATATTCAAAAGCCACGTGGACATGGTCCAACCAGCTCTAGGTGACCCTGCTTGGGTAGGGGGGGTTGGACCAGCTGACCTCTGGAGGTTCCTTCCAGTATCAACCATTCTGTAACGCTCATCAGGGACTGGACACTGATAACTGGGTACTTACAAGAGCCGGCATTTCTGAGCTTGTTTCATCAGACAAAAGTCTGCTGGTTCTGCCTTTGCTTCTACATGGCTGTGAAGAGAAGAAACAAAAGAAGTGCGTGTGTTGTAGCAGAGCAGTAATTTCACAATTGCTGTGGAGATGGAAAGAGTCCAGGGATTCTGCATCTGCCTTCCCAGAAAGTATAGGTAATTGTCCTGTATGGAAATTGTCCTGAAAGGCAATTATTCCCATAGCCAGTCACTAATGGAGATGCAAACTCCTTCCACCACACTCTGACAACAGTTCAGGAGTCAGGACTGAATGGGCAGGAGGTAAATGCACTAAAGAAAAACTGGATCACTTAATTCTAGAACTGGTCATGAGGTGTCCCTGCCCAGATCACTTTCTGCTTATCACTGACCTCCAGGTCAAATTGATACTGTTGCTTAGAGAAAATATCCCATTGAACTTCCCCTCACCACCAGGCACACATCACTTCTGCACATCTCATGTTCGTTGCTAACACTGGTGAGCTCCAGCATTGGCAGCAGTTATAGACAGTGCTAGGGTTACTCAGCAAGAAGAGGGAACTGCGAGCCCTACTCTGAATTCTGTGGTGGGACCACTGGGGTATAAGGTGTCATTTATATTTTAAGATAAAGAATCATAGAATTGTCTAGGTTGGAAGGGACCTTTAAGATCATCTAGTCCAACCATCAACCTAACCCTGATAAAAACCATCACTAAGCCAATGGCAATATTCCTTTCTCCTGTGAATACATATCCTCGCCAAAGGCAGTTTTTGCAGCTGCAGTTTAAGTCAGCTGCAAACAGATTAGCTAAAGAGAAAGCACAAGAACAGAGCTTCACCTTTTGCCATCAAACATAGGTTTTGAGAACCCATGAAGTTGCAAGAAGATGGACTCATGGAAATGCAGGATGTTGCACTATGTACAGCCGAGGCACAGTGGGAAGCGTAGATCTGCACCCGTTTCTTATTCCTGGGCAAAATCCAGGATCAGAGGTGTAATTCCATCCTGCACAGGATGCTGGAAGCATGTGATGCCCAATTCCAAGCAGAAGCAGAGATTTACCAAAAAGCCAAGCGCTAAGCCCAAGCAAGGGACACACAGGAAGGACAGTGACTGCTTTTGGGATTTGAAATGCACAAGGGGAGTTGCTAGTAGAACTGGACATTAAGGAAATGAGAAGAAACTTCCATTCTTCAGGACTGCACAGATACAGAGGTAAACAGGAGAAGCATCTGTAGAAGAGGGTTTGCCTCTGCAGAGCAGCTCTCCTCTGATTCACCCTGGGGCTTAGCCACAGTCCACAGCCCAAGGAGGGGAAGACGGTCTGCCTCCCACCCCTCTGTTGGGGGAGGGCTCGAGGACGAATCTTCCCTTACTGGTGGGTGCTGGGGGCCAAGGCCTCCCCCACCTGATCTGCCACAGAGCCCTTCAGCTTTCTCAAGGTTAGGAAACATGACAGTCTCTCACCTTCTCTTTGAGATAGCAGGATCTGTTCTCTCGTTGGCAGTGTTACAGTGACCTCCTCTTCCTATTTCCTTCTCTGATCTGCTGTCCTCCATCCTTTTATTCTACATTTTTTTCCCCATTCTTCCTTTCCTCCTCCTCTCTTCCCCAATTTTCTTTCACCCCACTTACTTTCATCACCCTCTCCACTCAATCAGCTCCTGCTTCTTTTCCTCATCTCTCCTTCTCCCCATTCTGGCCTGTTGTATTTTTCCTCAAGGGGGATCCTGGAGGACCCAAGCTGCTGAGGGCTGCTCTCACCACTGCCCTGATCACATCTGATTTACCCTCAGCCCAGCACAGTGTGCCCCAGTGTCAAAGCTTCCTGCCAACCCAGACAAACCCAAACAGAGTGGATGTATGTCAGCCAGCCTCTACAGCACAGAGACCGTGCAGGAAACAGCAGCCAGGCAGAACAATGACTATGCGCTGCTGCTCCTGTGCCCTTCAGTCCCTCTCGAGGTCACCCCAGCACTGCCGGCGTTACACAACAGGCCTGAGAGCTCACGAGGAACAGCAATCAGCAAGAGCAGACAAACAGCTACAGCAGTTTGAGCAGATCCCATCACTCTGCTGTGTACACTGGTACCCCAAGACACAGAAGGAGCAGGAAGCATCTCTGCCCTCTTCATGTTCATTAACTGCTGGTCACAGGAACAATTTTTTGTCCCAGTTTGCCTGGATCACTGTCCCGGTTTGAAGTAACAGAACAGAAAATTGTTTCGGTTTAACTTTACATCTTAGCCAGGCCTCCTCTAACTCTCTGAAATTAACGGCATATTGTGGAGAAAACTGCTCATTCTCAGAATGATCAGCCCAATGTTTGTGCTCCGTGCCAAGGGATGGTGAGCAGAGAGGCCCTTGCTTATCCTTATTGCTGTAACAACCAAGGTCAGCCAATTTTGTTATTTGCCCCCTTAGGGGGTCGGAAACGGAAAAAACATAGAGGGGTCACATCAGTGGGGAGGAGTGGACAGGACAGGTGACCCAAACCTGACCAACTGGGGTATTCCATCCCATCTGCCCCATGCTCAGTATAAAAGCTGAGGGATCAAAGGGTCAGGTCCCTTCCTGCGATGGCCGAAACCATGACAATCGCTCACAGAAGCACAGAGAAATCCTTTCTCAAGTTGGTTGGCAACCCACGGTCACCAGAGCAGAAGCTTGCCAAGTGTGTCACCAAGTCACCATGGCAGTCCCTGCAAAGATGAGTTGCTCTGCAGAGGGTGATGACGTACATCCTGGGCCATACCAGACCACGTGCCCCAGAGGCTGTGCCTCGGGACAGCTTCCCCTGCAGCACACGCACGGCTGCTTCAGGCTGTGCAAGCCCACTTTTGCTTTCAGCCACCTCACTATTTTAGAGGGCTTGGTGTTTCTGAAGGCTTTTCAGTTCCACTCAACAGCTCTGCCCCACTGGTCTGGCAGGTTTGAAAGGCTGCTGCCTGCTCACTTGGACCATGTTAGTAGCCCCTGTTTCATTACACTTCATTGCCTTCATTCATTATAAAACAGAATAAAACCCTCGCTCTAATGCTCTCTTACCCAGCAGGAGATCAAATTCCTGGAGAATCTAATCTTTTATTAATAATGCTGACAAATCACCAGAGTATTACCCTTCGTTTATGTAATGATTCAAATCCTATAAAAGCCTCCTCTGACTATTTCAAACACATATGCACACACATCCTCATGTGATACAGGAAGCTACGAGTCAACAAGGGGAAGGAGAGCACTGTAGCTCCTCCATGCCAGTACCAAGGGGGACTGCTTTTTGGCTGGTATGTCCCAGGCAATCTGGGTGACATCAGTCAATGCCAAGTTCCCACCTCTGTTGTACTGACAGCAGATGGTGCTGGCCAATCCCGAAATTCTCAGCAAGGGATGGGGCTTCTCTGCCCTGCTGTGCTACAGCCCCACCGGGCTTTCTAGACACCAGAGCCTTGCAGCCAAATTGAAGACAAAGCCCCAGTATGAGCTCCTTTTCCAGAAGGACAGAAGGGCTGCCACTGTCCCACAGGAGGTCTGGGTTTGGAGAGAGAGGGAGCTGACAGTGCTTCTCTGAGGATGTCAGGCTGGAGATTCATACAAGACCACCAAAAGCTTCCATGTGTGCCACATATCTTCTGCTGTGGAATGTACTACAGAACAGAATAGCGATTGCCACGAGTCAGCTGGAAGGACCATTCTGGCCAGTATTCTGCCTTGAAGCAGCCTACATCAGATGGCCAGATACAGATAAGACCAAGGCAAGTGTATAGCCACATCCTCTCCAGTATTTGCAGCTCAGAGATCTTATACCAGCTTATATACATGCAGTAACCCTCCATGGAGCTCCCCTCATTAGATTTGTCAGATCTCACCTGAACCCACAGGCTTCCCTCAGCCACGAGATCCTGCAGCAAGGGGCTGTGCAGAGCAGTGAGCCTCCTGCTTGCACTGAACTGGCTACTCACTAGCTATGTTTGATGTCCTTTATTTCTCATGCTGGGAAACAAGATTAACTACTTCCTAGCCACATCATACTCGATTTTATAGACTATTACATTCTCAAGCCTCTTTTCCTCTATCTCCTGTCCAGGCTGAGGACTCCCCAGATCACTTAGTCACCCCTTGCACAGAAGCTGTGCCAGGTCCTCCACAACCATCTGTGTTAGCCATCTCTCAGCCTTTTCCAGTTCTACTTGAGCTCATCCAGAATTTCAGGCTGCAGTGACACTGTGTATTTGTACTAGATTATGCAGCCACCCAGGAAAGCAATCTCTGAAGGAAGGACCCTACCTGTTCTCCCTCTCCTATATGTACTTTCTGCAAACCGCTCTTCTGGATAGCAGGAGCTCGGCCACCAAGGGGGCTGGGGGAAAATGATGAGCAGGAATAACTCCTGAAAGCCACATGGAGTCAGATGCTACACGTGGTTATGGCACATCATCACAGAAAGAGGGCAAAGCCTCCTATTCGGGCTCAGGCTAAGTCCTGGCCCAGAACTCCATCCAACCAATCCTCAGTGCTCTGCAAGACTTGAAACTCTGCATGTACTTTTACTCTTCACTCCCACTGAAAGAGAGCGCGGGGTGATTGAATGGCTGCGTAAAGAAAAAAAAAAAAAAAGCTATTCAAAGAATTAGAAGACAAGTTAAGGAAGGAAATATTTTCCCATGCTTAGATGCAAGGTTCATAGCTGCTGTTTGTCTGAGGAGTGGCTTTCCAGAAGCACAGAGAACTGCCAACTCAGCCATTCTCTGTAGGTGGGTGTCCCACCTGGGTCAGAGTTCATTTCTGGAGCATCCAGCAAGTCACAAGAGGGTTGATGGTATCTCTAGCCTTGATCTACAACCAAAGAAGAGGATGCTTTGCCAGACAGCCTTCTTCTGGCTGTTCTCTAATCCAAATGCTTTTTTATTACAGTCAGAACAAGTTTCTAGTTCCAACCCCTACTGAGCAACTGGAGAGGAGGGACAAGTGTTTGTGCAGCATGCAGAGATCTTTTATTCTGCACTGGGGGATGCAAAAGTAGCTGCAACACTGACTGGATCAGGCAGTGCACTGCATTAAAAAGGAGCAAACGTAAGAGCAGCCAGGACCCACCATATGGCTGACTGGAATGGTTGACATGTGAGTGCCAGAGGATCAGAAATAGCCCTTCGCTTTCAGTACAATAAAGGTAACAGAAACACCATCTTTTTGTTCTTCTCCAAAGGCATACTGCAAGCCAATGGGGCAAACAAAGAGTCTGGCCAGAGCATAAAGCTCTGCCCAAAGGGCTTGAACTACCTCAGGAGAAAGCCTAGAGGTCTGAAAGGACAGAAAGGCAAGCTGCAATACCTCAAGTCCAGATTCTCAGGTGAGCTCAGCAGCATTACACTCTGGACACTTGTGTATCATTCCTGCAACTCCCAGGACATCTGGTTGCTCCCAGTCTGTCTCATGCCAAGCCTCATCTGAGCAATACAGTTGCCCTCTTAGCTGTTGAATCAGAAGACACATCTAAGCTTTTTTCTTGCGGTGAATGAAGCATGGAAAGAGGTGAAATGGAGTTGAGAATGAAGCACTGTTCTCCACACCATTGGCACCAAGCTCGCATTTCCTGTAGCTACAAGCTAAGCTGAAGGGCACTTCATCCTGCAGGAAGAAGAGAAATACACAGCCCATCCCTAAATTGCACATACCTCTTCGGTAGCTTCCTGCCCCTGCCACCTGTGGTCAGGTCAGAGAGCTCAGGCAGGGCTTCCATCAATGGCTGCATGTCTCCCACCACAGGTGTTGCTTTCCGCTTTGCTTCAACTTTTTGCTTCTGCTTGGCTAGCTTCACATTTTCTATTTCTGAATCAGAAACAAGACATTACTGGAGGGAGGGGAAGTGTTTGCAAAAGATAACCCTTGAGCTAAGAAATTCACAGGCTGCTTCACCCTCTACAAAAACAACAGGCCAGAAGTGATTTAAACCAGGGAAAGACTGAAAATAATGCATCTGGGTAGTTCCCTCCCTGTGTTTGCTTATAACTATATACATCTCTACTGACATTTTCACTGGGAAGTGAAATCCTCAGACTGATTTTGTCTGAGCTGTCTCCATCCCTTGCACTGTTCATTGCTCACAGCAGCACAGCACAGGAGTCCTGGGTGGAAAAAAACCATGCTGACCTTGCATGGAATCAAGACAGAGAAACAAAAGGGGAAGGAACAAACTAAATACAGTCAGCTCCACATGTGGCATTGAACAGTCACAGTCCCATCTCTGTCTTGCTGTTGGGACAAAACAATGGTCTCCTAGCACAGGCACAAAAGATGGACTTAATTTCAGTTGTTTTCTCAGTTTGGAACAAGTCAAGGTCTCGCCTTCATGATGCATGGTGGAGCTCAAGCAGTCAGAAGACAGATAAACTGGGCCCTTAGAAAAGCATGGCACCAAGCGGTACACACAGAGGCAGCTGTCTTTTCCTCGAGACCTTGTTTAAGAGTCTCCCTGCAGCAGCTCTGCACAAGACTGTGGGCACATAAGGCTCTACAAATGTTATGGCAGTCTCCCTTCTAGGCCATAGAAGGCCAACTTCAGGCTTCTGCTTCAGTCCTTGAAGCTCCCTGGTGTAGTGAGAGGTCCTGCAGCTGCCCAAGCCTTACAGAGCCAGCAGCCTCCAGGGCAAGGCCCAGCAGAACGTGTTCTCCTCCAGGACAGCCCACAAAAGGCCAGCACTGCTACAAGCCTCCAGCTGAGCTTCAAGATGCCCCAGTCTGTCCCAGGAGTCCCTTGACAACGCCACCAGAAACAGTTAGAGCTCAGTGGGATCCATGGGCTCCTTCTGCCAGGTGATCACCAGGCCTGGAAACCTGCCGCACTGCCTTGACATCCACCCTGCGGAGGCTGCAGCAGAAGAGCTGGCTTCTGCTTATTGCCTTGGATAATGAGTGTATTGCAAGGACAGGCCTCAGAGCTGAACTAGAAACTCCTTGGCTGGACATGAGGGAGCACAGTGCCAGCAGCCATGGGACCAAGCTGGTGACACAATGAGTCCAACAGCTTCCAACGCAGCATGGCCACAGGAGGAGGACTAAATCAGCACAAGTATTTTTGGTGGGAACACAAAAGCAGCAGTCCCACTTACAGACCGCAGGCAAGATGCCACCTGCAATTCTGGGTGTAATCCTACTGACCACATTCAAGAAAGCAGAACTCAAATTCACTGTCTAGCCACTGGCTCCTTTAGTATCTTTTTTTTGTTTGCTCCCCGACTCAGCTGAGTCGAAAAGCAACAGTTTTTCATGAACTGCAATTTTGCTGTACATGGATGTTTGTGACAAATCTGGATTGTAAACACTTCTCCTCACAGCAATCCCTGCCAAGAACACAGCTTTCTGTTCTGCATCACTTCTTTTTTTGGTCTGGCTTTATGAAGCTGACTACTTCAGTGCTTTCATAAACAGTATGTGCTCAAAATTTTCAGACACCTGATTCTGTGCAAACATCCCAAATTCTTTTCCTATGAAGTCTTGTTCATCTAAGGAGCCATGCGATATATGTATTTTTAAATGTGCATACTTCTAATGTCTGAAGCATTGCGTAATTTTTTTCCCTCTCTAGTATCTCATGAGATAATTTATTGTAATGGAAGAAATCTCCTAGTTTTGCATTTGCACTACTGGGCTGAATGTTATTTCCCAGGGTCCTGGCATCCAGTGTCACAAAAGCAGCCCTGGGACAAGAAGAAACAACAAACTCTTGGGAAGACTTAGGAAACAGAGACATAATGATAAGAACTTCAGCAGTCCAAGTTGGGTTCTCTTTTAGGGATCAAGGGGTCAGACAAAGACTGCAAAAACTGCCAAAAGGAATTGGCAGTTACTTGCACCAGATAAAAACCAATGTGTTTCAGTTGACTGCAGCTCTCTAAGGTCACAATGTTACAATGCCAAGGTTCATTTTAAAATTGCCATCTCTGGAAACAGCTGTTCATTTTGCTCTATCAGCTAACAGTAATATCACTTTCTTTACAGATGTTTATATAGGGTCTTTCCAGCTATTCTACTTTTCCCAGTAACAAGCTGCACACCTAGTGCTAACGCTTGCTGACTTTTCTTACAGAAATTCCCATGTACTCGCTTACCCTTAGCAAAGCATTTGCTAGGGAATGCTGGTATTTGCCAACTGGCCACAAATTTAGTGAGGGAGTCAAGAGAGCCAGCAATTTGGGTACTTCTCTATCTGTAAAGCACTTCTAATACCTAGTATCTTCTAAGACAGATAATTTGGCCTGAAGTTTTCTATCTTGATGTTGTCCCCAAAGCAAAGCCTCTGCATTTCATTTGTATTCTCTCAGCTTAGTAACTTCAGAGCCAAGAGAGGAGGAAAGAGGCCACAGCAGGGCCAAAATAACATACATGATCTCGAAAAAGACTGATGCTACAAATGCACATATGCAGGAGGGCAGGATTAAGAGAGGGTAGGGATCTTGCCCTCAGGCTTTTCCAAAGTGGCTGACCTTGACTACGGGAGCAGTGCTGTCACCTAACTGCAGGAGCGTGCCCTCTGTTTCTTGTGGAAGACACGAGTCCCATGTACCCCTTTTCTGTGAATTCTGTCATAAAATGCTGCTGAGGATTTTCCTTCCTCCACAGCACCTGGTACCAGTCATGGTATCAGGGGAGAGAAAGTTCATCTGTGCTTCAGCAGTCTCCTCCTCTGCTCCCACAATAGCATAAGACAAGGAGAAACTTTTAGGAGCACCGAAATGGCAGCCAGCAGGCCAGACGTTAGCACTAGCACAACAATCTAGGCTTTGTGGCCAACAGGGACACCAGGGGTTCCAGATGTCAAAGACGCTTGGAAGTTGTTTGTGGTGATAGTGAGGAGGTTTCCTCCAGAATCATGGTGTTAAATTATCATCTTTTTATGTAAGAGGAGCTAGAGACACCTTCACTGCAACTGGTGAAATCACAGGCTGATGGACGTGAGCGCAGAACTCGGAAGCAGAGAGCATATGGTGCAGCAGAAACCCCCAAACACCATCTGTCAGCAGCTCTGTTGGGCAGGAAGGTGTTAAGGGAAAAGCCTGTCCCAAGAACAGCTCCAGGTGGTAAGAGGAACCCATCTGCTGCACCAGGTAGCACAGCATTGTCTCTTACTGGGCTGAGACACTGGAAGCAAAAATACAGGCACTTCTCACAGCAAACAGAAGCATTTCTGCCATGTGCAGGTTTTGTTTAGCTCGTATTTCACAGCCTCAAGGAAGGCCAGGTTGTCTGGTAAGGGGGTTCACTGACCTGTGGCACGTGGGAAAGAGCAGTCACACAACCAGCAGTGTCCAGAGACCCCCCTTGCTGAAAGGCAGGAGAGTCCACTGCAGGCTTTCACCACAGAGGCTTGGGATTAGCTGGTGGCTGCGTGGGGCTCAGCTCCAGGCTGTCCTACTGTCCCCTCAGCTCCTCAGGGAGGAGGAGCTTCATACAGAGCTAGCCATATCTGTACCAGAGCTTTAAAAGATAAACATGCTAACCCTACATGGGCACAGTGTCCTATCTGGATAATTAAAGTTTTTATGCTGTCACTTACATTACACATGAAGGAAAATCAAAAGTGCGTTTGGGGCAATGACTCAATCTTGGTGCTAAACATTGAGAAACAGTATCTTGAACTTTTGCCCCACATGCTAGGGAGTGGATGTGAAGATGCTTCTGAGAAACATTCAGCCTCCCCCGGGACTGCCCAACCATACCCCACATACAGAGAGATCCAACAGAGCCACATTCCGTGATGCCCATGGCACCACTGCGCCTTGGAGGAGTACTTACTCTGCAGCCATCTATCTTTCCTCAGCTTCATTTTTTCTTTTTTGGAAAGAACCGTTTTTTCTTCTAAACCTGGAGGAGAAGAGAGACATGAGATGGAGCCTGTCTCCTGCACACAGATTCAGTGCTGGACACTTCCCAAAGATAGCAGAGTCTGTAATCTTTTTTCCACCCTTGATGCTGTTGAATTTGCTGGCAGGTTGGGCAGGCCAGGGGCCACACCACACCTCAGCTTTTAGCCAAACAAGTCAAACCCAGCTCAATGTTGGTTCAGAAATAAGAAATGGACAAGTAGATCAGATCCTCAGCACCGCAGGCCCTGTTTTCACAGGCCAGGTAGCTCTTTGAGAAAAGTGTTTTGAGAGACCCTTGCCCTGTGTCCTGCACGAACCTGACCTGAGAGCTGGCATTTTCTTCTGAAGACTAGTCACAAGTGACAGGAGGACCTACAGGTTCCAGAACTGGGAGCAAAAAGCAAGTTTTAATCTGAAAATATGCAGGCTGATAAAGCTAAGAAGGAGGAAAACAAGGGCTGAAGACAGGTGCGAGGGGAGGCGGTATGGCAACCCAACATGTTTATCAGCATCTGCCTGCCCATAGCAGGGGAAGAACTCAATAGGGTCTGAAATACGCAGATCCGTGGCAGCCCTAAGGAGCAGCTGGTCACCAACAGCTTGTAAAAATGGCTAGTACCTACTATATACCAAATTCAGTATTTGGAAACCAGCCGTTGGATCACTTATATCCAATACCAAGTAAAATAATGTCACAAGTATTTTTACTGCAGAACCTTTGCAGACACTATAAAATTTTATTTTCTCTCCAGTGTTTAAAACAAATTTGACTCTAGTCAACTTTTCTCCTGAAACGTGCTCCTCAAAGCTCCTCAAAGACCACTCCCCTCACTTTAGGTTGTTCTTAAGCCTGGAAAAGAAAAAATACCAGTTTTCTCCCCAAAAGAAAAATTATTTCAATGCCCCTCTAAAAACAACTCACTGATGACAACTTCTCTGAAGTTGCGAATCTTTCAGGATGATTTAAACAAAAGTAGGATCATAATTTAGTAATTTCAATGCCTTAAGATGAGAACAAGCCTGCTGGGACGGGGGGACTCTTCCATGAAGCCAACAACCACCACCATGTTTTGAGTTTCTAGAGGAGATAGAGAATGAAGCTGTAGCTTTTACTGCCTTGTGTCCCAGAAGAATATGTTATTGTAGTCAATGCACCCAAGAAGCGAGAAATAAAACCACACCTAGAAGCTATCACTTATTTACAAAGCTCAGGGATGTCTCAGGACATCCCAGGGTTGTGACATCCTCAGGGTTTGTGACTGATGGTATGTGACTGATGCTGCTATCCATTTTTCCATCTCCTGCACAAAGCAGCAATGCATGCACACCCTGCTAGGCTCTGCTCAGCAGGACAGCCCCGCCGGCACCCAGGGCCAGGCAATAACAAACATCTAATCATATTAAAGGCAATTTTACTCAACCAGTTTGCTGTGGTACCAAAGTGGGTGCTAAAACAACTGATTGCATATTCCAATAACCAACTCCCAGCCACCTCCACCCCCCATCACCCCACATTTCTGCAGTTTCAGGGAAAAAAAGGATGAATCGTGAGGCCAAACCGTACCCCAGTGATCTCTGCAGGGCTGCCTGCCCAAGACACCAACACCCTGCCCTTCTGGTTGCCCAAGCCTGGTGGGGTTTCAGCGGCAGCAGGGCTGGGGAGATTTGCCCCCTTGTCTGAAAACACACTCATTACTTCATTGGGAAAACAGCACCCGGTAGGGATTTGTTAATGAAAATATAAAAAATTTCAGCCAGCTGGCCAATTCTAGTAATAACATCAATTCAGTTTGGTTTTTTTTGTTTGTTTGTTTTTTGTTTGGTTTTTTTTTTAATTTCCCAAAAAAAGCAGTGGAGTATTTAAGGAAACACAAAAGCTGTTTTCTTGGCAGGAGCCCAGCCTCACTGGAGGCTGGGGACAGCGGCCGGCACCCAGGACCATCAGCGGGGTGCGGGGAGGGGAGCCGAATCCTTCCTCCACCTGCCACGAGCAGCTGGCGAAGCAGCCAGTTTCTGCCCCTTCTCACCACCCGCTCCCCCGACACCTCCATTTTACAGATCCCTCCCCGCCCCTCGGGAGGCTGTTTTGCTGCTGGAAGGTGCCAAGTTGTGTTTGGCAACTTCCAGTTGCGATGCCGAATGCCAAAAATGCTGGAAACCACTGGAGAACAGCAGAGGCAGCATTTAGCACAGATTGTCCCCAAGGTACTCTTATTTTTATTTAGCTTGCAAGCACCTCTGAGATCAAAGCCAGACCGCAGCTCCAGTATAATTATTTTTCTGTGAAATCAGAACAGTTTGGGCCCCCACCTCTGCCCATTCCGTGTGTAATTTAACAACACTTGCCTTTGAAATGTTGCACACAGAGGAAAGGTGAGCAAAAGCCACTTACGTTAGCTGAGAGTAATTAACATACTGTAAACTTGACAATTATTTCACTTAGTAAGGATGTGTTTTTCTTCTCTCTGATCTGCACAGCACAAAACATCTCAAATATAAACAGATTTTAAAAAAACCCAATACCTTTTTCCCTCCTACAACAAGCGTTTGCTACTACTACTGGCAATACTCAGGATCCTGGTTTCATGGCAGACAAGTAGATTTTTTTTGGTTACAGCTTCCTTCATTTCAAAAAGGTTGAGTTTTTTTAGTATAGGACTCCTTAGACTAAAACTGCTTTTCATAAAGGACTCCCTTAGACTAAATATAAATATCCTACTTTAAAAGTCCCCTTTTTATCCTTTCTAGGCATTCAGAAAAAAGCTGGATGGGGTTAAAGCCACAACACTACAGGCTTCCCTGAGCCCTGAGATCCCACTATTTGAGTCCACAACCGCGAGGGTGAAAACACAGGCTTCACAATTCCAGGAAACCACATTACTTTGAGGACTCAGCCATGAGCAGAAATATCAAATATGAGCAGAAATACCAAATAAACCTGTGCCTGTACAATGCCACACAAACAGAGGAGGGTTCTTCAGCACTGGCCCTCCCCCCCATGCAAAGCTGTAGTGAGGCACTAAGTCCCCTGTTCGTTATGGCTATTAAGAAATAGCACGTAGCATTAAGTATTATTCCCAGAACTCCACTGATACATAACACTAAAGCTGTTGCTGCTCGAAACGTAGTATTTTGGCAAAACAGGGTACTGTATAAATTTAAGTTAAACAACAACAGATGTGTTAATTTTAGCCTCAGTTGTATAACACCAGTAAAAATGAGCATATGCCTACAGCTGTGGGACGAGTTCACTAAAGAAATCCAAAGAATACATCCAAAAGCAGAAGATTGGGTATGGGTTTGGGTGGGGGGTTTTCTGTGGGTTTTTTTAATTATATAGTGTCATTTGTAAATTGTCTAATACTTTTACACTGAAAGGAGCTGAGAAACGGTAAACCACAGTCTCCTGGTGCAAATGCAGCAGTGGTGTGTCCTGACAGCTGCCAGTGCAGAACTGCTGAAGGTATTTTTTTTCCTCTGGGAAGAAAGTTGAGGGACACCACAGGCCAGGCAGAAACTCGGCCAAGATGTCCTCCAGCAGAGATGGTGCTCCATGGGAGCCAGCCCCGCAGCTCGCTGCCCTCACCTCACCCCACAGTTCAGCTCCCGATCAGGCAACCTCCAGCTCCACTTCTCCTCCAGAAAGTACCGACACAGCAGCGTCTGGGCAGCCTGAGGCTTGGAGACAGCAAGGACGGAAGCAGAGGGTTGATACCCAGGCTCTTTGCCCCCTTAATCTTAGAGGAGCTCCCAGAGAGACAGCTCGGCAGCCGGTCCACGATGCACAGAGACCACGGCGGGGAGTGTTTGGGTTGTACCCAGTTCAAGCCCTGCCACCCTAAGGAGGCTCAGGAACCAGCACTGGAAGAGAAGATGACAGCCCCTGCTGGGACGGGACAGGTTTCACCATGGATACAGCATTTGTTTTTCACGTTCCAAAACAAGCTACATTATTTTTGTTCATGCTTAATCATTACCCCAGCATGCAGGCTTTCCTCCTGCCCCCGATGAGGCAGGCATCCATCCTATTTAAAGTGGGATCTGCATTCTCAGCCCTTCCAGACCCCCCCTTTATTTAAAGGGGAGCCTACTTCCAAGCCCGGCTTGGCATCCAAGACCTGAAGAAGCTGTGCGACTCATGTCCTGGTGTCAAGGTCATGCCTCTGTTAGGCCTGGTAAATACCTCAGGCTCTGAACAGCTACAGCAAGGGCACAAACCTCCCTCTGCAGCAGAGCCGAAGCTCATCTCTAGTTAGCCACGTAAGCCCACAAGTGATACACCGTCTGGAGTGGGAGCAGGTCCCCTCAGGAAGTGACAGAGAAGTCACAACCTGCACAGCACTCTACAAAAGGCAACTCTGGAGACAAAAGTCTGTCCTCCCAAATGGTACCTTAAGTGCTGCAGACATGCTTAGCCCCTGCCACAAGGTAAAAGTTCCTCCTCCTCCTCCTCCTCTGCCTGAGGCATTTTTCACCCTTCAGAAGTCCTCAGTGGTCCCACCTGCACCCTCTCAGCAGCCCTCCACAGCACGGAGGTTGACATTTTAAGGGTCAGTCTCAGATTGGCAGGCACACAGAGGACGCTCAAGGTGGCCCAGTGTCTCTCTGTCCTTAAAGCCACATTTGTAGCTGGGAGGTTATTTTCATAACCAAGCAGGAAAGAGGTACCATGTCTCAGGGAACCTATATTTCTGAGCCAAGCATGCCACAAGGACTACAAAATGCCTTGTTTGAGCCAGGTGCCAGCTCGTTGCCAGTTCATGGCACGGAGAGATCCCAGAAACCACCATGAGCCTCCTGATGGAGAAGCTGTGGCTGCCACAAGGAGCTCACCTCATCTGCCAGATCTCAGGCTCCTACCTGGGACAAGTTATTTTTGCTCCTAGAAAAAGGACAGCTTATTTCAGGAGTTATCCTCCCTGTAAAACACGTACAGGGCACAAACGTGGTGGGGTCAGAGGGAGAAATACCCCACCACGTATTCTGTAGCATGCAGCCTTCTTAGGGGAGAAACATCCACAAAAGTAGCACTGGGGACAGCAGGACAACCATGTGGCCTCTGCTTTATTTTGTTCATGAATTTCCATTAGCGCCTTTCCTGTATTACCTCCATCCTGCTGCGAACACCCCGGAGGGCAGTAAATTAGGTCAGACTCATCATTAGTGCAGGGCACTGAAATGCTTTTTATCACATGCATTTTGGCTGGTTTTGGAAAGTTTCTCCTAAAAAAAACCTGAAAGAAACCATGTATTTACTATCAGCATTTTCTGCTCAGTCACTGGGTAGGCGATGAGACTGAGGAAGGAGAATGAAATACAGGACACCACACAGACCATGCCACTGGCTGATACCAGACAGCCCATGCTGATTCTCCTCTTCCTGACCAGGAAAGCGTTATGAGATGCAGCCAGGACCCACATGAGACAAAGCAGCTGTAGAACCGTTTGCTGGCACCTACAGGAAAAGGAGGACCTGCCCACAGCAGACAAAGTGAACATATTGAACTCACCTTACAGAAAGCCTGGCTTTAAGCAAACCCAAGAGGGTGAACGGTAACCATTCCACATCTACTAGAGCTCCTGAAACTGCATGCAGAAGGTACCCTTTTTTTAATAGCTTTTTTTCTTTAGACTAATTTGCCCTTATTACATTACAAACACACAGTTTTCCCTGAATAACGTAGGTGCTACCGCTCAGCATCCTTTTTTCCTGCTGCTTACACATTTGGCTGTCCTTTCTCTGAGAGTCTTAGATGGCTACAATGAGCCCCAGCCAAACCAGCCTCCGTGCGCAGCAGACTTGGAGGTACCCTCTTGCTGTTCTTCCACGGAGCATAGAAGCACTGGAAGAGACAGCTCCTCACCTCTTTCTCAAACGCTTCCCTGGTCAGAGAAAAACATCATTTGGCAAAAAGTGCAACTACTGAGGATGTTGCTGCACCAGTGCAGGAGCTCCACATGATTTGCTAGAAAAAGTGTCCCTAGTTCTGTATCCTCCTCACCAACGAGACAGGTCAGCTTGCTGCCTGGAGTCAACACGTCTTTATGAGAAAAGATGCTGCATTACTTTTTACTTATTTCCTTCATGTCTCTTCTGCACCCAGAAAAAGAAAACAACAAAACAGTTCTCAGTACTCCCTGAGCTGTACTACTTTGAAAATATACCACATCAGGGACTTTGCAAGACCAGGTGTGATTTCATTCAAGAAACAGGGTTTTCCAGCTTTGAGAGAATGAGTTTGCTTCCAAGAAAAGACACTTCAATCTCCCCCACCCCTTTTCATGTCCATTAATTGTTGCGTATACCTGCAACAAGTGTGTACATCTCTTCCAACAAAAAAGCAAGAAGTTCTCCAAAAGTATCCTGAAGTTCCACAACGCAAATAAGACGTTCTTATTTGTCAAGGAATGGCATGTCCAGAAAAGCTGACTTTTTTTTCTGTCCTCTGGCATGTATTTGCTTTCTGTGCAGCCCCAGTTTAAATACCTGTGATCACAGTGAATTTTATGCACAGCAGCTCTCTGCAAGTGCTGCTGCAGCTTCCAGCCTTACAAAAGGTCACTTAGTCCAAAGAGAACAGAAGCAAGGGGCTAGGGTTTCAGTGCATGTTTGAGACACCTCCAACAGCTCAGTTCATGAGATTTCTTTCACATTTCATAACAAGCCATCTTGTCCTTCCTGCACACCCACCTCTGATCACAGCAAAATGCACAGGGAACAGCCATGGAAGATGATCATTTGCTGTGTGAGGCAGAATGAGTGGCAAAGCCTTCTTGCAATCAAGCTAATCCAAGGAGTTGTAGGTCTGCAGCAGAGCCTTGTTTTTTCCAGAATCAGCCAAGAAACCTGACCATCTCCAACATCCTGCCTCGCTACTGCTAGCAAAGAACCCCTACCAGCTGGCTTCTGAGGGCGACTTCATTGCTTCAGCCACCTCAGAGAGAAGAGCCAACCAGGCTTTCTTTGCTTTCATTCCCCATGTAGAAGCCGAAGAGTTAAGCCTCCAAGAAGTGCAAGAGAGTGGAGCTGAGGCCACATGCTGCTTCAGGCAGCGCTCGAGGAGCCTGGACTGCAATGCCATCATGCATTTCCCTCCCTCACCTAAGGAAAAAAAGTCTAATC
This sequence comes from Numenius arquata, assembly GCF_964106895.1. NCBI lineage: Eukaryota > Metazoa > Chordata > Aves > Charadriiformes > Scolopacidae > Numenius > Numenius arquata. The sequence goes on from NC_133578.1 coordinate 44,088,239, forward strand.
TGCTCAAAATATTCCTTAAGAAACATGAACAAGTGCATCTCTGCCAGCTCTCAGGTTAGAAAGCAGGTGAGCTTGTACATTAGCATTAAGTATTACCATACAGGTAAAGCAGCTTCCTCTGTTGTAATTCAGATAGAGGGGACAAGAGCATTATGCGAAGCCCTCAAGACCTGACTCTCAGGGGTCAGGCTCCCTGGGGAGCAGGGGCAGCCCTCACTTCCCAAAGGCGTCAGATTTTACGAAGTTGCAGCACCCAGCCCTAGCAAAAGTTTTGCAAGTAAGCAGCATGTAACCCACTGGTAACACGAGAGTACACCCACTATACCTGCTTCCGTGCTCCTGCTGGGAACAAGACCTGGTCCAGCAGGATTTGCAGTGTCTCTGTTTCACTGCCAATTCCTTCCCCTGTCCGTGGAAACCTAGCAAGCTGCTCTTCCTCCTCCTCCTTTCATCCAGCACTTACACTATTTCTTGGAAGTAGCACATAAGCTTGGGATATGAAGCACTCCCCAGTGACCCACAGCCTGGGTCAGCCATGGTGGAAGCTTGGACTGAAAGCAGCCTCATTAGTATCCTCTTCCCAACTCTGCCACAGACACTTCTGACCTATTTCTTTCTCAAGTTTTGAACAATTTGACATTTCTTCCAATGCAACAGAAAAACAGAAGAATGTTCCTTTCAGCAAGAAAGTCGGCGCTTGCTCTCTGCAGAGATGGTTTCAAAAAAAATCCCTAGAGATCTGAGAGTTCAGGGCCTCAGCTCTCACTAGCATGCAGTCTCAAATGCCATGCTTAAAAGTCAAATCCAAAATTAAATAGCCACATCACTTTCCAGATTGTGTGTTGGGGGCGCTTTCCTTGTGCAAGCGTGACTGACACACGTAGTCATACCTTCAGCATGAAAAGACTACAGAGATGAGGAAGTCGGCTATAGGACGAAGTAGTGAAGAAGGCCCTGAGCGTTACATTACATGTAAGAGGGCTGTGGAAAAGAGAGGCTGTGTTCCCGTTTTATAAGCACTGATCTTGGGAAAGGCTCACAGTAAGGGCAGAACGCACGCTGCTAAAAGATACTTGGAATTACTCCAGTGAGTTGGATGTGGAGTCATAACACTGTTAAAAGATGCCTCTGCAACTAGTGAGAAAGGTCAAAACCAAACCAAGTGAGCTAGAGCCAACCGCTCCCTGAACGGCTGTGAAGGGTGTACACACCACAGATGCTGTCACAGCCTTCCACCAACAGAGCTCAGTGCTGTAGCTTCCCTCCATCGCTGTCTTCCTCTTCTCCACCTGCCTCTTCTCCTCCATCTCATATGCTTCCAGAAAAGCAACAGAGAGCAGCTGACCAGCTGCAGAGCATCTTTGCAGAAAAGGCCCTGGGACTCCTCATAGCCACCAAGGTGAGTATGAGCCAGAAATGTGCCCTTGCAGCAAAGGCAGCCATCAGTGTCCTGGGATACTTTAGGAGGAGTGTTGCCAGCAGCTCAAGGGAGGTGATCCTTCCCCTCTGCTCAGCACTGGGGACACCAGACTTCTGGGCTCCCCAGTACAAGAAAGATACGGACTTACTGGAGAGAATCCAGCTAAGGGCCACTGAAACAATTAAGAGACTAGAACATCTTTCACTTGAGGAGAGGCTGAGAGAGCTGGAATAGAGGTGGCTCAGGGAAAATCCTAGCCATGTGCACACATACCTGATGTGAAGGAAGGAGAGAAGAGGGCACCAGGCTATTCTCAGTGGTGCCCAGTGACAAGACAAGAGGCAATGGGTATGAATTGAAACACCTGCATTTGGGATAATTTTTGTTTTTTAACTGTAAGGGTAGTCAAACACTGGAACACATTGCCCAAAGAGTCTCCAGGTCTCCATCCATGGAGACCTTCAAAACCTGACTAGACACAGTCCTGGACAACCTGCTGTATCTGACCCTGCTTGATCAGGGGCTGAACTAGATCATCTTGAGAGGTTCCTTCCAACCTTAACAATTCTGTGATTATGTGCAACATCCAAAACAAAAAATTCAGATAGCTTTCACAGGTGCACCTACTTTCAACACCCCTATAGTGATGCTATTCTTCAGGAAAGATACTTGCCCTAAAACCGAAAGATTTGCCTGGCATGACATAGGAAAGCACTGCAGAAGATTTTTCAGCCCTACCCTTACCCACTGCTGATTTCAAAAAAGATCAGTGCCACCAGCAGAACACATGAACTTAAGTGCCGATGAGGCTTAGCAGACACTGATCGCAGGGTAGCAGGGTTTTGCTTTCCAGTTTGTTTTCCATAAGGCAAGAGCACTAGAAGCACAGAAAGCAAGAGCTTCCCAGCTGCCCCAAAAGGACACAACCCACCTTCCTGGCCGGCCAGCGTGATGCAGACAGACCCATTCCCTTTTGAGTCCATCCTCAGTTTATGTGCAGTGAGGAAAGTGCACAGACCTGTGGCTCCCTTGTCAGAAAAGACCTGCCCTTGCAAAAACAGTATCTGAAAAGTCACCTTGGCAACAGAGTTCCTTTAAGCAGGCATCTGTAAGGCAGTGACTCACAAGTTTGCCATTGCAACCTGAAAATAAGGTACTGGGAGCATGCGGAGGTGTACTTCTGAGCTGCCTTTACCTCCTGCAGCAAGTATTTTTAAGGTTTGTACAAAACCATGGACACCACCAAGGTGGGCAACTGAAGTAGACTCCAGGGAGCCCACAGCACAATCCAGACAGTCAGCAAGTCCGCTTCCACAGAGGATAAAAATTTCTATTTTAACAACAAAAATAAGATAAATGCATGAGATATTTGTGTGGATACTGTAGTTTTGATAGGGAGCAGTGGGAAGAATAGAATACAATTCCTATAAAAGCTTAAACAGCAACAAGTATCTGGAATGAGATTTATTCTGAGACAAAAAGTAATTCATGTTGACCAAGGGGTAAATTCTCTCCTTGGGGCTAATGGAGACAGAATACCGAAACACCCCTATACTTTTTGGCAATGTCTTGCAGGCTTGTATTTTAAAGAGATTTTCCCTAAAATATCCTTTCCATTCCCGCTAATAAGATTACCTTTGACAACACTGTCCTACGAAAAGTTTGAAAAATCAATACCTTCTGCAGTATTACATAGTGAAAGACCTAGTTCTGAAAGCATTACAGTATTTTATTTTACCTGGTGGTTGTAATTTATGCAAAATGCAAGAAAACATGAATTTACCTTAATTTCCTTGTCTTTTAACTATATACATTAGCTACTAGACAATTAAATGGGCATTCTCTGGGGAAGTTTTCCATTTCCAGCCACTGGTTTCTATAACCCCTCTTGCGTTTGTTTTGGTACCTGGCATTTCTTTTACAAGTGTATTCTTACCTATCACTTCATATATGCTCTTTGAGCTCCTTAGAGAAGCTGGCTCTGCTCTACTTGTTATTACATTCTCAATGCATGGATTTAATGGTGACCCTGCAAACCAGTCATCAATCTTCTTCCCAGGATTTGACAACAGGAAGATTTCTTCCCACCTGAATTCTCCAGTTCTTAGTTTCTGAAGAGCTCCTTTAATGGGACTGCAGACAAAAGACTTCCGTTTTATCCAAAATATTGATTTTACTGTTTAGCAGTTTTATACAGTTGAAGCTACCCTACACCTCGGACAATTTTGTAGCTCCTGCAAGTCGTGCACAAGAGAGATTTAGACATAACCAAAGTTTATTCATATTTATGAACACACTCGTATAGTCACCATGGCTGTGTTTTAACCACAGGTATTTTTCCTCAAAATACACAGCAGAGAACCTCATATTATGCTCCATTTCGCTCGATGCCAAAGCAGCAGCCTGGTGGGACAATGGGGGAAGGAGAAAGGGCAGACAACAGTTGGGAAGAGAGGGAAAAAACAAGTATTTGAAGATACGCAGAGGAACTGCAAAAGCACAGAGGGTGAGACTTCCAAGGCAGACAGGCAAATACGTTACTGTCAGGTGCCACTGCAGCTCTGGCAGCAGACCAGCTGCGCATAGAAGGATGGGCGAGACAATTCCTAGAACGAGTTGTGAAGTTGTTTTCTCTTCCTCGGGGATTACAGCAGACATTACAATGTGTTATGTACGGAGCCCCACCTTCCCCCTGCATTTCTCCAGATAACACATTTAATGGATTTGTTGATTTGTTGTTAGGAGCACTGGGTTTTCCGCATTCTCTTGATCCAGGTTTAGCATCTAAAGCCATTTTCCCTCCCTCCACCAGGAAAAAAAAGACACGTGAGAGATGGTAGACAGTATCATCTGAAATTATTTCTTTCAACAGAAATGGGGAAGGATGGGCAACCAGACCACATTCACCATGCGACCCGGTGAAACACGCCCTTGCAGGAACGTCTGCCTTAACCAACAGACAAGGCAGGGATGCAGCCATTAAGAAGAGCTGCAGTTGGACCTTTCCTCAGATGGAGATGGAGGAAAAGAGGCAGAAGGAATCGCAGGATTCAGTCCTTCTGGAACTGCTGAATGAAGGCAGCGTACGCTTTACCTGACAGTAAGAGTTGAGGAAGGAAGAGACACTAATAAAACAGCTGCACAGCTAAATATTATCTAAAACTGAACACAATGCTGCATCTTCAGCCCTCCCTTTGCATCTATTTTGATGCAAATACACATGAAGGTGAAGAAAGGGATGTTGTTTCTCCAGTAACATGCAGCTTAAGATCCTCGCGCAGGCCAAAAGCATTGCTTTGTCTCTTCTCCTTCCTGGAGAAGTGCACAGTAAACCCAGGCTGTCAGAACAAGCTTTGCATGGAAACGTGGCACAAAGCAGCAGCGACAGCACTGCCATCCCTGGACCGTGTGAGTTTGCAGCTAATCTGTAGAGTTTTCTGTAAAGCAGACTGCCCTTTGGCTGGCCTCTGAGCACTGCCCTCTCACCCTGTGGAAGCACAGCACACCTTGCTGGGAATGTTGCTAAATCAGTAATGCTTGGTGGCAAGTACCTCCTCTGTCCCGAGAAAGCCTGCGGATTCCAAATTCAAACCACTGCGGAACTTAAAGACAAGTTAATAGAGGTTACAAAACTATCTCTATCAAAATCCCTTTTGTTTTAATGCTTTTTACTTTGTTTTGAAAAAACACAATGTTGCAAAATGAAACCAGGACTGTACTGGACCAGTACTGTTCAATACCTTTATTAACGACATAGACAGTGGGATTGAGTACACCCTCAGCAAGGATGACACCAAGCGGAGTGGTGCACTTGATTCACTTGAGAGAAGGAACACCATCCAGAGGGACCTTGACAGGCTGGAGGAGTGGGACCATGTGAACCTCATGAAGTTCAACAAGACAAAGTGCAAGGTCCTGCTACGCTGCAACTCTGCTAATTTCAACAGCCACATAATTGGCTAGCCCAGTATTTAAACCCCCAAACACCTTAAAACCTTTATAATATATATATGTAATTATATATTCTGTCTATATACATAGACAGAATCTAATGTGAACTGGTAGCCAGTCTTCACAGCAGAGAAACAATTTTTTCCATTCTGTGTTTCTTAAGCCATGTATTCCCAATGGCTCACTCTCTGCAGGTCTAAAGCAGGTGCAGGAGTGGGGGCAATGGAGACCACCAGGGAGCAAACAGGACAAGTTGCATTTATTTGCACTGTCTGTGATGTGGAGACTTGTCAGAGGAACAAATCTTCCAGCAAGCAGCTACTCAGATCCTGTATCAGGTCAACAACTGACAGATACTCACTCTGTCTAAGGGAGATACTGGCATTTCCAGGAGGCCCCCAGAAGGCGATATGTTAACTGGAAGTGCTCCAGCCTGGCTTCCAACAGATGAGAGGATTTAGCAGTAACCACTGACGTGGCATAGGGCTTCTCCTCGAAATTTACAGCCAGCGGAGAATAATGATCAGGAACAGTACCAGCAAAATAGCAATGCCCCAACCACCACTGGCCAAGGGACTTGCAATTATTGAAAGGCAAAAATGAAAGCAAACACAGCATGTCTCTCCAAGGTCTCCCTAAGCCTGTCTTCTCAACACACACACAACACTACTTAAACTGGTAGGTAACAAACATTACTGGAATGACATACTGTTACACATAATTAATATATTAACTAATTTAACTGCTGAGTGCACTGTGATCGATACTTAATTATATTTCCAGGCAATACAACAATGTCAGCCATCAATTGAATTGAGTAGGCAATGCAGATACGTAACTTCAGGGTAAAACCAAAACCATCACAAGAACAGCAATATGTGGGACTTCTACAGGAGTTTCAGCAGCACGTGCTGAGCAGAGAGAACAGGCCACATCACAGATGTCTTCACATTGAAGGAAGAAGAACTGAGAGCCACGAAGGTCAAGAGAAGAATGTCAAAACTGGCTGAAATTATAGGTTCAAATGACAAGAAGATATGGATGAAGCTCTTGCACAGAGAGAAAAGGGAGGGAAAGCAGGAACAGCTAGGCAAGGGGCAAAATCAAGGGCATTAAGGGAAGCTGGACATCCACAAGGCACCATTAAGAGCAAGTACAGTGAGGTTTGTCTTCCAACAGACAGGTGCAAGTCTGCCAGGCAGTTGATGCCATGGCAAAACTGAAGCACACAGTAAGCCCACCTGGGCAGATGGGGAGAAGAGACGTTTTCAGGAAGGCAAGAGGACTATTTCTGTTCCCAGCCTGATGACCTGAAGAGGCTCTTCACTCAGCCTTCTCTTCTCCATGTGGCACGAGGCACAGATCAGGCAAGTTGTATCATCTCCTTTCATCATTGCAGAAGGAATAGGCATTCAGAGGCACAGCAGAAGGAAAAGAAGAGCTGAGAGAGGAAAGGATTCCCCCCACCATTACTCCCTCAGTCTCTAGTTTCCTAGAGGGTTATCAGGTACTTCACCCCAGCATCTTCCCTTTCAGAAATAACTGTTCTCATGCCAATCAGAGCTTTGCAGAAAAATCTGAACCTATTACCGTTTAAACAGGACAGCTGACCCAAAAGTAACATCCAAGCCTGATCTCTGCATTCCACCATTCCCCGTAGCAGCCACTAATCCAATGGTAACAAAGACCTGAACTTGCCCGAACTAGGAGAAGACTGCCTAAAATTTATTCCTGAAGCCCTTTGTGCTTCACAAGTGTCCAGGAATACAAGGACACAAAGGAAGCACATGCGTGAAACTGGGAGAAGACCTTCCATTAAGCAGAAATAGTGCTTCAACATCTATAACCAAGTTGGGATTCTACCAAAATACATATTCCGGACAACGTGTCAGGCAACAGACAAAAAGCCTGAAGTGTAGCCAGCCACACCCAAGGTATGCAGTCCTCAGCCTTTGCTAGACTATGCATCAGAGAAGGAGGCTTGACTTAAATTAATAAACTCTCCATTCATTAAATCTGCTTCTTTGGCACTCTAGCAGCCTCTTCCACTACATGCCTGTACAGGCAACATTTCCAGGATGCCAAGGTCTCTATATGCCAACACCTCACCTACTGTTAAAGGGATTGCTCCATCCATCACCAAATATCCATCAGCACAGTGAGAGCAGTTGCTTCTGCACAAGGGCCTTGCATTCATGCTAAATATCAGAATAACTTCTTTCTAATACAAATGGAGGAGAGCTAATTTAAGTCTCCAGCATGGCTTCCTGCCCGGGTCCAAGTCTATGAAGAAGAGGGGACTGCCTGTGCAGACGCACTCCTCAAACTCTGCTGTGATGCCGGCAGGATGTTTGGGGAGTAGGGAAGAGGCCTGGAAGGTGCTGACCCGCTCCAGGGAATACTGAATGCAATATTGGATTGCTCATCTCTAATGGAACTAGAGAAAAAAAAAAAAAATCAATTGTAATTGACTTCACTGTTAACAACACAGAGACAAGGCTGCTTCCTCTGGAAAGATCGACATGCAATGTGCAGCAGTATCGATACCAGCGGCATTATCAACACATGACATTTGGAAACTTGGCACAAAGACAAGAGCACGCAGACTCCAGCGGAGAGCAGCTCTGGGTGCAGGCAAAGAAGACCTTAGCTTAAGCTTAGCTTACCCAAGAGCTTGTTGCTGCAACAGCAGCAGCCTTCCACCATGCCTTGCACACAAGCTCCCACCCCAGCTCTGGTGTGCACCTCCAACAGAAAAACCTAACTCACTTCCACCTGGATTAGTTTTCTGCTAGTTGAGCGAGATGAACCAAATTAAGTCAGCCTCAATCCAGAAAGGCACATGGTCAGGAACAGGTGGAGGAGGAAGCAGGCCTCCTTGTCTTCAGCAGCAGCAAGTTGTTTGAGACAGCTGAACTCTTCTTTCAGACTGCAGCCTCGGGCTCTAAAGCACCCATAATCTATTTTAGACGAAAGCTAAAATTTATCAGTAGCAACATATCTCTAGACCAACTGTTGTCTTTATTCCAGCCTGACATGAATGAGCACACGAACACTCCAATCCCCTGGTCAGGCTCACAAGCAAGGGCAGAGGAAATGTCTGCAAAACCTCTCGGGGCTGGAGGAACAGGGGTGCTCAAAGGATTTTGGCACTGGCTGTATCTGCAGCCTTCTACTTCTTCAGCTCACCGATTTGTTTTTGTAATAGTTATTATGCATTGAAGTTTCAAGTGCCCAGCTAAGCATTTTGAGCAAAGAACTACTATATTCCCCAGCTTTTGCCTGCTAGTTGCTGTCAAAAGATGGAATTGCCAAACTTGGCTATCCCTTTCTTCTGACCCAGCACACCTGCTTATATACCAAGCTACATGGGAAGGTGGGGAAGATCTTGTCACAGTAAGTGGTTCAGCACTGACCAAGCCCTGAGAAACAAAAGAAACCTGAAAACCACTGCTTCATGCTCCGGCACGAAGATCTAATGATCTAACTTGGCAATTCCAGCAGTGGAATTACTGGAAATTAAGTACAATTTCAGAGTCTGATTAGCAGACGTTTTTTTGGTTTAAAGGTTCCTTCACAGAGTCCAGACCAGAAAACGCTCAATGATCTACTAAACTCAGACTAAAACCCATAACTAAGGGATGGAGGACTGCAATCTGGGAATACTAGTGCCTTGTGCCTAACTTACTCTAAGTAGATTAGCTGAACTGCCATGACACAAGATAAATCCGTTCTAAGGCAGAGTGCAGTCCCTTCCCCTGCTCTCTGCATGTTGCCAGGACCCCAGGTGTAAAAGTCCTGTTAGTACTTGGGGACAGAAGCAGCAGCAAGGCCGAGTGGGATCCCAAGAAACATCCTGATTTCAAGGTTCTCCTAGATTTGTTCAAACCAAGCGATAAAACGCATAATGGTGCTGCTTCAAAGGGCTGAGAGCCCCGTGTCTATCCTCCACATCGCCAAGGGCAGGTGACCCAGCTCACTCTTCAGAGGGCAGGCTGACCCACCCCATCCCTCATCTTGCAGGCACAGCTCCCCCACCCACAGGAACTGCAGAATCTACAGAAATGCAGATTTCTCGCAATCAGAAAAGGAAAGGAAGAAACAAGCCTCCTGATCAAACATCCCAGCACCAACTTCCAACCTGACAGCAGTCTGGAAGTACAAAACAGAAGTGGCTTCAGAAAAAGCTCAGGGGTCAACATCAAACCAGCAGTTTTTGACCTGCTTTAACACCAGCTCATCAACAGCCTGAAAAATCTTCCTTCCTCCCCAATTTCACCTTCTCCTTTCATGTTTCTAGCCACAGATATCTCAGCTGGGTTCTGCCTCTTCCTGAGGACCTAATTAGAAGAACAAACAGCCAAAAGGCAACTGCCATAGCTCCACTGGAAAATAAGGCAACATGTGGCATGGGAGAAGGAAGGTGACCAGAGGCAAGACCTGGCATGTCACCATGTCTTGATTTCTCAGTCAGACTCAGACACTATCCCAGGTTTGACTCCAGAAGAGCCATGTTGTTATAAAGGAGGAGGTAAGGGGCAGGTGAACAGCTGGCAAAGAACACCAAACAGGGAAACCTGGATGTATGCTCTGAATAAAGAGCTTTTGGGGTGAACCATACCTATAGCCTACCGTAGCCTACCAATATCTGAAGGGAGCCTACAGGAGAGCTGGGGAGGGACTCTTTGTCAGGAGATGTAGTGACAGGACATGGGGTAACGGTTTTAAATTGGAAGAGGGGAGATTTAGATTAGATACCAGAAAGAAATTCTTTCCTGTGAGGGTGGTGAGGCACTGGAACAGGTTGCCCAGGGAAGCTGTGGATGCCCCATCCCTGGAAGTGTTTAAGGCCAGGCTGAATGGGGCTTTGAGCAACCTGGTCTAGTGGAAGGTGCCCCCCATGGCAGGGGGGTTGGAACTCGATGATCTTTAAGGTCCCTTCCAACTCTAACCATTCTGTGATTCTATGATACCTCCCACATCTATCTGTCGAACAGTTATGATGAACACCGCTACAGGATCTCCTCTCTCTCTTCTTCCCTACGGACTACTTGAGTAACATCTGAGTAGTTTAGTCTCTCATGGCACAAGTGCCTCTATTCTCCTCCTACAGTCCTGTAAGTGTTCCATGAATAGGCTTTCCACCATCTCCACAGCTCTCTCTTGCTTTCCTACTCATTCTCTAGGGGTACTGGGATGTCAACACCTCCGTTTCAATACCCAGAAGGGAGATTTTGGTAAGAGATCAGGCCACCAAGACTACAAAAAAAAGGGCTATCAGCTCAATGCTCTGCCAGGAAGCTGGTGGTAAGAGCCTGTGCAAGCACACCAAGGATGCAGTAGCTTTCAGATACAGATGACAAGGAAGAAAGTGCCTGCATTGGCTTCTGGAGAGCAGCTGATGTGAAGAAAGCAGGCAACCAGAGAGATGCCCTCCTGCGGGAGCCAAGGCGCGCTCAACGCAGCCCTACTGCACCCTAGCTGAGCACCTCGCATGCAAAGGCCTCATAGTTACATGGGATCCCAGCACCAGCTGCTGTAGCAACAGGCTCCCTCCTTCTGGCTCATCCACACCTCGGCACTCTTAATAGGAGCTCCAACCTCCTCATCTCCTGCTGACCTTCTCTGGACAAAACTTTCTCCCGCAAGGACCTCAGGAAAATTAATTCTGTGATTCTGTGAAAAGCAGGAAATGAAATGTTGATGACGCAAGAAGAAAAACACAGCAGATATGTGTAACATTTGGTGACACACACAGGCCTACCTCTGTGGCCCGAGTGACATGGTCTCACATGTTGTTTGTTTGCAAACAGCAAATTCATAACTGGTCCCAGGCATAAAAAGAGTGTGTAGCATACAATAAAATCAGCCACTCTACTGCCCAGTTTGGCCCAGGGCACATACCCAGAGAGGAGTATGTGGCTACTAAATTAAAGATGCAAGCATGACAGAAACTTCCCTTCAAATGTGCACATGGGAATTTTACAAGGAATAAGCAGACACCGCTTAAATTTTGGAATAAGCCAATGAACAGAAGAAAACAGAACAGGAAGAGAAACAGGAAAGGACTAAAGCGCTAATCTGCTTCAGGAACAGGTGCGAGGTGAGGAGGGTTTGAGCAGAAGACCACGCGATCCAAGACTTCGCAGCGTGCAGAGACAGAGTATGAAAGGTGCGTTTTATGGATTCACCATGGGGACCACCGCTCTGTTAACTAGCTTGGGCAGCCTCCTACTTGTTTCAGCCCTCTGTGGGACGGGCTGAAACCCTGTCCTGCATAACCCCATGTAACACTGGGAGTTTGTGATTAATTAAGCTAGCCAAGAGCAGGAGCACAAACACAGCGAAACTGAAGGGCATTTCCTGCTTCCAGCTTCGTGATGGAAAGACTGAGCAAGACAGTACGTTCCACACCATCACCCTGATAAACTGGCCATAGCATTTAACCAGACCTGAACTCCTGCAAAAATCCTGCCCCATGCTGTGGGGTGCAAATCCATCATTGCAGCAGCTCACACGGCTGTTACGGCACACCATGGCAGGGCAGGGGAAGAAGGGTGGACATGGCAGACTTCCTTAGGTCAAGGCTTGCTATGGGACAACTCACCTCTCTAAATTGGCTATCCCTGAAGTGCTGAACGAGCTGCTCTGGCCCACGATCACATGCCCAATCCCAGGAAAGCAAAGCTCCGGGCTCTAGGAAGGCCCATGCTGGGACATTAACCAGATGCATCCTTTGCCTCCAAAGGGGCAGGAAGAAAGGTTCAAGCCTCTTATAAGGAACCCCCAATGCCTGATCCTGGGTGAGACTAAACAACAAAGACGAAGGAAAAAAAGGGTTGCCCCACCTTATTTTCTTTCAGGTAGTGCATGAATAACTGGTGAGTTTTGCCTTTCAATGTCATGCTAGTTAATCCAAGCAGTCCCTGCCCTTTCAAACTGATGGCTGCCTCTGCTCTCCACCTAGCCTCCAAACAGTTGCTTCCCAGCCACTTGGGCTCAGGTTACCCTTTTTCCAGGCCAGCAGAGTCAGCATTTCTATTGTCTACTGTATTCTTGCCCTATGTCCTTGTTTAACTGTAATCTCTCCTCAATGTTTCCAGCCTTGGCTGTAGACCTTATTTTCCAGACAAACCTGCACACCTTATCTTGAAGCAAGAAACATGGAGCAGATGCCTCATATCTTACAGTAGAAAGACTATATGTTACATTTCTATTCTTTACCTGAGACAGCACTGCCAGCAAACTCCTGCAACACGCAGTGGATAAATTTCTTTCCCTCTTCTTTTTTCCTCACCAATTAATTCCATGACAGATCTGAAGGGCAGCAGGAAGCACAGAAGAGAAGAAAGTAAGTACAGACTAATGACTGCAAAACAGACTGGAAAGATTTAGCAATTTTCAGCCAGTTACAAGACTGATACAGACAGAAGAGATAAAAAAGTGCAAGCCTAGCTTGTACCCCTGAAATATTTTAATCACCTTCTCTCAATTTCATCAGGCCTGCCACAGAATTGTATTAAAGGCAACTGTGCAACAGTTTCATTTCAGTTTTTAAATTGCACTAGAAATACAGGGACAAGTTTATGCTAAAATATCCAATCAGCAGAATTACCGCATAAATGTATTTGGCACTGGGATCAAGACAAACAAACAAAAAAAATACACTTTGGCACTGCTTAGCTGTCCCCTTGACATCCCCTCGGCTCCATCCCCAGCTGTAGGTGTCTGTAGCTTCAGAAGACAAAGAAGAGCCACTGAAACTGTGGGTTGGAGGGAACACCCATCATCCTCACAGGCTCTTTGCAGCACATGGAAGGGTGACAAGATCATGGCTGTTGTGAACTGTATGGCTACATACCTCTCACTGCTGCAAGGACAGACATTACTGCCATGTGCAAAACCTAACCAGCAGAACAGATGAATACAGGAGAAGTCTCCAAGACGCCTCTTGCACATTTCTAGGAAACCTGCTGCCTCTCTCCTTTTGGTAGTTTTCACTTGAAAACCTCTTTGCAAGGCTCCCCAGAGACTGATAGGCACTACTGGCTGGCACTCAAATAATTCAAGATTAGCAGCTCATGTGTTTCAATAAAGAGTCCCCTCCAAAGCATTACAAATCCAGCTGCTCAGTTATGCAGTAGATGTGATTAAAGCATCTGCACAAATTTGGAGACACAACATCACCTACAAGCCAGGATAAACGCAACAGAAACCCCAAGAGGCAACATGCACAAGAGATGCACAAGAGTCTAGCGTAATGCACAACGGCACCAACCGTGGCCAGCCTCTCTTTGCCTTTCACTCTGTCCAGCAAGCAAGCAGTGCTCCTGCCCCGTCAGCAGAAGCTACACACAAAAACCTCATAGAGCTTTAACAGAAGGCACTTTGAGAACTTGAGTTTGAGCATTGCTGTCCAGCTCTACCACTAGTAAATAGTACCATTGGGCTAAGAACATACCAGGCCTGATCAAAGCTTCATACAAACCAATACCACATGTCCAACAGGGCCAGCAATGAACGCATAAGTACAGAGTGGGTGCATTTAGTACCCCCAATGTATTTTTATTTTGGAATATCTCACCAGTTGTTTTGAAGCCCATGCAGGTACCAGAAATTCAGAACACCTACGTGCAAGGAGTCCTACAACTTAACTGCCCTTTTCCTGAAGGATCTTTGCCTGAATCCAGCATATTCTAGTTTAATTTTATTTCTTCCACTTATGTCACTGGAAAAGACTGGAAACAAGTCTAATCTCTCTTCACCTCTGTGGCAATCATATTTTACTAAACTTCATCAGCTCCTCTTTTCTCAGACAGTCATCTTCTCCAGGCAAAAAAAGCTCTGATCCATTTAATCATTGCTTATATGCCACACCTTCAGCATCAGTGCTGAAAAACCGATCTACAGATAAACACCAATGTTCTGAAAGGACTGCATTTGACTGCAGACACTGTTACGAGCTCATATATCCAGGTGGGCTAATGGCTTTTTCCTTTGAGGTGAGCCATGTGTGCTTTTTCTGCCCTTGTGCTAAAGAAGTTCAGTGAACCCTAGCATCACCTTCTACACATTCCCAGCCACAAGTACTCAGGCAATGCCTACGCATCAGCGGAAAGAAAAGCAGGAGCAGAGTTTCTAGAGATGCTTCCTTACTGCTCCAATCAGAGTGTTCATGAAGTAATTACTCTGAACCTTACTCAGAGCTCATTAGGACCACAGAAAAATTTCCACCAGGTTATTTTAACCGATGATTAATTCTCCTTTCCTGGCAGATTTCCTTGGATTCTTTAACATGTCTGGTCTCAGGCTGTCCGTGGCATGGGTTCACTTCCCCACTCCCAACACTCCATGCATTGACAAGGAAATGAAAAAAGTAATCACATGTCAGAGCTTGTCCTTGATTTTTAAGTCTTTGTGGCAGATTAGTGTAGTGTGCTCCCCCTCCCCATACTGTCCTATCTATTGCACAACTGTACGTCAAGGAGTTAATCCTGCCATCTGCAGCTGTCAGAGTTCCTGCACACCAGGAAACCCAAACACCTAACAGTTTGGGAGCATCAAGGGAACAGAAAGTCCAACTATATCTTCAATCACTGAACAGCCATATATTACATGTTAACATAATCATATTAACTTCTTTTAACCCAATAGCCTGCTTAGTCAACATACACAAGATAATTTTAGATTTAGACATGGAAAAGAGCTCAACAACTCAGTCTGTATACTGCCAGCAGACTTTCATTATTTACATAATCTAAGAATTATTAGCTCAATCCTGGTCACATTTTGATCAGCCAGTTCTAACACCGCTTCCATCATAAGTGGCTTTATTAACTGCTCCGCACACAGAGGACTGCAACACTAACATACAATATAAAGCAGGAAGGAGGGTGAGAGTACCTGGGAAAGCTTCCCAAATTGTTTGCAACAGGCATGTATTTGACCTCCAGCCCCCAGCTCACCATTCAGCTTTGCCTACATGCAGTTGGGCAGCAACTGACATGCAGGATCGGCAACGCATTACATTGCTGGAGCCTCGTTATCCATTCTTCCCCTCTCCTTTTCTTGGAGCACATACAGAAGATTTCAAAACTGGAAAGTATTTGAAGAATGGGGTTAGACAAATAATTACCTGGAGGAGTACAAAGCATGAAATCCACACTACTCTGGTCTGTGATTGGGGTGGAGAGGTAACTCGATTCAATCTCAAGCACCTATTGCAGGTTAGCTTCTGCTGCACCCAGATACCCACTCCCACCCAACATAAGCACCCAGCCCTCTCAGCTCAAAGGGCTGGCAAGTTATGTCCAGACCAGAAACAAGCTGACTTTGTTCTTCACAGCACTATAAAAGTACAATTGATACGTAATCTCTTAAGCACAAGATCAAGACCAAGATGCCAAATAGAAGCCCCTAAAGCACAGACAAAGGTGATGCAGTGTCTGCATAGAGACTGTATGACCATAATGGCCCTTTAACCTTGAAAAGGTCTTACTAATTCTAGCATTCAAACCTGACACTGAACTACCATTTTTTTGGGTGGTGGTGGTGTTGATTACACGGTCCAGTGAGCTTAACCCATGAAAATACTCATTACAGGAGGTGCCCAAGCACCTCAAGTCTCCTTCCCTCCTTGTGGGAGCACAGACTGCTCCACAAGTGGAACTGGTCCAAACACTGCTTCACCGCCTCTTCCAGCCTCCGACATTTCTGGTGGCTGCAGCTTTTGTGCTGTCTCAACTGCTTTTCTGCTTCAGCGAACAATTTGGAGCTCCCCAAAGCCCTGAGGCACTAATACGATCACTGGCTCTGCAATCTTACGCAACACAACACTCCCACAGCATCTTCCCCCCTGAACAGCCCTACATCCTCCTCCCTCCTCCAGCCTGGCTCCAGGGGACACACAGACACACTCCTGCAGCTTTACCAAGCGCCTCCACCGACCATCGTGATCATTACCTCACTACAGATACGGCATTCTTCATCTCCTGCCAAAGCTGGGCTTGACCTCTCTGCTGGGGACCCCTCATCTTTTCCACAATAATTCCCACACAAGACAAATTGCTTTTTTCAAACGAGTCTTAAATTGGAGCAAGCCACTCTACTCCAGTATGCCCATCTGGCTCACTTAAATGAAGATTAAATCTTTAAAAAAGCAAAATCAAAATCTGGGCCCCTCTAGTATAGGCAGAAGTTATTTTTTTTCTCCATCCCATCACCTCTTCCACTTTTCTTTATTTGAAACTTGCAGGACAGGATCTGTCACCCATCCTGGAACAACGTTCACCTGGTAGAATTATTTTAAAGCAAGCAAAATTCAAAATAAAATGACAGGGCTCCACCACTTTGTACTTCATGCTCTCTCACCCCTGCCAGCAGCACATGCAGACAATAACAAGCCTCAGCAAAGGACACGCACCACTGCACAGCATTTATACCGCGTCTGCATTAGCGCCAACGGGTGCTCTCACCACTGCCGCATCTACCCCGTGCAGCGACGAGATCAGCAGCTGCCAGAAGACAGCTGATTCAAGAACATCCATGTCATTAAAAGAAATAATAGGGGGTAGGGAAGGACCAAACCATAGGAGGTGCTTCTCTGACACTCCCTGTGGTCAGTTTTCAGAGCTGCCAGGTATTCAGCACTGCCTTGATCTTCTCTGGTCTGGGACTAGAACACCAAATCAGAGTGCCCCCAGAACTACCTGGCCCCTCACCTCTCTGTGCTTCAGTATCCCCACACTCACAGGGGAACAGAGTCTAGTGTTGTTCCTGTAAAGTGTTCCTCGAACAGAAAAACTACGTACCTCTTCTCAAGTGGTAGTCTTGCAATACTTAGGCTCACCATGCCCAAAACACACCTACTGAGAACACTTGCATCCCCAAAGTATCGTACTGGTTCTCAGAAGAGAGAGACTTTCATTCTAAAAGAAGGGCCAGCAGAAGGTCTTTCCATGTTGCACAGAAGATGCTGGCAGGAAGAGCATTTCTCTGTGGTGAAGAGGACTACTGGCACGAGCACTGTGCCTGCTAATTTCCTAATATAGACCAAACAGTCAAATGGGTTTAGATCCACGCCTACAGACTCAGCACTGGTGTCTTACTTGGTGTAAGACTGACTTTAATCTTTTTAACCTATTGACAGAATATTAACTTTTGCCTTATGGACCAAGAGCTGCCAAGCACTATGAGACATTTTTCACATTTTTCTGGCTTTATTCAGCTTTTCTTTCCTGATGAGGAAATGCATCCCAAACCCAGAGTGCAAAGCACAATCTGGACTTCTCCAGGAGGCGGGACTGATCCAAGCCACTGCACCAGGAACAACATTTGCCAGTATCAAGAAGACTGTTCCACTTAAGATATTCCACCTCACAATATCGTCACCCTAAAAAATAACATAGGACAGAAAGCAGCAGCCAAGTACACCCTGCTGTGCTAGAGCCCTCAGCCGTGTGAGGAACACAAAGCACCTACCAAGTTCTGAGGAACCTGCAGCTATGTGCCCCTTTGGGTGGACACATGCTCCTTCAGGTAGGGGAGAGGGAGATATGGAAATCTGCAGGATGTAACATGAAAACATTCAACACATTCTGGGAAAGAGAGAAAGGTGTCATGTCTCCCCCTGCCAATCCTCACACATACTCCACCACCCTATACCAAGAAGCTGCAGGAAGAGGAAGATTCAGCAAAGGTTCTCAAGACAGAAAACCTATTTGCACATCTCTTGAAATATTCATTTTCTTCTCATTAATGAAGTTTTGCTTCCACTGAGGACCTTGCAAAACCAGAGCCATCTGTTGGAAACCAATGGCTGATGTTGCTAAAACTGAAAAATCTATTTTTCCTGCTATTCCAGCTGCCTTGAACCAGCTCACGTACCCCAGAGAGGTCAACAGTGTGCAAAATATTGCTAGTAAGATGTGCACTGGAGACATTCACACCTATCCAGGATTTCTACACATATCTTTCTAAAGCCAGAAATACACTAGCTGCAAAGTCAAACAGCGCTACAGCCTTCTTCTATGAATGTTACATAATAAATAATGCATTTAAGTATTGTGATGTTGGGCTTCAAATCCCAACCTCACTTAGCCTTTAAAGACTGTGCCATATCATTAATAGTATTTATATTGCAGACGATGGAGGGGGGGGGCATACTATCAGATCTCATTTAAAGATTACTTTCAGATGAAACAAGTCTGGTTCTTTAACATTTTCTTCAAGCATAAAAAGGTGGCAGCAGCAGCTGGGGTACAGCAAACAAATCAATAGATGCATATGGACATATAGGTCAAATAAGAATTTGGCTGAGCGAAAAACAAGTTAGCTGTGAAACATTCCTTTGGCTGCTTTTCCACATACAGTGCTAGTTGTTTGTGGTTTAATCTAAGAGGAGCTCCATCTCATTTAAGCCTGCAACACTTACATGCTTCCAAGCAGCAATTTTTTCTATAACTGCTCTATGTTTCCTTAGACTGGGTAACATTTTCATACGAGCACTACTGTTCTAGACACTTATTACACTAGGAAAAACAGAAGGTGTAATTTTGTTCTGTGTCTTGCAGAGCAGAAAAATATCATTCAAAAAAACATAGAACTGACCTAGAAAAAGGAAGAGTTGTTCTGCTGCCCTCTAATGAGTACATCCAACATCTGAAAAAGCACTGTCAAAGAGAGATGTTCTGTTCAGCCACAGGCACGTCCTCTCCTGCTACAGAGCTGTCAGCAATGCAGTCACAGCTGGAGCAAGGCAGCATCTCCTACATAGCGAGGACACGCAGAAGAAACATCTGGATGGACCCAAGGCCTATTCTGTACTTTCCTGAGCTTAGACTAGAGTATATGACTGTGTCCTGCTCTGTTCCCATGCCTTACCCAAATAGAGGGAGGAGGAGAGAGGTTCCTAATTCTGACCTTCAGGACACGAGCAGATATATCTATCAGCTCACCTCTGCAGCTTCCAGGAGGACAATCTTCCCTCTAAAGTTACCTCCAAAGTACATTTACTGCTTTCACGTTCTGTGTCCCTTCCTTGGGTTGGTCTGGATGCTATTCATATGTTAGATCTCCTCATTCAATGTTGCAAAGAAAATACTATAACCTAACTGCATGAAGTTAGACCATACGCTTCACTGATACAGAAGGCCACAATGTTGTTCCAGGTATTGAGGTACAATAAAAACATGGAGGAATGGCTTGCTTAAGTATCTGTCAGTGTTAATGAAAAGCAAAGGAATTCAGTTCTCATGCAAGGGTGTCTCTGGATCTGCACAATGCTCAGAAGACATTCGGTTAAAAAAGGTGGTAAGTAAAGCAGAGGAACAGCCACGGAGCAACAATTCTACCTGGTTTTTAATCTCAATTTAATCTCAATTTTTTTTTTTAATCTCAATTTTAAATTTAATCTCAACTTTTAGTGAGCTACGGTAATGTGGTGGGTTGACTATAGCAAGCTGCCAGCTGTCCACCCAGCTACTCCCACACTCCACCCCTCAACAGGACAGGGGAAAACTAAGATGGAAAGTTCATGGGTTGTGGTAAACGACGGGAAGATCACTCACTAATTACCATCACAGGCAAAACAGACTCAACCTGGGGAAAATTAATTTAATGTATTGCCGATTAAAATAGAATCGGGTGGTGAGAAACTAAGACAGACACTAAAACACCTTCCCCCCCACACCGCCCTTCTCCCCAGGCTCAGCTTCACTCCTTCATTCCTGACTCCTCTACCTCCTACCCTGAGCAGTGCAGGAAGATGGGGAATGGGGTTACAGTCAGTCCATCACATGTCCTGTCTGCTGTTACTTCCTCCTCACACTCATCCGATGTGGTCCTCTCCATGGGCAGCTACAGGAGAACTTCTGCTCCACCTTCTCTGACCCTGGTATTCACAAGGCTGTTTCTCACTTTTCTTTCCTACTCCTCTGCCAGCCCAGTATTTTCACTCCTTCTTAATTCTATGTTTTCACCATCATGGTCAACGGATTTGACTGTGGCTGCAGTGGGTGCACTGGAGCTGTGTCCAGCACAGGCCAGCCCCAACCTCTCCCCCTGCTACTGAAACCTTGCCACCTAAACCCCATACAAGTGAACAGGCCAGCACCCTCTATTTTGGAAGAAGAAAAGGCATAAAGAAGTTATAATAATCCCATATGAACAGTATCTACACATTTCTATGCTATTTCTATACATAAAAACAGCTCACGTACAGGCACTAAAGCAACAAGTGCACCTGCAGCTGCAGAGGAATACATGTAAGCCCAGGCCCAGGGCCACAAATCACCAGCGTGAATCAAAAGCAACAGCGAGAAGCATCACTAACAAAAAGATGAAAGTGCCACTGAAGGAAGCAACTTAAATTCAAAATCATGATTTCTGTTAGCAGAATTCCTGCAGACTGCAACAGCCTTCCCCTACCTCACTGCAACAGGCACACCAGGTTACGTCAACTTAAAAGAGCATTGCAAAATAACTACTGGATATATAGACACAGCCTGTACCCATCGCAGCTGGGAAGCCCATTCCTAGTTACCTTAGAACACTCAGTGACCCAAATTTACAAATAACCTTTATTTTGAAAGGAAGGAGAGGAAAACAGATGTAAGTAAAAAAAAAAAAAAATTAAAACCCCATGTAGCCAGGAAATGCAACAGAAGAGAATCAGCCCAGGGCATGCACACGCACAGCCATATTACACCCAGGACAGCCACAGAAGCCAAAATTCCTTAAGCAGCTCTATTGATTTTCTGTGTGTCCTCCGTGCACAGTCGAGCACACAGCACCAGTGGGCCAGGAAACTACTCTGTCTCCCCCATTTCCCCTGGGACATTCTGCCATGGACCCTCTGAAACACCACGTTTCATTGTAGTTCTTTAATATTATCGCTAAATACAATGCTTTCAAGAGTACCTTCCAGCTGACAGTCATTCCTTGCTTGATAGCCTATTCTTCTCCTGCATGATCCATTTTCTGTGGGGTTTGGCCTCAGAGGGCAACTAAGAACCAGGCTGTAGCCGCTCTCCCGGCAGCTCCCGGGTACCCCTGGGTATGGCTCCCATGGGATGGGATACCTGTGTTCCTGCTAGAGCCTGGGGAGAATTAACCCTATCCCTGCCGGACCCAGGACATGTGGTTAGTTTCATGGCATACTGGTAACACTATTAGTTCAAGCTAAGCCTGTTACCATTTTAAACAACCCATGATATTTCAGTAACCACTGCATTTAATCCTTCCATAGTCTAGTTTCCTACGTTTAGCTTAGACAATGTCCATTGAGATTTACAGTGTTAAAAAATCCATTAAAAAAAAAACCAAAAACTCCCAAAAAACTTACTTCCTTTCTATAAGCCATTTGACTAAAAAGCTAAACCCAAATGATGTGCCATTACCAGTTATGCCACATATAAGCATCAATAATGCCACTTTTGAAGCAATGAAATGGGTAAGCAGACCTTCCGCTGGTGCACACGTTTTTACCCAAGCATAAAGAACACTTTTGTCCATAAAATGCTCACAAAGACTCTTCGAATAACAGGCAGAGATTAACTCCTGGCTCCGAGACCGGTGTAACTGGCAGAACTTTGGTTTCTTTGATGATGGGTCGATCTACAGGACACCAGGCCTGCTGGCAACAGGTGGGGGAAGCCTTACCCAAAGGGGAACAAGGATCCTGGGACAAGAGTTAGCAGGGCTCATTGAAAGGGCTTTAAACTAGCTTTGAAGGGGGATGGGGATGAAACTGGGATTGCTAAAGCGGAGCCTGGGAGCAGCATGCCAGTGCTGGTGCCTAGAAGTACTACCAAGGTCTTGCAGCCCATTGTCTCAGTGGAGGTGGCGGATGGTGATCCATGCGGTAGCGAAGACATGAGGGGTAGTGATAGGCTGGCAACTACAGAAGGGTCTGAGCACAATCAGGTGGGAATTAGGGCTCGTCCCCCCCAAAAAAGTAGAGGACGATTAGCCCAGCTGAAGTGCATCTGAATGAATGCACGCAGTTTGGGCAACAAACAGGAGGAGCTGGAGGCCATTGTTCAGCAGGAAAACTATGATATAGTTGCCATCGCAGAAACGCGGTGGGAAGACTCACACAACTGGAACGCTGCGATTGATGGCTACCAACTCTTCAGAAGGGATAGGCAAGGAAGGAGAGGTGGTGGGGTGGCCCTCTATGTTAGGGACAGATTTGGATACCTAGAACTTAACAATGTGAATGACAGTGTAGAGTGTTTATGGGTTAGAATCAAGGGGAAGGCCAACAAGGCAGACATCATGGTGGGAGTTTCTTACAGACCCCCCAACCAGGATGTAGAAGTCAATGAAATATTCTAACAGCAACTGGCAGAGCTCTCGTGATCACTCACCCTTGTTCTCGTGGGGGACTTCAACTTCCCAGATATCTGCTGGAAATATAACACAGCAGAGAGGGAACAGTCCCGGAGGTTCCTGGAGTGTATGGAAGACAACTTCCTAACACAGCTGGTGAGAGAGCCAACCAGGGAAAGCGCCCTACTGGACCTGCTGCTTGTGATCAGAGAAGGTCTTGTGGGGGATGTAAAGGTTGAAGGTCGTCTTGGGCAGAGTGATCACGAAATCATAGAGTTTTCAATTCTTGGAGAAGCAAGACAGGGAGCCAGCAGAACTGCCACCTTGGACTTCCGAAGGGCAGACTTTGGCCTCTTCAGGAGCATGGTTGAGAGTGTCCCTTGGGAGACAGTCCTGAAGGGCAAAGGTGCCCAGGAAGGCTGGTCATACTTCAAGGAGGAACTCTTAAAAGCACAGGAGAAGGCCATCCCCAGGTTCCGTAAAACGAGCCGACAGGGAAGAAGACCAGCCTGGCTAAATAGAGAGCTTTAGCTGGACCTCAGGAATAAAAGGAAAGTCTACAATCTCTGGAAAAGGGGGTTGGTAACTTATGAGCAATATCAAGGTGTAGTGAAGCTATGCAGGGGGAAAATTAGAAGGGCAAAAGCCCAAGCAGAACTTAACTTGGCCACTACAGTTAAAGATAACAAGAAGAGTTTTTTTCCATATATCAATAAAAAAAGGAAGGCTAGGGAAAATGTAGGCCCACTGATGAATGAGGTGGGTGCCTTGGTGGCGAAAGACACAGAGAAGACGGAGTTGCTGAATGCCTTCTTTGCTTCCGTCTTCACTGCTAAAACTGTCCCTCATGAATCCCAGACCCTGGAGACAAGGGGGAAGGTCTGGAGAGAGGAAGACTTTCCCTCTGTAGAGGAGGACCGGGTTAGAGACCACTTGGCCAAACTAGACATACATAAGTCCATGGTTCCTGATGGGATGCACCCACAAGTGCTGAGAGAACTGGCAGATGTTATTGCTGGGCCACTCTCCATCATTTTTGAGAGGTCTTGGAGAACAGAAGTGCCTGAAGACTGGAGAAAGGCAAATATCACTCCAGTCTATAAAAAGGGCAAGAAGGAGGACCTAGGGAACTACAGGACAATTAGTCTCACCTCCATCCTGGGAAGGTGATGGAGTGACTTGTTCTGGATGTCATCTCCAAACACCTTAAATAACAGGAAGTTATTGGAAGTGGTCAACATGGATTTACCAAGGGTAAATCATGCTTGACCAATCTGATAGCCTTCTCTGATGTTATAACTGGATGGCTGGATGAGGGGAGAGCAGCAGATGTCATCTACCTTGACTTCAGCAAGGCTTTTGACACTGTCTCCCATAACATCCCCATTAGAAAATTAAGGAAGCGTGGGCTAGATGAGGGGGCAGTGAGGTGGATTGAGAACTGGCTGTGTGACAGAACTCAGAGGGTTGTAATTAATGGAGCAGGGTCAAGCTGGAGGCCTGTAACCAGTGGTGTCCCCCAGGGGTCAATACTCGGCCCAGTCCTGTTCAACGTATTCATCAATGACCTGGACGAGGGACAGAGTGTATCCTTAGCAAGTTTGCTGATGATGCCAAACTGGGAGGGCTGGCTGACACTCCAGAAGGCTGTGCCGCCATCCAGCGTGACCTGGACAGGCTGGAGAGCTGGGCAGAGAAGAACTTAATGAGGTTCAATAAAGGCAAGTGTAGGGTCCCGCACCTGGGAGGGCAGAACCCCAGGCACCAATATAGGTTAGGGGTGGACCTGCTGGAAAGCACTTCTGAGGAGAAGGATCTGGGAGTCCTGGTGGATAGCAAACTTTCCATGAGCCAGCAATGTGCCCTTGTCGCCAAGAGGGCCAATGGAATCCTGGGCTGCATAGGGAAGAGTGTGGCCAGTAGGTGGAGGGAGGTCATTCTCCCCCTCTACCCTGCACGGGTGAGGCCACAACTGGAATACTGTGTCCAGTTCTGGGCTCCCCAGTTCAAGAGAGACAGGGAACTACTGGAGAGAGTCCAACGTAGGGCAACAAAGATGATTAAGGGATTGGAGCATCTCCCTGATGAGGAAAGGCTGAGAGAGCTGGGGCTCTTTAGCCTGGAGAAGAGAAGGCTGAGGGGAGACCTTATCTATGTTTACAAGTATCTCAAGGGTGGGTTGAAGGGGGATGGAGCCGGACTCTTTTCAGTGGTTCCCAGTGACAGGATGAGGGACAACGGGCACAAGCTGGAACATAGGAAGTTCCATTCAAATATGAGGGAAAACTTCTTCACGGTGAGGGTGACAGAGCCCTGGAACAGGCTGCCCAGGGAGATGGTGGAGTCCCCTTCTCTGGAGATCTTCAAGACCCGCCTGGATGCAGTCCTGAGTGATGTGCTCTGGGCAATCCTGCTGTAGCAGGGGAGTTGGACTAGATGATCTCCAGAGATCCCTTCCAACTCTGACAATTCCATGATTCTGTGATCCGTGAATACTTCTCTATCCCAAGGATTCTCTAAGCAGAATGGCTTTCAGCACAGGAGCCAGCACTATACACTATTTCTTAAGTGTCTGTTGCATCAATGGTAGCCTGAGAGAAGGAGACAGCTCCAGGACAGTATCATGTTTTCCCATAATTATAACCTATGGGCCATTAGTATTTTAACTGAAGGATTACAGATTATCTGGGAGTGAGCGCCCCTATTAACCTACTGTATAATTTAAAAAATAAAAACAAACAAAACCTCAAGCAACTAGACCTGCTACCATACCAATAAAAAATAACTTACATAGAATAATACCACAGATCCCACTTAGTCTGAATTACAGACATCACCTCGTGAGAGATCTACCATTAAATACACAACCTGTAATTCAAATAAGGCCTACATTAGCAGGGCAGAGATTTATCTCTCGATAAATCAGAAATCTGATTTATGTAGATGACAATCCTAGTGTAGAAACCCTTGGAAAGAATACCGAAGCAAAATAACCTTCCTCACACAGGTATTTCCCAGGGGTATTAGCAGAGGAAAGAGGAGGCTGACTTATTCCTGCACCCCAAAAGCATGTCAAGGTAAGTCAAAAGGAGCAACCCAGAAGGAGACCTCTCATTTCATCCACCTTTTACCAGCCTCTACCAATTTTTTAAGTAGCATGGCTATTAAATATTAAACTCCCAGGATGCATATTTCAGAACAATGTTTGACAACTTGACACAACTCCGTACCAATGCTGGTGACAATGGAAGGGCTCTGACTTCCAGAGCTGTCAATGTGCTGTCTCCATAAGCACTTCTTCATCCCTCTCGGGATTCAGTTGCTCAATTCATGCAGTGGTAAACGGTTCCTTCTCTTGCCCCAGGAGAGGGTTTCGTTACTGGGACTTGTGCTGGGTGGTATATTTGCCATGGGTGCAGAACTATGCCTCCTCTCTCTTTGTAGCATTTATAACATGATTATGCCAAAGCTGTAATAGCAAAGACATGGATTTTGGTTCATAACCCTCTTTTGTAACACTCCAGCTTCAGGACTCTCCTAAGCAGGGCTATATATTTTTGTGTAAGTAAGGACATCTGACCACTTAAAACTGATTTAGCAGGAGAATACCAGGCTAGAGAATACCAGACTAGATTAGTATTCTTTTCTAGCTCTGGGAATCATAATCACACAGAGCAAGACATGGTGTGACATGCAAGCTGCCATGCCTGTCACACCTGACCAGGAAGGCAAGAAGGTACACTAGCCCCAAATTCAGCAAGCCCTTCAGTGGCACAAGGAACCGACACATTTGACCTGAAAAGCACATTCTTGAGCACCCAGCTTTTACAAAAGCCAGAGGAAAGCTTCACAAAAGCACAAAGCGGCACCCCAGAAGCTTCTCTAAATGAGCTCCCAGTCCCTCACTGAGTCCTACCCTCCTTTTCAGCCACCCAGGGTCAATACAGCCCACAAAGAAGCACTTCAAGGCTATTCCAGGGCAGGCATGCACCTTCCACCATCGCTAGCAGTGAACATGCAGCAGGCACAGCCATGGGAACCAACCATAATAAGAAATTACAGGGATCTGACACATCGTTCAAACTCCTAAGACTCATTTCAGGCTCTTCCCAGTACCGACAGCCTCCTCTCCCTGAAGCAAACTGCAAACATCTTGGCAGCTTCGGGCACTCTGGAAAATGTTACTGTGTTTGTGTAGTGTTCAGTATCCACGACCACTAGCTAATTGAAGGATTTTTTTTTTTTAAATGTTAATTTTAAGAACAAGGATTTAGACACAGCTAGAGGGAGGAGAAGAAAAAAAAAAGTTAATTACTCCCATAAATATTAACATAACTGAGTCCCATGATCTGGCAGAAGGCACTCACAACATGGAAATGGTCTATGTCCAGAAGAGAAGTCAAAGCACTGAAGCACTGCAAGTTTCAGGTGCTCATTTAGCTCTTTTTGTTTAGTTGCACTGAGTAATTAAAGTGGAGTTTCATACAGCTATTCTCACTGCTGGCACTACACTGCACAGACAATAAATTGTTAAACTAGTTTTAAGCAGGGTGGATTTTTTTACTTTTTAAAAATTATTTTTTTTATTTAAGGCACCAGTGGCCTTAGCTTTCAGTAGGATTCCCATTGCAAATTCTCCCAGAAGCTACCCACAGAAGGTCACTGTCCTCCATTTCAGGCAGTCCCCACAGCTCTTCACCTCTGCTGGAGAACTTGGTCAATTTGACTCTTGAAGTAAGGTCCCACTGATTTTCACCTTTTGGACAGGAGCAACAGAAGAGCTCTCTGGCTTCAAGGAAGTCTCCTCCTTCTCAGTGGCACCAGTTCAGGCTCTCACCGCGGTGCATCACACCAGTCAGGGCACAGTGACAGACAGGGTTAGTTACAGCTCAGCTCA
This sequence comes from Numenius arquata, assembly GCF_964106895.1. NCBI lineage: Eukaryota > Metazoa > Chordata > Aves > Charadriiformes > Scolopacidae > Numenius > Numenius arquata. The sequence goes on from NC_133578.1 coordinate 44,115,838, forward strand.
AGGCATGGAAGTGAGCAATGCCTTTTGGACCACGCTTCTGAAAACAGGCAGAGGAACTGCTCCCCCAGTCAATGTAATAAAGACAAATACAGTGCCCTTCACAGCCCTTTCTGGAACCCAAGTCACTAACCCAGGGGTTGGGGCAGAAGTATAGAGCATCGCTTTGCCTGTTTAATCTCTGCCCAGCATTTCCCCTTTCCCGGGAATCTTTGCTTTCTTACAAATTCTTTTAATGGAGGTTTCAAGCATTTTCATTCACAATGTCAGAGAAAACATCAGCTTATGGTGGGAAGCTTACTGATCTTGTCTGCTGGGTGGCTGAAGATACAGTAGAGGTAAGAACACAAAAGAGAAATGAGGAACTGCGAAAACGGTTGCTGGCTTTCCTGAGCCCTTCTTCTCCCCACATCCCTCAAGCCTGCACAGGAAGGGGAGGAGCTGGTCTCTACCCGAGGCTGGATGCCCACTGGCACGCATCATTTTCAATCTGTTGGGGCAAGAAACAAGGTATACAGGAGAGATACTCCATCTGCCCCAAGACCACAAAAACCATCCACCACTGCCACCCGCATTGGGGCAGCAGATGAGTGGGACAGGCTGAGAGCACAAGTTCAAGCGATCAAGGCTGAGCTTTATGGTGGGAGGCTTCTTGCCCAAGCGAGTCAGGACAAGCTGGATCAAGCGGGAGGCATTGTGTGTTGCAGGCCAGCGTTGGGAAACTGAGACAGCACCTACGCGAGCTGGGCAGCCAGGATGGAAAAGCCCATAAAAACAGGACTGGGGCTGACCTGCTGGAGAGCAGCTCTGAGGAAAAAGACCTGGGAGTCCTGGTGGACAATAGGATGACCATGAGCCAACAATGTGCCCTTGTGGCCAAGAAGGCCAATGGCATCCTGGGGTGCATCAGGAAGAGTGGGACCAGCAGGTCAAGGGAGGTCATCCTCCCCCCTCTACTCTGCCCTGGGGAGGCCCCATCTGGAGCACTGGGTCCAGTTCTGGGCTCCCCAGTTCAAGAAGGACAGGGAACTGCTGGAGAGGGGACAGCAGAGGGCTACAAAGATGATTAGGAGTCTAGAACATCTCTCTTATGAGGAAAGGCTGAGGGACTTGGGTCTTGTTGGTCTGGAGAAGACAAGACTAAGGGGGGATCTGATCAATGCCTATAAATACTTAAAGGGAGGGTGTCAGGAGGATGGGGCCAGTCTTTTTTCAGTGGTGCCCAGTGACAGGACAAGAGGAAATGGGCACAAACTGGAACACAAGAAGTTCCATCTAAACACGAGGAGGAACTTCTTCCTGTGAGGGTGGCAGAGCCCTGGAAGAGGCTGCCCAGGGAGGTGGTGGAGTCTCCTTCTCTGGAGACATTCAAACCCCGCCTGGACATGTTCCTGTGGAACCTGCTCTGGGTGGACCTGCTTTGGCAGGGGGTTGGACTAGATGTTCTCCAGAGGTCCCTTCCAACCCCACAGCATTCTGGGATTCTGGGATTTATCCAAGCTGCAATAGGTGAAGGCTCTTTTAAAGCCATGTTAATATCCAGTCCCCACCCACGAAAGCAGGAAATCTGAGCTCAAACACGGCTCAAACTGCTGCTCCTCCTAGGGCAGCATCCACATGCCAAGTAGAGTTTTTCAAAGTTGTTAAAATCATTTCAGTGCAACACCACAAGGGCATCGCCAATAGGCTACCTCTGACATCAGCTTAAGGCAGGCCATTTCAATGCTCCCAAAATTCACACGGACTGAAGCCTGGGCAGCTAATAACAAAGACAGATGGAGCAGGAACATCTTGTCATTTTGGACTAGCACAGCATGTTGCGTTTTACACACACATTGGAGATGCTACAGCCGCTCCTCACAGGCCGCTCACTGTCATCCTCAGTTTGCAGAGCAAAATGTTTTCACCTTTCCATCTGAGGAGTGTTACAATGGGGAACAGCTTGAGAAAGGCGCTCTGCACAAAACAAACACAAGATGGGCGTGACAGCTGCCAGCACAGAATTAAATGCTGGAGAAAAGTGACAGCAGCAGAATCGTGAAGCTCCAGCAGCTTTCCACACCTGGGATGTGGCAAATGACCAACACAAGCAGAAGATTTAAAAATACCCCAAACTTGCATTAAGAAAAAGCAGTAAAGGCTTAAAACCGATATTCAGAAAGGATGCGTTCATTAAAACAAGCAGGATTAATTTATTTTTTTTCAATTCTTCAATTGCTAAACACTCCAACATGCCTGAAAAGAAAAAAAAAACACCAAAAACACACCAAAAAACACCCCACCACCACCCCCAAAAAAACAAAAAAACAAAACAAACAAACAAACAAAAAAACAAACAAAAAAAACCCACCAAAAAAACCACACACAAACAGGAAACCCCCAGCTTCATGAGGCCAGGCACTGCCCAACACCCAGGAAGGCAGAGCCAGAAGGGACGACATGGCAGGGCGGGCAGCGTGCTGCACGGGAGGTGAAGGAAAGGCCCAAAGCATATGCAGTGGGAAGGCTGCCGATGTCTTTGGCCTGTTCTTATGGACTCACACGACCCAAAATCTGCCTAAAGAAGGTGCACAGTGCTAGGATTAGACATGGCAGCAGGGCGGACTCACACCATACTCTGCAGAGTAACACAGCAAACATCTTCCCAGCAGAAACAACCTGCTCCTACCAACAGCACAATTCTAAGATTTGCACAGAAACAGCTCATGGAGAAACGTGATCGGGGTAAGGATGGAAGAGGAAGAACCATAATATTTTAAGGCCACAAACAAGCAGAAATGCAACAAGCAGGTAGGAATAAATTGTGGGACACAAAGATTTGCATCGCGTCAGAGCTCCTGAAGAGTAGTGGGGGACTAGTCACAGCTGCAATTCTGCAAGCAACACAATAAGGGATCCACTGCAGTGGCTACCGTGAGTCCAGACACTGCAGCAACAGCGATGCCAGAAGAGGAGAGGTCTTACAGGCATTCTAGCACATCACCCATTAAAAAAAAAAAAAAAAAAAAAAAAAAAAAAAAAAAAAAAAAAGGAAAGCAAATCATATTACATAAAGTTAGTGCCAACTGACCACAGCTTTTCTGCTTCTTATTTTAGGTTACAAAAGGAGAACAGAATTGGACAAGTGGCTGCAGAGCCCAAGGCGAAGGAAGCAGATATGTGACAGACGCAGCAAATCTGGAACACCAGAGCAGAAGCTGAGGTACAAACCAGAAGGGCACAGTCAGTGACTCTGCAGACAGAGGCTTGGCAACAGAAGAAACTCAGAGAGTATCTAAGGGAAAATGCAAGGCTGTACACAGCCTGCAGACTCCAGTAATTCCAAGCCATCAGGTTCCTGCTTGGCCTGATTTTATTCTCTCCTGTGTCTCCAAGCTACTCTTGCCACAACCTCAGAAATCAAGGTGACAAGCTAAGGTTTTGCAAGCAATTCTGAAGTGGTAGCACTTGCTGCCATTGCACTTTTGCTTTCTCAACAATACATCTTGTCACAGTTCCCTTCTGGAGAAGCTGAAAAGAAAGCAGGAAGTTGCCAGTCCAGTTGTTCATATCATTCCACAACTGGTTACTGGTTCATCATCCAATCCGAAAAAAAAAAAAAAAAAAAAAAAAAAAAAGACATTTGCAGGCAACTGTTTTGCAAGAGCCATGCTTGAACAGGCTCTTGCTTCAAGGGGCAAGGAAGGGGCAAGGAAGGGGCAACCCCTCCATATGACAGGCCATTATTTCTAACTTAGTTGGAAACATTTAGGAAACATTTAATTCCTACACTACAGAGGCTCACCCAGATGAGATTTATTCACTCACATTAGTAAAGAGGTCCTAGCATGGATTAGATGCAAAGCATTTCATTTACATTACGTCAGTGGCTAAGTAAACTACACTGATAGGAAGCAATCATTCAGTGAGCAACTCACCATGGACTTAACTCTAGTGTTCACAGTGTTGTTGCTGGCTTTTGTTACCTATGAGCATGTGGAAATCATCTGGAATCTGGTGTTAAGATGAGCTAATGATTAAAGACAAGAAACAGAGCAGGAGAAAGTAGCTGCAGCAGGTCTGCTTCACAATACAACATGGCTAAGAGCTCCCCGTATTAAAATACTTTCCATTTTAGACCACTGTCTTTCTACCGTCACACATGCAAGATTCACCTAAAATGAATTCCATTTTGGTGACTTTTTTTATTACAGTTCCACCCTCTCCTTCTCATGCCACAAGAATTACTGGTGCCAGAACAGCCTAACATGATACCTCACACAGATCACAAGCAGCACGCTGAATCAGCCTTGCATCTAAGGGAAGCAACAAGACCATTACATGAGAGTACCTTACACTTTGAGAGGGCACCCTGCCTGTACCAGGAAACAAAATCCTCAGAAAAAAGGGGCCTTTGGTTGGCAAGAACCAACACCACCAGTTTGTCCTCCCAAAACAAGGGGCCTCTTTCCATCCCCTTTCAGCCTCAGCACACACCTGTGCAGACACACATAACTACTCATGTTAACCAAGATACTAACCAGCTCCCTCACCATGCAGCTTCCAGGCTTCCATCACACCCTGCCTCGCTGCCTTCCCCCAGCTGAAGAGCCCGGGGCTTTTGCTTTAGGAACAACTAAATGGGCATCCCACGCCTCTGAGCAGCCTTGCTGCGCTTCTCTGAACCTTTGCTGGTCTGCTACATCATTTTTGAGATGAGAGGACCAAGGCCACCCATAGCATCAAATAGCCCCATGTACCACAGATTTCTTTATGGAGCATAACAATGCTCTCCAGGCCATTCTCTTTTCCTCCTACTTCCCAGGAGCCAATTTGCTTTTCTGACCACTGTTGAGCTCCAAGCTGACATCTTCTAAAATCTAACCCAATTCCAACCTTTTTCTCAGGCTAGATTTTAATTGGAAGAGACTAGACCTGTAGAATGAACCACAGGTAAAAATTCAGTACACAGGGATATTTTTCATTTGCGGTATCAGCTGATTTTACAGGTACTCCAAACAATTCAGTGAATTCAAAATGTCACCTCTCTGTCTCCTGTCCAAGCTGCCCTGACTGTCTTGTTAGAGCCCCACAGTTCAGGCAGCCTTTCCCCCACCACACCCAAGGCCCTCGCTCACACATCTCCCCACACTCCCATCCTTCTGCAGGCTGCTTTGAATGAAGACAGGACAACTTGAAACCTGCCTTAGGAACTTGGCACATGAGAAGGCAGTAATCCCCTTTGACAACAAAGCTGAACACAAACCCTGAGAAAAATGTCTGTCCAGGCCAGTCTGGGAGAGATGATCCTTCCTACAGATGTTAGTCCCAACCACTAATAGCATCTGAGACTTTCAAAGAAGTACCTGCAGCTTGCTTCTTCAGCTCTCCATCACCTCCTAAATCTAAGGCATTCAGAAGAACTGGGATATGGCAGAGCATAGTCAGCTCGTGGCAGACACAGGAACTTAACAGTGGAGTAAAACACACCTCCAGCTGCTGGACTAACAGTCCTCATTTACCTCTCTAAATTCCTGGCGTAGGAATAAAAAGATGACAGGAACCAAGAGTCACCTCATCTATTCCAGAGAAAATTAAGCAGAATAATTTGTCATGAGCACAGATACCTTCACAGCTGGACAAAAGGTAAAAAACTTCTGCAAAAGCTGCCCTGAGCGCCCAGGCCACGTGGGAGAGAGGAAGGAACCACGTCAAATAGGCTGAGGATGGACAGAGAGAAAGTAGAGAGCTAAAAAGTACATCCTTAGGCATAGATGGCAGAGAGGGAGGCCAAGGAACCCAAAAAAAGTAGCCAGCTGAAGATGCACCACCATAGTCACCAAGGACAAAGAGACAAGACAGAGAGGAAAGGGGACTCCACAACCCTCCAAGTCTTCCAGGCAGTCCCACAGGAGCAGGCCTGGCTTGCTCTTCCCCCCACCACCTCAAACTGGTCCAGGAGGAACTGCTGGCCCTGCACCATGCTCTAAGGAGACCAGGCTTTCCAGATCTCTTCTGCAGATCCAGCCAGCCACTCCCCTCTCTTGAACAGTGAGGGAGTGTGCTGACAGGTGGAGCCGCAAGCAAACATCATCACCTCTTCTTCCTCCACAGTGAGGTGGATTGAGAACTGGCTGTGTGACAGGACCCAAAGGGTAATGGTTAACGGAACAGGTTCAAGCTGGAGGCCTGTAACCAGTGGTGTCCCCCAGGGGTCAATACTTGGTCCAGTCCTGTTCAACGTATTCATCAGTGACCTGGATGAGGGGACAGAGTGTATCCTCAGCAAGTTTGCTGATGATACCAAGTTGGGTGGGGTGGCTGACACCCCGGAGGGCCGTGCTGCCATCCAGAGAGACCTGGACAGGCTGGAGAGCTGGGCAAGGAAGAACCTCATGAGGTTCAACAGGGAAAAGTGTAGGGTCCTGCACCTGGGGAAGAAGAATGTTAGGCACCAATACAGGTTAGGGGTGGACCTGCTGGAGCCAAGCTCCGAAGAGAAAGATCTGGGAGTCCCGGTAGACAGCAAAATGACAATGAGCAAGCAATGTGCTCTTGTGGCCAGGAAGGCCAACGGAATCCTGGGCTGCATAGGGAAGAGTGTGGCTAGTAGGTCGAGGGAAGTCATTCTCCCCCTCTACTCTGCACTGGTGAGGCCACAACTGGAATACTGCGTCCAGTTCTGGGCTCCCCAATTCAAGAGGGATAGGGAACTGCTGGAAAGAGTCCAGCGAAGGGCAACAAAGATGATTAAGGGATTGGAGCATCTCCCTTATGAAGAAAGGCTGAGAGAGCTGGGACTCTTTAGCCTGGAGAAGAGAAGGCTGAGGGGAGACCTTATTAATGCCTATAAGTATCTCAAGGGTGGGTTGAAGGAGGAGGGAGCCAGACTCTTTTCAGTGGTTCCCAGTGACAGGACAAGGGGCAACGGGCACAAGTTGGAACATAGGAGGTTCCACTCGAATGTGAGAAAGAATTTCACGGTGAGGGTGACAGAGCCCTGGAACAGGCTGCCCAGGCAGGTTGTGGAATCCCCTTCTTTGGAGATTTTCAAGACCCGCCTGGATGCAGTCCTGAGTAGCATTCTCTAAGCAATCCTGCTTCAGCAGGGGAGTTGGACTAGATGATCTATATGGTCCCTTCCAACTCTAAAAAAATATTCAGTGAAATTCAGTGAAATTCCTTACTTTTCCAGCAACAAGCAATCTCTCAAGCTCCCATATCCTTCTGGGCCAGCTCCACATCTAACAGCTTCAGAATTAGCAGAGAGCACACCAGCTCACATAGCTGCTCAGGCAGCTGCTCAGGCTCTGTCAAGACAAAAGTTAGGTCCCCCAGTTCAAGCACAAAGCCAAAATGTGAAAGCCCAAGTGGAGAAAGGAAGAGAGGCAGAATAGTAGGAAGGCCAAATATTTGACCTGGAAACATCTTATGCAGATACCTGAGACCAAGCTGCAATGCCATGAAAGCACAGCCATGGAGTGAGGTGCTGACTTTCTGGGAACTACACCTCCAAAAGCAGAGAGGATGCAGGCTCCAAGGAAGAGAGATAACAGAGCCAAAACCTTAACTGCTAGCAGGGCTTGATAACTCAGCAGAGTGTTTCCTGGCAGGTCCAAACCCTGTAACGGCTCTCTTGCCCTGCAGACCTCTTTAAGCCCACACTGAAGCCTTTCTGGCCATCCCTAAAGTGTCACATCATAAGGTCAAACTGTAACACAAAACACAAATAATGTGAAGCAATCTCAGGTAACGTGAGGCACATATACACATGCACATACATGGAGGACAGATATAAGAGCTTTCTCAACTGCCACATAGCATCCTTGACAGAAAAAAAGAATCTTCTTCAGACGTGAAAAGCACAGCAGATAGAGTAAGCCTATCTACAGTCTGCCAACTTGACCTTCTCTGAGCTTGAAACGCAAGTAGGAGAGAAATTCTTTTTTGTCTTGCAATTAAATCTTAAAATAACAATCTGTAAGAGAATCCTACCCTCCTGCCCTGTGCACTGAGCTAAGGGGGGATGGGAAGAAGGGGAGGGGAGGGTTGGAGTCAAGTTGAATTTCCTGCTGAACAGGCTCTCAACTGACAAGACATCCCAGGAGACAAAGCGCATCTGCCTAGAATCTCTTCTCTAACTCCAGGGTGTCTGCCATTGTATGCACAGCCTGGTTACTGTTCACTGAACTAACACAAAAAATGAACTGATTTCCATAATGAAAAAGCCTCCACATGGCTCCAGAGCGATACAAGAAGAAAGAGCACAGCAGCTTGAGAAGATTCAAAAAAAAAAAAAAAAAAAATCACTTTTTGCCTCATTGAACTGCAGTTTTGAGCCCCCAAATTAACAGCTATTTTTAGCTGATCATCTGGAAAGTCCAAGGGAGCACAAAGCATTGGGGTGAGCACCACTGTCTGCAGGAAGCAGCTGCTGGCAAGTAGTCTCAAGAGAGGGTTAAACAGTCAGTCAGGCACCACACATCTGCATCATCAGTACTGCACAGGGACCAGCAGCAAAGGTCTATTTATAAACCAGACTTGTACAGCTGTAGCCTGCAATGAAAGACTAGGATCGCATGCTGTCAGCCTGCAACAACATGCTGTCTAATTTAACTAAAGAGATGGCTATGTTCACATGCACACATATATGCACACATGTCCTTTGAACAATGAGCTCAATGCTTTGAAAACAATACATTTCACCAAGGTTTCTGCACAGAGCACAAGCATGTCCAGCAAACGTGTCCTCACACAACCTTCCCATTCCCTTACTCTGTGACCAAACATGACCAATGGGCTATGGCTTCTACTGCTCACCACTGCTCGGGTAGCCACTGGCCTTTGCGTGGTTATGGGGTTTGTTTGTAGCCCCAGACATGAAAACAAAGTCACTGTAGCAGTATTAATCTGCATAGAGAGAAGAAAATAATTTAGTTTGCAAACAAGCTATTTGGGAATCACAGGCATCTTCTGCACCAGGACAGCTTGCTGTGCCATCAGGTTCCATTTTGAGAGGTGAAACCCGGTTTCAGATAAAAAGCACTATCTGCCACTAAACAGCTAGAGGGATCATTTCCTTGTGCGACTAGAAAACAAAAGGCTCTATCACCTCCTTCCTGTTCCCACTCTCACTCCCGATACTCCCTGGTGAGCTGGACTCTCCTGCCCAGGAGTCCCTGAGCCGGGGACCTAGGAACAGCAAAGGACAGGAGAAGAGAACCGGCTGCAATCAGGCTCCCGTGGGTAAAGCACTGTTGACACACAACAAGCAACTTTCTGACAAAATATTGGGGTATGAATGGCAGCTGCTGGTGAGGCAAGAAGAGCCGCAGTTGCCCGCGGATCAGACTGCATGAGGACATGCCACAGGCAGGGGGCCAGCAGCCCTCAGGTAGCCTGAGGCCAGTTCCCCACTGAGGGAGCACTAAGAACATACCTGCCTTTCTGCCTCCTCCAATCAGAGACCACCCCTAAAAGCCCCTGCAGGAACATGGGAAGCTGTCTTTCGGTTCGATTCTCCTGAGCTTGCTCTGACAGCCACTGTCATACAGTCCCCAGTGCCTTTGCTTACAACCTAACATGGCACTCAGTCAAAATGCAACAACAAACCTCTTCCGGAGGAAATGATGGTTCTGGAGTCCAAGTCGAGCTTCTTTACTAGAGTATCAAGGTCAATCTTCAGGCCAGAAAAGACACCAGAAGATGATAAGCCCCGGTCCTTATCAAAAAGAAATATTAAGCAGGAGTCAGTACAAACACCGCCAGGCAATGTTCATTTTAAAAAATAAAATAAAATAAAATAAAATAAAGCACTATCCAGACGGCACCAGGGCGCACACTCCAGCCGTAGTGTGCAGGTCCCTCACCTGAGCAGATAGGGGTAAGTTACCCTGCTGGCCTGGCCCCCCCCAGGCTCTTCCACCGAGAAGAAAGTTTCACAAAGTCACGTTTTGGACTGTTCTATTCCTAACAGATTTCTGTGTGAATTCAACCTCACCTCAATTTCAAGTGTTACTGCTAGAACTGTGAATAGCATCCTTAGCAAAAGCCAGATTTATTACAGGTACGTAAATATATAATACAGATGAGCAACAAACGAGCAGATTAGAGACCTAAATCGATGGACGTTAGCAGCAATCTAATAAATCTTCAGCAACTAGTTCCTTTAAGCATGCAATACCTCTCTAAGTCCAACGCTTCATAGTAGCTCCTTGGGATGACTTAGAAGAATTTATTATTTTAGCCAGCCATCTCCCATCACCGACACATAAGTTTATAGGGGTATAAAACTAGCTGTATATGGCACAGCCTATTCCTCCCTCCTCACAAGGAAAGTTGGAGGTGCATAAACCCCCCTTACTGCTGTCGTGTACCTTTGCTGGGAGGCGGCTGGGAGGGGGCACCCGTCTTTAACCTGAACTGCATATTAATAACACAGCTGGTGAAACTAGACATGGTCTAAGTCTCCTAAATGATTGTGTGTAAACTGATAAGCTCATCTCCACTTGCCCTAACCCAAAATCGAAGAGAACCACTGCAGAATGAGCCAGGAAGCCTCCTGCCCCTCCACTCCCAACGCCTGCTAGTAACGATCCCACTACTGCATCCGAGTCACCCCACCGAGAGCCAGCGCAGCCACCCCCCCCCGCAGCAGCAGCACCGGCACCCGTCTCCCGCTGCCACCGCCTGAAGCGGGCTCTCCCCGCTGCTTGCTGAAAGCCTGGGGGCGCTATGGTGGCCGCCACAGTGGAACGGCACCACGGCCATAGCGTCGCTTTCCTAAGCAGGAAAAGGAGAGCGGCCCCCAGGAAACAATTTAACTCCATCTCTTGCCCCTCTGAGGAGCAACCACCAGCGCTTCGCCACGTCCAAAGCCAAGGGGCGTCCTTAGACACGCTGCGGAGCCACACTTGGCGGTGCGGTGACACCTCGCCAGGGTCCCGCGCCCCCGACAGCCGCAGCGCGGGCTCCACGGCGCCCCAGCAGCTCGGGAAACCGGCCGGCCCGGGACGGCGCAGGGACCGAGCGGCGGCTCCCCCCGCCGAGGCCGCAACCGCCCCGCCCCGTGACCGCCATCTCCCGCGCGCGGCAGAGGGAGCCCCGCCCGCCCCACGTGACGCCGCCCCGCTCCGCTCCGCTCCCCACCCGCCGCCGCTACCTTGCCGGCCGCCGCGCTCCAGCCGCCCGCGCCGGGGCACAGGCCGGGGCGGGGCTCGAGCGGCGGATCCCGGGCGGGGCAGGGCCGAGGAGCGGCGCGGTGGAGCCGCGGGCGCTTGGCCTTCCCCACCATGGCGGCCTGCGCGGGGGAGCTGGGCGGAAGGGGGCGGAGCCGGAGGCTCCCGTGAGCCTCTCCCGCCCCGGGGACGCCTTCGCCCGGGCGGGCCCTGCCGGCAAGTGCCTCTGGCTCACGGGACGGCTGAGGCAGCGGAGAGTAGTGGTCCCGGCGAGGCTGGGGCCCTGATATCCCCCCCCCTCCCCGCGACGGGCAGAGCGCGGGAAGCTCCTCGGCGGCAGCCGCAGCCAGCCCGCTCTGGAGCTGTTAACTCTGAAGCGTAATGGTGGTGTCTTACACGGCAGCGTTCTGCAGTCGGGGGGGGGGTCAGTCGCCTTCAGGCTGGCAGTGGGACAGGCAGCCTGCCGAAGGTAGGTCCCGGAAACAGCTGGAGGGTGTTTGTTGGGTGTGGTTAAGTTAAACCCAGAGACCCTGTGCCACAAAGTTTGGTGTGAGCCTCTGAAAGAGCTGAGGCCTCTTGGTCGCACTAGCCAGAGACTGGGATGCCATGATAGGATGGAAAAATGAACTCTGAAACTCCCTGCCAGAAATTATTTCCCTAGTTATAAGAGCAAAAAATACCTGATGAGTCCCCGTGGAGCCCAAGCACGTTTGACCTTGCAGTCACAGACCCAGGCAGAGAATCCCGACAAAACAGCCACAGCCCTCGCTTCACCTTGCCGCACACGTGAGTGTGAGGGAGTGAAGTGCAAAGCTGCTTCTCTCCCCCAGGTGAACGGAAAGCTCCAGCCTTGGGAGCCACGGTGGTTTTGCTCTTAAAAAAACTCTGACAGGTGCTCTGTGGTTAATGCGTCTTTGTTTTCCAGCTGGCCTTTTTCTGCCCTCCACATGCCCCTCTGAGCTGTGTTTCCCAGGGCCTGATGCTGGGGAGCAGCCCTAAGAGCCCACATCACCTCCCCTGCTTCAGGGCTACCCTGGGTAGCATTTTTCCACTGCTCTTTTGAAACCTCAAAAAATACAATGACAAATATCGTGTTCACCAGTAACTGGTTTCTTAAAGCAAAGCAAACTACTTGCCTTGTACTTCTCCATGCCAACTGAACTTCCTTTTTCCTTTTCCCCAGGTCCCTTGTTCAGCCCTGGCTTGCAGACAGGTGAGCGAGGATGTGCCAGAGGATGAGAAGAGCGAGGCTGGAGGAGGCAAAGCTGCTCCCAGGAAGAAGGCCAGTATCATGAGTCCATCTCCTGGGCGGCAGCCACTCCCACCCAATCGAGGGGTTGATGAGTGTGTATCGGTATGGGCGGCATGCGAGTACTCTGAGAGCATCCAGCTGGATGCCCTGCTCCCCATCTCGGCTGCTCAAGAGCATCCTGCAAAAATCACAACAGTCCTGCAGTCGGGGGGAGGGGGCAGGGAAAAAACACAACCCACTCCAGTAAAAATAAAATTTAAAAGGGGAACTAATAAAAATAAAGATGGTAAAAAGAAAATAGACAAAGGAATATTTAACAGCTTCAATGCTTAAAATGCTTACAGTCGGGTTGGGGAGTATCCAACACATTCACATACTGCAACTAAGCACATACATGTCTCCAAAGGATGCCCGCCCCCTTCACCTACAGCAGTAAGGAGAAATGTAGAAACAAAAAAGCACCCTCTAAAAAATTGAAGTTGTTCCCAGACTGGGAAGTATCAAAGATTAAAACCTCATACAGGTGAAACTCACACCAGAGAAGTATGGGTTTTGCCAGCTGCAGGGAGTAGCAAGCAGGAGAGGTTGTACACCATCATCCTAATGCTGTCTTTCTCCAGCCCTGGCTTGCTTCTGCTTGGACATCTTGTCCCGTGTGGTGTTGTGAAACCACAGACACAGCGTAACTACTCATTGCCTAATGCACGTAGCAAATAGCCAGGACTAACAAGCTACCAGGCCAAGCACTGATATGCTGGAGGCAGGGGGAAAAAGATGTTAAGGGTCCCTGGGACAGTGCTTTGTTGTGGATGTTCACTCAAGGCCAAAGCTGAAAGAGAGCATGAGGAACAGCTCGAGAGGAATGGGGAGTATGCCAGCGAGCTTCAGCTTTGGGCTACAAGGACCCATGGTATACCCGCTCTGCTGCCACTGCTCCAGCTCTCCCACCCCCTTCCCTCAACCTGTCAGTGGGAGCAGAGTGGTTTGACAAACCCAATGAAATAATCAAATAGAAAAGAGCAGCCCGATAAGGACCTTAACGCAATACAAAAGGAAAAATTACAACAGCTCATCTCAGTCAAGCACACTTCCTTCCCCCAGATCTGCAACCAGTAATGCTGGCAGGAAGTCCCACCAGCTTTATCCGCCCTGGCCTACCTGCTCCTGGGCTGGGGGCTGCTCTGCAGCATCCAGCTGCACCCACCCGGGCCTTCCGAGCAAACTGGGCTGGGCACCTCAGCTCCCAGCAGGCTCATCCTAGGGCTCCATCCCCACCATATCCCACACCAGCCAGGCGATAGCTGCTCTGATGCTTCCATCCCACTGCAAGCATTGCTACAATGCCTTCTAGCTGTGATGAAATCAGCACAGATCTCTGTTGTCTTTAATAAAGACACTAACCCATGAAGCATTCGTTAGGGCTCAGAAATCTGCTGCTAGCACTGTGATTCTCTTTGCTTGCTGCAAAAATAAACCCAGCTCCGTAACCGGAGAAGCTGGACATGAGCAGGCAATGTGCTCTCGCAGCCCAAAAGGCCAATCACATCCTGGGCTGCATCAAAAGAAGTGTTGCCAGCAGATCCAGAGAGGTGATTCTGCCACTTTGCTCTGCTCTGGTGAGACCTCACCTGGAGTACTGTGTGCAGGTCTGGAGCCCTCAATATAGAAAGGACATGGACCTGATGGAGCGGGTCCAGAGGAGGGCCACCAAAATGATCAGGGGGTTGGAGCACCTCTCCTATGAGGACAGACTGAGGGAGCTGGGGTTGTTCAGCTTGGAGAAAAGGAGGCTCCGGGGAGACCTCATAGCGGCCTTCCAGTACCTGAGGGGGGCCTACAGGAAGGCTGGGGAGGGTCTGTTTACAAAGGCCTGCAGCGACAGGACGAGGGGCAATGGTTTTAAGCTGGAGAAGGGGAGATTTAGATTGGATATTAGGAAAAAATTCTTTACCATGAGGGTGGTGGAACACTGGAACAGGTTGCCCAGGGAGGTGGTTGAGGCCCCTTCCCTTGAGATATTCAAGGTGAAGCTCGACGAGGCCCTGGGCAACCTGGTCTAGTTGGGGGTGTCCCTGCTGACTGCGGGGAGGTCGGACTAGATGACCTTTGGAGGTCCCTTCCGGCCTGGACCAATCTATGAATCTATGAATCTATGAACCGTAAGACAGCAGCAGGTGAACTGCATCAGTGTCTTACCACGCATTGTAGTCACTCCACGTTAGCTTGCTGGAAGGGGAACCTACAAAGCAATTAACAAAAGCTTCACATTAATTATCTTTATTATAAACCTATGATCCTGTACATTTTCACAGAATCACAGAATCTTCTTGGTTGGAAGGGACCTTTGAGATCATCGAGTCCAACCAACAAAAAAAAAAAAAAATCCCAGAACACCAAACACCAAAACCAAACACACACACCACACCCAGCCACAAACAGACGCAAACCAACAATCTCGGGCACTAGAGCATGCCCTGAAGTGCCATGCCTACAAGTTTCTTAAATCCCTCCAGGGATGGCGACTCCACCACCTCCCTGGGCAGGCTGTGCCAGTGCCTGACCACTCTCTCAGGAAAGTAATTCTTCCTAATATCTAATCTAAACCTCCCCTGCCCCAACTTCAGACCATTTCCTCTGGTCCTGTCGTTATTCCCTTGGGAGAAGAGGCCAACACCCACCTCTGTACAACCTCCTTTCAGGTAGTTGTAGAGGGCAATGAGGTCTCCCCTCAGCCTCCTCTTCTCCAAACCAAACATGCCCAGTTCCCTCAGCCTCTCCTCGTATGAGTTGTTCTCTAGACCCCTCACCAGCTTGGTGGCTCTCCTCTGGACACGGTCCAGCAGCTCCGTGTCCTTCCTGTAGTGAGGGGCCCAGAACTGGACACAGCGCTCAAGGTGAGGCCTCACCAGTGCCGAGTACAGAGGCACCATCACTTCCCTACTCCTGCTGGCCAAGCTATTCCTGATACAGGCCAGGATGCCGTTGGCCTTCTTGGCCACCTGGGCACACTGCTGGCTCATGTTCAGCCAGCTGTCCACCAACACCCCCAGGTCCTTTTCTGCTGGGCAGCTTTCCAGCCGCTCTTCCCCAAGCCTGTAGCGTTGCCTGGGGTTGTTGTGACCAAAATGCAGGACCTGGCACTTGGCCTTATTAAACCTCATCCCATTGGCCTTGGGCCATTGAGCCAACCTGTCCAGATCCCTCCGTAGAGTCTTCCGACCCTCAAGCAGATCAACACTCCCACCTAGTTTGGTGT
Organism: Numenius arquata; assembly: GCF_964106895.1. Classification (NCBI taxonomy): domain Eukaryota; kingdom Metazoa; phylum Chordata; class Aves; order Charadriiformes; family Scolopacidae; genus Numenius; species Numenius arquata. Next base: position 44,131,499 of record NC_133578.1, read on the forward strand.
CATCTGCAAACTTGCTGAGGGTGCACTCAATCCACTCATCCAGATCATCAATAAAGATATTAAACCAGACTGGCCCCAAAACTGAGCCCTGAGGGACACCACTGGTGACCAGCCGCCAACTGGATTTCACCCCATTAATTACAACTCCCTGGGCACGGCCATCCAGCCAGTTTTTTACCCAGTGAAGAGTACACTTGTCTATGCCATGATTCGCCAGCTTGTCCAGGAGAATGCTGTGGGGGACGGTGTCAAAGGCCTTACCAAAGTCCAGGTAGACAACGTCCACAGCCTTCCCCGCATCGAGCAGGCGGGTCACATGGTCATAGAAAGAGATCAAGTTGGTTAAGCAGGACTAAACTACTAACTACTCTCTACTACTAAACTACTACTAAACTACTTTATTATTATTATTATTTAGTGCTCTAAAGAGACTGAGAGATAGTTGCCAGAAGCCAGTTCCTTTCTGTTCAGGTAAATACTGTTGCGGTACATTGGGAGGAGTTATTGCAGCCTGCACAACACAATTTGAAGGCTGCTTAAAAAAAAACTACATAGCCCTGAGATGTGCCACAGCAAGAATGGCGCTTGCATCCTCTGCCAAGCGAGGAGGCCTCACTACACCAGCAGTGAGCCCCAACACAAAAATTTTAGACCCCAACCCAGAGTCTGAAGGGAGCCAGATCCCTGTCTACTCCACACCCAGGGGCTACCGGTAGCTCCCAAAGGAACCAGTTTCCCCCACTACCAGCATTATTTGCTTGCTAGGGGAATGGGCTGGCCCCCAGCGATGCTGCAAAAGATTAAAAGTGGGGCAAAAGGGATGGTTTTTGGGTAGGGTCCGTTTCCTGGGTGCAGTGGGAGGACTGCAGACCCACTGGTGTAGCCCAGGAGGGAGATCAGCCCCAGCCCCCAGGGCAGGATGCTCTGGCAAGGCTTTGGCCAGCACGAGTGGGGATGGGTGGTGGGGAAGAGAACACGCCCTCCCACAGCCACGGCTCTGACTTCCTCCTTTCTGCCCCAGCCGACTGCGAGACAGAAACAGGAGGGAAGGATTGGGGTGCATCACAAAGCTCCCAAAGCCTGGCTGCCTTTCCCAGCTAAGCTTGAGAAGTTGAGACCATCCTCATCCCAGCACAAGCGCAGGACGGAGGAGAGGGCTTGATGCAAGGTGAGGACAGCATGTCAGTTTTCTTTGCTTCTGTTTCTCCTTTCTGGGGGGGGTGAGAGGCAGCTAGGTGACATGGCGGTTTCGTAGCTCTGGTGTTTCCAGTGAATTTGTTTTATAATTCCTGATCTAACCTCCCGCCACTTGAGTCCTTAGGTGAGCTTCTGGGAGCTCGGCGTGGTATCTCTCCCGCGTGTGGCATGGCGTGGTGGTCAGTCTGCGCAGCTTTTGCAAAGGCAGCTTGCCTGGTCTGTAACGTTTTTGCTTTTGGACATAGGAACTGGAGGTGGTTCAGGTGGTTATTGGGACCCCACACAACCCCTTCCTTGCTGCCTCATGGGCCTGGAAAGAAGATCATAGAGGGTGTAGCATGCTCCCCCTGCACCCTCACACATGGCGCTGGGGAGAGCAGCGCTGGCTGCGTGCTGGGCCGGCAGCACTGGGCAAGCACCAGGGCTGGAGGCTGCGCTGGTTCCCCTCCTGGGACCCCCATCTTCCTCCTCAGTTCCCGTACAAGTACTCGCCGCCGGCTGCAGGATGTGACGGCTCAGAGGGGAAGAGGGAACCATGGCATGAGGGCGGTGGGGACAGATGCTGGGAGGGGCTCAGTGCAGTGCCACTGCCAGCACACTGGCACAGTGAGGTGCGGAAAGCAGACTCCACAACCCGTGGGGTTGTAAAGTAGGTATGTTTATTCGGTGCCGGGCAGCACGGGGGGTCGCCCCACCAAAATCGTGCGTGCCCACCGCGGCAGTTAGCTTAGGATTTATACAACCAAGCCTTACATGTTCAAGGGGCGCCTATACATATCCATGACCTTTCCCCAAAAAGGCGGTCTTTATTACAATGAGTTACGAGAAATCATTTCCATAGTCTCCACCTTTAACTTCTCCCAGCTGCGCATGTGCAGTGTCTCCTGGTGGTCGTGGGCCGGGGTCTCGGGGATGAAGGCCGGATGAAGGCCGTATGTCTTCCTCGCTGTGCACCTCTCCCCTTTAATGTTAATGTGCTGCTCCAGGCCACGGGACTGGTTTCAGCCAGATGATCACTCTCTCAAGACAACTGGGTTCCTTCTTTGAATACCAATTGTTCCTTTATCTCCCATGAGGCCGATGTGACCACTTTATTGTTTCAACACATCCTCTCTTTGCCTAAACACCTTGGCAATGGCTTAAGGCTATAGATACACAGCTTAAGCCAAGCAATGGCTCTACTAACCCTTGAGTGTTATTTCCCCTTATCAATCCCCCCTTTTCTAAGAGATTAGTAAATTCTTTTACTTATTCCTACAGCATGTTTTCTTTCTCTAAGCATTTCTTAAAATATTTTCCTGACTCGACTTTTTGTCAAAGCTGATGCTTCTTCCAAAGTTCGTAATCACTTGCGGTTCCTTTTGCACAGCACATAAAGCATCTAAGTAAGGTGCAAATCGCAATCCCTAAGACTATCATTGTAATTAATAATACAAACAACTGCTTCAACCAAGCAAAGTCAGGCAGCCACAAGGTTAATTTTTTCCAAAGATCAGAAAAACCAAGTGAAGTATCATCTTGAGATACTTGGTGTAGTACCCTTGACTGTTGCCAAATTCGAGCAATGTCCGTTCTGGCCAACGTGAAAAGGTATCAGTTAATACTAATAAATATCGATACCCCCCTTTTCTTGGGAGTTCTGCTGCCATTGTTGCCCAGGCCTGTTGCCCTTCCCAATTTGGCCCATTTCTGGTTTGGGGGTATTTTTGGGATTAGTCTGGAGGCAAAGACCGTACTGCTGAGTCACTTGTCTCACAGTGGTGTATAAATTTCTAGCTACAATTTCTCTAATTAGTTGTTTATATAGTGCCTCTGCCCCCCAATGCCTCTTTCTATGTTCTTCCCTTATCAGAGACCATACTAGATAAGAGGGAACGATTAGTTTCCCTTGTGGGGTGAGAGCCCATCCCTCCTCATTATATGATCCTTCTAGATCTGTGATAAGCTTCTGATCTTCCTTGGTATATTCTGGCTTACCTTCTAGGGAAATTTGCCCGTCAGGGATCAAAGCCCCTTCTGTTTTTACCTTTGCTTTGGCTACTTGTTTTGCCTCTCTGTCCGCCAGCTCATTTCCTCTTTCCAACTCCGAGTTTACTTTCTGGTGTGCCTTAATGTGCATGATCGCCACTTTCTCAGGGAGTTGGACTGCCTCCAGCAGTTTCAGGATCTCCTTTGCACGCTCGATGTTTTTGCCCTGTGAGTTCAATACCTTCCAGATTGCTCCATGCGCATGTACGACTCCAAAGGCGTATTTCGAGTCTGTACAGATATTCACAGCTTTGCCTTGGGCCAATTCCAAGGCATGGGTCAGAGCAATTATTTCTGCCTTCTGTGCCAAGGTATTCATGGACAAAGGCCCTGACTCTATTACTTCCTGACTGGTGGTAATGGCATATTCGGCATGCCTTTTACCGCTCAGGACATAGCTGCTTCCATCCGTGAACCAGTTTTCCGTGTTTTCCATAGGACTGTCTCTCAGGTCCGAACGGCTTGAATATGTTGCTTCGATGGCCTCCAGACAGTCGTGATGCACTGGTTCCACTGAGGAAAGAGGCTGGATTGACAGTGTTAGTGACTACAATCTCCACATCATCTTGTTCTACCATTATAGCCTGATACCTCAAGAATCTTTGTGGGGAGACCCAGTGTCCGCCTTTCACTTCTAATACTGCAGATACTGTATGGGACACCAACACAGTCATTTTCTGGCCCAGGGTGAATTTTTGGGCTTCCTGGATGTTCAGTACTACGGCCATGACCGCCCGCAAGCATCCAGGCCAACCCTTTGCAGTTGCGTCCAATTGTTTGGAAAAGTAGGCAACTGCTCGTCGATACGGGCCCAGATCTTGTGCTAGTATTCCCAGGGCAATCCCCTGCTTCTCGTGGGAAAAAAGAAAAAACGGCTTACTCACATCTGGGAGTCCTAAGGCTGGGGCCGACATCAGGGCCTTTCTTAGCAACTCAAAGGCCTGCATGGTCTCTTTGTTCCATTCAAGGTGTTTCTGTTCAGTGGTTGTTAGTGCGTACAGGGGTTTAACAAGCAGTCCGTAGTTATAGATCCATAGTCGGCACCACCCAGTCATTCCCAGGAAAGTTCGTAACTCTCTCACTGTTTGCGGTCTCAGAGTTTGACATATTGTCTCTTTTCGGGCCTGTCCCAAAGTCGTTTGTGCAGCACTGATTTCATAGCCCAGATAAATCACCTTAGGCTGCATTACTTGGGCCTTCTTCTTGGATACCCGGTATCCCTGGAGCCCCAAAAAGTTTAGCAGACTCACCGTCCAGGCCATACAAGCGTCCTTTGTCTTGGTGGCAATCAGGATATCGTCCACATATTGTAACAGTTTCCCCTCCTCAGGCAGGGCTTCCCAGGACTCAAAATCTTTTGTGAGTTGGTTACCAAATATAGTAGGGCTGTTTTTGAACCCGTGTGGTAACACCGTCCAAGTAAGCTGAGTTTTACGTCCGCTTTTGGGATTTTCCTATTCAAATGCAAATATTTTCTGGCTGGCTTTATGGAGAGGGAGGCAAAAGAAGGCATCCTTCAGGTCTAAAACAGTAAACCAGGTTAGTTCAGGTGTCAATACAGTCAGCAAGGTGTATGGATTCACCACTACCGGATAGAGGTCTTCAGTTATCTTATTTATAGCCCGGAGGTCCTGGATCACCCGGTATGACCCGTCGGGTTTACGGACAGGTAATATTGGAGTGTTAAAATCAGATTCACATTCCTTTAGTAACCCCAGTTGTAAAAATTTTTCTGTTACTGGCTGAATTCCCTCCCTGTCCTCCTTCTTCAGGGGATACTGTTTGATTCTTACTGGCTGTCGTCCTTCCTTGAGTCTGACCTCAACAGGTGGAGCATTTTTTGCTTTCCTGGGCACATCGGTGGCCCATACCCCGGAGTATACCTGGTTCGTGATTTCTTCGCTGATTTTTCCCTCTGTGGGAACACTAGCTAGGGATAAACTCATTATTTGGATATACTGCCGGTCATTTACCTCCAGAGTAATCTCTCCCTTTTTAAATTTAATTATTGCACCCAATTGTTCCAACAAATCTCTCCCCAAAAGTGCTTTCGGGGAGTTGGGCATGTACAAGAATCTGTGGACGCCCCATTGTTTTCCCAATTTATATCTCAGAGTTTCACAAAAATATGCCTTTTCACTTTGGCCAGTTGCCCCTTTTACCATGATATAGTCATTTCCCAGGGGCATCAGAGCTTGGTTTAAAACTGAATACGTTGTCCCTGTATCAACCAGAAATTCCACCTCCTTTTGCTCCTTCCCTTAGCTTCATTATAACCAGTGGATCCGCTAGGGTGGATTTCCCAGATCCCCGTCAGTCTTTCTTCTGCAGCTTTTGGAGCTTGCGCCTAATATCTCCTGTAGACTGACCTAAGAATAAAGAAACTAGTTGTTGTATTCCTACCTCAGACCCAGGATCCAGCGGTGTGTTACGGTGCATTACGTCCCTTAGTCGATCCAAGAATTCGGATGGTGACTCGGAAAGACCTTGTCTAATTGCATATAATGCTGACCAATTTATGGTTTTGGGAATGGCCCTCTCCATTTCTTTTGAAATCCACCCCTGGTATGCCTGCAATTTTCTATATCCACAGACCTGTTTGCATCCCATTTGAAGGGGGAGGTATTCTTTAACATCTCCTCCTGTAGTTTTATAATGATCCTCAGCCAAATCCCCTGCAGTTTTTAAAATTAATTGTTTTTCCATCTCAGTCATATATTCTAATAATTTGGTTACACTTACCGGATCATTCCTGTAATCCTTGGCAACCCTTTTCCATGCCTCTAAATCGGTGATGGAAAAAGGTACCTTGATTAGCATCGTCCCGCCATCTGGCCCTACCGCCTCTCGGAGAGGTGCCTGTAAGACTGTTGGGGTAGACTTTTTTCTAGTACGGGAGGATACAGGGCTGTCCGGGGGAGTGGAGGTTCCGTCCGAGTCCACATCCTGTTCCTGTGATCGAGGGGGAGGCTTAAGCAAATCAGTTAGATCTTGTTCTGATGCCCAGTGGATTTTATTTACTCTAGCGCACCTTTGTCCAATACTGCATGCCGAGCAACACTGCCTCAGTTTACCTTCAAGTTCTTTGTTATTTTCCCGCTCGAGGGCGAGTACCATAGGGTCCTGTGGCGGCACCATTCCATAGTCCCTTTGCCACTCCGGGTGATTTCGGAGGGTTAAAAACATGTCTGCATATGAGACTTCATCCCATTTTCCTTCCCTCCTTAAAAACGACATTAATTGCAGGATGGTGTTATAATCGATTGACCCATAAAGTGGCCACTTAACTTCATCTTCCAGCTTATACATCAGCCACCATTGATTGCAATATTTAATGAGAGTCTTCTTATTCTTTGTACCCCCCGTTCCAACAATGTTCCTCCAGTGTGTCAATATACAACCAAGGGGGCTTTTCTTTAAAATACCCTTATTCTGAGTGTGACACATCTCTCCAGATTGTTTCTTGTTAGCTATTGTGCTTCGTTTTAATTTCCACGCGAACCTTTCCTCACAGGTCCTTACAGCCTTCTCCCAATCTTCTTCCCAAGCATCCCAATCTTCTGGGATTAAAGTTTTCTTCCCACATATAAACTTTACTATTTTGGACTCTTGATGGGCCCTTTCCCAATCATAAAACCGTGGGATTAGAGGAGAGCATTTGGGACACTCAGCTCTCCGCCTCCTAGATAAACAATACCAATTTTTCTCACAAGATTTACATTTCAACAGGACCCAAGCCGAATGCCAATTTTCAGGTAATTTGTTAGTAAACCCACACACAAAACAAGGGATCACCCCCACGTGTCCGTCAATATGGGGGTTTAGAAAGGTATCTGGGACAGGTTGTTCCCAGTCTAGGGCCACTGTCTGTCCGGCAGGTGTTAAACACACTCCTAAATAAATTCGTCCCTCTCCCTTCTTATCCAGTCCCCTCCTTCATTTAAATATTCCCAAGGTTCGAGCCCAAACCACCGAAGGAGTGACTCTCCCTGTCCGGCCACTTTGATGATCAGCCAGACCCCCGATACTTAGGAGATGGACTAAACACCACAGCAGTCCAACTTACATACATCAAGACATTTACAAATTTTTACAGACGTTTCAGGCGCTTTGTCCGTCTCTGGCCGTGTTCCTCGCGGAGTCACGGAACCGCAAATCGGGACTCCCACTCGCTTCACAGCAGCGCTGTGTCTCAAACACACGCATCCACACACAAATGCTCTTAACATAAAATACCCGGGCATTTACAAATAAAACGTACAATCATTGCTCCAGTTGGTATCCCTCCAGCAGCTGCAAATATTATTCAAGTAATCATATCACAACTTTGAGAGGCTCACTTACCCTTCTCCTGCTTCTTATACAGTCATTAGCAGGTCCTTCCTGGCTCCCGATACTGGGATGCAGCGGTGACCTCGGATTTGCTCGATCTACCCCCAAGATCGCTAGCGGCCGCTCTATCGGTCAGCAAATCCCCTATTTCCATACAGGGTACCCTCCTCCCATACGGGGACTATGCCGCACGCCAGACGTCTCTGCGCGATTTACCGGCGGCCCCGGCCAAGCGTGGGCGTCCCCTACGACTTACTGGCCCCCCTTAAACATACCGTTTATCCGCGGCCTCAGGAGGTTGTTGTCTAGTCCCGCGGTGAGCGGCTGGGAGTGGAGGCTCCTCCGAGGAAAGTGCTCGGGGCGCGCCTAGGGGCGTCCGCTCCGCAGTCGATCCCGCAGCCGAGCAGAGTGCCTCCTGCCTGGCTCGCCAAACCGACGTGCGGAAAGCAGACTCCACAACCCGTGGGGTTGTAAAGTAGGTATGTTTATTCGGCGCCGGGCAGCACGGGGGGTCGCCCCACCAAAATCGTGCGTGCCCACTGCGACAGTTAGCTTAGGATTTATACAACCAAGCCTTACATGTTCAAGGGGCGCCTATACATATCCATGACCTTTCCCCAAAAAGGCGGTCTTTGTTACAATGAGTTACGAGAAATCATTTCCATAGTCTCCACCTTTAACTTCTCCCAGCTGCGCATGTGCAGTGTCTCCTGGTGGTCGTGGGCCGGGGTCTCGGGGATGAAGGCCGTATGTCTTCCTCGCTGTGCACCTCTCCCCTTTAATGTTAATGTGCTGCTCCAGGCCACGGGACTGGTTTCAGCCAGATGATCACTCTCTCAAGACAACTGGGTTCCTTCTTTGAATACCAATTGTTCCTTTATCTCCCATGAGGCCGATGTGACCACTTTATTGTTTCAACACATCCTTTCTTTGCCTAAACACCTTGGCAATGGCTTAAGGCTATAGATACACAGCTTAAGCCAAGCAATGGCTCTACTAACCCTTGAGTGTTATTTTCCCTTATCAACAGGGACCTTCCTGTATGTCCCTGCACCCCTACGGGCCTGGGAGAAGAGGTAGGAGAGGGGGGTGAGACCCTTGCTCTCCTCCATCTCCCTGTGTGCTGTACACTTCAAATACTCTGCCAACAACCATTGAAAGTGCCTGGTGGCGAGTGGGAAGGACAGCAGAGGCTGTGGGCAAGCCAACCCCGGGGAGAGCATATCCTTCCCAAAATCTCCATGGCTCACAGATGCAGGAAAAATGTGGGGCACACCCCAGGTGTCAGGGAAAGCAGTCTGGCATCTGTTTCTGATGCTTTTCCAATGCCACGGCCCCAGCTCCCAGCCTCCCAGGCAGGAGAAAAGTGAGTAAGTGAATACTCACAGAGGCGTCGCACCCTGTGGCTGGTACGGAAGCTAGTACACGGCTTCTGCAAGGTGTGGGAAGGCTTTAAACAGTCTGTTTCTCTGTCACAGTTGTCACATCCTGCTTCACACGGTGGTTTTGCAGTTTTTCTGTCTTCATCCTGGTGCTGTTTCAGTTGCAAGTGATCTCAGCATGCTGGAAAGCACAGTGCAGGATGATTTATTTTCCCAGAGAAAGACATACTTGAGTCACCCCAGAGCTGGTGGTGATCAGGGATCCCTCCTTTGCTCCCACGAAACACAAGCTCTCTCAGCTCCAGGGGACAGGCTGTGACCTTGGTCCTGGGTCCCTGTTGTCTCTGTCCCGCGTCTCTGCAAACCCATCAGCCGTCACAGCATCCCCACTGGGATTGGCCAAGGGGTGATGCCCACTGGACATCAGACACAAGAAACGGCTTCTCTGCTCTTAAAAATCCCAGACAACCCAGGGCACAACAGCCAGTGGGGCAACCCTTTCTCACCCAAACAGGGCTCTGACCCAGGAAGACCCAATGGCACAAACCCACAGCCTCCAAGGGCAGGGCAAGAGTCCCATGGGTTCCCAGGAACCTCGGCACTCAGAACAAAGGGACAACACGGGCCAGGCCCTTGGTGAACTTGGGAGAGGGCTCAATCCACACACCCATCCCCTGCAGGCATGGGAGGCTACTGGAAGGAAATATATATGAAATGTATACATATTTCCCATAATAGGATATAGGAATATATATATTATTATATATATATGTATAAAAATACTTTTATATATTTTTATTTTTATATATTTTATATTTTTTCTGTAATTTATCTATATAAAAATATATGTAAAAATGTATATACGCACCCACTGCACAGAGAGGTTCTTAGCCAGCCAGCAGCCCTGTGTATGACCACCTGCCTTGATGGGAACTGTCTGCATCACACAATGAAGTGATAGAAGAAATGCTCACAAGCCAACAGACATCCACTGTCCCATCTTTGCTCTATCCTGCTCTGCCTGTTTACCACCCGTGCATGAGGTCTGGGGCACCCAGAGTGATGGTGGGGGGAGGGGCAGTGCTGCTGGGTGCAATACCCAGCATCTCTGTCACAGCATGATGGTGATGTGGCGCCAGGGATGCTTGGGAACATGGAGGAAGCACCCAGGAGCACCAAGGCACAAGCAGCGACACCAGTGCCACCTCACCGATCCAGGCGGATGGTGCAAATGCCCTAGACGTCCTCCGAGGATACTGGGCGCAAGAGCATGTCCTCCTGTTTAGCAACAAAACAGATAATTAGCAAAGCACTGAAGGGGAGTTGTGGCTAACAGACTGCAAGACTCGTCTCTTCTGTTGAACGCTCATCTTATTTATAGCAACGATATCACCACTAGCATCAACATTAAGCCTATTTACAAATCCCGACTCGCTCTTTCATGCTGCACAGCAGCCTGCTCCATCCCACTGACACCCCCCAGCATGCCCAGTGCCCTGAGAGGCTGGCATGCCCCAGCTCTGCTCCCTGCCTGCACGCAGGACAGCACCTAGCCCTTTCTTCATGCACCTTCCCTAAGGCCACCTTCACATTTTATGGCTCGCAGACCCTTCAGGAGCATCTTGCTCTTCCTGAGCCGTGCCAGGTATATAACGTATAGCCAGCAAGAGATGGTCCATAGATGGAATACCCTGGTGGCTTCTGCAAAGGGCTCTTGGTGATGCAGTGCCCCAGGCCTAAGCCACCCAAGGCATGTGGCCAGAAGATCAGAGCTCAGGGCCAAGGAGAACCCTGGTCCTGGGCTGCAGCCTTCTCCCCCCAGTGCCGATGCCACCACACAGCCCTGGCCAGGGAGCAGAGGCTGGTGGCAATGCGCCTTGGCCCTAGCCAGTGTGCTCAGTCTTGGCACCCCACTCCCCACCCTAGGATGAAGGTGGTTGTAAAGCTCTGCAGTTCTGCTCCTTCACACCAGGGCATGAGGATGGACTGTGTACATCCCTCTGCTTGCCTTAATTTATGAAAAAGAGGAAAAATACCCAACATGCCAGGCAGAGCACACCCAGGAGAAGATCATCCAGGACTGGCTGTGGCAGTACATGTCCGGGACTGAGCCAAAGGGATCACCAAGGGGCTTGGAGAAAATGCTGCTGAGGCCCGACACGGGCCCTGCTAATGATAGTCATATCGAAAACCTGCTTTCCCCTCCCCTGAACAAGGAGGCAAACAAAAGCAGAAGCCCCATTTGTCCTCTTTGAAAGTCACCCTACGTCACATACGCACTTAGTCACCCACATACCCATGAATAATTTCCCTCCACAGCAGAAGAAAAGAAGTGGTGAGCTTTCTTCTGCTGCTCTCCCCTAGCATCAGGATGTGCTTTACATTCTTGTTGCAGGGGAAAGAAACAACTTTGTGTATTAGAAAGGCATCCAGCCCACAAAATGAACTCTACATTACATTACAAAACTCGGTCAGAGAGCCAGAGCTGGGCATGTGTTGAGGTTCCCACTTTATTTATGGGGTTTGGGAGCTTTTTTAAATCCAGTTTTAATTGGAAACTTGCCTTATTTTATGAGATGAGCCTGTAAGCAGGAAACTCTAACCTCCAGCAAGCATGAGGAGGTCACTGAGCCTCGGTCCACCCCATCACCATCCCACACCTTGGTATAGCAGCAGGAGTTAAACACTTGGAAACATTGGGCAGGTGGGATGGTAGGAGCTCATCCAGCCCATGGGTTTGGTCCCCAGAGCCTGTGTGAGAACTTCTAGCTTGTAGAAGAGCTGGAGCCTAATTAGGCACATTTGGGGTGTTGATCAGCTGAGCGCTACAGGAAACAAGGGTCGGTGTGGCTCTTCCCTCCTGCCAGCAGTGGCAGCTGTCGCTGGGCAAGAGCCTGTTTCTCTGGCTCTATTTTTTGGGAGGGTTTGCAGAAATATGAGGTCACACTATTTCAGTATCACCAGGGTACTACTAATTAACTGGGCATATGCGGCAATCAGTAACAAATGAAGAGCATGAGTACAGCTAAGAGTACAGTAAATGTGGTCATGATGGAGACAGCTATGCCTAGGAGTGTAATGTTGCTCTTGGAGGACCTCTCAAGTCGGGCTGGCACAGGTTACCAGGCACATCCCGGCACAGGGTGCCACAGCCCTATTGAGTGATCAAAGTAATTTCATAGCAAGGTGCTCCCAGGAGGGTGCAACAGGGATCTGGTGCCCACGCCACCTTGTTAAAAGCTTTTACTGTTAAGACCTTTTTCTTTTCTTTAAGAGTTTTTACCTGTTGTCTGCAAGCTCAAACGCTGCTGGCAGTATTTGGAGGTGACAAAAATGCATTGGGCCAGCTAAGCACAGCAAATGCAGATCACGCAGGATGGGATCTTGCAGCTGTGACAATAAGCAATGGCCTTAAAGACTTACCAAGGTGAACTGTGGTGGTTGAGAGGGACTTGTGGAGGATGTCTTTGTGAGGGAGGGCTCTGTCCACCCACCACTCACCTGTCTGGTCTTGGGCCAGACGAGCTCCTGGGCCACGTCACTGTGAGGGTTTGACTGGGTGACCACAGAGGTGCCTCTTGTTGCCTGTGCAGCTGTGTGGTGGCAAGGCTGCTGGAGCTCTGCCAGGGAGGCTGGCTCCAGGGCAGGATGGGGTTCCCAAGGCTGCAAACCTTCATATTCAGTGACTGCTTAGCAATCCTGCCACATCTCAAAGTCCGTGCTACAGCTGGGAACCCAGCTTCATTGTGCAAATACCACTGAAATGATAGCCATCGACCTACCTAGACTTTCTTTCTGTCCTCAGGAGGAGACTAGACCTTCTTTCAAGGCTGATCAGTGTCATCCCTTACTTATCTGGTATCTTACAGAGGCTGACCAGGTAAGAAAGGACATCCTGACATCTCAGAAGAGGATCTGAGCTGCCCTATATATTAACCTGGCCCCAGTGCCTTTTGAAGGTTTCCCTTGTTTTCTCATTTGACTGTGAGCTGTTAATTTGGTAGATTCACAAGAGGGGGTGGGGGTGTGGGGGGGGTGATGGCACTTTGTGCCAAGTTGCAGTAGCTAGGGAGTGGTTGTTTTCTTGCTCAGGGCAGTGTCAGAACTATTTCAAAACAAATGACCTGTTTTTTGGATGCTGTGTTGCTAAAAAAGGGCAATGTTTGTTGTTCCTTTGTGCTTTCTTATTCCTTTTTCCTCTTTTGACAAATTCCTCTTTTCTCACTTCCCCATGTGTGTCTGTGTTGCAAGGCTGTGACTCTGCTGGGTTTTGCTCCCAGGCAGTGCCCAGGGAAAGGCATTAGAAGAAATGATGGCATTAATGAACATGATCTCACGGACACTATGGGAAGGACACTGAAAAAAATCACTCCCTGAGAGTGATTTAGCCAACTTCACGGATGGCATAAATTTCTGGGATCAGGAGATGTGCTTTGGGGTGAGAAGTGAGTAGTGTGAACAGCAAGGAAAAGCAATGTGAGAATTTGCTAGTGAACAGAGTCTCTGTCACACTCTGAAGTGGTGTAACTGAGGATAGCAAGTGCTTGTGGGGTTTGAATAATGTACTGGAAGACCTTCCCTGAATGCCACTAAGAAATGTGTAGCCGTCTCCCCAGCCCTGGGGTCAGAGCCCCCACCCATGGCATCGCGTCCTGGCTCCCCTCCCCGTGCGGGTCTGATTCCAACACCCTGTCCTTCTTACTTGACCTGCACGTTGTACAAGAGCCAGCCTGGTGGTTGCCACACCGAGAGGCTGGACCTCAGCATGCAGTGCAAGCCAGCCTCTCCACTTCCCTCAGAGATGGGACTGCAGCTTTCCTAGGATGTCAGTCACCCATGCCGTGATGTTGGAAACCCTTGCTTGTTGGAAACACTCAGCAGGAAAACTTATATTAATTCACTACATGAAATACTTCATTTCCTTGATGAAACAGCTAAATGTAAAGTAGTAATAGACTTTTTTTTCCCATGTATCTAGTACACCTTGCTAGATAGTCCTTTTGTTAATGTTGATTCCAATTCCCATACAAATATAGCTTGACACAGAAGCTGAAAAATCTCACATCTAGTAAAAACTAAATGCAGCGCTTGACATTTTCCAATGTTATGTAGATATAATCACGTAGGTTAAACAGTCTGGATAAACACTACATCAAGCTTTGCATCAGTTCAGCTGAATGTATAGCAATACACTGCAAGTTAGTTCCCGCTCTGTGGACTTCCACATTTAGTCCAAAAGCTATGTTTATTGGAAACCAACTTGTTTTTGTAAAAGCACACCAGCACCCATCCTGAGTCAGCCCATACACCCAGGGTGGCTGCCCTGACCCCAGCTGCCCAACTCCCAGGGCTGCGGCAGGGTTGTGCTCTCGGGCTCTGAGAGGTCTCAGGCTCTGCCTGCAGTGAGACAAGCTGCAGGAAGGGCACATCCCCCTTCTCTGTAGCCACTTTCTATAGGGTTCAAGGGCTCCCTTTCCTGTAGCTGCCATGCACCAGGTGGTCACAGGGAGGCTTTTTGTCCTGCAGAAAATGTCACATGACTGCTGCCTCCAGCTGCCGGTGGTGACCTGGGTACTGCTGCTGGTGATGACAGGTGAGCCTGGCCTGCCCTTCCTCGCTGCCTTTCCCCCAGCACCTTACATGGGCAGTGAAATGGGGAGGGACCCAAATATTGCCCAACAGTGGTGGGAACATGTCATTGAGAGATGTGCAAAAGCCAGATCCTGCATTTCCTGGGATCTGGAGTTAACCCAAGACAGCCTAGCTGAAGGTCAGTGGGACAGGTGAGATCCCTGCCAGGGCCCCCAGTGTGGGTTTTATAGGCAGGGTGGGCTCAGGACAGCATGGGTGCCCAGTGCTGTGTGTCAAAGCACCCCATGGCTGCCACCACTGGAGACTGGCCTCTCCTCAGTCCCCACCATGTCAACTCTGTCTTCTCTCTGTTTCAGCCTTTGCCATGGAGTGCCCCAAGATCAAGGTGGCGACATGCAAGGACTGCATCCAGTCCGGTCCCGGCTGTGCCTGGTGCAAGAAGCCGGTAGGTCCACATAGCCTCTTGTGCTGTCAGCCCCCAGAAGTCAGCTAACAGGCAGCAGGGTGGTCACCCTGCCCATCTGGCTCTGCCTGTGGTGGAGGGGGGAGTCTGCATTGTGGGAGTGTTTCATGTCCTGCATGGTGGATGGGACCAGGAGGGATCTGACAGACAGGACCCTTCAACCTTCCTTTCTCCATCAATACCCCAGAGACCTGGTTTGGGAGCTGGGTGATCTTGTAATGAGCCCATTCACCTTGTGCACCTCTGATTTTTTCCTGCTGATGTGGCAACATGCAGAGTTTCACTAAAGCCGGTGAGCCAGACTCCATCCGCTGCGACACCATCGAGCAGCTGCAGCAGAGGGGATGTCCGCACAATGAGATTGAGTTTCCAGTCAACAACATTACAACGACACAGAACAGTCCCTTAAGCAATGACATACAGCTGACTCCCCAGGAGGTGCACCTGAAACTGAGGATAGGTATGGTCTGCCTGGCGTTCCCAACACCCTTCCATTTGCCCCCAGGCTCAGTCAGAACGCAGGGCACATCACAGCCCACATTTCCCCCCCTTTTCTTCCAAAAGAGAGGAGGATCCCAGTGAGGGGCAGGAGAGGGGTGGGTGATGGGGCGAGATGTGAGCCACAGCATGGCAGCTGATCCCGGCGTCCTGGTCCCACAGGTCAGCCAGCTGTATTTGAGGTGAAGTTTCGCCGTGCCATGGGGTACCCCATTGATCTCTACTACCTCATGGACCTCTCCTACTCCATGCTGGATGACCTGGAGAAGGTGAAGAAGTTGGGAGGGGAGCTGCTCAGGGCACTGGAGAGCACCACACCATCTCGCCGCATAGGTGAGCCTGTCTTTGGCACTGGACCCTGGCACAGCTATTCGCTGCCAGGAAGAGCCACAGGGCTGGAGCAGGATGCAGGTAATGTGCAGCATGACCCATCCTCTGCCAGGCTGGAGAGTGTGCTGGGGCAAGGGACGTGGACACTTACATGGGGGGTCGGCAGATTGTCCATCCCCTGTGCTGCAGGGATGCCTGCTGGTCCCTGCCTGCTCCTGCCTCTGATGCTATGGTCCTGGATGCCCTAGGGTTTGGCTCCTTTGTGGACAAGACAGTGCTGCCCTTCGTGAACACACACCCTGAGAAGCTGCAAAACCCCTGCCCCAACAAGGACAAGCAATGCCAGCCTCCCTTTGCCTTCAAGCACATCCTCTCATTGACTGACAATGCCAAGAAGTTTGAGAGTGAAGTGGGGAAGCAGTTTATCTCAGGGAACCTGGATGCCCCAGAGGGAGGGCTGGATGCCATGATGCAGGCAGCGGTGTGCGGGGTGAGTACCCGCACCCACCCTGATGCCAGCAGCTTTGGGCAGGTGTGAGGGCTGCAATCCACGCTCATGCACCATCGCTCAGGATGTGGCTCTGCCCCTCTCCAGGTGGGCTCTGGAAGCCCATTGTGTGTAAGTCTTGATTCAGCACTGGGCTGGTTACTCTGGGGGGGTATAAGAGAGCATCTTACCCCAGCCTCCTGACCCTGATCTCCTGCAACCCACTTCTTCCATGCCCCCTGCCCCACACCATGGCCAACACAAGACTTGCTATGCTTTGGCAAGGATTGTATTGTGCCCACTGGCACTGTCCTCCCAGCCCCACTCAGGGTCAAGTCTTCATGTCGCTTGCAGGACTTGATCGGCTGGCGCAATGTGACCCGCTTGCTGGTGTATGCTACTGATGATGGCTTCCACTTCGCCGGCGATGGCAAGCTTGGGGCCATCCTGACCCCCAATGATGGCCAGTGCCACTTGGAGGACAACATGTACAAAAAGAGCAATGAGTTTGTAAGTACCCGAGGACAGCTCTGGGCAGCTCTGCACCCTTAGCCTCACTCCCCCAGGCAGAAAAAAAAAAAAAGTCATATAAAAAGCCTGTTGCTGACACCACAAGTTCACCATAATTACCGTAATTTGGGCTGTGAAGCCTAAACTGTCCATCCTTCTGCTGGTGGGGGAGATCACGCTGAGTGCAGCATCCCTCTCCCTGCCTAGGACTACCCATCTGTCGGCCAGCTGGTCCAGAAACTTGCTGAAAACAACATTCAGCCCATTTTTGCTGTCACCAGTAAAATGGTGGATGTTTATAAGGTAAGGAGACTTCAGATAGTCCATGTGCCTCCTGTCCCTTCCCAGGAGGACAGAAACAGCTGTGCCTGTCCTCCTGCCCTGACCCCTGCTCCGATGTGGCATGGTGGAGACTGCTCACCTCTTTACTCTCTGTTGGCAGAAACTCAGTGAGATGATCCCGAAGTCAGCTGTGGGTGAGCTGAATGAGGACTCCAGCAACATCATTGAACTCATCCAGGTGGCCTACAATGTAAGTGCTGGAGGAAGCTGTGTTTCACCTGTCTCACAGAGCTTGTAGCAGGGAAAGGTTTGTGTGTCCTCACCATCAGAGAGCAGTTGGGACTTTGAGGACAGGACATGCTGAGTCCTGCCCACAGCAGCCAAGAGGTTCCTGTCTCTCCAGTACTATAATCTGCCTTTCCCAAACCACCCTAGGCAGCTGAGATCCCAGCCTGGGGTGCTCCCTGCCCCTATCCCCTGGGCTGGGTGGAAGCCCTGACCTGCAACCCCACACCCTGCTTTGGTCTCCTCTTGGACTGATGGCACTTTCTCTAACATTTCCCCACAGAACCTCTCCTCACGGATCATCCTGGACCACTCTACCCTGCCGGACATTCTGGATATCAAATATGACTCCATGTGCAGTAAGGACAAGGTCATCTTGGACGAAGCGAGAGGGCAGTGCGACAATGTCAAGATCAACGATGAGGTATGTTCCACCATACCAGGAATGCCCCACAGCTCACAAGGTTCCTGATACCCATCCTGTTTAATGGCAAGAGCCAAACACGTTGTTCCAAACTTTCTATTTACTTTATTTTTATTTATTTAATTTAATGCCAACAGTGTCCAAAATGCTATGTGAATGGGGAATCCTTCATTGTGCTATATGTGCATGTGCTCAGCCTGGGGCCGATACCACCCTCCGATTGCTGAAGCTATCTCACAGCCTCTGGCCCTTCCCTTCCTCACTCTGCACTTTCTAGGTCATCTTCAAAGTAAAGGTCACAGCCAAGGAGTGCATCAAAAGTCAGTCCTTCACCATCCGGCCACTGGGCTTCACAGACACCCTCACAGTCCACTTGGACAGCAACTGCAACTGCAACTGCAATGAACAGCCCGACCCAACTGCCTGCAGTGGGAAAGGCAGCATTGTTTGTGGGATCTGCAGGTATGTGATGTTACTCCAAAACACTGTTTCAAATGGTGCCAAAGCTGGGGAGCTGCTGGGAGAGGCCGTTGGCCCAAGTTGAGGGCAGCTGTGTGGTGCACTTGGTTCCTCCAAGCACCTCTGTGCCTGGAGGGTGTGGGGCTGGGTGAGGGCTCAGAAGAAGGGTGTACACATGGTGATCAGTCCTGGCCTGACTCTGCAGCTTTGCATCAATTTTCTTATTCAGAGAGGCGGTTTACGTTCGTGGAGGCAGGGAACAGAACAAGCTCTCTCTTCTGTTGATGGAGCCTCTGCTGCTTTCCTAAGGGAAAGCACCCACCCATCCATCCAACTATCCAAACATCCACCAACCCACACATTGAGCAGACACAGATTTCTCTAGACATTTGTCAAAATCCCTGTAGTTCACACAGGTCTTTAAGTGCAATTATTGCTTCATGGCCCTTCAGTGACAGGGAGAGGAAAAGTCTGGGTTTCCTCAGGAAACACTCAGATATCGTTGGCAAGGGTTTGGAAATTATGAACGTAACAATGATTTCTGGGCAACTGTTTGGTGTTCTAAATATGACCAGCAGGAAGATCAATGTTTCTGAGGTTTCCTCCCGATCAGCCACCCTGCTCCAGCATGGGGTTAGCACCAACATGCCTTGCTTGGGTTTCAGTGACACATTTGCTTCACTTTGGCTGAGGTCTGGGCCACACACTGGCTTCACAGCATTTCTTGTGGCCACTGACCCAGGCTCTCTCCTCTCCTTTGACGGCAGCTGCAATTCGGGCTACACGGGGAAAAACTGTGAGTGCGAAACCAAAGGCAAGACCAGCAAGGAGCTGGAGGGCAGCTGCCGGAAGGACAACAGCTCAGTCATCTGCTCGGGGCTGGGGGACTGTGTGTGTGGGCAGTGCATCTGCCACACCAGTGACGTGCCCGACAAGCAGATCTACGGCACCTTCTGCGAGTGCGACAACATGAACTGCGAGTTTCACAATGGCTCCCTCTGCGGTGGCAAAGGTAATGTAGCTGCATGATGGTTTCTCCAATGGCACATTGTTTAGAAAGATTAAATCCCCAGGCAGATTCTGCCTTTCCCTGCCAAGATCCAAGTGGGTAGGTTTGGGGGACCTGGGTCCCACCATACCAACCCACAGGACCTCCTTGACATGGAGGGTGTCATGGAGAACACAGGGTGGGTGATGCTCTCCAAGCATGAGCAGAGGGAGGGTGACCTGGCTCTCTGTAGGATCCTGGTCTGAAAGGTCTTCCCCTGCAGACCGTGGGAAATGCGACTGTGGGGAGTGCAAGTGCACGCCCATGTACCAGGGCAGCGCCTGCCAGTGCAAAAAGTCGACCGATGGCTGCTTGAACATCCGTGGCAATGAGTGCAGCCACCGTGGGACCTGCCACTGCAACCGTTGCCAGTGCCGAGGGGGATACCAGCCCCCATTCTGCCAGGAGTGCCCCGGCTGCCCCTCGCCCTGCGGCAGATTTGTGTGAGTTACATGCAGGGAGATGTCATAGCGGGCAGTGGGGATCCCTGCCATCTCCCGGGCAGGCGCAGGCAAGCCCTGCCTGTGCTTGGATAGAGCCCAGCCATGGCCAAAGCCAGGTGAGAGGGCCTCTTCCCCCACAGAGGTGAGCTGTGGCCACCTGTTTTGCAGTTCCTGCGTGGAGTGCAATGCCTTCATGAGCGGCCCCTTCGAGAAGAACTGCTCCCAGGCCTGCCCCAACATCCGTATGGCCAAGGCATTGACGGGGGTGACCAGGCAGTGCAGGGAGAAGGACTCCCACAACTGCTGGATCTCCTTCCACATGTTCCAGGAGGATGGTGAGGAGATGTACACCATCACTGTTGATCCTGAAAAAGGTATGCCAGCCCTGTTCCTCTGCCATGATGGCCTCACCACCTCACTGGGGGCTGCAACTGGACACCATCTGTCTGCCCTGCAGAGTGCCCAGAGCCTCCCAACATTGTGCTGATCGTGGGTGGTACCATTGCCGGTGTGGCCCTGATCGGCCTGGTGCTCCTGCTGATCTGGCGTCTCGTGACGGAGCTGTTTGACCGCCGGGAATACCGCCGGTTTGAGAAAGAGAAGTCCAAGGCCAAGTGGAATGATGTAAGAGAGCCCATCCATGGTGGTGGGTTGTGATGAGACACTCACATAAATGTGGTGGGGGCACCTGGAGGGGACATCATCTCTGGAGGCAGCCATGGCAGACCTGCCCACTGCTGATTTTGCGGCCCAGGGGGCTAAGCAGCCTATGGACTCTTCTGCCAACGCTGTCTGCACTGTCAGCTTTGGGAGCCGTGGGGTGGGTAATGCTCCACTGAAAATCCAATACAGCACAATGCAGGCCTCTCGCCTCTCTCTCTCCAGGCTGATAACCCCCTCTTCAAGAGTGCCACCACCACAGTCGTGAACCCCAGGTTCAACGGGCAGTGAAGCGAAGCAGCACCTGGCAGCGCTAGGACCTTGAATAAGGAAATGCCAAGCTAAGGAAATCTCAAACTAAGGCTCCCACCTCCTCTACTTTATCCTGTTGGTTTGTTCCCCTCTTCCAAGAGACCACCAGCACATCAGGCACTGGCTGAGGGACTCTACCATGTCTGTCTCCTGGTACAGTGCTTGATGGTTGGATTAGTGGAGTTGGGAGAAGGGAACAGACACAGCTTTACCACGGATGGAACCAGCAGGTCAGGTGTCACCAGTGGGCACATGCAATGGCTCCTGTACCAGTTACCAACTGTCTCAGCTCTTGATGCTAACTTTGCCTTCTGGCAGGAGTCTCAGACACCAAGCCCCAAAACCATCTGAGTGCTTTAAGCTTTCATCTGGAGCTGGAATTTCAAAACTGCCATTTTCCTTCTGCACTAGCAGGATCTGCTTCCAGGCTGCTCCATGCATTTGCCTGCTGCACTGGTCTCCACCACTATGTTTGCACTAGTTTCTAAAGCACTCACTGCCGAGTCGGATGTGGAGGGTCCACTAGGCTGGCAGTCTGCTGTGGAGGTTGCAGTGAGATGATGGGCCCTAAGGGCTAATGAGCACCTGTACCTGGAAATGAAAAGCAGCCAGGGAACATGCACTGAGTCGTTTTCCAAATCATCGCTGCTTCCCAGTGTCACTTCCCTCTCAGACCTACATTGTGCAAGGTTCTACTTGGGCTCATGCAAGCTTGGCTTACCAGGCCTTGAGCTCTCTGCATGACAAGGAGGCAAAGGAGCAGTTGTTTGAACTATGAAACATTGGTATTGAGCACGTGAAACATCGCCTGCAGCTCAGAGCTTAGCCACAGCTTCTTCCACCAGCCCCAGGGTGAGAGCTTTTCCCTGCTCTACAAGTGCATCAGACATGTCAAGGGTCTGGCTACAAAAGACCTGGCAGTACCCAGAGCATCTCCAGCTCAGCACTTTTCCAAACCATGCACAGCAGCTAATTGCTCTTATATTGTGGCATCATTTCTGTGAAACAGCAGTACAATTCCATATTTGCTTTAAGTTTGGGAATAGTTTGCATATAACTGTATTATGTCACATCTTCATTTGCTCTTTGAAGAGTTTAATGTTAATAAAAATTAATACATGAAGTAAATAGGATCACAGAATGGTTAGAGTTGGAAGGGACCTTGAAGATCATCGAGTTCCAACCCCCCTGCCATGGGCAGGGACACCTCCCACTAGAGCAGGTTGCTCAAAGCCCCGTCCAACCTGGTCTTGAACACTTCCAGGGATGGGGCAGCCACAGCTTCTCTCGGCAACTTGGGCCAGGCTCTCACCACCCTCACAGTAAAGAATTTATTTCTGGTACCTAATCTAAATCTCCCCTCTTCCAATTGAAAACCATTACCCCTCATCCTATCGCTACACTTCCTGACAGAGTCCCTCCCCAGCTCTCCTGTAGGCTCCCTTCAGATATTGGAAGGCTGCTGTAAGGTCTCCCTGGAGTCTTCTCCAGGCTGAACACCCCCAGCTCTCTCAGTCTATCTTCATAGGAGAGGTGCTCCATCCCTCTGATCATTTTAGTGGCCCTCCGCTGGACCCATTCCAACAGGTCCATGTCCTTCCTGTGTTGAGGACTCCAGAGCTGGACACAGTACTCCAGGTGGGGTCTCACGAGTGCAGAGTAGAGGGGTAGAATCACCTCCCGTGACCTGCTGTCTACGCTTCTTTTGATGCAGCCCAGGATGTGGTTGGCTTTCTGGGCTGTCAGTGCACATTGCCGGCTCATGTTGAGTTTCTCATCCACAAGCACTCCCAAGTCCTTCTCCTCAGGGCTGCTCTCCAGCCATTCTCCGCCCAACCTGTATTTGTGCCTGGGATTGCCATATCCAGGACCCCACACTTGGCTTGGTTGAACTTCATGAGGTTTGCACAAGCCCATCTCTCAAGCCTGTCCAGGTCCCTCTGGATGGCATCCCTTCCCTCCAGTGTGTTGACTGCACCACACAGCTTGGTGTCGTGGGCAAACTTGCTGCGGGTGCACTCTATCCCACTGTCCATGTCTCTGACAAAGATGTTAAATAGCACTGTCCCAGTACTGACCCCTGAGGGACACCACTCGTCACTGGCCGCTGCTTGGACATTGAGCTGTTGACCACAACCCTTTGAGTGCGGCCATCCAGCCAGTTCCTGATCCACTGAGTGGTCCATCTGTCAAATCCATGACTTTCCAATTTTGACACCACTATGTCATGTGGGACAGAGTCAAACGCTTTGCATAAGTCCAGGTAGATGATGTCTGTTGCTCTCCCCTTATCTACCAATGCTGTAGCACCATCGTAGAAGGCCACCAAATTTTTCAGCATGACTTGCCCTTGGTGAAGCCATGTTGGCTGCCACCAATCACGTCCTTATTTTCCATGTGCTTTAGCAGAGATTCCAGGAGGATTCGCTCCATGATCTTGGCAGACACAGAGGTGAGGCTGACTGGCCTGTAGTTCCCTGGGTCTTCCTTTTTTCCCTTTTTGAATATCGGGGTTACGTTTCCCTGTTTCCAGAGAGCGGGAGCTTCACCAGATTGTCATAACTTCTCAAATATGATGGAAAACAGCTTAGCAACTTTGTCCGCCAGCTCCCTCAGGACCCGTGGATGGATTTCATCAGGTCCCATGGACTTACGCACCTTCAGGTTCCTTAGATGGTCTCGAACCTGATGTTCTCCTACTGTGGGCAGTTCTTCATTCTCATAGGCCCTGGTTTTGCCTTCCATAACCAAATACATCTGTCCTGCTAAGAATCAGGTGCAAGGGCAGCAGCTGAAGCATTAATTGGAAAAAATACAGCAAAATCCTGTCCTTGCTGCCAGTATCTCCTATAGAGAGTGCCTGGGAAAAATGCTGGCCAGAGAAACAAATTGTCTTCTAGACTAATTTGCCATTTACATCCTGAGAAGTGCTCCCTCGCAAGCCAAAAATTACTTACTAAATGATGCAAACCAGTTCTTGTCCTTGCCCATTTGCTGGCAGCTATATGTAAACCACCTTAAACAAGTGTGGCTGTACCATGTCAGATCAGGGGTTAATTTGAGCAATTTTACTGTTCTTCAGCACTGACTGTGAGGGTCTAGGGCAAGGTAAAAAGAAGGAAAGTGTGTTTGAAACTCCCCCCAGTACTATCCCAGCCTGCAGCTATTTATGGCTCAAGGAACCCTAACTCAGTGTATGTCCCGTGCACCCCACACGGCTGCACGAAGATACCAGAGGTATCCTTTAGGCCTCTGGGTCTTGGACACAATGCCCATTGCCAGGCACCCAGGCGGAGACTGTTGTTACTTGAACATGAAGAAACTATCAGTCTCCCCTGTCAGCAGCTGCAGATCTTACTGCTGCTGTAGTGTGCGCAGTACAAGTACAACCACATACATGCTTCAGAGGACAATTAGAGAAAATCAATGAGGGATCCAGACTTTTTCAAAAAGAAGTAGTAATTGCATTAGACAGAAGTACATGTTAGAGCACATGCAAAATGTCAAAGGGAAAACAGTGAGGTAGGAAGAAGAAGCTGCCAGGCCACATCCCAAGACAAACAACATCATCCAGTGGGCCAACAGCACATGTCTTCACTTTTATTACAACCAGGAGCTCCCCTTACATTTAAGCCACTTGTGTGCCAAAGGGAAAATTTCCAATATTCTTCAGATTATGGGACCAGCCCCACAAGTTTTCCATGCAGAAGTCCAAGTTCCGTGTTAGCCGCTTTATGAGCAGGTAGGTGCCACCTAGTCCTGCTGCCCCCATGACAAAGAGCCCTCGATTAATTATCTGCAAGTGCAAAGAGAAACCCCAGCATCAGCAGAGGTTTGCTCCTACGCTGCGGCACCAAGCAAAGTCTTCACATCTGCACCTACCTGGTGTGGTCCCACCACCAATGCTCCCCCCCAGCAGCTGAGCAGTGCAGGTGTGCAGGATGCTCACAAGGCTCATGGCATGGGGAGGACAGGCACCACCACTGACCAACCTTTTTCTGCCATTTCCAACGCTGAAGTGCCTCATGGTAGCGAATTCTGGTGAAGGTCACCTGGGAGGGTTGCAGGAGCACGTCACCACCTCAAAGCCAGCCAGGAGAAGCTCACAGCAGCTCAGGCAGTGGGGACCAAGGTGCTAGCCTTACCATGGTGTACAGTGGGATGATGGTGGAAGGCATAAGGGTGTGGAGGAAGTTGTCTATATGCTTCCGGAAAATGAACAACGTTGAATTCACGTGCTCACGCATCTGCGACAGAGCAACCATCACCCCTTTGCAGGGTGTCTTGGCAGAGCTCCCAAGTGTTTTGCTAGCTCTCCCACTGCCTGTCCTGGGGGGTCACCTCAGGGAGCAGAGCTGCCCCAGTGGAATTCCCAAGAAGCTCTTTGGCTAAAGTCTGCCAGGGTGACAGCCCAGCCAGAATCTTGCCAGAGCCTCTGCCCGCTGTGTGCATCCTAACAGCGTGCTGCTGTATGCACAGCCCACAGGACTACAAGTCTGTGTGCAGCTCGCCTACCTCTACGTAGTTGTACATGGCTAAATCTGAGATCGCATGGTCATCTGGCACCCTCAGCCTGGAGAACTCAGGGAGGCAGGCACCTGGAACAAAAAATTGACAGCTCACGGGCAGCTCCTCAGCAGGGTATCCAGCTGCCTTCAGCCACAGAGGGATCCTCCTCTGCTCTTGCTCCTCTCCAGCTACCTTCACTCACCAAGATCATTGCGGAACTGGTCCATTAATTCATCAAAGACCAGACAATCCTCAAAGCCCTGGTAGGAAAATTACAGGGTAAATAGGCAGAAGGAACAACATGTTCATGAGAAGTGCTCTCACAGATGCTTAGCTAGTGTAGCTGTTCACATGTGCAGGCTCCCACTGACCACAGCTTCAGAGGAGGAGTCTTACTCCAGGCCACTCTGCCAGGGGTCTTGCAGAGAAATCCAGGGGGTTGCCTTTCCCAGCAGCATGGGACTGCCCTGCTGGACCACCCTCCCACACAGTTTTCTGCCCCATGGGAAGGTTGCAACACCTTCCCATTCCCTCTCTTCCCCTGAGGACAACCAGGTCCTACTGAGCAGCCACGTGTCCGAGGGGAGTTCAACACCTGCCAATGCAGAGGACATCAGACTGTGAAACAGGCCAGTCCCTGAACTCTATAGAGCTACACTCTAAAACCAGGCATTTATGGGTAAAAAGAGTTGGGACCCAACTGACACAGTTGAACCAGGACCAGCCACAAACTTACTGCATTCATGCCCTGTCCGTAGAAGGGCACAACGGCATGCGCAGCATCTCCCATCAGCACGCACCGGGAAGCAAGGTGGTAGGAGGAGCACTTCACAGATATCATGGCCTGGGCTGGCAGCAAGAAGTAATCGTGCTTCAGCTCTCGCCTTCAGGCAAAACAACAGATACTTCACTTGTGGGACCACAAGAGACAAGAAGAGTAAGTTATGCAATGTCCAAGCTCAGGAAGCCAGGGTCACGGGCACTGCCAGCATTGGGATGCAGAAACCAAGCCTATTCACTAGGATATTTGTGCTGGGGAAAATGTGGAGGCTGCAAAACCTATTTCATGAACTTCCCACTATGGACCAAATATTTTGTCTACAGGTTTTAAGCTCTGCACACAACCTGACCACGAGTAAGAGTGTCATTGACATCTCAGTCCTCTTACCTTGAGCAGTGGTAGATGGCAGTCACTGTAGGAAAGATGATATACTAGAAGATATCTGCGTTTCTAAGTTTGTATGAAGTCCTGTGATATAGTCTCCTTAAGAGGAAAGGAAACTTCCTAGCACAGCTGAGACCCTTCCTATCAGCAAAAAAAACCCTGTAACTATGTTGCAAAGCAGAATATTAATAGCATGGG
Organism: Numenius arquata; assembly: GCF_964106895.1. Classification (NCBI taxonomy): domain Eukaryota; kingdom Metazoa; phylum Chordata; class Aves; order Charadriiformes; family Scolopacidae; genus Numenius; species Numenius arquata. Next base: position 44,158,103 of record NC_133578.1, read on the forward strand.
CTGGAGTTCCCACTGGCTGGGGAGCTTCTTTCTTTGCTGGAAAATGAGGATGCTCTGAACAGAGCCAAGACCATCAGGACATGTGCTGGAAAGGCTAACCCTGATCCCCACTGCCACCAGGGCCCCCAGACAGTGCTGTGGCTCCATGCTGCTGCGGCTCCATGCTGCTGCCTTGGTGCCATTTGCCCAGTAGTGAGAGGGTCCCCACTGTCCAGGGAGCAGCACGTCGCTGGGAGCTGCCTGCTCTTGTGACTCACAGCTGTGGGTTTTAGCCATAAAATTAATAAGTGCCAGATTTCGGTTAGTCAGCACAGTGGAGTTTGGGGATTTTTTTGCCAAGGCCACCTTTTCTCAGTCTGTCATCTAAAATCTCAATGTTTGCACAACTTAGCTATCTGAACAGCAGGACTACCTTTGCACTGCTGGTTTCAGCAAGCAACCCTTGGCTCTAGTGCAGTCACTTTGCTCACCCACCTCTAACATCTAAAACCCACGGCTTATGAACCATTAATCCATTCCTCAAGTTCAAACCAGCTTGGTCTGTTCACTTCCCCTCCTTCAGACCAATGGGCCATGGAGGTCCACCCCAACAGCATTCACAATGACATGGCCCACCAGCTTCAGTGGAGTCTCCATCACCAGGACCCTGAGGCTGGGTGGGGATGCATCCACTGGCTTTGCAGCACTATGCTGATGAGCGTGAAGGGGAGATGGGAACACTTACTCTCCGATGAGAGGGATGGCATCTGGGAAGTGGGTCTGGAAAAAACCCAGCACTTGTTCGCCTGTTGTGAGCTTCTCAAATTCCTCAAAGGGCATGAAGAGCGTGCAGGTGAAGGACTTGTCCTGCCAGCCAAGGAGGAAGGTCAGAAAGAAGCCCAGAGGCCATAGAGAGGACCTGGCACTTGGAGCAGCTGCTCAGTGCCCAGCCTGTCACCCAACAATCATAGCAACCCACCTGTGCAGTGGGGATGAGCACCCGGCCACCCTGTTACCTGTGGTGAGCTTGTACATGCTGAGGGGAGGCAGAAACGGGCAACGTGAACTGCCAGCATGGGCCTGGCATGCTGCCATGGTACTCCCATGTCTGATTTATAACATCCAGCTGCAGAGAGCTGGATTTTGGGGAGCTTGGGTGGGCTCAGGTGTGTGAGCAGAGAGAAGCGGCACAGCGGGCAGAGAGAAGCGGCTCAGCGCTATGATGCAGGACCAGCTTGGGAGGTCCTGCCCTGCATGACCCCCCCCAGGCTGTGGGACACCTGGCACATTTTCGGCAACCCTAGCCCCTGCCACATGGCTGCCACCACATCCAGTTCATCCCTACAAACTCCATCCTGTGCCCCAAGGGAGTGTGGCCATGGGTTATTACCATGTTGGGCAGTGCAATCATCATGAAGGTGTTTCTCGGCCAGATATGGAGGTAGTTTGGTTCCATGGCAAACTGAAAGAGAAGGAAGATCACCCCTGCTTCCCCAGCCCAGCCTCTGGCTGCCCTCCACACCACCCAAACCAGTTCACATCCTTTGTACCATGAGAAGACACAATGACCACAGAGCCCCTTTCTGCTACCTGATGCTTCAGGGAGACACAGAGCAAGGGCAAGAGGAAAGGGTAGGAAAGATAGGCAAAAATCTGCTGGTTTGCAGTCACTGATGTCCTCATAGACATGTTCCCATATTTCCAGGACCTCTCAGAGCTAGAGTTAACCCCACCACCCTGGGGCAGGCTCTCTAGGTCTTTTGCAGCTGGGTACCAAGACACTGACACCACCACTAGAAGAGGAAGAGATGCCTACCTTCTCCTGTGAAAGTTTTAATTCTTTGGCTGAGGCCCAAGCGAGAAATTAGTTTCTCTAGAGCTGCTGTAGCAGAGCCACCATGAGAGGGGAGCACCGTGTCCCACCTACAAAGGTGGTAGCAGCCCTGAGGACAGGCACACTTACATCTCCATCCTTGGGAGGGATGGTTAGCTCCATATAGCCATGAGGAATGTACTCATGACTGTAGTTAAAGCGTGTTTGCCTCATGAACTGCTTTCTGACTGTTGAGAAGGCTCCATCGCATCCCACAATGAGATCGTAGGTGACTTCCAATGGCTGCTGGTCAGATCTGAAAGCCAGAGAGTTCCTTGGATCAACCCTGCCGTAACTCCAGGCCAGCTCAGCACCACCGAGCACAGTGCACCGCTGAGCCTTTTGCAAAATGCCAGTGTCACCTCCAGCATTATTAATCTTCTAGGGTGAGGGAAGACTGGCTTTCACTGTCTGGGAAACTCAGCACTAGGATAATTGTCCTGTAGGTTACCAAAAGCATAACTCTGCCAGATCTAGCCAAGAATGTGACAGGCCCTCTTGGAGTAATGCTGCTATTTTGCAGAGCCCGCATCCCCAGCTGGATGGGGGTCATAACCAGAGTTTAACACAACTATGAAACAAGGTCAATAGCTGCCCTTCCTGATGAGCAATCTGTCCCTGAAAACCAGTGCTATGGAGACTGCTAAGTTTATTCCCTGCACAGGTCAGCAAGTATGTGCCTAGCCTACTGCCAGGCTGCTGGGCGGTTAAAGAATTGCTTATATCTTTTTCAGCCTCCTCATGAACCCTGCTTTGATGTCTCTCCTTTCCAAAGCTGACACTGAGTTTTGCCCTGCTCAGGAATAACACACTAGTTTCAAATTGAGATTGCTCAATTGTTTGAGGCTTTATGAATGATTAAGCAGAAAATAAGTGAACATAGTACTTGACCCTAGGCTTGCGCAGGGATTACCTGTTTATGGTTAATGTCCCCAGCTCTGCGTTGCAGTCCAGGAGCTTGTGTCCAAAGTACAGTTTAGTGTTGGAGTACTTCTCAGCAGCTGTGAAAAGAAAAGACAACTAAATGTAGATGCTTGTACTGTGACCCCAAAAATATGTCCAAGGGATCCCTAAATTATAGGGACTTTTGCCATTGCAGCAAATAAGATTGCTGTGTTGAGTGATGGCCAGTGGGCAGGGCACACTAGGATTGCATTTGGTCAACTACAGTGAAAACTATTTAAAAATTCAAGGAATCCTGCAAAGACTTCTTTCTTCCCTGCAATGACATGAGTCATTGACCTGTTTCCACCATCACCACATTCTATTTCAGGACGGGATGTGGTGCCTGTAATCAGTGGAAAATTTAGGGAAATTTGGCCTGGCTTGATTACACACTTTGCCACTGTGCTCCAATTTCTATTTGTCTCTGTACAATCGGGTTGCAGAAAATGCCATTAACTGTGGCAAGGCTGAGGAGACATCTCTGGCTTTGGCTGGTGAAGTTCTGGGAGCAGATGCCAGTGCCAGGAGCCAGGGTGCTGAGGCAGTTCCCAATCAAGGGTGACAGCACAAGGGCTGCTCCTCAGGGATTTCTGCATACACAGAAAGGTCTCAGGGGGACCTGTTTGAATATCCTTTTGTGTCAGACAAGCAGCAGGGAAACAGCACAGATTTTTCTTCTTAAAAACACAACTAGTTCACATTGGCACTTTCTGAGAGAAGGTTATGCCAAACTCACAGGCAAAGAGAGCCTGGTGCCCAAAGTGTCCTGTTCATGGGGTAAACCCTAAATCCTTGGTGAAGAGAGTGTAAAAGTGTTTGCAAACATACCTGGCAACCTACCTGTTAGCAGCTCTCTGTTTAAGTTTGCTCTGTCCACAGAGAGAATGTACTGCAAGACAAACAAACACGGGGTTCAGGAGGCATTGCTGAAGGATGCTTGCATGACAAGACAAGAAATGCCACACTCTCTGAATAGCCCCGCTGAAGTTGGAGGGTCACGCAATCCCTTTCCTGTTCACACCATCCCCTTTAAGAGCATAAGCTATCCATCACACAGAGCCACAAATGCCATTAAAGACCCCTCATGCTCTGCTAAGCATCTGAGTGGCAGCATGAGACCAGTACCTGGTTCTTCTTCCCATAAGGGATAGAGTACTTCTTCCCCGAAGGCATATGTATCCTCCTTGCCTGCATGGGAATGCCTTTGGACACAATCTGAAATGGAAGGGAACACAATCCAGCCTTCTGGACAAAACTGAGTTGCCAAGGAGCAAGGCACAAGCTACCAAATGCCATTCCCCCCATGCCCTGCACTCCAAGCATGAGTGGGATGCTCTCTGCTCATACATTTCTGTGGGACTATCCAAGTTAGTGGGGAAAATTTTACAGGGCTGTCAACGCCAAGTCACTGCATTTTACTGAGATTACTTACAAACTCATTCTCATAAAAATCAGTGCAAAAATATTTTTTGAGAGAAAGGACATGAAAAGCCTCAGGGTGCTTGACAGAGAAGGGGATGACAGTCAAATTACATCCTGGTGCTGGGATACAACCTGTTGAAGTCTGGGCTCCTTCTCTGCAGGGAGCCAGGGACCAGGAGAACCCACCACTACCAGAAGTGCAGAAGTCAGTGTGCACAGATTTCAGGGGTCAGCCCAAAGCTCAAGGGTTTGTGGGAAAACACAAATCTACACATGTCAGTGGGTAAACTAGCCCCCTTTAATGCATCCTGCTGGTACTCCAGCTCTTTTGGGAGTCCACCTACTCCTGCCCTGTTTGCCCTCACCCTCCGGGAGGGAGGAGAGCACAGCAGAGAAGTAAACACTGGAATGTTTGTCTGAGTGTTGGTCTCCAAGGGAAGCACCCTCTGCCATGAGCAGAGCCCAGCTGCCCAGGGTTGGGTGCTGACCCTAGGCTGGGGGAAATCTCCATTGGTGGCTGTGCCATGAAGCAGTGGAGAGTCAGGCTGCAGGCATGCAGTGGGACAGGGCTACCTTCGTCCTCACAAAAGCAGAGCTACTGCTGCAGTGGTGGTGCTGGGGAGCAGCTGCGTTTGGGGAGCAGAAAAAAAGCCTGTCCATCACCAGCTGAAGTCAACAGCATTTTATCACAGAGACCCCACCACTGACAAGAAGCTGACAGGGTACCTGCTCTTCCATCCCCACAGCTCGGAGGGCTTGGCGTCCTCTGTGGGACAGGGCCAAGTTAATGCTTCTGCCACGGGCAAAGCTGGCCACCCGGATATCTATGTGGAAAGAGCAGTTGGTTATGCAGATGCCAATACCATAGCTTGGTGTGGGCGGCATCTCCTGAAATCCCTGAAGTGACAGCAGTGGGGAGTCCCCATCCCCCGACTCTGCATGCAGAAAGGGCAGATATCAGAGGGCATGTTCAGCTGTTGGGAAGGCAGCTGAACAGCTTTGAGGGTGGCTTTCTCTGTGCTACCTCTAGCCTGGGGGAAGCAGCTGCAGCCAAGTACTGCAAAGGGAATGCTGGATCCTGACAGCTCCCCACAGTGCTGGAGGGCACATTATCACTAAAAGCCATTTACCCTCTAAGGGGTGGTAAGTGGAGAGAGCTGAGCTCAATGCTTGGCAGCTTCTGCTGAGACCCACAGACTGATGCTTTTTGGGACACTGGCAGGTCACCTTCTCCAACACTTTTCAGATGGGAATGTCTCAGTGCTGGCCTGTTCCTCCTCCGAACGGCCTCACTCAGGCTTCCCAGGTTGTCTGGCCAGTGCATGTGGCAGAGCCTCATCCCAATAGCTTTCAGGGTTGCATCTCAGCGCAAGAAATGGGCCAAAAACTGGACCAAAGTCGTAAAATCTCTCTGACTTAAAAGGCAAGTTAGAGCGATCGGAGACTTTTTGAACCTGTGAAACTTCTAGCATATACAACATCCAACAAAGAGTTTAACAGTTAAACCACAGTGAAAAGCCATTTGCTCTTGCTCAATGCCTGCAGCCTGCTGGCATCACTTGGGGCTGGCTGCTGTGACCCCCTGTTTCTGCAGCAGGGACCCAGAGCTGTGTGCAGGACCCAGGATGGGTGCAGCAGAACTGCCCATCTCAATGTCTGCCAAAGCAGGAAGAGTTATCACAGAGACCACGTGTCACATGGGGCTTCTCATTCCCTTTGCTGCATGTTCGAGTTGAGTTTCACCTTCCTTTTCACCATTCTCATCTGCTGCTTGGCTTGCCATCTCTGCCCAGGTTTTATTTGTCTGTCAGCTGATAGGCACTGAACGCAAACAATTTCCCTCCCTTTCAGCCAGCACCTGTGCCCCGAATCATCATTTTCTGTTGTGGTGCCCTGTGGAGCTGGAGGCTTCCTGAAAGCACTCCATCTCTTCTTCCGCCCCTCTTGCTACCAGCTCTGCTCACCACCAATGGCAGTAGTTACAAGGTCAAGTTGATGCTTTTAACCCTAACAGAGATGCTGCAGCATTAATAACAGCCGTTGCTTCCAGACTTCTGACCCAGCTTGGTTCAATGGCACTGTGCTATAATTCTTCATGCAGAGACAAATTTTCAAATGTGATGATTTGAATCAATATTTAGGCCAAGAGCATTAAAAAGGGCATCAGCTGAAGTGTGGGCTCCCTCCACGCAAGACAACATATTTCAAATAAATGCTCCCCACCACCACAGGAGCTAAAGGGAAGAGTGAAAAGAATATCCTCAAAGTGTCACATTTTCAGCTTTCTTTTTCCTTCTGCGGTTTCAGTGAGTTCACATAGTTCCTCTTTTGCTTCTTCAAGAACTGTTATCAGTAAAGGGACAGAAACATTAATAAAGCAGTAATGATCAGGCTGAACTTACCTTCTCTGGCTTCATAAACATCAACATGGAAACCTCGTCTAGCAAAGAAACAGGCATTTAATGCACCCACCTACAAGAGAAGGATCAGGAATGGTGGATGAAGTGTTCAGTAGCTATATGGTAGCTATATCACAGATCACTACTGAGATGCATCAAGGGAAAGCAGCAGTCAGGGGATGCAGCTCAGCATATATGGGAAGACTTTTTGATCAAGAACCTAGAGGACTTCTTCCTGGAGAGAAGTCCTCTGGCACACTTGACATGCCTGTAGAGCCTCCAAGACAAAAATTACCCATCAAAACTCATCGTTTTAAGTCATACCAGGTTCAGGGCTCGTCTACACACAGTGATTAATTGCAGCAGGGCTAGTGCCTTCACCCAGAGACAACAGGAGCTGGTACAGGGAAGCTCCCTGCTCCTCTCTGAACTATATTTATCTTCGTCAATAGAATTCAGGGTACTGCAGCATTTCCTTAGGAACACATGAGGGGAAGCTAGACCTGTGCAAAAGCAAGATGCTTCCTTAAAAAGGACAGCATACGTATGTACTGCTTGTTATTTAAACGGATGGCTCTCTTTTTCATGTTTAATTTCCATCATTAATTGCTATCAGAACTACAGACTCTTATGTCATCACTCTTTTCCAGCAGCACAGGGACCAAGAAGGTAATGGCCAAAAAAATCAAAAGAGAGACTCAAGTGTTGCAATGCTCCATGATGTCCTTTAGAGTCAGATGCATTGTGTCTCTGGGATATCTCAGCAGCAAAGCTTTCCCTCGAGGGAAAGAGCTGTTCTCCTACAAAGTCCTAGCTGTTCAGATGAGCTTTGCTGCCTCCTGCAGTGAGAATTAACCGACTCCTCCATTACTCCTCGTCATCTAAAGGAGGAATGATTTTAAGAAAAACATTCACCCCACATCCAAGCAATGCTTTTACAGCCCTGGCAAATGCAATCACACAGCCGCCAAATTGCATTTCCTACCAGACCACCGCCAACAACAGCAACTCTTTTCCCCTGTGGATTGCCAGGCTCCATCGCTGGGGCAGCCCCGAGGTTGCAGGTTCTTACTGCTGCGTTCCCACTCCCTGTCCTGCTGCACTGCCCTCACCAGCAGGGAGGAGAAGGGGAAGGACACGGGCGGCTGAGTCACACCCGGGTTCTTCTCCTGTGGTTCATGTTAAAGTTTAACTCCCAGCCCAGAGAATGTTGGTCAGTCAGTCTGGCTGTGTGGCCAGCCACACTGAGCCTTAGGTGAAGAGAGGTGAATGTGGTGTTATTCAGTCAGGCCTTATTAAAAGGCCTCTTTTGAAAATTGTAAAGCAATTCTGCATCCTTCAAGGACCCCCTAATGAAATGCACACAGAGCAGGAGGAGAACATGCATCTGCTGGGCTTCTGCTGGTGCTCTGCTGGGCTGCAACTGCAGAGGCACCCGTGGAACAATACAGACTAACTCCTGGAGCACTCTCTTGAGGGTGGTATGTGAAGCACACTGGTTGCCCAGGGGCCTGATCCCATCTGTGAGGACATCTTTTGCCCAAGTAAGCTGTGTGCGGCTTGAGCGTTTTGGGGTGAGGGTCCATGCCCAATCTGCACAAGCTTTCCAGGACTCAGATGAGGCTGTGAGGAAACACCTCTGCATGCACCATTTCACGTGCCCATCCCCGGGAGGACGTGGTCTGCTGAGCCAATCCTACACACAGTAAGCTTTTAAAAGCAAGGACCCAATTACAGCCTACACAAAATAATTAAACAGCAGACAGTGAAAACACATACATTAACATACACTAACTACCATGTATTGGAAAACCTGCAATGCACAGCCCAAAACAGCAGATTTGTCTCAAAGGAGCAAGGCCAAATCCCTGCAGCACCATTCTTCATTGGGTGGCCTGGCTCCTGGTGTAGCAAGTGCCGGCTGCTCTCAAGGGAATGGGGAGGAAGCACCGTACCACACCACAGTCCCAATCTGCAGCAGCATGTAAGGACAGGCCATGCAGGAGAGGATCAACAGGACCCACAAGCAGTCCCAGGCCCAAGGTTAAATGGGACTGCTGGCCTTGGGGAGGGCAGGGGTCCCAGGCGGGGCTGTTAAAGGCTATTAGTGCCTGTGGGCCCTGGCACTGCATCCGAATGAGTTGCCACTGAAGACCCTCCATTGGTTTTTCTCTGATCTACTCAGCAGTGAATTGATCCACGTTATCTACTTGACTGACACGCAGCAAAGAAAACAGAGCAAAAAGGGCAAAGAGCAAGGTAAGTTTTACGTAGTAAATAAATTATTCATTAATTGTTTTCAGAGCACAGACAGCACACTATTAGCTTCCAGCAGTGACAGTTTTTATTTGGAAATATCACTCACAGCACTCTTTGCATACTTACCTAGTAGGCTTTACAAATTACCCCACAACCCTAGATTACCAATTTGATAGCAGCAATTTAAGGTATGCTGGTTAATTCATGGACTCCTGTGGATAACCAGGTGTAACTAAAGCTGGGGTCGTAGTACTGCTTTTTGCACAAGCAGCCTCAGCCACGGTCCACGTACCTGATCTGGAGGCAGGAGGCATGGACATGCGGGGAAGCTCCTGACCCCTCAGTGAGCAGAGCTATGTGGTACACTGAGAAAGCACTACTAATTCATTGTTTATCTTTCTGTATTAAATACAACCAGGCTGCTGAGAGCATGAAAAAGTATCACTTGATTAAAACTCTGAGCGAGCCTTCCAAGGAGTCCTAAATGAAAACAAAAACACCAGGACAGCATGGGCTCGGATTAAAGCCTGCCCTCTGAAAATTAGTGAGAAAAGTAAAGAAGGAAAAAGTGTTTATGTTGCTGAAGAAAAAGACATGCCAATATCCAAGGAAGAACCTCAGGATTTTATTCTTTTTTTAAATCAAGTCTAAATCCTGATTAGATGAGGGAAAGGTTGAGAAATGATGAAACAAATATATACAGTTCCAGGCTGCTTAAATCACCTTCCAATAGCTTTTTAAGAATAAAACCATGGGTAACTTTGGAAGTGTGAAATTTGGGAGACTTGAGAGTCAGAGCCCTCCTGGGGCAGAAAATGTGAACTGCGGTTAGCTGGGAGTAGGCATTGCATGTCAACGTTCAAACCCAACAAACGCAGAAGCAGATTTCTCTCTGTTCTTCTCCACTGAGAATTATTTATCCAAATAGTGCACAAAGCCAGCTCACAAGTAGGGCAGACTACTGGTCTCCAGGAAAATTCAGTGCCAGGATTTTGCCCTGCTATGCAAGTAACTTGCATTTTCGTCGTTCATGCTCACTTTAGTTTCCCAGATAGGTGATTACTGTAGAACAAGTATATCTGTGAGGCAGTAAAACCAAAAACGTCGATGGAGGAACACTTCAGACTGATGAAGTTCGGTGACTAAACCCTCATTCAGGCATCCTGGGTTAGTTTGCATTATCACCCCCTGGAGGGCAGCAAGGTGCATGTCCTCAATTTGCACATGAAGGGGACTCAGCCCTGGAGCTTGGTCGTATTAATTTGCAAGGGCTCAATAACACTGGTGTTAAGATTATTTCATGCCCAGGGGCTGCTGTGGGCTGCCAAGCCTCAAAGATACTTTGGGATGGGTCTTCTTGATTCTATGAAGAGAGGGCAAAAAAAGTGGTGATTGCTTGTGGCTGGTATGAGCTTGAAAGATGAGAGGAAACAACTGAACTAGCAGAAGTGGGTGAGCAGGCCACAGACGCATGGTACATTTTTTCCTGAACATCTGCAGTCCTTCTCCCGCTCACTTCTTGTACCAACAACGTGCAGTCATACAGACATTAGACTGTTGATCAAACAGATTATTTAGGAACTGTTCAAATACAGCAACGCTATGGTCCGCTTGCAGAGTAACATGTACTGTCAGTATGTGGCCCACCTGCAACAAGAAAAATGGATTTATTGTGTTTGGTAATAGCCAACAGTGTATATGCTTGCTGCAGCTACAAAAGGACAGTGTAGATGTGTCAGATCTCATAATTCATGGTGGAAGGTAGCTGAAGAAGAGGAAGAAGATAACTTAAAAGCCATGACAAGATCTTCCTTTGCTGATTTCTGCGAACAGCTAATTGCACTGGTTCTGGAAGGAGACAAGAGATCTTTACCAGTAAAGACTGCACAGCCATGTAAAAGTGAAAGGGGTAGAAATCTTTATCCCTTATAACCCCATTAGGTAAATAATCTGTTCAGGAATTCAAATCCCATGCTAAAGAGGGCCATACAGATACCCCTGCCAGGAGGTTGGCCGTGTATGAGCACGCAGCTGCATCCATCCTGTCCTTCTGTTCACTAAGGCTTTGAAACAGCCATACCACACAAATAAAAGCTGTGTTCAGACCAATGCAACAGTGAGTCCCCACCACAAAGTACCAAGTCGCCCCACCACAATCTAGTAATGTGCATTTCTTTACCAGCCTCAGCATGTAAGAACATTCTAGCCCTGCTGCTTCCACTCCTGCTTTCTTGCTGTCTCCTCCTGACATATTCAGCAAGACCACTGCTCTCTCTTGGCTCAGATCCTTCCCCAGGGCTCCTTCTGCCACTGGCATTTGCATGAGCAGAGTAGTTCGAACACTAGTCCCAGGTGTGATCTGCTCACACCTAGAATGCTGACCAGGCTCAGAGATAGCAGGAAAGGCACAGGCAGGAGAGCCCCTAGAGGAGCCAGCTGCTGACTTCTTCTAAAGGCTCGAGGGCTCTACAGGCCTGGGGACAGTGTAGGAAGAAGTTCATCCATTTCTGCACTTGAAAAAACATCCCAGATGCAAGCACAGGCTTATTGCAATGGCTCAGCTTTATTTGAGTACTTATTTATTTATTTGAGTATTCTGAGTACTCCCCTCCCTTTGTACCATTTTCCTTAGCGAGTGGATGTGGGTTTTCTTCCCAGGAATTTTTGATTAGCAAATGTTTTAGCAGTGTTTTAAGAATATAAATCCTACTGGGAACCTTAGCCTGAATGTAAAATACATGCAGCCTTTATTTAGCTGGTGTCTGCCAGGTTCACAGGGAGACCATAAACCCAAGGTAACAACCACTGCAGAGCAGAGCCATGCAACGTTGCTGAATAGTGGCTCTGTGTGGCAGGGACACAGCTTGGTATCATCTGCAAACGTTGTCTGATCCTCATGTTTATTCCATAGTAATCAAGGATGAATTGCTCAAGTTATAAGATTCAGTGTATCAAATCCTCACTTAACCTGCCTCAATCCCATTGTTGCGTTAAAGACAGGACTGGCCTCGGTGAAGAACCACAAAGGCGTGGGATTGTCTGGTCTACTTAGCTACCCCACCTGTGCAGGAAGGAAGGGCTAAAAGTTTATGTTGTGGCTGCCTGTTCACTTACGTCGGCAGGGCAGGGAGCATGCTGACAGTCCAGTGATGCGTCGTGGATGTGGACGGGAAGCCTTCATGGGGCACTGGGAACACCCCTGTGGGAGGGATGTGGTGATGGTGGTGCACTGCAGATGGCCTGGGTCTGCCTGCTTTCACAGCCAGGGGAGCAGCAAACTGCAGGTCCTTGGTGGAGAGAGACAAAGGGCAATTCATGAAATCTGTGCCCCCATTGGATGGGTCCCTGGGTGAGGGCTGGGTTCCCACTTGGCCACCCTTGGAAAAGGAAGTCCTTCAGCACATCTGGAGATGGGTTTTGCATGCTCCAACACAGAAAGTCCAGGAAACACTCGGCATTTTCAGATTTCACCTGATATTCAGAGGCACTCAAACCCCACTCCCCTCAGTTTATCCCACCAGTCTATGCCAAGGAAATGCACGGTGAGAGGATGGCCTGGAGAGGAAGGTGTGAGCCTGGGGGATGCACACTCTTCCTCTGCCATCTTCCCTTAGGTATTGGGTCCTCCACAGAAAACTGCAGATGAGTCTGCTGGCTCTGCCAGTACCACCATCTGCCCCAGACATGTCCTTCACAGCAAGGGGAAAAGAGCATTCAAATACAGAAACTGAAAAGTTTAAGGAAAATAAATAGAAAAGGACTTCCGTCCAAGACAACACTTGGCACAGCTCTAACAAGAGGAAGAGCCAGCACTGCCTGCCATTTCCACAGCAAGTCTGCCCCGGCACCATGGCTGATGAAGCCAGTGGGCCCCACTGTGGCACAGGTGGCCTCCTGGGACTTTGGTGCCCCGAAATGCAAGAGCTAGCAGCTGCTGTCAGAAGCTTTCTGTCCAGGGCAGACATTTGGTCCCAACAGGTGCAAAAACCTGTCAGCTCCCTCCAGGCCACGGGATGGGCTATGGAGGAGGATTGCATTTCCTACCCCTCTGTTAAACCCAGGGCTTGGGGCCTTTTAAGCTATCTGTTGCTTTTGCAAATAGCACATAGGAAAGATGGGAGTGAGCTGGGCAAGGAATGCAGAAGTGTGGGAATTACTTTCTCAACACCCAACAACCTTAACATGTGAGAAAAAGAAAACAAATCTTTCTTACAGCCCAGAGAAAAGACATAGTTAGCCTGAAAATGGAGAGGTAGGAAAAGTATAGAGGAAGTTTTTGCAACACTGGGACATCCCCTCCTCCCCAAAGATCAACTGTCCTTTCTTCCTAGGTAATAAATGCTACAGATTAGAGGTTAGAAATACATTTTTCCAAAGCACTTAAGAACACTATGGAGCTCTATCACCTTGTTAAAAATAGCTTAGGAATTGGGCATCTAAGGATATGTTCAAAATTACATACCTCTTATCAGGCACTGATAAGGCATTTTGGAAAAACCCCTATAGGGATTTATACACCAAAATATCTTTAAGATCTCTCATTTCAGAGCTCAGTAACCATTATTTTCAGTGAGACAGGAACTAGAACAGTGGGGCTCCAAGTATGATCACAAAATCTGTCCTTCAGCTCTAGCCCATTTGAAACTGCCAGATCAAATTTTACCAATTACAGGATTTGTAACATAAATATTGCCCTGCTGTTTGCAGCACATGGACCTGCAGCAGCAGATGCCCAGTGTAGATCTCTTCCATGCACAGTCTGTTAGTGGTTCAACTGTACAGGAGAGATATTTTTCAGAGCTGGAGCAAATCCAGTTTGCACTTGTAGAGGAGACATTCTTCCACTGGGTCCTGTCACAGTGCTCATCATGGTAAAGAGGCAGGCTGTGCTCCGCTCAGTAACAGTCTCCCCGTGCAGTGGGTCTGAAGATGCACACAGCTGTTAAGCAGCCCAGACTTTCTGCATGTTTTGTCCAGGCTGTGCACCCTCCCAAGGAGATCAACCATTGCTTCGTGTAAGCAACAATGCCCTTCAAACTCCAGTGCCGTTACCTGCTGTGTGTGCTGAAGCAAGGGAGGGCTGGCTCCAGTAAGCTGTGTGAATGACATCGGTGGCAGAGCCTTCAGCATCATGTTCTGCATGATGATCTGGTGCATCTGAGCGTTCTGCATCAGCATCATCTCTACCATATCTAAGGAAGAGGTCACCCCAAGAAGAAAGTAAGGGCTTTATCAGCAACTGACAAATAGCAGAGGCATCTTGGTAAGAAGTGCTCTCCAGCATACGGACTGGTCATTGCAACCAAGACAAAGCAACTGAAAGGGACACATGAAGAATATTAGCATTATTTGGTCAGGCAGTGAAAAAATAATCTCTATGAATAAGACTGTTCAGACCAGCTCCTCTGTTTCTCCTCCCTTGGAGTTGCTGTTGAGCATCTTCTATCTGTTAATTCCCCGCCCCTCTGGCTATGCTCGCCCCTCTGGCTATGCCAAATGGAAAGCTGGAGAAGGACTGAGTGCTGGAGCACTCTCATTTAATCCAGCACGGACCAGCTCCTTACAGCTCTCTCCATTGCTGTGGCTCAAGATCATTGACTTCCATGTGAGAGGTTTCCTCAACTTTTTGTGGTGTTGCAGTGCCACCTTGAGAGTCCACTGTATGTGCATCAAACTTATCGCGATCTCTGGCTCCTAATCACAAAGGACCCGTGCAGTGTAACTAATTTGCTTGAGGGGGGGAAGGAAGGAAGGAGGGAGAGAGGAGAAAAAAAGAAGGAAAAAAATATCAAGGCAACTCTCCTTTTTTTTTTTTACTGGTCATACCAAAAGTAGTTTACATCTATCAGCTTCAGAAAAGTCATGAATGAATTGGGATTATTTTGTTTATGAAAATAAATTCTGATTGAAAAATACAGACACTTAGATGAAGAAAGAGATGAGAAATATTGCAGTTTCATGACTGAGGATTTCTCTGTGGGATGAAGAAACCATCAGCTGAAGGCTGAGCCAGAGAAGTCATCCCAGGTTTTGGTCATATATTATTTCACAGTAGCATCCACCTATATTTAGAAATAAACTCTTTATATTGGCATTGCACTATATTTAGAACAGCACTTTCAGCTGTTCCGTCTTAGTTCCAAACACGGGGCATAATAAAAGCCTATATTGTTCTGAGGAGATTGAACAGCAAGTTAAGAGGGAACAAAAGAATAAAAACAGATTTTTAGAAGCCTGTTTGATAATTTTGGAATCATCTGTGTGCATGACTGACCTGGTTAAGATTACTCAGTGCCATGGGTTGAGCTGTTCTGCTTTCCCAAGCTTCCCCAGCAGCTTAACCTCATATTACTGAGTTTGTAGTCCCTTTTTCTTCAGTTTTAGTGACAAGAATTTGTTGGAAAGCCTCTCAGAAATGGTATATCTAGCCCATTTATGGAGTGCAATTCCCACAGCTCCAGCAGCAGCCCAGTGATGAAACAGCATGTCACTAACTAGCTTGCTCACTGTTCCATGCCCCCTTCCACTTGCCATGGCACCTTGCCTGCCCTCTGCACGCCTGGTGATGGGAGCTGGCTGCTAGACAGAGGGTGTGTTACCTTCTTTAATGCTTCCAGAGCGGGGAGCTGCAAAAGGCTGGGCAGGGGGTATCTGTGTGATCAGGGGGGACAGGTGAGGTGACTGCTGGATGATGGTGGCAGACTGAGGTGGCATCTGAAAAAGAAAGGAAAATGGAGAAGTCAGGGTTGGTTTTGGTCGGCTTTCTCATCTTTGGGAAGGGAGAACAGAGAGTATCATCTGCCTGGACTTCAGTAAGGCTTTGGACATAGTGTCCCATGAGATCCTCATGGAGAAGCTGTTGAGGTTGTGGGCTGTAGAGATGCACTGGAAACTGGCTGAACGGCTTGGCCAGAGTGTAGGCAAAGTGTAGCACTCCTCTTGCTACCTCGTTCCTATGGTAAACCATTCACACTGTTAATTTTGTGCCTTATTTGTAAGATAATTTCCCTTAGATTTTGCGTAGGGCAGTAAGGGTCCAATACAACAGCAAGAGGCATATCTGCCTTTTCAGTGGGATGAGCATTTCCATACAGCTCCCAAGTGGTTGTTGTCTCACACTGGCACAGCGCTAGTGGTGTTTCCTAGAAGAGAGGATCCTTACCATCTGCTGGATAATCCTCGGTGACTCCACTTGGGGAGCTGGAAAAGGTATCTGGTAGACATCGGGGGGGACAGCTATGTGGCTATGACAGTGTACTCCAGCTGGTGCAGGAGGCTGTGAAAGCTCTTCCAGAAAGTGCTGCTCCTGCAAAATAAAGTATCTTCTAAAAGAAGACCTGCTCACAGAAAGGCAGATGGTATTGTTACGCTCTCTGGATGCCCTTTGGAGCCCACAGCAGGGCACAGCCTTGCTCACCAAAACACTGCTTCAGAAACGTCCAGCACTGCTGCGCCCAACAGGCAGATCACAAGCGACTGCTGCACGAAGGGAAGCACTCAAACAGTGCCCACACAAGTATAAAGAAAGTTTTTCTTCCCACATATCTCGAAGCCGTACAGTTTGCAGCACAAGCAAAAAGGAATGGAAAAACAGTGAAGAACAAACTGCCAGCCTGGGAAAATGTTTCATTAATGGTTGGTACCCTCTGCAAACTAGGAATAAGTAACAGTATCTATTGTTCCTATTTTGGTGGCATTAAAAATCTCTTCTTTGCATTTTGCCACTATACCAGAGAGCTTACAATACAGCAGATCAGGACAAACAGAATCAATCCACCAACTAACTGAAGTGGGTGCGAGCTTTGTTAGCTGTAGTGAGGGAACACAAACTGCTCTCTGGCCCCTCTCCCTGATTAGCTGCCCCAGCCTCTATATTCTGAACCAGCAGAGGACTGAATACTGCCCAGCCAAAGAACTAAAGGACAGGAAATACTGAATCCACATCGGCAGTGGATGTGCAGATAACCTAGCCCTTTCTGTTGTTTCTGTCCACAGAGAGGGCTCTTACCCTAAGTTCATGCAGAAGATGATTCCTTCGCCGTAGGGCACTTTGGAGCATATTCTCCCGTCTGTTCCCTGAAGGAAGAAAACTCCCTTATCTTCTCAAAGAATCACAAAGACAGAGTTATTATAGCACCTACATTACGAGATTAATTCTGGAAAATGTGTTATAAGATAGCTTGACTTCTTACATAAAAGGTTGTAGGCTACTTTTCTTGTCAAATCCAATGAACAAACAGATAATGACTTTATGCCACATGCAGACACAGCTGCTCAGCATCTCTACAAAGGCAACGTACCTTCCCTGAAAATAAGCTTTTCAGATTGCTCTCTAAAGCCCCCTTTTAACCTCCTGGTTTAGAAACTCACTTCAGCCTGAAATTTTCTAGATATACAATGTACATGCAGAGGATGATTGTGCAAAGCGTAAAAAAAGTTTGTTGTGACATATCAAAGAAAACGCCGTTTTGAATGTCAACTTTTGTTTCCTTTTCGTTCTGAATCAACTTCCTTTTCAGTTCTTCCCACATACAGCCAATTCTGAACTTGCTTGAAAAGAAAATAAGAAAGAACATTTTCAGATACATTGGAGGCATGCCCAGCATCTGCTCCAAAAAGAATCACTTTGTATTTTGAAAGTGTAAGTTGTTAAAGGGATTTTTAAGTTTTGGCCACAGCATTGAAAGTTTACAACTATTTGTGCATCATCTCAATGAATATGAGCCCAGAGTATAATCTAGAAATATTGCTGATCTTATACTGGTACCCTTTAATCCATAGTATAATTATAAATACTGCATGTACCATGCAAAGAAACAAATGCACTGCATATAGCATGTGTAGCTTCCATGGGAGTACCGCTGGAGGGAACACACGACTTGTACATGAAATGTCATAACAGTCTTTGAAAAGGTTTGATAAAGTTATTTTAAATTCCCTTATTTATCATCTTTTAGCTGGTTCACTAGCTTTTATAGAGAATTGTCTAAACTTTGGATGTTTCATAAGCAGGCTGGGATTCCTGACCTCTCTGCCCAAACCAAAGTTAGGATGTAATTGCACATGCATGACTTCCTGGTAAAATGGATCTTTTCAGCAGATCTTATCAACACAGTCCTCAAGACCAACTCTTTCAGCTTAACAATTTTGTTTCATAAGCGGAGTCACATTTTTTTACACTGGAAATCGTATTCTGGTATGCACAAGGCTGCATTGGTCAGCTTCAAAGGTGCAAAGCAGCATTAGTAATGGGGTGTTCCTCCAGCCTGGATCCCTTGAAGACACACAGCTGTCCTAACAATTCCTGCACAAGATCACCAAAGCCAAGCATACAGCTGGACTGCAACAGGGGCTCACTCCCAGGTATAGGAGCTAGAACACATAGGATTACCAGTAGTTTGCTTCAGCTGTACCAGCATCCACAGCTGAGAGATGGCAGAGGACACTAGGGCAGGAGGTCATTCTTATGTCAGTGCTCATCTGGCTGATCAAAAAAACTACCAGTTGAATAAATTTAAAATATAAAATGTAGGTAGCTGCACAGTATAGCAAGCCCGTTCTCCTTGCATCAAGGCCGCTAAGATTCAATGGCTTAGTTAGGACAGAGACTAGTATACAGACTGACGTTACTGCACAAGCTTCATTGGAACTCTCATTTTTGCTGCTTCCAATCCCCAGGGCTGAAGGCTGAGCTGGAGCGGCACTGACTCAAGTTCAAAGTCTCCCTCCTGCCATGCCAACAATGTCCCTGTCACAGAAGCCAAGACAGAGCAAGTTCTGACTACCCAAATGCCCAACCATTGAGCACAGAGAGGCCCCTTCCAGCTTTTAAGGAGGAGATGTGATCACCTGCTGAGGAACTCATGCCTGAGAACATTACTCAGCCCTTTCCAAATAACGTCCATAATTAGAACAAAGGCTTCTTTTTTACTTGCAGTTGGGAGAGGTGACTCCATCTTCTCTAGGTCCTCCCGTTCATTTTCTAGTCTCTGTTGGTAGAACCACAACAAGAACTGGTTATGAGTTCACAACAATTTCCAACCCTACTTTAAAGGCATAGGTTTGGGATGGAGGAGATAAAGCAGAAGTGAAGATAAGCGATGCTTCTAAACTGCTAAATCACAGCTACAAGAAGTATTCATAGAAGTATGAAATGTGTCACTACAAATCTAGTTACGCTAAAAGAACAGTCATGCTTCCAACTGACCAGGATATCTCAGACCTGGAAATTGATAGCATGGTGAATCAGGAGAATTAATACACCATTTATTTTGTAGGCCAAAGAGCTGGATCATATGAAGAACTTGATGCCAGACAGTTTTGTGTATTCGATGCACTAATAGGCCTAAATGGCCTTGACAGCCTCACCTGGGGCTTCCATCCACACCCACCACTCATGTGCCCAGGAGTCCCTTTAATCTCAGCTCTAAGTCCTCAGTTCCTAGCTGAGCTATGTTGGATGAGTATTGGTCTGCAGTTCAACCACAGCCATGCCTGTGACTGGCCATGGATCCTATCCTGATCCCAACCTGCAGTTGCTTCCCAGGTTGGCCTTGGACCTGCCTCATCATGATGAGCTTGCCTGACAGTTCTGGACTTTTGGTTGATCTTGGCCACCATCTCTGGCTCTAACCTGCTTGTCTTGTGTGAGGACTGGCCAGCCAGGCCCCTGCCCTGATGGCTGTATTATTGTGCTTAACTCCTTGGTCCATGGGGAGCAGCTGGCCCTTGTTGCTCCCTGATGCTCAGAAATTAGAGACCTCTTGCTCATACGCAGGCTCTTTTCTTGGTTCTGTGTGGCTCCACAGTGGTGAAAACTTTGCCTTCAAATGGCTGCTGCATCTAAAACAAAAGGCTTTGCCACAGAGACAGATTAGATGCCACTTCCAGCATTCACACATCCAGACAAACTGTTTTTCCTTCTAGACAAGTCTAAGTGGCTTCTAGAGGACACAGAAGTAGAAGATCCACACTAGCGGATGTCAGATGTGCTGAGGGTGGAAGAACAGGGCTGAGTCGAGAACCCTAGGTGCATTAGTGTGTGGAATCACAACAAGGAGCTACTTGAATTCTGAGTGACTCTTCACATGCTTCCAGTGAAGGTCTGTCCATATTTCACCTGGCAACATATCTTAAGTGAAAGTAAACAAAAAAGAAGATATAAAATTGCCTTAAAACATTCCGAGGTCCTCTTTACCCAAAATTTACTCCTAAACGTTGTCTGTCACAACTCAAACTGGTTTTGAGCTATCTGGTGACACATCCCATAAGATCAGTCACTTTAACTCCATTTTTAATTTACTGTAGGTCTATGTAAACTTGCACAATATGATTTTAAAAAGTGATAGTGACTGTAACGCTGCTGCACATTGGTCTGCCTCTGGTTGCGCAAAGAAAGAGGTTCTCAGTTGGCTGCAGATCCTCTTTGTATCTCAGTAGAAATCTAATTACTTAGAACACAAACTTAATGCTTAAACATGCAAGAGCAAAAGGTAGAGCAAGGGCGACCATTTCAGAGTTATTTCCTTACCTTTTCTAGGAGTTTGAGTTTCAGTCGTGTCAGGTGATCCACCACTGAAGGGTCTGTCATTGTAGTACTCTCTTGGAAGAGCAGGCAGGCAAAAACAGGTTAAAAAGCTAAGCAAAAGCATATAGGTTTTCCGTGGTCATTTTTTCCCTTCCACAGCCTTCACAGAAGAATAATTCCAATAGAAAAAAAATTTACAAGATTGTGAGCAATTGAGGGAAGACGAGAAAAGCTTCAGCTTCACTCTCGGATAAAAATGAGTACAGATGTTCACCACAATGTCACAGACGCAACTTTTTCTGGCATTTCTTTCAATGCATTTTTGTGCTGCAGGTTGCAACGGTCCACAGAAGGGTAACTCAGTGTGAATATTTGTCTGTTCTTAATGGTTGCTAGGCTTTTCCCTGGCAGTGGCACTAAAGCTGGCTCTCTGTATTGTGTCTAAGTAGCTCGGAGTTTTGTGCCTGTAACCCGGTTGCTAAATTTGTAGTGTCAATCCCCAATACAAACAATTTAATCTCCAGGCGTAGAAGCTTATGTATGTTTTGTAAAGCAAATGCCCAGCACATTAGTGGACAAGAAAAAAGGAAATAAAAGCCAATGGTTCTTTAACACAAACCCAATTGATACCTTATAGCAATATTTATCCCACTGTAAGGGGCCCATACACATAGGGCGTCTTCTCCTCCCAGCAAAACCCTCCCAACATAAAAAACAGGGTAACATTTATCAGTGACATCCATAAAAACAACACCAAGGCATGAGAAAGAAGAGAGCTATCATACTCGGTATCATATTTTTAGCCTGCTTCTGCTCCTAGGAGAGCAAAATTACAACCCCTTCCTTGGTCATAGCAAAGCCACAACTGAACCACTGCCGGCAGCTAGAGCAGCCGATAGATGTTTGTAGGTAGCTGTGTGGAAGCAGCACAGATCACCTCCTCCAGCTGTGACCCACACACCATGTATGTGCAGTCTGTCCTTAAAAATGCACAGCCTGGTAGTCATTGCAGAGGTTACAGAAGCTGAGATGTGGGGAGCCCAAAGATAGTGGTGCCATGTCAGACCTGGGGCTCAGCTTTCTTTGGCAGGGGTCATTTGCAAGTTCTATGAGTGACACGGCAGAACAAAAAGCCTGCTCACCTGCCAGCAGATTTCCTGAAAAACACCTCTGTGTACATTTTTGTACTTTAAAACCCCAACAGATTTTTCTGCCATTATCTCTAACATCTTTGATCCCTTCATCTTTTGGGCAGCTGCAATAACCTTTGACTAAGAGTTTCCTAGTTATCTTAAACTTAAGCATAAGCCTAGTTACGCAAATAAACTGCATAAGTATAGTTTACTTAAGCATTAGGAAAAAAAAAAAAAAGATTGCATTTAGACCGTTTTAAATCTAGATTCCTGAAAAGATTATTGGAAATCTTCTCCTTTGCTATGCGAAATTTATACAACTGTTCTCCATGCTCTTTTTCCATACCATTTGTGACTCACATTCCTGTATCGTATTCCCATTCAGGCGTCTCTTCTAAGCAAGAGTATCTATTTATTTTGTCCTCAAACAGCCAATTTTCCATGCTCGTTGATCTCATAAGTCAGCTGGGAAGGTATAACGCAAGAGCCCACATGGACAGCTCTCATACCTACCTCTTGGCGTCTGCTATCAGCCATTCTCAGAAGGTGCTGCATCGGCTGCACCTTTGATCACACTGTGGCTGTATACATCTCTTTGTACAGTCTCATGTTTATCCTAGTACCTTTCTAGTTCATAAACCCTTTTGTGGTGGGGTGACTGGGGTTGTGGGCAGCATTCAGGCAGCAAGGTAGCAAAGCAAGCTATGTTGGCGTCTCCAGACAACAGCAGCACCAAGCCTGCCATTGGTCATTTCTGATGCTGTAGTAGCCTTTTTTACTGCTGATGAATATTGAGCCGATGTTTTACCATCAACTGGTTTAATAAAGTGCTTCCTAGAAGTTAAATTTCTAGACCCTTCATTGCAGTACAAATAGAGGATTACAAGAAAGACTGACAAAAACCCCCAAGTATTCCATTAAAAACACAGCACCAGCGTTAAGCAACTGAGTTGACTATAGAGGAAAGGAATAGAGAGAAACTTCTGCTTGATGTGACAAGTATCCCAGAGAAAATCCAATACTAGGTAAAAAATGCTTTCCAGCAAATATGCTAAGGGTTCTTTCTTTTCCCACAATTATGGATGCCCTGGTCACAGTGGAATCTCTACTCTAGGGACATCTTACAACCTGCTAATTAATGACTTGCCAGAAATCTGCCAGCCAGACACAAGAGGATCTTGCCAAAAGGGATCTATAATTACAATTCAGTCATAAACTAGGGATCACACATGAACATGGTGATGCAAAAGAGCAAAACCAGACAAGTTTAATTCTGCAAAGGATTAACAGGAGTGTTATGTGTTCCTCACAGGAGATAATTATTATGCTCTATTTAGCAGTGCTGAAGTCAGAGTTTGAATACTGTGCCTAATTTTAGACATGGTGGCTTAAGAGGGAAAGGAAGTCCAGAAAAAAAAAAAAAAAGATAAAAATGGTGAATTTACAAAAAAGATAAAAATGAATTTACAAAAAGTAATTTCTGAGGAAGACTTGGAAGAACTGGCTTCCTTCCTTTAATTAGTAAGTAGATGGTGAGGACGGGACAGGCTAGAAATCTTTAAATAAATGAAAGGATACAATCCAGAGCAGGGTAGGAGTTTTCTGTTTGAAAAGACTGGGCAAGAAGCACTTGACTCCTCAGATACAAGAATGCATTAGATTCTAAACACAACATAAAAAGAACCAAAGAAAGTGACACACCTGGAAATATCCGAGACAGTAAACTTTGATGCTGTGGTACCACTGGGAGGAGTCTTTATCATTTCAGTCTCAGAAGAGTGTTTTAATTTATTAAAAGAGAGTTAAAAGAAAAAAAAATAATAAAAACACACACATACAAAAATCATCAATGGAGAAGTACATGTAATTCCCTTCCAATCAACTGTCTGCTTCTGCCAGTTGTAATGTTGCAAGCTAATAGTCAAGAGCTCTTGTTAGGCTGTGTGGTGGTTTCAAGTATTGTAAAAACGTCCTATCTGCATTTGAAGCTAAACGTACCAATAAAACATATTCTATGATTAGAGTTACTTCATGCTACTCTCATATAACAATGTACAATGTTTTTTACTGTTACTTCTGAAAACAGTGATTCTAGTTTGAACCAAATTATAATTAAATCTTCTTAACTATGATGAACTACACTATATTAATTATATACGATACTTATGATTATTGTCTTCTTATCCTAGACTGGCAAACCCCTAGACTCTATGAACAGTGCTCATTTATTTGCAGATACAGGAGCACCCTGAGTTCTCAGTAAGGTTTCACTACCAGCCTGATCTTAGTGCAGCATTATCAGTGCTACTGCTAATTTAGTTGAGGTATAAATGTCCTCTAGTACTTTTATGGTTATGTCAGGTAGGATTGGCCCCAGCAGAAACAGAAGTGGTGGCCCTGCCGCCCTGCCTGGTTGGATTCAGCTCCCCAACTGCAAGGCATCACTAACAGCACAGAGCCCGAGCTCAGCTGCTGGCAGGACAATTGGGGTAGTACCCAAATGGTGTTTCTGGTGCTGGCTGATTGCTACCTATATCTGACACACTGCCGGAGACAGGTCCCTTTCAAATATTTCCACTGGAGTCGATTTAATTACATTAGCACTATAATTCCTGATATTTTAACAAACAGACAAGGATATAAGAAGATACAATGCTTAAGTTGGTTATTTAAAAACAATAAACACCAATAAACCAAAATCCATTAAACCCAAACACAACTTATTTATTCTACATTTTTAGCTGCAGCAAGAAGTCAAAGCAGTAATTTATTTCAAACCATTTTTTTAAGTGATATCTGATGCAACAAAATTCACATTATAAATGCCATGATATGTTTTTTCTTTAAGAAACTTCTTTGTTCTGAGCTTACCATTTTCCTTTTGTTTCTCAGATTACAGAAGCTTTTACACAAAGACATTTCATAATTCAGACTTTAACTCTTAGCATTGACTGAGGACAAACCCAGAATCCTGGCTCCTCCTCCTGGTCAGAGGACATGGCAGTACTACCAGGAAAAACAAATAAACAAAACTCTCAAAACAGCCAAGGGCTAACAAAGCAGGAGGTGACCAGAATTAGCATCAGGAGCCTGTCCTCACTGTCAGATCTAACATCCCCGCATAGTCTGCTCACCGAAACTTCCACTCTTCCTTAGAAAAGCCAAACTGGTCTTGAAGAAGTGGAAAGCCAATACATACCGTCCCCTGGTAACCTCTGCAGTAGTTTAAAACTTAACCTTTACCTTGACTGTAGACACAGACAGGCATTCTGATGTGTAGAGAAAGCCTTGACAACCCTTTCTTGCTCCTAGCGTCCCCAGCTTTCTCTTTGGAGCACTGAGCATGCACTGCTCCTGTCTTTTTGTTGCGTGTGCTGAAATATTTACATGAAGTTAATGTGGGAGATGTACAAAATGGTTTATTCCAAGAATGTGATCATGGATGGTGGTTGACATAGCATGGGAAACCCAGAGAGCATAGACGCCGTGCATGGGAGCAGCAAGCTCCAGCTCATGACCTGGGTATTGCAACATCCAAATTTGGGACAAAAGTCCCAAAGAGCCAAACCTAAGGCTCAAATGCATAGAAAGGTCCAGGGATAGAAAAGAGGTTCATTAAAACACTTGCATTTCCATATTCTTAGAAAGAAAAAGACAGTGTATTACATGAGGTTACCTCTGAACTGAGCCAAGTAACCAATTTGATTAAAGCATGTGTTTTCCAGTATGACTTAAAACCATCAAGAGACAAAAAAGTCACCGGTTTTGTAGATGACTTTAAGGTTATCTGTTCTCATTATTAATAAAAGAGCACCTTATTTCTGCCTTGTTATTTGACAATTATTTCCAGATCTTAGCTCTTGCCGTGCCTGTTCCTTCCTGGAAGAAGGGATTTTGCGAGTGAGCTCCTCACAACTCGCTGCAATGGGAACAAAGCAGTGAGATGCTGTAACACTGAGACGCAAAATACACACAAAATGCAGACTATGCGTCCCGCAAAGGGTGACAGTTCTACACAGAAGTTTATAACCAAGAGGGGATCTACCTTCCCGTGCCAGCACCTCCCTCCGTCTCCAAAGGAGCTAGGGACCAGGCCGCCAGCGCCGGGATCGGTCACGGAGGGACAGAAACGGCAAATGGAGCAGCACAGCTCCCAGGGGCAGCCCCTCTATCGCGGAGGGCCAGCCTCCATGCGGGGCACCGGCGGCTCCAGGACGGGCAGAGGGAACCGGGGTGTCGCAGCCCTGCACCAGAGGCCGCCCCGGCCGGCAGCCGCTCCCCTCCTCCCATTGGTTGTCTCCTGCCCCTGGGCGGGGCCGCGCCTGGCGACCCGTTTGAAACCGGCCACCCATCTGCTCCATTGGTGGCTGCTGAGGAGGGGCGGGCACTGGCTGCAGAGAGGGCGGAGGCAGTGGGCCTATCCCAGGAGTCAGTTAGCGGGATCGGGCGGGGCTAGGCTAACGGTCGCTCTCGGCATTGGCTGGCCAGCCTCCTGGCTGTGGTGATTCTCGCCAACGACCGCAGAGCTTCCTCCCTTCCTGGCGGGACGGGCCAGCCCCTGCTCCTTTATTGGCCAGTGTTGGCTGTCGCCGCCTCGCGGTTGGCGGTGGAGACGAGGCGGGCGGGGAGAAGGCGTTGGGGCGGCCATGACCGAAACTTCTTTGCCTCCTCCGGTGTGACAGTTGGAGCAGCGAGGGGTGCGGGGCGGGCCCGTCCCGGCTGCCGCCTTTGGGCCACGGGCTCGTCCGCCACATGGACGCGGAGGAGAAGGAGGTGCGGAGGCAGAAACTGGAGGCCGGAAGGGCTAAGGTGAGGGGGTCCCGGCTTGGCTTCGCCCCCGGCACCCGTCGGTGCCCCCGGCCGGGTACCGAGTGGGAGGGCCTGGAGAGGGGCTTCTGGAGCCTCTGCCCGCTCCAGGTCTCTCCCTCGCGGCGGGGCCCCGGCGGGTTTCCCCTCGTTGCGTGGCGGGGTTGAAGCCGCGTTCGGAGCGGCCCTCAGTCCGGGAGTCGGTAACGCTGAGGCGTTGCTGCCAGGTCGGAGCTGTGTCAGGAGATGAGGTTTGTTTTCCTGAGTAACGTGGCTCTGTCAGAATATGCCTAGCGATGCTCCTTGAATGCAGGTTGCCTGAAAGGTTTCCCGAATTACTAAAGAGGTATATAAACATTATCTTCAGTGAGCAAGGAGCAGCTTAACGTAGTGCGTGTATCTTCCCCCAGGTTCTGGTTTGGGTGTTTTTGTTTGTGTGTGTTGGTGTTTGGGTTTTTGTTTGTTTGGGTTTGTTTTTTTTTTTCCCCCTCCCTCCGCCGCCCCCAATTCTCCCATTTTTACCTAGGTTTCCATTCAGTTATTTGTGAAAATACCATATTTCCAGGTGAGAATACCAAGAATAGGTGTTGCGGGTTTTACTACTTCAGTGACTAGTCCTCTTGCCTTTGCATCTGCAGGTGTGTTACTGGAGAAATGGGTTGGTTTGGTTTTTTCCAGTCATGCTGTTAGCGAACGCTTCGCACGCTTTGAGCAGTTACATGCCTTCATTTAGTTGTATTTTGGTGCGACTGTGTAGAGAACAGTTGCATCATATGAGCTCTAACATAATTATTGTCTGCGACTATGATATTAGCACTTGATATGTATTAACCCTCTCAGATAAAAACTTCTTGAACATCATTACAAAACCAAAAACAAAGCAGAAGCTGGTTAGAAACGGCCAATTACTTTAATTCAGCCATTCTACTGTTTTTTTGAGCTGTTATTGTCATATTTCTCTTCTGGGAATCTACTGCTGAATAAGGCTTGCAAGTCTGCAGCTACAGCTTTTCCCTGTTCTTGCCAGCTCAGCAGGACTGGAAGGGGGGACTGTGGCTACAAGGGGATAGCTGAGGCTGCACAGGGTGTTGGGAGGTTTGGACAGATCCGATCTTTCCATGATGTTCTGCAGCCTCTTCACCCCTGATGTCACTCCTAATGATTCTCCTGCAGCCATAGGGGCATGGCCCTTTCTGCAGGGAACCTATCTGGAAATCTGCCTAGTGGGGTCAGTGCTGTCATGGTTGCTACACTCCTCACAGCTCAGCAGCTCCTTGTCTGCACCTGGGGAGGAATAACCCCCTGCACCAGTACAGGCTGGGGCTGGCCTGCTGGAGAGCAGCTCTGAGGAAAAAGACCTGGGAGTCCTGATGGACAACAGGATGACCATGAGCCAGCAATGTGCCCTTGTGGCCAAGAAGGCCAATGGCATCCTGGGGTGCATCAGGAAGAGTGGGACCAGCAGGTGGAGGGAGGTCATCCTGCCTCTCTGTTCTGCCCTGGGGAGGCCCCATCTGGTCCAGTTCTGGGCTCCCCAGTTCAAGAAGGACAGGGAACTGCTGGAGAGGGTACAGCAGAGGGCTACAAAGATGGTGAGGGGCCTGGAGCATCTCTCTTATGAGGAGAGGCTGAGGGACTTGGGTCTTTTTAGTCTGGAGAAGAGAAGACTGAGGGGGGATCTGATCAATGCTTATAAATACTTAAAGGGTGGGTGTCAAGAGGATGGGGCTGGTCTTTTTTCAGTGGTGCCCAGTGACAGGACAAGAGGAAATGGGCACAAACTTGAACGTAAGAAGTTCCACCTAAACATGAGGAGGAACTTCTTTCCTGTGAGGGTGGCAGAGCCCTGGAAGAGGCTGCCCAGGGACATGGTGGAGTCTCCGTCTTTGGAGACATTCAAAACCCACCTGGATGGGTTCCTGTGCAACCTGCTCTGGGTGGACCTGCTTTGGCAGGGGAGTTGGACTAGATGATCTCCAGAGGTCCCTTCCAACCCCATGTGATTCTGTGATCTGTTTGCCCTCGCAGCCTTGTGTCCAATGTGAATGCAGTCCTCTTTTGGAGAACAATTGCGTGATTAGCTTTTTGATTAACACCAAGAGAGGAAACCGAGAACAGGAGTTCTTCAGGTTGAAAAGTTGCATTAGTTGTGGCAAGACTCATGCTAAGGTTTCTTTTCTAACCCTTCTCTAAGTATAGTATCTGTTTATAGTGATAGACTTGCCTTGAATAAGTTATTAGTTCCCACCTGTTGTACAGCTGTTGTTTGCCGTTGAAAAAAAAATTAGGGACTTGCATTAAGTTTCATGTTATGTGTGCAGAGCTAGTGTTGAATTATTTTTTTTTTAAACTATATGCTAAATATCTCTCATCTTACCATTAAAAAAAAATGGTTAGCAGCCCCTCAATGTTGCTATTGCATGGTATCATATACTTGGTATACTGAGAGAAAAGGCAGAGATGGTTGTAGTGCTTTCACTGCTTATTAAAATGTCACAGAGACCCATTGCTTAGCTAGCAGGTTATGGGCACCAGATAATTTTCACAAAACACCTGGACAAATGAATGGAAGCAATATCTGTTGGGGCTTATTAAACATGAAGATAGTATGTTTGTCTTTGGAAGGCAAAGACATGAGCTGCAGGTTCCTTAGTACACTCACACCCAATTTCGAACAGATATGGCTGTGTGCTTGCCTTGGTTTTTTTTTTATCTTTACTTATATACCCGCAGTTGTAGAGCTAATTTATGGAACATAAATGTTCCATATCCCAGATGCATATTGTGATAATTACTGCAATAAATGCAGCTTTGGTCTCACTCAGTGTTCTTAAGCCCATAGTCGGATATGTCATGCTGCCGAGTAGGTGGGCTGAAGGACTGTGTCCAGAAACTTCACCTGAATCTTATGTTTTTGAAGGCTCTTATATAATAGAGCAGTAGGGAAATGTCCTTCCTTTTTGTTCTTCTCCATTTCTTTTTTCTGATTTTCTTTGCACTGCTCTCATGAATACAAATGCAAGTTTGAAAGGGAGAAATAATCGTGAGCAGGTACAGTACCTCCTTCCTGTGGTGCAGGCTACAGCAGGTTAAGGTGATCCCATCTCTGAACTGATATATAACTGTTCAGCATTCATTCAAATCAACTGACTGAATCATCTCACTGCAATACTGCAGGGATGCTCATGACAGCAGGGGACAGGAGTGCGAGGCTAATTGTGTGTTGTAGTAACCTGATTTGTAGCAACCCACGCAGTCATGGTAACTGCCATCTGATACTGCTTGACTCTGGAGGTGTGAACTGCTGTGGGATTTTTTTGCCTTCCCCTGGTCTCCCCCCCCCCCAAAATATTTTTTTTTTGTTTGGCAGCCTTAAATTTTAGTCTGCTAAATAATGAGTTGGGAAAGGAATATAATGTGAATGTTTTCCTCTTAAAACTATTGCATTATTCTTTTACATACAGGAATAAAAACTCTGTTTGAAATGCATTTAAGTTATCATCTAGTAATAATAATAGTTCAAACTGTTACATTGATTGGAAATTGTCATGATGTGACAACTAAGTACTGACTGTATCAGGTACTCGAGATTTTTGTTTTCAATAAATACAAGACGTTTGCCAAGGTAGTAATTGAGAAACAGAATAAACAGCAAGTATTCAGTCCTGCTTTTTTCTCCTTGTTTTTCTCCATCTCAAGTTAGCTGATACGGACGTTGGGCAACTGTCCCTCTAGTTACAGACCTTTATGTTCCATACGTCACGTGTAAGAAGTTCTTGCTGTTCCTGCATCTTATACGGTAGGAGCTTAAAAAGGAGTGCATGTTTTCCAGGAAGTGTTCACTCCTCATCAGTTTGAGGAAGCTTTAAAAAATGTTTCTGGGTTTTGTCTAAGAGCACTTGTGCTTACGTTTGCCATATCTAGGAAGTAGACTAAGATTTATTTGAACAACCTATGTGGCGCTGATGTGGTTTTCTGCTCCATTCCATTTTCTATGTGTATTCTTTTTGGTACTAATTTCTGAAGCATGTAGAACAGTAAGTCAAAGAATAAATTATGTGAGAGGTAGGCTGGGGAGAGCTGAACAGAGCTGCAGGTGCTGCAGTTTTCCTGTCCGCTTGCCCATGCCACTGGTGCCAGTCACCTTGCATTGTGGTGGAAGGATGTCAGCATAGCAGTTAATTTGGGATAGGGATGACATGGGGACTGCATGACACAAAACCTGGCAGGCTTACTCTTCTAGTTCTCATGTGGTGCTGACCATAACAATTCAGAGGTGCCTTGTGGCTGCCTCTTTTAACTGACTGGTCCTGGTGGGATGAAGTTGCAGTATATTGGTACCTGCAGAAAGGCCAGATGCTCTTCTGTATGGAGGACTGCTCTGGATACTGCAGTGGACAGTGCTGTTGGTGTTCCTCTGGCTAAAAGTGAAGCTTTCACCTTTGCACATGATGCTACAAAGCAAACTGAGGATTGGGCCCTTTAAAAGGGTGTGATGGTATCTCACTGGGATGGGGGAGAATCAGTGTTATATGGTTTCTTCATATTCACACAAACTACTTCATGTTGGATGACTGTCTATGTATCTGATGATACTCTTATAATGACACTTAAATTCATATGCTGATTAAAGGCTTTGGAAATGTGATACTGCGCTAAAAACTAGCGCTTTCCCCATTCAGTCATTCCATAAATCTGGAGTGTGACCCTAGATGCTTTCATGGACCAACAAATTCAGTAGTTCTGTAAAATTTTGGAGTAGTTGGGTATTTTTGCATGATATGTATTATGGTTTTATATGTTTAATACATATATTGTCCCATTCATAAGTTTTGTTTCTGAGCTGCGCATCTAAAAAATCATACTCATTTAGATGTTTAGAGATGGCAAGTCTTGGTATTTTAATGTTAAATACTTAGTCTCCCTTCATGAAATTGCTAACTGCTTTCTATGATGGCCATTCTGCCTTTCCTTTCTCATTTTTTCTGATTGTTTTACTCTTGTTATCTCTTTTTTCCTGCTTCAGCAGCTTCCTCTACTCTCTGGTTTTCTGCAGGTTTCCTCCTGTACAGAGGAGGATCTGATACACACCTGTATCAGATGTGAACAGGTGAATGATCTGCTCAGCCTGGTGGCCGAGCTGAAGGATGAAGTGGAGAGGCTGAGGAGTATCAGGTAGTGTGAGAGAGAGATTGGTGGGCCTGCTCCCTGAGAGTAAGGGAACAGGTTGAGACCCCACATAAATCAGAGAACCCCCTCCCCTCTTGTCACCAAGCAATAGGAGGAGATCTCAGAGAAGAGGGGGAATGGAAACAGGTCCTTGCTCAGGGAAGCAGGCGAGCCCCCTCCTGGCCCCTCTCACCTCCCCAGTTACCCTTGCGGAACAGGTATGGAGTCCTGCAGGAGGAACTGGCTGTCGGAGAGGAGGACGGTACACCCAGGCTGGAGAAGTCAGATAGAACAAGTCACCATAGACCCGGCATCACTGCTAGCTCCAAAAGGAAAAGCAGACGGGTCATTGTTGTGGGTGACTCTCTACTGAGGGGGGCAGAGGGACCAGTATGCCACCCTGACCCACTTCACAGGGAAGTCTGCTGCCTCGGGTTAGGGACATGTTGGAAAAACTTCCTGCCCTGGTAAAGCCCTCTGATTATTACCCCCTGTTAGTATTTCAGGTGGGTAGTGAGGAAGTAGGTAGAAGGAGGCCAAAATCAATTAGAAGAGATTTTAGAGCCTTGGGATGGCTGCTTAAGGGATCAGAAACGCAAGTTGTGTTCTCCTCTATCCCTTCAGTGGCAACCATGAATGAGGAAATTAATAGGAAGAGGCAACAGGTCAACTCGTGGCTCCAGGACTGGTGTTATTGGCAGGGTTTTGGGTTTTTTGAGCATAGGCAGCTATGCGAGACACCTGGCCTGCTGGGGGCAGGTGGGATGCACCTGTCCCAGAGGGGGAAAAGAATTTTGGGGCAGGAGTTAGCAGGGCTCATTGACAGGGCTTTAAACTAGATATGAGGGGGGAAGGGGAGCTAGGTGGGCCTGTCAGGATTAAACCCAAGGGAAGCATGCCAGGGCTTGAAGGATGCTGGATTAGTGAGGACTCTTGCTCTGCCATTTCATTTGAGAAAAGGGATAGACATTTAGAAACTTCTGCTTGCGAGCAATGGGGAAACCCTATCCCAAAAGGGGAAAAGGGTACTAGGCTAGGAGTTAATAAAGCTCTTGGACAGAGCTTTAAACTAGAATTGAAGGGGGAAGGGGATAAAACCAGGCCCACTGGTAATGAGCCTGGGGGTAAAGGGCCAAGAATGAGGGTGAAATCAGGAGCCCAGCTCAAATGCATCTACACTAATGCACATAGCATGGGCAGCAAACAGGATGAGCTGGAAGCCATTGTGCAGCAGGACAGCTATGATGTAGTCACCATCACAGAAACGTGGTGGGATAATGGTCACAACTGGAATGCTGCCATGAGTGGCTATAAGCTCCTCGGAAGGAATAGGCAAGGAAGGAGAGGCTCTGTACATTAAGGAGTGTTTTGACTGTATAGAGCTAGATTCCAGTGACTATGAAGTTGACTGTTTATGGGTAACGATGAAGGGGAAGGCTAACAAGGGGGATTTTGTGCTGGGAGTCTGCTATAGACCACCCAACCAGGATGTGCAGGTTGATGAAGTATTCTGTAAGCGGCTGGCTGAAGTCTCGCAATCGCCAGCCCTTGTGCTGGTTGGGGACTTCAACCTACTGGACATCTGCTGGAAATAGAACACAGCAGAGAGCAGGCAAGGCTAGGAGGTTTCTTGAGTGTATGGAAGATAACTTCCTTACGCAACCGGTAGGAGAGCCTACCAGGGGAGGTGCCTCGCTAGACCTACTGTTCACAAACAAAGAAGGACTAGTGGGAGATGTGGAGGTCGGAGGCCATCTTGGTCTTGGCGATCATCAAATGGTCAAGTTTTCAATTCTTAGTGAGGTAAGGAAGGGGGTGAGCAAAACCTCCACCTTGGCCTTCCGGAGGGCGCACTTTAGCCTGTTCAGAACCCTGGTTGGGAGGGTCCCTTGGGAGATAATCCTGCGGGGCAAAGGGGTCCAGGAAGGCTGGACGCTCTTCAAGAAGGAAATCCGAAAGGCCCAGGAGCAGGCTGTCCCCATGAGGCGCAACATTAAAGGGCGGGGAAAATGGCCAGCCTGGATGAACAAAGAGCTTTGGATGGGACTTAGGGGAAAAAAGAAGGGTTTACCACCTTTGGATGAAGGGACAGGCAACTCAGGAGGAGTACAGAGATCTTGTTAGGTTATACAGAGAAAAAATTAGGAAGGCAAAAGCCCAGCTGGAACTCAACCTGGCCATTAATATAAGGGACAACAAAAAAAGCTTTTGTAAATACGTCAACAAAAAGAGAGTCAGGGAGAATCTCCATCCCTTCCTGGATGAGGGGGGAAACATTGCGACCAAGGACGAGGAGAAGGCTGAGATACTGAATGCCTTCTTTGCCTCCGTCTTCAATAGTTGGACCAGCTACCCCCTTGGGTGTTCGGCCTCCTGGGCTGGAAGATAAGGATGGAGAGCAGAACAACCCCCCCATAGTCCAGGAGGAAGTAGTTAAGGATTTGCTTATGCACCTGGACACGCATAAGTCTATGGGGCCGGATGGAATTCACCCAAGGGTACTCAGGGAGCTGGCGGGAGAGCTCACCAAGCCTCTCTCCATTATCATCAACAATCCTGGTCAACAGGAGAGGTACCAGATGACTGGAGGGTGGCTAGTGTGACGCCCATCTACAAGAAGGGCCGGAAGGAGGATCCGGGAAACTATAGGCCTGTCAGCCTGACCTCGGTACCGGGAAAGATCATGGAGAGGATCACCTTGAGTGAGCTCTCATGGCAAGTGCAGGGCAGCCGAGGGATCAGGGCCAGCCAGCATGGGTTTATGAGAGGAAGGTCCTGCTTAACCAACTTGATCTCTTTCTATGACCACATGACCCGCCTTCTCGATGCGGGGAAGGCTGTGGACGTTGTCTACCTGGACCTTACAAAGGTAAGGCCTTTGACACCGTCCCCCACAGCGTTCTCCTGGAGAAGCTGGCGAATCATGGCATAGACAAGTGTACTCTTCACTGAGTAAAAAACTGGCTGGATGGCCGTGCCCAGGGAGTTGTAATTGATGGGGTGAAATCCAGTTGGCGGCTGGTCACCAGTGGTGTCCCTCAGGGCTCAGTTTTGGGGCCAGTCTTGTTTAATGTCTTTACTGATGATCAAGATAAGGGGACTGAGTGCACCCTGAGCAAGTTTGCAGATGACACCAAACTAGGTGGGAGTGTTGATCTGCTTGAGGGTCGGAAGACTCTACAGAGGGATCTGGACAGGTTGGCTCAATGGCCCAAGGCCAATGGGATGAGGTTTAATAAGGCCAAGTGCCAGGTCCTGCATTTTGGTCACAACAACCCCAGGCAACGCTACAGGCTTGGGGAAGAGCGGCTGGAAAGCTGCCCAGCAGAAAAGGACCTGGGGGTGTTGGTGGACAGCCGGCTGAACATGAGCCAGCAGTGTGCCCAGGTGGCCAAGAAGGCCAACAGCATCCTGGCCTGTATCAGGAACAGTGTGGCCAGCAGTAGGGAAGTGATGGTGCCTCTGTACTGGGCACTGGTGAGGCCTCACCTTGAGTGCTGTGTCCAGTTCTGGGCCCCTCACTACAGGAAGGACACGGAGCTGCTGGACCGTGTCCAGAGGAGAGCCACCAAGCTGGTGGGGGGGTCTAGAGAACAACTCATACGAGGAGAGGCTGAGGGAACTGGGCATGTTTAGTTTGGAGAAGAGGAGGCTGAGGGGAGACCTCATTGCCCTCTACAACTCCCTGAAAGGAGGTTGTACAGAGGTGGGTGTTGGCCTCTTCTCCCAAGGGAATAATGACAGGACCAGAGGAAATGGTCTGAAGTTGCGGCAGGGGAGGTTTAGATGAGATATTAGGAAGCACTACTTTACTGAGAGGGTGGTCAGGCACTGGCACAGCCTGCCCAGGGAGGTGGTGGAGTCGCCATCCCTGGAGGGATTTAAGAAACTTGTAGGCATGGCACTTCAGGGCATGCTCTAGTGCCCGAGATTGTTGGTTTGCGTCTGTTTGTGGCTGGGGTGGTGTGTGTGTTTTGTGGGGTTTTTCAGTTGTTTTTTGTGTTGTGTGGGGGTTTTTTTGTGGTTGGACTCGATCTCGAAGGTCCCTTCCAACCATGAAGATTCTGTGATTCTTTATTCTGTTCCTTTTCCCCATGTTATCAGATTAATTAGTGCAATAGCTATTTTTGATATATATTGATATCACTAAGTGCTAGAGTTAAACCTGATTTCAGAGAATAGTATTTGAGTCTACCTACAGCTTTATTTTGTGTGTTCATTTTGCTTATTTTGAACACGGCACCTAGCAATTGTTGTTTAATCTGCATTCAGTATTAATAATGATGGAAATACAGGATTTAATCTTAAAAATAAGCTATTTTTACATAAACATCATAAGTGCTGATAAGAACCTGATGTATTTCTGTAAATAGACCTTTTAAACAGGCTGCTCAGTGTAGCGGGTGTGTAACCATATATCTGTTGAGTAGCTAAGCTGTCAGGTAGAAGTTGCTATAATGGCATGGGTGTAAGGAGAAAGGACTGAACTAAATCCGTTTCACAAATTAAATGAAAAGACATGGACACGATTTTTGTTCAGGTGGCTGTTTTACAGGAAAACCAAGCTCTCAAGCAATGGATTTTTGTGTATATTGCAGGTAAAACTTGGCAGTTATGTTGTCATTTGACTATCTATTTTATCTCATCACAAGGATATATTAACAGTAAACTTGATAGCTTATGGTTGTAACCTTGGAGAAGGCTTATTCCTTATGAGAAGGATGTCTGGATTTATGCTGCAAGGGAGATGTTACCTGGAAATGCTGCCTAAACACAATACTAGAGTTGAAAATACGATAATCCTTTTTAAGCTGTTTAAGGTGCTAAGGAAACTTGGGTAATAAATTCTGTCAGTGACATTCTTTACAAGTCCCTGGTGCTTCATAGAGCTGTTATAGTCTGATAAAGTAGAGCATCTGATTCTTCAACAGAAGAAATTAAAATAACCTGGCTTAATTGATTTTCTATTTATGTATTGTAGGCTGCTTTCTGGCTAGGAAGTTTTGCTGTAGTCTCTTAAGGGGGTGGCAGAAAACGAGCATGAGGATTCAATTTTGTTAATTTTAATCTTAAATCTTATTCTGACAAAGATATGTTTAGATAAATTTTTGGGGAGTTATTGTTTTTGCTGGTCTTCCAGAAAGACTTCTCAATGTTATTTTTTTTTCCTAATGATTCTAGTATATTAACAACTTGTTCCTTTAGTAATCTCTCTTGCTGTGATTCTGGATTGTCATTGACACACAAAATTACACCGAGTAAAATTTGATTCTTGTATTGAAATGAGTCTTTAGTACTGGTGTGAGATTTCTTGCTTAATTGCAGTTTTCCAGTATGTTTTGAATGTGCAGAAAATAGGAGGATAAAGCAGTTTTTCTGCAGATGTATATATTTTATCAAGATAGGATCATCACCCATGGGTGTGTTAATCTTGTGGTCTTGCTACCTTTTTCTCACTTACCTCTCTCTCTACCTCTTTCAATCCTTTCTGCACAGTTTGCTTACTTCAGACAACGAAAAACAAAAAGTGACATCACGCAGTCGCAGAAAAAGACGGCGAAGAGGAAGGGCTCGTCTGTCCACACACATGACGTTCCGAAGGAAGAGTATGCACTAGCGGCCCAAGATGTTGGTAAGGGTATAGAGAGTAAAGCTGAAGACACCAGCCTACTAGAGAAAACCACAGAGACAGAGGTAAATCTTAGTATTTCTTGTTTCACTTCACTCCATCTGCAGATAACAAGTATTCAAGGTGGTTGTTTTACTTAATTGGGTATTAGGTCTCTGGCAGTGTGAACTAGCTGCCATTGAAAAGTAAGTGAAGTGATGTATTTTCACTTGTAGTAATTAACTCTCTTACTAAGTCATGTAAATAACTGGAAAAAAAAAAAATCTCCATTATATGGACTGGACAGCTGGTATTGTCAAGGAGCTGTCTACTGTTAGCCAACTGAGATCTTTCACCTTTCACTGCCATGAACTTCTTTTTGGGCAGACTTCTGGTTATGTGGCTGTGACTCCAAGAGATGCCAAGTCCAGACTGAGAGGCGTAGCAGATGAGCAAAACTATCAGGACCTTATAATGCACAGCATTAGTTTGGTTTTGTATCACTTTGCTGGCTCAAATGTGCTTCATGTTTTCTGAAAAAAATATAATTTGTTCCAGCATGCTCTTAGTAGCCATTGTAAAGCCAGCATAGATATTACATTCTCTGACAAATTTGTTTAAAATATTACTCTGCTTGTGCCTGTTATATTTCAGTGTATTTGTACTGGTGATCGTCTAGAAGTAGCCCTGTAGTCATGTCAATAAACATAGAAACAGACCATGTACTGGCCTGCCTGAATTAAGCAGTTGCTTTCTTGCTTTAGGTCCCAAGCAAGACTTTCATTTTTATATCAGCTGTGGATTAGACAGTCATGTGACACTTTCTCTTTCTTTCTGTCTGGTAATAAAAGCAGGCAAAACATAGAACAACTTGCTTCAGAAGTAGTTGACTAAAGCTTTCACAAGCCTCAAGCTACAGCACAACTCTCTGGCTACAAAAAACTGTATCTGTCTTGGTTCTGGGAGTTTTAGAAAATAGTTTCCCAGCGCATTTCAGCATGTTGTCTATGCAAAGACTTGTGAGTTTTGGGGAGGCAGCGCCCTCTGCATAAAAAGCATCTCTCCAGGTGTTCATGTGTTTTCAAAACATACAACAGTAGGATCAAACTAGTGTATTTACAAGCCTGAAATAATGGAGCGTATAATTTGCATGTGTTATCCTGCTTTCTGTTGTGAGGGTAGTGCTTTCAGGACATTGTAAACATAATGTTAGCATTGCAAAGGCTTTTATGAAGCTACATGCCAAGCTGTCTGCACTAAGAAAGAAGCATACAGTGTTTTGTCACTCGGCCATAGCATTGTTGGTAGTTAAGTTACATTGTTAAGTATTAGTACTTATTAATATATTAATAATTAATATATTAATATTAACAGCATACACTACAGCGTAATTAATATTGTTAAGTATTAATACTTAATACATTCATGTGAACTTAAATTAAAAAACAAACAAAAATCACTTACTGCTTCTAAACAGCTTCTGTTAAAATAGCTGGTTTGTAAAGCAAATGGAATTGCTTTCTAGCTTATGTGGAGAGTGTGCCAGTAGTCATTGGAAACTACTTCATGCAGATTCAAAATACAGGGAGGGTTATGGGCTTCCTTTTCTAAATAGTGCTACAGTCATCTTTGTCTTGTGAATTTAGTGAGAGGTAAATATTTTTCAAGATATCAAGGTATATTAAGTATATGCGTCAGAAAATAGTACTGCTTTCGTAATTACCTGAATTATTTTAGCATGTTTGTCACATAATCTCCAGTCAGTTAGTTACTAATACTTAGTAGTGGATTAAAGAGTGTTCAACTGTATTTGCAAGTCACAAAAGCAGAAGACGGAACATTGAATCTCAATGGTGAGACTTAGCCCTAAATTTTTGAGCAAGCTTTCATGATAATTTTTCTTCCATTTATTTCATTCGTTTGACCATGGATGACCAGCTGAGTTTAGCATTAAAGTCAGTCTCTCTCTCTCTCTCTCTCTCTCTCTCTCACTGGTATGCTGTCTCACAATGTGGACATTTCTTGCTCATGTGCTTAAGATGTTTCCAAAATAATTCAGCTTTTCCTTATGTATCTTTAAAATGGCTATGATTTAGTGTTTGTTTTATTTGTTTTCTTGCCAGGGCTGTGCTGACTTTTCCAACTGGGATGCGCTGAATGATCATGCGGCTGAAGTAAGTGTGAAGGAATGTATCTTTAGTAACAGGTGCTGATATATATGTGAAAGAAAAGTATCATAATTGGTTACTAAAATGATATAGTTATTGAGCATTGTTATCAAATGCGATAAGTTATGTGATTTCACTGTTTTACAGTCTAAACCAGGTACTTACGTGTACATACATGTACTGGCTGTGAAATTGGTTGTTAAGAGAATTGGTTTTAGTGAAATAGTGGACCTTGTCCAGAGTAATTTAAATGATGCTTTTAATTGAAAAGTAGGCTCAATCTTTGTTTCATACTTTAGAAAAAATAAAGTATTTAAAATACAAGATACAATTCTCACAGAGGAGATGGTAACAGTATTGCCCCGAAGACACCACAGGATTGACTGGAGCAGCTTCTGTCTTTGTAGGTTTTTTTTGTTTTGCTTTTAAAGGCCACAGAAACTCAGAGTACGTTGAATATTTATTTGCAATAGCTGCTTACACTTGAATTTAATGTTAAGTAAAGAAGTTTATATTATTATTTTTCTTATGGATGGACTGTTTTCCAGTCAGCACAGATGTGTGTAAAAGCTTTATATAATTTTTGTAGTATTCTCCCTCTGCCCACTTGTAAGTTGGAATGTATTTTAAATCCCAACATGTGTGAAAATGGCACATTGCCCCAGTTTGGTGCTGTAGAATCGCAAGACTCTTCTCCCTAATTCACTTTTGCATCTTAAAGTATTATATAAAAATACATTATCTATGAAATTTTTTTATTTGAAATTTTTAAGAATTAAGTACTTTGTATATAATGCTTCTATTAAATACTAAGTCCCAATGTTGAATTACTTTTAAACTAGAATATACCCCAAATTTAAACTTGAATTTATAGTCAGAGTAATCACAAAAAAGATGTGGTATATTGTTTTGGTGAGTAAATATATTTTTGGGTTTTTTCTATGAAGAAAGCTTCGATAAATCCTGCTGCAGAATATAGTGAGCTTGATGTTAAGATGTGTCAGATGAGAATAGCTGAGTTAGAGAACAGACTTCTGGAGAAGCAGGAAGAAGCTGAAAGGCTCACCACACAGATGGACGAGCTACAGGAACAACTTACCCAACAAAGTGACTCTATGCAAAGTCAGGTATGTTTCATGGAATTGGGGGATAATACTATTGTAATCCGAAAAATATTTAGGAGACAAAACTCAAAATAAGTAGTTTTTTGTTGAAAAGTACTAATATGTGCGGTGTAAATCAGTACTTACGTTTTCCATTTACCAATCTCCAGGACTTCATATTGCTTGAATCAAGTGAGAGTGAAATTAAATTTGAAAAGCTTCTTTTTTTAGAGAGCTTTTATGAAATGCATAGTTGATTTCTTCTGCTGATGAAAGTATAGTTAATCATATGTTGAGGTAGAGGCTCAATGTAAAAGCTTATATTTTTATAAATACAGACTTTAAATAAATATATATATTATATATCAAGGTCATGCTGAAAGATGGTGGACACCCTACCCCACCCTGAAGTATTGTTCAAACTGTTGAAAAAGAAGTACTTACTGAAATGTCAATACTTCTGTGAATATGCCCGAAAACCACTTTGTAGATGCAGCTAGGCCAGCTTTTCAAAAATTCACACAGGATGGCAGACACCACTGCCACCATCACCCCCAGAGGCTTTTTGAATATTTGTAAATACTTGTGGCTTTTTGATTTGGGGATGGGTTTCTTTGTATGGGCAAATGGTTAAGCAGGATAAGTTAAACTTTATTAAACTGACATGTACTTTCCCCTCTCCCAAAATATTAAAAAAATATTTTGAATTCTCTTTCTCTAGCATTTCTATGTAAAAGTAAATTATCAGGTGCTTCTGAAGAATAGTTACTTCCCCCTTTACATGTTGGTTTTTCTCCTTTTAAGACTGGGAAACAAAGACATTTCCTGTTGGTGAGAAATAAATTGAAAAGGTTGATGTGATTAACATAAAATAGGCTTAATGTTTCCCATCTCACTAGCTTTCCCTCACATGGCTGAAAAGAAGAACTGACAGATAGGAGACAATTTAGGGGGTATTAAATATTCATTATATCCTGTAGAAAACTTGATTGCTTTTACATCAATAAGAGTTATAACATTTTTTTAAGTAAAAATATTTCATTACTGGTATTCTGTCATTTTTTTTTTTTTTAAAGTCTCTTTTGATTGGCTTTGTAATCTCTTTTGAGATCTGTGGCAGGTTCCTCTTTCATCACCCCTGCCATCATGTTTGAATACAAACATTTCTGGTCCTTT
Source organism: Numenius arquata (assembly GCF_964106895.1). NCBI lineage: Eukaryota > Metazoa > Chordata > Aves > Charadriiformes > Scolopacidae > Numenius > Numenius arquata. The sequence goes on from NC_133578.1 coordinate 44,199,670, forward strand.
GGTACAAGTTTGTTAAAACTTAAGTGTAACTATAGACTCAACAGTTTTGCTTTAAGATAACTTACTGTTATATGTTAAGAATATTTTAATTTTAAAAGTGCGTTTCTTGTAGGAAGCTACTGTTCAAGAGCAGAATGAAGTCATCAGGAAACTAACAAGCTGCCTTCAACAAGCAAAACAGGATCAGGATGACCTACAGGAGGCGGCTTCACATGTAGTTGCTCAGGTCCATGATTTACAACTCCAGTTACATCAGGTTTTCGTTTCCTTTTTCCTATCCATTTTTTGTTTCCTTATAAAGAGAGTAAGAACATGTTTGGAATATGAATGTAAAAGCATATTGAGCTTATCATAGCTCTTCATAGTTCAGTTTGCAATGCAGCAGTGAAAATGATTTGAGGGTGGGGCAGAGCTTTCTCCAGTTGCTAGGGAGAAGTTCTGGAGACATCCTTATATTTTCTGCTTACTTGCTCGTGTAATGTTTGGGAGGTCATTACACTTCTTTGTCCATCAGTATAGCCCCTTCTAGGGAATTTTACCCCATGCTGTTAGTGGTTTGGATCTATACACAGCCATCACTAATGATATGGGCTTACATGTGATCAGTTAGTGTTGCCTTTGCCAAAGAAAGCTCTCTGTGTATGCGTGGGCAAGTGTAACAGCTCAGCTGTTATACAGAAAGTTGCTATGTTGAGGTAGTATGACTTGGCGCAAAGAAAGAGATTTAAAATAACCTGAAGAAGGTTGATACAGTTCCTATGACACACAGGAACCTGTTTAAGTGCAACAAGTTGATCATGGATCTAACCCCTGGGTAATGAGAGATACTACAACCTTTCATCTACTTTACTTTTTTTTTTAAAAAAAAAAAACTTTATTCTTTTTTGGTGATACTCAGTGTTCTGGTGGCTATTCTCTCTAAACACCTGTGTGTTTGTTATCTTGGGAGCCTTGTAGTATATGCAAAAGAGTAATATTTACATTTACTTACCATTTCAGGCTTGCAAGATAAGAATTAAACTAGGAGGGATTACATGTCTTAAATGTCTGGATAGGAAGGGGGTTTAAAAAAAAATTAAAACCTGTGATTTACTGAAGCCCAGGGATTATCCTGAAGGAGTTGTTTGTGCCCTGGAAAATAAATCCTGTGCTAAATGAAATTTTGGAAAAGAAAAAAAACCACTGCTTTCTATGTACAATTCTGATTGCTACTAACAAAATATATGATAATAGTGAAAAGTACTCCACAGATGATTGTTGGGATTAAGCCATTGAAATAAAATGATAAAGCCTCTAGCACTTCGGGCATATTCTAAATAAGGCTAGTAATATGATGCGAGTTGTTTGTTGGAAACATGTCAACTTTGATAACAGATGAAAGTACTGATACTGTCTTAAATATTATCATCTTGTTTTTAGCAAAGTCTTTAGAAAAAGGTTTTAAAAATTAATAAAACGTTTTATTTTACCCCCGGTAGGGGCAAATGTTTTCTTTTTATTTGGAGGGAGATGGAGCGAAAAGAAAAACCTTTAGTATTGAGTTGTAAACCCTTTGTAGAGAAGACTGGTTTTGTTCATTGTGCTCTTACCAGTATGTCCAGTCTGTTGGAAGTCCTGCTTTGTTTTGGAGGCTTCATACAGATGAATTATCTAACGTTTATATCTTTAAGTAATAGCATCTAAAGCATGACAAGCATTGTGTGACTTCTTAGCGAGTTTCTTATTCATTAAGAATGAACAACATGGGCTAAACCTGTAGTAAATGAATATTTTATGTGTACAGTAAGGCTAATGTATGAGTTATTCTGATATAAACTTTCTTCTGACTGTGAGTACCTTTATGTGTCCAGGTTAATGAGACGCTGAGGAATAAAAGCTCTGGGAAAAACAAAGTATTAGAAGCCCAGTGGCGGATGTCCGTGTTTCAGAACCGTCTCAGAGAGCAAAATGCACGTTTGGAGATGCTGTGTCAGAAAGCACATGACCTAGAAGTACAGCTTGAGCCTTCTCTAAAGGTAAAAACCATTCAAAGTGCCTTTATAATTATGAGTTCTAGGTAGTTAGGTTTTTGTTGTGATTGTGCAAGCCAAGGTGGTACTTTCTGGAGGAAGAGCCTGTAATGAACATTTAATTTGTGCTTAAAGTAACATTCATGCCTCAGGACTGAAATAACACTTTAGTATGAAAATAAAAATCTATTCTTCTGAAGGTAGGGATATTCAGCTAAGCCAAAATAGCTGATCACAATTTAAAATATTTTTTTTTTTGCGTGTGAAATGGTGATGGAGTCTCCTTCTCTGGAGACATTCAAAACCCGCCTGCCGTTGTTGTTGAGATGGACAAACGACACTGACAGCAATCTTCAGAAGTTCAAGCAGTAACAGTCCACCTTTATTAGCACACGTATATTCTTATATATTCTTTCTTAACACATGTGTTCTTTTACTATTGGTTACATATTGTTATAACAATATATCATTGGTTGTCTCTTGCAAAACATCAAAACTACTCCTTATCTTGTCAGTCCCCAGCTGGTACCTAAAAGTTGTTTTACTTCTCAGGATGTTTTCTACTCCCTTCTTTCTCAAGGATATACTTTAATCTCTGCAAGGTCAACTCCTGACTCCATTCCCACAATCAAGGGTTCCACGGACCCGCCGCAGTCCCCCACAATTCCCCCTTTTTGTATTTGTGCCAAAAATATCGCCCTCATCGTCCGCTGCAGGGCCCTTTGCAGCAAGGAGATGACACACATGGCAACATTAATAGCACAACTACAACAATCAGTAAAATAACTAATCCTGTTCTTACTACTGACAACAGTCCCTATCCACTAAACAATCTGTTCAACCAATCCCATCCATTGTCAACTTGCAGCTTTTGTACTCGTTCCTTTAACAACTGTATGCTTTTATGAATTGATTCAGAGTGATCTGACAAGTTCATGCAACATATTCCATCAATATCCTCGCATCCATGTCCTTGAGCTAATAACAAAAAATCTATCGCCGCTCTATTTTGTAATGTAGCATGCCTAACTGAGTCTACATCTAATAGTAAATTGCTTAATGCCGCAGAGGTTGCATTCGTTTGCTTTGCTAGCCAGCATCCTAACTTATTCAAGGTACTTAACGCTTTGGCAGCAGCTGCTCCTGATACAAACATGGAGGTTGCCCATATTTCACCCTTATTCCAAAAAGTGACTTGGTCATCACAGTCTTCATTGTAAGCATGGAGGCTCCTCTTAGCTTTTTTATAATAGCGATGTTGGTAAATCATGGACGTATTAGGAGTTAACAATGTTAAGCGTCCGAAACTGCATGGTCCTCCTTTTATGTGAGAAGGTATGGCTCCCCAGGCTCGATCTCCACATATCAGGAATATCCCCGGGGGTAGAGCCAAAGGGACATTTGAGGATCGAGAAATATTTGGGGAGGTAAAGTTACACCATACACTTGAATTTCTGTAAATTGACATACTTGAATTTACCACCCATGCCAGGGATTGATTCTTTCCTGTATAATTGAAATACAGACAATAGTCCATTTTTATAGATCCCAAAAGTTCAAGCTCTTGAGGTTCCAAAGGCACTTTAGGCAAATAAGGCACCCATGCGTCCCATGTATTAACCAACGACTCGTTCTGAAAAGTTGCCCGTGCTTCATGCGGTACCGGCCACTTGTCCACTGGAACACCAACGAGGCACATAGTAAATGGATTCTCTGGTGATGTAGTGGCCAGATATATGGAATCTTGGCCAGTCATGTTGGCTAGAGTGATCCATACGTTGGTCCTTGTCTGCGTTGGCATCCAAAATGCGTTGACTACGGCACACATCATGAGGAAGATAACACAGGCTTCACATTCCGTGCAGGCATCCATTGCGGCCCATGATCTGTGGAAACACAAGCATAACCTCTTCCCCAGGTTAATAGATCATACGGACCCATCCATTGACCCGTATGTAGATCCCGCACTAAAACCTTTGCCCCTGGACCCACCCCCTCCTGAGTTACCAGGGAATTGAAATGGCGAAGGATGGGTGGTGTTGGGGTCAGAGAATCATCAGAAACCTGTAAAAAATTTAAAACATACGTAGCTTTAGCCAATCGTGCATCAGGTGGTTCACCCAGCATTCCCCCTTTTTGTTTTTGGAGGAAGTGCTTGAGTGTACCGTGGGCTCGTTCTACAATGCTTTGTCCTGTGGGAGAATGGGGAATTCCAGTAACATGGGATATCCCCCAAAGCTGCAAAAATAATGCGACTTTCTGAGACACGTAAGCTGGGCCATTGTCTGTCTTAACTTGTTGGGGAACGCCTAAAATGGAAAATGCACGTTGCCAATGGTGGATGACATCACGTGCAGATTCCCCAGTATGAGCAGTGGCAACAAGAGCTGATGAAAAAGTATCTACAGAGACATGCACATATTTCAAACGCCCAAATTCGGGTACGTGCGTAACATCGGTCTGCCAGATCTGCAAGGCACGGAGGCCATGAGGGTTGGTGCCATAGTAAATACGGACATGTTGCTGCATGTCCTGATTGTCAGGGCCATCAATAGCACGCGCCTCAGAATTGGAAATATGAAATTGGCGTTTCAGGGCCCGATAGCCCTGATGGTAAAAGCGATGTGAAGCTATTGCCTGTTGTTTAATATCGGGAACAGGTCCTAATGCCACTGCGGACACCAAAGCATCTGCTTTTGCATTTCCTTCCACTATAAAACCCGGTAACGTAGTGTGACTTTTAATATGCATGACATAATATTCATAGTGACGTTTCTGAATTTCTAACCATAATAGCTTCAGAACCCCAAACAGCATTTCATTAGACACATGCCCTAACACAGCTTTATCCAATCGTTGTACCAGTCCAGCCACATAAGCAGAATCCGTTATGATGTTTACTGGGCCAGGGAAGTTTTGAAACACCATGGCCATCGCCCTAAGTTCAACCACTTGTGGTGAGCCTTCTTGATGTTCAATTTTATGCCGCCATTGTGGTCCGTCTTTCCAAATGATGGCCGCTTTTCCGGTTTTCCCTGATCCATCCGTAAACACCGTGGGTCCCTCTACTGCATCCAATTGACTCAATTGTTTCTGACCAAATCTCACCTGACTTCCTAGTTTGACCAATGGATGTGAGGGCAAATGATAACTTATTTGCCCTGTATAGTTCATCATGGCTGCTTGTAAAGCAGAGCTGTTGGCCATGCACCATTCAAAATAATCACTCTGCACTGGGAGTACAATTTTTTTTGGGTCTCTCGCCATTAATTCCATACAGCGTGTCCTGATTTTTATTATTACTTGAGCCACCAGCTCAAAAAGGCCAGGGGCTGTCTTTTTTGTTTTATTTGGCAAGAAAACCCATTCCCAAAACATGTAGAGAATCATCCCGCTTCTCATGCCATTGTGCAATCATGGCAAAGGGTACCAACTGATCAATCAAAATGATTGCCTGGACAGGCACTGTCAGTTCAATTCTCCATACATGTTTGCTACTAATTGCTCGCTCAATGTCTGCAATTGATTTTTGTGCACCTACCGTCAAGGTGCGTGGGGCAGAAATATCTGTGTCTCCTTGCAGTAGTTCAAATAACGGTTGCAATTTAGAAGAAGGAATCCCCACGTAGGGTCGAATCCAATTATACAGATCATTTGCGGTCGTTTCTCCAACACTGTCTGAGTCCAGAAAACAAGTGGTTTTCCTGTTGATCCAAATCCGCCATCACCGCGAACAACCTGTTCAGTCCTGGGGACACAACTCATAAATGGCACAAGTTGAGCTAAGCGTGTTCCTTTTTCTATTGTTACCGGTGGGGTTGCTGTTGATACCATAGCACAAATTTGTCCTGTAAAATCGGCGTCAATAACTCCAACATGCACCATGAGTCCTTGTAGGGTGGTACTTGATCTTCCTATTAGTAAAGCACTCAGTCCCCTACCAATTGGTCCCCAGGCATCTAAGGGCACTTTGTGCACCCCTTGAGTCATTATAGTCACTGTGTGGGCGGTGGATACATCCATCCCGGCTGATCCACTGGTTTTCCCTGATAGCTTGTCACAGAGGGTTGCGTCTGCACTGACCCTAGAAATGGGTTGCCAGGATTGTAGGGCGTTTGCGTACGGGGCATTTGTGTCTGCACGTGCCCCTTCGCGCTCTTCTTGCCATTTCCCGGCTGCAGTGGTTGGCCATTAAGGTGATATTTAGAGTGACATTGCTTAGCAACATGTCCAACCCTTCCACACCTATAGCAATTCATTTCTGCTGTGTCTCCCACCATATTGACGTTTCCCGAGCCAGTTCCTCCCGTTTTTTCCTTGGGGCATTCAGCTTTTACATGACCTGTTTGACCACCGCCATAGCATTTTTGGCCCTGTACTCGCATGGCTGCCATTGCGGCAGCGAGTGCAGTCATTTTATGCTCCACAGATCCAACCTTGGCACAAGCAGTAATCATTGCCTCTAAGGTTGGGTCTCCTGGTAATGCCTCAATTATTTTTTGACAGTCCGCATTAGCATTGTCGTGAGCCAGTTGTTTCACTAACATTTCATGGAGGCACGCATCAAACACTTGACGTTCAACAGCAGCTTGTAACTTTTCAACAAAGGAGAGAAATGGCTCTCGAGTGCCTTGTTTAATGGTGGTATATTTTTGTTTTGGTTCTGCCAATTCTGCAGTGCGAATTATTGCCTCGATGCCTATATTTTTTACTTGTTCAAGCACCAAGGGGGGCCACTGCGCTTGATGCTGTGGGTTATTGAATTGCCCAGCACCCATTAAAACATCAGCACCATTGCCATAGCGAGGATCACCCTGCGGAAACTGCAGATTCGCTACGGCCTGCGCCTCAGCCCTTTGCTGCCAAATATTTCGAAACACTGCAAGCTGCACAGGTTGAAAAATGATCTGAGCAATATGAGTAATATCATAAGGGGTCATAGCTTCCATTGACAATAATCGTATCAGTTGCATTACTGCAGGGGAGTTGGGGCCATACTGGGCGGTGGCCTTTTGTAAATCCTGAATCACCTTCCAGGAATAAGTAGCATGCTCATGAGGCTCCCCTGCAGCTGGGTCATGATACACCACGGGAAATGCTGCAGGCCCAGCAGCCTCAACATTCGAAGGTTCATCAGTGGTGAGGGGAACGGATATATTCTCTGATAAATCCCAGTCGCCCAACTCCATAGCTTTAGCTTTGACCTTCTTCCAGAATCGCACAGGATTTCGCGGTCTAACCGTAATCGAGGCTGGAGGTAAATCCCAAGTACGAGGGTATTTTGGTCTACACTCTGCCCCCCCTTGCTCGGAACGTTTTACTGGCGCAGGGGTGTGCAAAGGGGGACCCGGATTCTCAGGGACTACCTCCTCAAGCTCATTTTGCCCTGTCATAGGATCATCCTGATCAACATTAATGTCCGAATCCTCTGGCAGAGGTGGATACAAAAAGGGGTTAAGCGACGGCCGCACCTCTTGCTCTTCCGCAATCGGCACTGGTGGAGCAGAGGGTTGCACACACTCTCCTGACTTAGATACAGGGAGTCCCTCCTGCGCCCACACATATCCCCAATCTGCCACTTGTTTATGCGAGTCTCTTGCCACTTCTATCTGTTCTCGGGGCAGCACATACTTATACTTTTTTCCTTCGGAAAGCCGCAGCCCCCCCCCCATCAGCACCCCCCCCCCGTCTTCTTTCTTGGTAACAGGGGGTTTTAGGACCGGGGGTTTTGGGACCGCAGATGGCTCCGTCCCTCCTTTTAAGTCCGGCCTGAAAGGATCAGGCGACTCATTTTTTCCCGCCGTCTCCGCCTGCTCCCTCTGCTCTTTAAACCCTTTTAAAGTCTCTAGTAGCAAACGCCACGTTGTTAGTAGTTCAGTCGCTTCTTTGGAGCCTCTCGTAGCACCATCAAACAATTTATCGCCCAAGTCTTTCCATTGTGATACACTAAACGCTGTGACAGTGGTAACTTCAATGCCTTGTCTTTTGCCCCAGAGCAACATTTTCCGTAAAGTCAACTCGGGGAGGTCCATGCCTCGCTGTTTCAAAAGCAACTGCCACATAGAGAGTATGATACCCTCTTCTTTGGACAAGTTCCCTCCCATGTTCCCAGTAGCTCACCTCTCCAGGTGTCTTATTCACGATCCGGATCAATCAGCAGCTCTCCCCGCCGCTCTCAGCTATACTGGGCTCCGTCTCCACGGCTATCTCCAGCCATTTTTTTTCCTATGCAGAATCACGTCGGGGTCACCAGATGTCGTTGTTGTTGAGACGGACAAACGACACGGACAGCAATCTTCAGAAGTTCAAGCAGTAACAGTCCACCTTTATTAGCACACGTATATTCTTATATATTCTTTCTTAACACATGTGTTCTTTTACTATTGGTTACATATTGTTATAACAATATATCATTGGTTGTCTCTTGCAAAACATCAAAACTACTCCTTATCTTGTCAGTCCCCAGCTGGTACCTAAAAGTTGTTTTACTTCTCAGGATGTTTTCTACTCCCTTCTTTCTCAAGGATATACTTTAATCTCTGCAAGGTCAACTCCTGACTCCATTCCCACAATCAAGGGTTCCACGGACCCGCCGCAGTCCCCCACACCCTCCTGGACAAGTTTCTGTGCAACCTGCTCTGGGCAGACCTGCTTTGGCAGGGGGTTGGACTAGATGATCTCCAGAGGTCCCTTCCAACCCCATGTGAGTGAGTGAGTCTGTGAGTGTCTGTGATTGAGAGTGTGTGATTGAGAGTGATTCTGTGAGTGTGTGAGTGTGTGATTGAGAGTGATTCTGATTCTGAGTGATTCTGTGTGATTCTGTGATAGTGATTATGGGATTCTGTGATAGTGATTGTGAGTGATTCTGTGATAGTGATTGTGTGATTGTGAGTGATTCTGTGATTGTGATTCTGAGTGATTCTGAGATTGTGATTGTGTGATTCTGTGTGATTGTGAGTGATTCTGTGATTGTGATTGTGAGTGGTTCTGTGATTGTGATTGTGTGATTATGAGTGGTTCTGTGATTGTGATTCTGTGATTGTGAGTGTGTGATAGTGTGACATTGTGATAGTGTGATATTGTGATAGTGTGATTGAGAGTGATATTGTGATTCTGTGATTGTGATTCTGTGATTGTGAGTGATTCTGTGATAGTGATTGAGTGATTCTGTGATTTGAGTGATAGTGAGTGATTGAGTGATAGTGATTCTGTGATTCTGAGATAGTGATTCTGTGATAGTGATTGAGTGATTCTGTGATAGTGATAGTGATTCTGTGATTCTGTGACAGTGATACTGTGATTCTGTGATAGTGAGTGATTCTGTGACAGTGATTCTGTGATTCTGTGAAAGTGAGTGATTCTGTGATTCTGTGATTGTGAGTGATTCTGTGATTGAGTGATTCTGTGATTGAGTGATTCTGTGATTGAGTGATAGTGAGTGATTGAGTGATAGTGATTCTGTGTGATTCTGTGTGATTCTGTGATTGTGATTCTGTGACTGTGATTGAGTGATTCTGTGATTCTGTGACAGTGATATTGTGATTCTGTGATAGTGAGTGATTCTGTGACAGTGAGTGATTCTGTGACAGTGATTCTGTGATTCTGTGATTGTGAGTGATTCTGTGATTGTGAGTGATTCCGTGATTGTGAGTGATTCTGTGATTCTGTGATTGTGAGTCATTCTGTGATTCTGTGATCGTGAGTCATTCTGTGATTGTGAGTGATTCTGTGATTCTGTGATAGTGATTCTGTGATTGTGAGTGATTCTGTGATAGTGATTCTGTGATTCTGTGGTAGTGATTCTGTGATTGTGTGAGTGATTCTGTGATTGTGTGAATCTGATTCTGTGATTCTGAGTGATTCTGTGATTCTGTGATAGTGATTCTGTGATTCTGTGATAGTGTGGTTCTGTGATTCTGTGACAGTGATTCTATGATTCTGTGATTGTGAGTGATTCTGTGATTGTGAGTGATTCTGTGATTCTGTGAGTGATTCTGTGATTCTGTGATTGTGATTTAGTGATTCTGTGATTCTGTGAGTGATTCTGTGATTGTGAGTGATTGAGTGATTCTGTGATTGTGATTCTGTGATTGTGATTTAGTGATTCTGTGACTGTGATTTAGTGATTCTGTGATAGCGATTCTGTGATAGAGATTCTGTGATAGCGATTCTGAGTGATTCTGTGATTGTGAGTGATTCTGTGATTCTGTGGTTGTGATTCTGTGATTGTTTCTGTGATTGTGAGTGATTCTGTGATTCTGTGATTGTGATTCTGTGATTGTGATTCTGTGATAGTGAGTGATTCTGTGATAGTGAGTGATTCTGTGGTTGTGAGTGATTCTGTGATTGTGAGTGATTGTGATTGTGATTCTGTGTTTGTGAGTGATGTGATTGTGAGTGATTCTGTGTTTGTGAGTGATGTTGTGATTGTGAGTGATGTTGTGATTGTGAGTGATGTTGTGATTGTGAGTGATGTGATGTTGTGATTCTGTGTTTGTGAGTGATGTTGTGATGTTGTGATTCTGTGTTTGTGAGTGATGTGATTTGATTCTGTGATGTGATTCTGTGTTTGTGAGTGATTCTGTGATGTAGTGATTCTGTGATGTAGTGATTCTGTGATGTGATTCTGTGATGTAGCGATTCTGTGATGTAGCGATTCTGTGATGTTGTGATTCTGTGTTTGTGAGTGATGCTGTGATTCTGTGTTTGTGAGTGATGCTGTGATGCTGTGTGAGTGATTCTGTGATTCTGTGTGAGTGATTCTTTTCTCGCTCTTTAAAATATGCTTATTTATTGAAACTACTCCATCAGTTTCTGTTGCAGAAGGTTGATCTTTAACTCTGTTATTAAACTGTTATATAAAATTAAGAACTTTCCATCAGAAGCAGGTCCATCTGGTGTTTATAGAACGGAGGCATGTGGGTACGTAACTGACAGAGCTTTGCAGTGGGGTGAAGGTTCTTGGATATGTTGTGTAAGCACATAGCAATGCAGTTGTATGTGAACTTGAAACACCTAGATGAGAGTAAAAGTTAACTGTATCTGTAATCACGTTAGTTTCACATACAAAACAAAGTGAAGAGCTTTGGTGGAAACATTTTGATGTAATCATTCCAGAAACAAGCACTATGAGTAAAGAAACTGAGTTAAAAACACAGAAGAGGTACTTTTTTTTTTATAATATGTATTTCAAATTTGGTGATAACTCTGCTATAGAGGCATGGTCGTGAAAAAAGTTGTCTTTAGGAACAAGTTTATAGGGATTGTGATTAATAACATACATTAAAGAACAGCTTAAAAGGTCTGATTTCCTTTAAGCACATAACGAGCAATGCTATAGCTAGAAGCCTTAAACTTCGAAGTGAGTCAGATGAGTCAAAATTTGGCATGGCTGTCTTGTTGGCCTACTCCTGCCTGCAGGAGCTGTTTTCTCTGTGCAAATGGATGTGAGATGGAGAGATATCGGTAGCTCTGATGATATTTATTTATTTTTTTAAATTAAAATACCTGAAATTTGAGACAGCTGCTATTTTCTTTCTCTCTGGAGTCAGTGGCGTACTATTTGTTATTGCTTAGGCAATTTGATGTTTGTTATCACGTTTGGAGAGTCTCAGTAGTATTTGCCACTTTCAAGGATGTCCTTAAAAATCTTGTTGCCTAGGCCAATGATACACCCTGCACTTAAAGGTAAATATTATTTTTGAAGACAAATTGAAAGCATGAGGCTTAAGGAAATTAAAACATGTCATATTTCAATGGTGTATTTCATCTGTAATATTTTCTTTTTAAGAATACCAAAAATAAAGAAAATCTGCTTGCCGAAGTGGATGGGGATGTGAAAGGTACAATGCAACAGTTATACAAAAGCATAGAAGAAAAAGAACAACATATTAAAATACTTCAAGGTCTACTGACATCAGAAAGATTTAACTTGACTATACTGCAACGTACCCTTTCTCTCCAGGACTCAGAAATAAAACAATTGAAAACTGAAATAGCTTTATCCAAAAAGAAAGAACAGCAACGTATTGAAGAACTGAAAATCAGTCATGAGAAGGATATTTGCAGACAGTTGGAGAACTTGAGGGCTGAGCTGGAGAAGTGCAACAGAAGAGAGATTGCAGAAGCCAAGCAGGTATATGAAGAAGAAATTATTTTAAAATATAAGAATGAACTTGAACAGTTAAAAAAAGAACTCTGTGCTCTGAATTCTGAAGAACACATTCAGAGCTTGAATGGCATAATAATTGACTTAAATAATAGTCTTCGCGAGTCTGAAATTAATAAAGAAAATTTGAGAAAGAAACTTGAAAACCAACAGGAAGACTTCCAGAGAGAAAAGTCTGAAATTGAGACTAAATACAAGGATTTAATTGATGGCCTTAAGTCCCAACTTTCTGACACACAAGAGCAGGTCAAGGAAGCCCAGCGATATAAAAAAGAAAAACAGTCCTTGAATGAAGAGATTCAGAAACTGAATTCTTTCATACAGGAATTAAATGAAAAGCAACTTTATGAGGCTGAAAAAAGTATAGATGCAAGGCAAAAGCATGACGAAGAGACTATCTCCAATAAAAAGCTAGTGAAATTGAGGAAAAAACAGATTTTACCAGAGGTACTGCAGTTGCAGAGAGCAGAGTGTGAGGAGATGTGGAATAAACTGCACGAGTTCGAAGGTGAAGGTGAGCTACTTCATGAAGAACTAGAGTTCCAGCATGACTTGGAAGTAGACTCCTCAAGGGATCAATTAGAAGAAATTAAGAATTCAAAGATCACAGAGAAAAATGAAAGAAGTGAAGGAGAAAACCTGTCTGAAGAACACTTGTCAGAATTAGGCCTTTGCAGTGGTGATGAAGGCATATTGGCTAAATATCTCCTCTCCATGGACAGACCAGAAGAGTCGTATGCATCCAGCACTTCTGAAGGTTATGCCATTGAAGAAGGTGGATACAGTAGATACAGGTTAGACAGTAGTGTGCTTCTAGAACCCAGCAGAGATTTTATACCTCCTCTATTAAACTTTGGCCTTGGTGAGGAAACACATCCTAGTGCTTTGGCTCAAGAGACTTTTGAAGAGACTGAGGTGGGAACAGAGGCCTTTGTTTCATTTTTGCCAGATAGCTTTCTGCAGCAAAACAGACTAAGTGACCATGATGACATAAAGGATGATGAGACAACTTGTTTAGTAGAGAGATGTGTGAAGCTAACTGAGGAGCTAAATGAGAAGGAATCAGCCTTGAAGAAATCTTATCTGGAGACCCAAGAAGCTGTTGGAAAATGGGAAAAAGTAATGACTGAGCTATCTCACACACGTGTGGAACTGGATGAGGAATGTGAAGCACAAATCTATGGTGAAAATGAAGTTCTTCAAAAAACAGAGAAGGAGAAGGAACTTGAAAACAAAATGTTTCTGCTAAAGCAGCAGGGGGAGGATGGAGGCCAGCCTTACTGTGCTGCAGAGCCTTTAACACAAGCATCAAAATCTTCTACCTGGCAAGAAATGGTAAAAGACCTGCAGGAAGAAAGAGAAATGTTGATAGTGCAGCTGCAAACTCGGGAGAAATTAGTGAAAGACGTTCAAGAGCAGGAAACAGCTTCTGATTCTGTAACAAGTGAAGTACGGTCTCTCTTTGGATGTCAGTTAGCTGCTTTGCGAAGTCAAAGGGATCAAATGCAAAGTGAGCTTGATGCTCAGAAGGCTAAAAACCAGACAATAACAGAGCTGCTTGGTCAGAAAACCATATCTGAAGAGACATTGCTAAAAGAACAGGAGTTGCTCAAAGCTGATATCTATAATAAAGAACAAAAGTTAGCACTCTTATTGAAGGAAAAAACAGCCTTAGGAGAAAGATTGTCTGAGGTGGAGGAGGATCTAATAAAGACAGAAAAAGCACTAGCAGAGAATGCTAGCATCATTGAGGATCTTGAGAAAAACATACATGAACTGAATGCTGAAGTGAAAAACCTCAAAGATATACAGGAGCGAGAGAGACTGGGATATGAGGACAGATTAAATTTCAACAACCTAGAAATTCATAAACTTAATGCTGAAATAAAGGCCAAAAGTATCGAATACAGTGAGAAAAAAAGCCAGTTGACTGAAGAAATAGACCATTTGAAGAAGGTTTGTTTGGAGCTTGAGACTCGCTTGCAGGAGTCCTTTCAGTCTGCACAAGCTGCGCAGGATGCACAATCTGAGATGGTGAAACAGTACAAAGAGGAAATTGGTAAAATGGAGACTCAACACCTTGCCAAAATAGCCAAAGTGAGTTTGACACACAAGAAAGAGGTAGGAAACCCTGATAATGGCAGGAGCCTTTGTATTTCAGAACGCTTAAGGTAGTAATTGCAAATGTTTGTATGTTTCTTCTCAGATAGAAGAATTAAATGCTGAAATAAAACATAAAGTAGAAAACCAGCAGAAGTTGGAAGAAGAGAGAAAGGAACAGATTGCTTTAATAAAAAAGGTAAATGCTATAATTCGGTTTCTTTCAGAAAAATTAACTCTTTTGTGTTGTTTGTCATTTAAGCAGTATAAATATTTTAGAAATGCAAAAATCTATTGTTTTTTCCATGGTGTCTTTGATGCGAGGTCAGGAGGAAGACAGAATTCTGGCTCAGTAATTCATTAAGGGGCTCCCTAACCGTATTTTGAAGACAGCTATTTCTCTGCAGGTACATGAGCGAGAGCATGATCGTGAAATCTCTGAACTGATTACTAAACATGAAGAGGAAATGGAGAAGCTCCGTGCTGAACTAAATAAAGAACAGCAGTGCCTGTTGGATGAACTTCGTCAGCAAATGGCAGCCACACACAAAGCAGAGATTGAGCAAGCTCAGCTCCAATTGCAGGTAAAATAAAACCAGTAATTGCTGTAGTTGTTACCTGGCTATTGCAAAGAGAAAGCTCCTTGATTTTTGTGCATACTATGTGTGCTCTTATATGTAATGCTGCAATTGAAGAATTGGAAGTGTTCCCTTGGTGGGTAGTAGTAGATATTTTCTACAGGAGTTCTCCATGACCCTCACTGCAATTGTATTTTAATTTTGAAGAAAACTGGTTGCTTAAATTGATGGGTTTAAAAAAAACAAAACGCCACAACACCAAATCCAAACTTTTTCATTTTTCACGTCTTGATCAGTTTAACGAAAATTAATTAATTAAAAATTAGTTATAAAGTGTATAAAAATAATAAAACCCTCCCACTCTTTAATTTTCCCACTAATGTAATTAGGAATGCTTTTGTGCTAAACTTAAGTATGTAAACCTGACTTTTTCCTCTAAATATTTACTGGTTTTTTGAATGCTTCCACTAAATGCAAAATGGAAATAGAAAGAATACGTCTAGTGTTAGGTCTAATTTCAAGATGTTGGGAAACATTGTAAATGTTTAGTTTATTTAAGAATTGAAGTGTGTGTTTGGTCTATTTTAGCTGCCATTTCTAACTGTTGGATATTCCTCACTTTTTTTTTATTTAATGAGGCATGGTGAATTTTATTTCCGTGTTTCCAATCCCCCTTCAGAATTTTGCTTTTTAACGAATCATAACCAATAGCAAATATGAGTAACTTTTTTAATAGGCAGTAAAAGGTTGGGGTGAGCTTGTGTTCTGCTCTGATGTTGTGAGGAAGTGGACAGATGCAAGGTATTTGGTAGGAAATGAAGTTAAGAGACAGGTAAGGAAAGCCTTTTACTTTGCACTGAAAACATTATGCAAATGTCATTGTAATGGAAGTCAGCTAATTTTCAGGGTTCTATCGCTGCCATGAAGAAACACTCTCCAAGTACAGAAAGGCAAAACTTAGATGTGTTTAAGTTGAAAGCAGTTGAAACTGATCCCGAAAAAAGTGAACACATTTCATTACAGGGGAGGAGAAAACCCTTTTTCTTCTTCATTACAGACACTGCACAGCCTTGAATTGGAAGCTTTACGCCTAAGCTTAAATAATATGCACACCTCCCAGCTTGAACTTACACAGTCTAACTTGAGAAGAGAAAAGGAAACTGCCCTTGTGGAACTACGGGAGATGCTCAATGATAAGCGTGCTCAAGAGGTAGCAATTCTGCAAAGTCGCTATCAGCTGGAGCTGGACAAGATTAAAGAACAGTGTCTGAAGGAAAAAGAAGACCTTGAGTCAAATTATCAGCAAGAGCTAGGTATTAAAATTTGGGAATAATGGTCTGGATTGAAACCCCATCTGTATTCTTTTTTTTCTTTTCCTTCATGGGTTCCTGTCCTGGTGTAGAGCTGGTCTTTTGAATGATAGTTGGTGCTGCCTTGAATAGGGACAGAGCTAGACTGGCACATGCAAGAGTGCACGTCTCATATATGAGAATGAAGTTGTCCAGTCTTAAGTTTAATTTTTCTTCAACTACATGGGTGTTTTGCTGCTATTTCTGTAAAATAACACTATACTGAACCAGTTGCTTTCAGGCTTTAGACAGGGCTGTCAAAGAATTTAATCAGTGCAAAGAGTTAGAGCTCTTACCTGTTATGTTTCTTGGTGATTTTTTTTTTTTTTTAATGCCTTAAGTTAGCACTGACTACTCTTGTGTTTCTGACAAGATATGGAAATGCTTCCTGGCTTGCCCTCTCAGTGGTTTCAAAAAGAGGATATAGGAATTGGAAAGGAACTGAAAGGCTCATTGAGAACCTGCAGCTGGGTGTCCTTTGAGATGTATTTGATATTGAGATTGTATTTTTAAATCAGCAAGAGGAAAGCTGCACTCGATAGTACTGAAGGATTGCTGATGGTGTTCTTGGCATTGTTTGGGATATTTGCCTCTTCCCAGATTGGAAGACCATTTATGACCTGTATGGCAGAGCTTGAGGAATTTCTGGAGAAAGATGAGGCCTGCAGCCATTCAATGATGAAGTTTAGGAACATTCCTTTGGCTGTCCTTCTCTGAGAGGAAGAGAATTTTTAAGGGCTGTGTCTTTTTGACCCATGAGTAGGAAAGCATTTGTTACCACCAGTAATATAGTGAACTGATGGCATGGTGGGATTTGGGAGCAGGAAGAGGTTGGGATGCAGTTCTTAAGATCAATGCTGTTTATGTTCATTTTGGCAACGTAACTTAATATGAAGGTAACCACTTATGAGTGCTTGAATGGAGGGGCTCAGTAGCTGGAATCAGATTATCATAGAATAATTTGGGTTGGAAGGCACCTTAAAAGGTCATCTAGTCTACCCTCCCCTGCAATAAGAAGGAATATCTTCAACTAGATCAGATTGCTCAGAGCCCCATCCAACCTGACCTTGAATGTTTCCAGGGATGGGGACATCTACTACCCCTCTGGGCAACCTGTTCCAGTGTTTCACTATCCTCACTATAAAAAATTGCTTCCTTATATCTAGTATAAATCTACCCTCTTTTAATTTAAAGCCATTAATTAACCCTTGTCCTATCGCAACAGGCCCTGCTAAAAAGTTTGTCCCCATCTTTCCTGTAGGCCCCCTTTAAGTACCGGAAGTCTGCAATGTCTCCTGAGAGCCTTCTCTTCTCCAGGCTGAACAACCTCAACTCTCTCACAGATTTTCCTTATAGAAGTGCTCCATCCCTCTGGTCATTTTTGTGGCCCTCCTTTAGACCTGCTCCAACAGGTCCATGTCTTTCCTGTGCTGAGGGCTCCAGAGCTGGACGCAGAACTCCAGGTGGGGTCTCAGAAAAGCAGAGTAGAAGGGGAGAATCACCTCCCTTGAACTACTGGTCGTGTTTCTTCTTATGCAGCCCAGGATAAGGTTCGCTTTCTGGGCTGCAAGCACATTGCTGGCTCATGTCTATTTTTTCATCCATCAGTACCCCCAAGTCCTCTGCAGGGCTGCTGCCAGTCCCTTCATCCCCTAGCCTGTATTGGTACCAGGGGTTGCCCTGACCCTCGTTCAACCTCATGAGGTTCACATGGGCCCACTTCTTGAGCCTGTCCAGGTTCCTCTGGATGGCATCCCATTCCATACCACTCACAGAATCATAGAATGGTTTAGGTTGGAAGGGATCTTAAAGAGCACTTAGTTCCAACTCCCCTGCCATGGGCTGGGACATCTTCTGCTAGACCAGGTTGCTCAAAAGCCCTGTCTGGCTTGGCCTTGAACACTTCCGGGGATGGGGCCTCCACAGCTTCTCTGGACAACCTGTTCCAGTGTCTCACCAGCACAGTGAAAAATTTCTTCCTGATATCTAATCTAAATTTACCCTCTTCCAGTTTGAAGCCATTTCCCTTCATCCTATCACTACATGCCCTTGTAAAAAGTCCCTCTCCAACTTTCTTGTAGGCCCCCTTGAGATACTGGAAGGCTGCTAAAAGGTCTCCCTGGAGTCTTCTCTTCTCCAGGCTGAACAACCCCAACTCTCTCAGCCTGTCTTCATAGGAGAAGTGCTCCCGCCCTCTGATCATCTTTGTGGCCCTCCTCTGGACTCACTCCAACAGGTCTTTATCCTTCTTATGTTGGGGTCTCCAGAGCTGGATACAGTACTCCAGGTGAGGTCTCACTAGTGCAGAGTAGAGGGGCAGAATCACCTCCCTCAAACTGCTGGCTGCACTTTTGATGCAGCCGTGGATGCAGTTGGCTTTCTGGCCTGCAAATGCACATGGCTGGCTCTCATTGAGCTTCGTGTCCACCAACACCTCCCAAGTCCTTCTCCTCAGGGATGTTCTCAATGCATTCTCTGCCCAGGCTGTATTTGTGCTTGGGATTGCCCTGACCTATGTGTAGGACCTTGCACTTGGCCTGGTTGAACTTCATGAGGTTGTCATGGGCCCACCTCTCAGACCTGTCAACTTCCCTCTGGATGGCATCCCTCCCCTCCAGTGTGTCAACCACACCACAAAGCTTGGTGTCATCAGCAAACTTGCTGAGGGTGCACTCAATCCCACTGTCCATGTCTCCGACAAAGATGTTGAACAGCACCAGTCCCAGTACCGACCCCTGAGGGATGCCATTTATCATTGGTTTCCACTTAGACATTGAGCTGTTGACCGCAACTCTTTGAGTGTGAGCATCCAGAACACTTCCTCATCCACCAAGTGGTCCATCCATCAAATCCATGTCTCTCCAATTTAGAGACTAGGATGTCGTGCATGACAGTGTCAGATGCTTTGCATAAGTCCAGGTAGATGACATCTGTTGCTCTTCTCTTATCCACCAATGCTGTAACCCCCCTGTCATAGAAGGCCACTGAATTTTTCAGGCATGACTTGCCCTTGGCAAAGCCAAAGTGTTGTCCTCAAACTTGCTAAGCGTGGATTCAACCCCATTGTCTGTCATTGATGAAGATATTGAACAGTACTGGTCCCAGTATGGACCCCTGAGGGACACCACTTGTCACTGATCTCCAACTGGACATTGAGCTGTTGACTACTATGCTCTGGATGCAACCATCCAAACCAATTCCTTATCCACTGGCCAGTCCAGCCATCAAATCCACATCTCTCCAATGTAAAAAGAAGGATGCTGCGGGGGACTGTGTCAAAGGCCTTAGAGAAGTCCAGATAGATGATATTTGTATCTCTCCCCTTGTCCACTTGGGTACTCTATCATAGAAGGCCACTAGGTTGATCAGGCAGGACTTGCCCTTGGTGAAGCCATGCTGGCTGTCTTGAGTCACCTCCCTGTCCTCCATGTGCCTTATGGTGCAGGAGAACTCATGCAAAGTTGTGTATACTATTACCTCAGGGACTAGAGGAAAGACACTTTTTTTCAGGTAGATGATGACTGGGCATGACCTAAGTCACTTGAGTGCTGGGACACTGTCTTGTAACTTACACGATATTTCTTCTTCTTCTGGATCATTAGCTGGGTAGCTGGCACCATCTTAGTCTCTGAGTTCTCATTTCCCACTGAAAGACTTGAAATTGTAAGCTAAGGTAACAATACTTTGAAGCTGTGAGAAGGGGACTGATGGACCCTTTACAGAGTTCTTGCAGATCAAGAAAGGTGCTGAACAAGAAGTTGGAATGAGTCTGGGGGGGAGATGGGAAGGAAGAAGCTGTTGTTGTCAGTGGTAGTTGAGCAGATAATAGCATCTGTCTTTCAGTCTGTTTTTAGGCATATTTAGAAGAAATTTGAAGAGTTTCCTGCTTGCTACTGCTGCCTCTACTTTTTTGGTGTGTCTTTGAAGATAGAGATGATTCAAACACTTAATAGTGACATTCAGTGAAATGCTAGCATCTAAAATAACACTGATAGGCATTTGAATTTATATCTTTAGTAATAAGGCTGTGTGGGGGGTTTTTTGGTATCGCATTCTCTGTAGATTTAAGCAGACTTTCCTTTGCTATTTAAGCACAACTTAACCTTCAGGGTTGTCTTTGCAGTTGTAACTGCTAGATGCTTATTTTCTAAAATGAAAGTGAATTACTGAGATATATCTATATATATCTATATCTATATATATATACTGCGTAACAGCAGATTTGGATAGAACCTGGTGCCTTACACTGCTGTGTGCCTCCCCTGCATGCCTACTTATTCAAGCTCTGAGTTTGATACTGAAAATGGTAATCTCATCCATATTTCTACTTATTATTTATTCATAATATTTTATGTAAATTTATTAATAAGTAGTATTTTATTTCACAGTTGATCAGAGAAAGAAAATAGAATTGGAAATGGAAGAGACACATATCCAGGCATTAGAGGTACAGATTCTGTTCTTCATACAAGAAAAAGTATAACTTCTTTAAGTAAACTAGAGGTGGTAGAAGTTTCGTGTCTATTACACATCTATTGTAGAGGACAAATAAGTGGACAAGAAAAAAAGAAGTGCTAATTTGCTCAATGTGTTTGCTTTAATATTTCATGTCTTGCTTCTTTAGACTCTCAAAAGAGACTGGGAATTGGAGTCTGAGATGCGTTTAAAAAGCACATGTGAAGAGCTGTCTGAAAAACATCAGGCTGAAATGGTGGAACTGCAGAAGACTCTGGAAATGGAATTGGAAAACGTCAAAACAGACCTGGGTTTTCTTTCTCTTGAGAATGAACGGTCTAAAAGTAAGTGCCATGGTCTGTGAAGCAGTTGAACGATGGCAAAGCTAACTAAGTGTTTTTAGAACCTATATAAAAAAAATACAAGATATACCCATGTAGTCTTATTTAAAAACTGGGTTGATGGCATGAGACCATCTAGAAAACAGACATAAATGAAAAATTGTTTAAAGCCAAATTAGCTGTTTTGTGTTTTGACTTCTTCAACAGAATATGAGATGGATTATGTTTTCCTTCAAATGTATTGAAGGGAGGTGCTGTTTTGCTGCCAGGTGAAAACAAGCTTTGGCAATCACTGAATTAATTAAAATTACAATTAATATCAATAGAAGCTTCTTCTAAGGAAAGAAAAATTGGGTTTGAACTGTGAATAGTTAAAGCTTGATGGAACAGTAACTTTTTGAAATACTGTTTGAGAAGTGATGTTTTTGAGACTACTGTAATTGGAGTTTTCATTAACTTGAAAATGAAATCTGGATTAGTACCTAGCCAGCTACATCTGTTTGTGTTTCACTAAGGTGTAGATAGGAGTTGGGACTACGAAAAGTTTGTGTAGGTCTCAAAAATCTGACATATTGTCGAGATAATGGTTGACCAGCACGATAGTGTCAGATTTGCTGTCAGTGATGTCATGAAAAGGAGCCACAAGATGTGGTGTGCCATGAAGAGAGAGCCAGTCAGGTTGCCTAGCCTCTGAGGCACTATGCAAGTAAGAGATGTGAGAAACAATACTCTCTTAAAACAAATGGAAATGTGGTGTTAGAAGTACTGGATGATGCTTTCTGGTGGGCAGCAAGACCAGGTTTGAGAAGTGAAGAGACTTTTTGACCTGCCAAGGGTTGGATGCTTTCACGGTGTTGCTTGCCTTTGGCTGCTGTGAGGACGTGTTTGTAGCAATGGCTTTTTCTTCCCAGTCTGCACTGACTTTTATAGGTTTCCTTGAACCTGTATCATTAAGGTCTGTTCCATGAAGATGAGCATCTTTTGCAGCTCACTGTGGCACAAATGCAGTCACTTGATTGCAGATTCTTTCTGGGAGGTCAAGATTTGTTGGTCAAATGAGGTAGTAGCAAGTTTACAGGGTTCAGAGAGTGCTCAGTGCCAAGGCAGAGTGTTCTTGGCACAACCTAGTCCTTCTTGTCCATATCTGCTACTGCCTGCTGTTGAGTGTGGTCATAGGAGAAGTTCCATGGTTAGACCACTAAAAAATGCTTGATTCCCTGGTCCAACTATGTGTCCTTCTAGTTCAGGACAGTTGTTCGTTTATGTAGAGAGCAAATGTTCATCCCTCTGACACTACTGTTGTTTACATCTTGGCTACCAGTGTGGGATGCAGAGAACTAGGAAGTACTGTGGAAATGTTTGACTTTCAAGTACTTCACTATTCAAGTATTTTTGTGATTCCCTGTAAGCTAGCAGTCTAGTCTAGAGACATGCATTTCTATTTAATTGCATAAAAGTTGTGCAGGTTATTCAGTAACAAGGATGGTGGTATAACAGAACTCATTTTTAATTTTAGTAAAATGTATAGAATTGGAGAAGCAACACCAGTTAGCCATTACAAAATTACAAGAACAGCTGCAGACTAAACATAACCAACTCCTAGAAAATATGAAGATGAAAAGCCAAGAAAAAGAACAGAGTCTTGAGAAGGAGGTAAATAAGATTTCTTTATGTGTTTGGAGTTGTTGATTACTCTGTATAGAATGTAACAAAAACTAGACCATATGCATATCATTTGGGTGACTTGTTTGTATTTAGGGATTTTATTGAAAAACTAAAATGTATCTCATGAAGTAGGTAGATACTCTGGGATTTTCTACAGTGGTTCAATATCTTTTGAATGCAATTGCCTTTGTGCCATTTGGTGCTTTTTCTTCCTCTGTATTTATATGCTTAATTTTCTGGTTACCGTGTTTCATTTTTATCTAGCTAATATCTTATTTTGGCTAGTGATGATAAATATGGCATTAGGAACAAACTCCTGTCTCTTAGAGGAGTGGGTCTAACGGTTAAGTGCTATTCAGTATCTCTGGCAGCCTGGGTCAGGAACTGAGAGTCTAATTGTCACTGTTACCACCTATTTCTGACAGAACTGTCTGTTACATATAAAATAAGCAATTAGAACAAAATTGTTTTGAAAAGGTTGGGGGTTTTGTTTGGTTTTGGATATTATTTTTTTTTGGACATGTCTTCCATAGCTGGAGAAACTTCAGGTCTTGCATGAAGAACTCAAGACTCGTTCACAAGAAGAAATTGGGCAGCTTTGGTCTCAGCTTGATAGTACTCGAGCAAATCGGCAAGAGCTAAGTGGTATGTTCAAAATTGATGCATTTTATTTTCTGCCTCTTCTTCATATAGAAGTATGCATTATTGATATGAAATACTTTTAATCGTGTACCAGAAACACACGATAGGTCACAGAAGCATCAGTGGGTTGCACCCTAGTGAGCTGTTTCTAAAGTGAGAGGCGAGTCAGTATTAGATGACTGGTTGGTTTCTGCAATGTCAAAAAGCATGGTATGGCTGTGGGAAAAAGCTCACTCCTATTGTTTTCCTTTTCCTTCCCACTCTGTTCCTGCACCTTATGAAAATTTTTAGTGAAAAACATACTACTTTTTTTTTTATTGCAATGTCAAATTAAGTATAATGTAGTGAAAAATTGAGAAGATGCTTGTCAATGCAATAACATGCTCTTATTTGTATTCAGTATGGAAGTGGTATGAATTCAGTTGAGAAAAAGGTAGACAGTGAAGATCACCACTTTGTATGACTTCGAGCGGTTTATTGTGCCTTGATAGCTTTTCTTTTATTTGGACATAATTAAGAGATAAGTCTATTTACAAAAGAAAAAAGCAGAAATATTCTAAAACTGTGTGATTAGGTTGTATCTTGATATAGAAATGGCTTTTTTTTTCCCTTTCAGTTTTGAGGTGAGTTAAATAAAATGCTTTTTTGTTGACACTTAAAATGGAGGTTCATCATCTTCTGAAAGACTTTTAATTCTTACATATAGAAGAGCCTTGGGTTAAAGATATCTCTATTTTTAAAGTAAAATCAAAACATTCAGGTGAGGCTTCTGAAATCAGAATGAATTATAATGTTGTTTCCTATAAGGCTAAAAATAACCGCCTTTTTCCATAACAATGATTCTGTTTAAAAAATAAACAATTCTTCTAAACGTAAAAGCAAAAAATAAAGGGAAAACATTGTGTACAGCAGTTAAGTATGAAGAGTTTTGGGGGTTTTGTGGGTTTGTGGTTTTGTTTTGGGGTTTTTTGTCTTATGTTTATTTACATTAAACTTATGAAAAATTTTAAAGTGTGAAAGAAAATGACTCACTGAAATCTGATATTGTGTACTTTATATACCTGTTCTAAGATCTAGATGTATTAAACAAAAGTCAACTTTACAGTGTAGTGATCAGAGATGACACACATTTTCAGTTGAAATGAAGCAGGATGTCTCAGATGTGTTTGTGCAAAAGGATGTATAATACAGGAAAGAAGAAATTTTGGAAAAATAAAAAAGCTAGAGACCATGATGTTACCTTGACCATGTGTGTTTTCACCTTTTATTGGGACTGTAACATTAGGTGCTGTTCTTTACTTCTGCTGGGGTAGTTGAAGCACATTTGCCTTTGGTTTTAAATGCAAAATAATGTAACACAACTGCTTTTGAAGTCTAATTGGCTTTTGTGAGAGTGGGTTTTCTATTGGTTTTTTTTTTGTCAAAAATTGAATAAATTTTCTATCTAGTCAGACTTTACGTTGACTTTTTCAGATCTCTGTTTTGATATTATGGAATTATAGCAGATAGCACTTTGTTGGAATTCTTTTATTTCCTTTCTGTAGCCCTAATCTCTATTAACCTTTCAAATATCTTTCCATCTTCCTAATTGCTCATGTTGCCATTCTTTGGACCCTTTCTATTTATTCGTCATGCTTGAGATGGTGAGGCTGGAATGCAAGCCCATGGTCCAGGTGAGGGTATCTCTTTTGGTGTGTGAGATCTTAGTCGCTTGTTTTACACCTCTTTA
Source organism: Numenius arquata (assembly GCF_964106895.1). Taxonomy (NCBI): domain Eukaryota; kingdom Metazoa; phylum Chordata; class Aves; order Charadriiformes; family Scolopacidae; genus Numenius; species Numenius arquata. Next base: position 44,224,706 of record NC_133578.1, read on the forward strand.
CCTGAGTGATCATTTGACAATGGATTTGGATTGCTTTGAGAACTTCTGGTGGTGGATTCAAAATGTAGCAGCTGGACGATAGGATCACTGCTCTGATGTAAGAGTGACATGCCAGTTCAAAACTGTTAAGCACTTTTCTGAGATACTTTTGTGCTGGCAGATTTTGCTGGTTAGGCAAAGCCCACCCATGCCAAAAACCTACCTGTGCCAGATTGGACTTCCCTTGCCTATCCTATTGGTGGTGTTACTGGTCCCTGCTTGTCACTTGATTCCTCTGGTCCCTGTGCTTGGAAACTGCTCCCTTTGGAAGCAGGCTTGAGGCATGTATTTATTTCTCTTCTTCTTTCTGTCTGCATGTTTGTTGTGAGAATTTTTCATGCCAAGTGTGCATTTGCTGGTTTGCTACACAAAACCACTGTGACTATCAGCTGTGTTGCTTCCTGGGTGGCATCTTCTGTTTTCATAAATGTTTCTGAAGTTTCTCCTCTTGCATAACATAAGCAGATGCTTTTCTCCAAGTGCATTCTTTGTGAAATGCAGTTCCATCTTCAATTGATTCTGTGGGGATTCAGCTAATTTAAGTCACCTGGGAAGTTGGGCCACTAGGGAAACTTTTTTAATTCCCTCTCATGATTTTGGTCCTTTTTTTCCTATCTTTTCCCTTCCTGATATATTACTGCTTCTTTGATACAGAACATGGGGAAGAAAGCTCTCAAAGAGTTAATGAATATGCTGCAATGCTGGCCACTGCCCTCACTCCCTGGAAGGAGGGTAGCTTGCTGAACCAGCCTTGATCAGTTTTCTACTGCATTCTATACTATTTTTTTTTTTTTGGATGGTTCTCTTTAATTCAATAAATTTAGCCTCTGCTTGAGCTTAGTGATGGTTTGGCTACCCATCATTAAGTAATCCAGAATTGATTTTTTTGTTGTTGTTGATTTTGTTTTCCTGCATAGTTTGTGCTAATGATGTTTTTTTGTTGTGTAGTTTTCCCCGGAGCAAATTAACTGTTCTTGACTAAATTGCTGCTTCTGATTGCTACAACAAGCAGGTGTGAAGATTAAGCAATATTGCAGGACTCTGCATGCCAGTAGCCCAGACCTGAAGCACAAGGAAATGAGGAGGACTAACAGTCTGCTGCTAGTTTTGATTCTTGTCATGAGGATGGATTCTCTGAATACAGTGTAAATGGGGAACATGGCTTTACTGCCTTCTGAAGTTCATTTTCTTAGGTAGTTTTTTGGATAACATTTTACTGCTATCTCAACAACTAAAATACAGCTGATCTTCACAGAATGCCTTAGCCTAAAGATGTGTACTTCTGAGTAGTTTGTGTTGATTTTGCCTCCATTCCAGAGCTAAAAGAGCAGCTCCTGGCACGTGCATCACAGGTGGAAGAAATAGAGCGTTTGAAACAAGAATTTCAACAGCAGTGTCAGCAGAGAAAAAGTGAGCATGAAACTGAATTGGAACAGTTGAGACTTTATTTTGAAAAAAAGTTAAGAGTTGCTGAAGAAAACTACAGAGAGGAATTGACATTGCTGCATCGGAGATTGCAAGGGCTGAAGGAATATTCACTGTCAGAGTTGGAAGTGAGTCAAGATCAAGCAGGGGACACCAGGTGATCTATTCTTTTTCCTTTCATCTCATGTTATGACAGCATGCTTCCATGTTTTTTTTTATATATGTAAAAAGTTATGTTAGACTCTAAATATATTGGGATTTGGCATTAGGTGATCTGTAGATAGAAGTCCAGCAATGGAAGTCATGAGTCTGCAGTCTTGAGCAGTTGTTCCAGTTGCTCTGTGCCTACTTTCAGTGCTACGTTGTAAGTCAGCAAGTTAGTTTAACTTGGCTTGTGACACATTGCAATCTTAAACTTTAAACCCTTTCCTCAGTTCTGTTGCAGTTTTTGAAGAGACTGCTGAGACAGAGGAAAGAGATACACTTGGTCCACTAAATCAACTGCTGGAACACCACCAGGTAGTCTTTTTGATAAATTAAAGTTCTACTGTTCATTACATGACCCGTATGTAAATTGATGTCTGATTCCTAGCTCTTAGCATAGAGTTAGTTAATGTGACACATTTATTAAGGCTTAATTATTTTTGACAAGTATATTATAAATGAACAGCTTTAAATATTTCTCAAACTAGCAGAACAAATGAAACACGGTGTTCTGTAATTTTGTGTCCTCTGTTTGTGTTATAGTGTGCCTAGTAAGGAGCTTATCGATGCTCTTCCACACAAGTGCAAAATTCATGGTGTTCCTCTTCTATATAGCTTCTGTAGTAATTGTGCATTTTATTGCTGTCTGCTCTTTTCGAGTAGAGATGCTAATTTGGTCCCACTTCTATGTATGCACCTATTTTCCATGTACCTTGTTGTAATTTAAGATCTTGACTTCTTTTCTCAACTTATATGAAGTTGCTTAAGAGTTTCAAAAAGGAATTTTCCTTTTTTTTGCTTTATATTTTTATTTTTTAAATTAATTATAAAAAGAATAATTTTTTTTGAGGGAATGACAAGCAAACAAGACATAGACAAGACATCATGAGCACAATTTCATCAGTAAATTGCACACACACACAAAGTTATAAATAAGAAATGTATACATCATGCCTTTTTTCTTGCTATTTGTTACCTAGCTACATATGAAACTGCATTCATAGATCATTACTTCTAAGTTCTGTGGTGTGTGCAGAAGGGGTCTTCAGTGTTGAGAGTCAATAGTTTCTCTACCCAGATGCATGTGGGACTTCTCCCTCTATTGTACTTTCAAGTAGCTCCTGAAACTCATATGTACCTTGTGGCATGGTTCCAGAGTGTATCTACCTTGAGGGGCTCTGCCGCTCTAGTAGCAGACGGAGTGGCAAGAACGGAGCAAAACCAGAAGGATTTCTGGGAACCAGATATATGTGTCAAGCAGGTGCATTATAGTGCAATTCATGTAGTGCTCTCACTGAAAGATTCTCAGCGTGGTTTCTCCAAAGCTGAAGATGTCTTTCTAACCCATTTCTTATGTAGAAAGAACTTGTCTGCTTGCAGGTACAACTTGAAGAACACCACAGGCATGAATTAGATTCCTTAAGGTCTTCCCTTGCACTTCAATATAAGGAGGATCTAATGAAAATGAAGGTGGATCTGTCAGACAAATATATAAAAGAAATTGAGGAAATGCAAAGAAAGCATTGTTTAGAACTTGAGCAGCTCCGTGCCCAACTTTCAGAAGAACATATTAAAGGTAAGATAAGCTAACAGACTGGGAAGTAAAACGGTAAGCTCCTTGTGTGGCTTATATTTTCCTTTAAATATTTAAAGGCTTATCCGAAGAAGTTTTCGATCTGTTACTAATATACTCTAAACTATAGGAAGCACTTAACACATGTTAATTCCTGCCATTGAGCAGTTTTCTTTTTGACTTCTATGGGCATGTTGAATTGCACTTCCGAAAATGTGGTGACTTGAAAATGGTTATCCTGTAGTTAAACTTACTATAACTGTGGAGCAGTTGCTAAAAGGAGTTGATCAGGTTTCCATTGTTGATGCCTAGATGGGCACTGTCAATTCCTGAATTAATACTTATTTGAAAATTTCTTAGTGTTGTCCATCAGCTATGTTAAATGTCTCTCACATTTGCATGAAATAGGCCAATTCTCAGTCTAGTCCATAGACTAGACTCATTTCTATGTTCCGTGCTTCTTATGCCTGTGTTCCTTTTGTGGGTTTGAAAGTGCTCTGTTCATTTAACATCAATATTTCTTTTTCCTCCTGTGTTTTCCACTAGTTGGCATACATACTGAGATTAATTTTTCAAACAAGGAGGGGAAAGTATTTAGGGGGAGCGGAATTTGTAATAGGTACCTTTTGCTGTAGAGTCCAGGTTACAGTTCTTCCTACGGCTAAATTTAATTAGACTTCCTGTGTGATCATGCATTTATATGATTTCTTAGCAGTTGCTGCTTTTCTTGGAGTTATAATTTATAGAAATATACTGCCTTGTACTGGTTGAATATGAAATGCATATATTGTTGAGGTGCAGGTAAGGGATTATGGCAGTTCTTGTATCTGCAACCTCTTCCTGAGAGCATGGTATGATACACAAACACTTGAACTCATCATCCATAACTTCCAGTTAGCTACATAGCACACATGCTTATAACCATATTCCACTGTATGTTGGTTAAAAGGATCAGTACAACTTTTTAAACTTGCAGTTATATTTCTCATCTTCATTTACTTATTTATAATACTGGACAGTATATAAAAACTTCTTAACTTAAAATGTTTAGAGATTTGTCCCATCTGCTCTTTGGGGAAATGGCTTGCATAAATAGTTTGTGCAAAAGGGAAGATAAATCTTCTATTACATTGTCCAGAAAAACAGTTGGTTCCTGTAGCTGTTGCTGGCAGGAAGTCTTGCCACAGGTTTCATGATCCTTCCCAATTATTCTTCCCAATTATTCCCAATTATTGTTCAGAATATTTATTCTGAAATAATTTCAGAGGTGATGATTAAGTGGAACAGAGTACAAAGTCATCCTGATGGGGACTCTTGTTGGTCTGTAGTTAGTATGGCTACTGATAAACTGCACAGCTGACAACGTCCAGCTTTATTTCTGTGCATTCAAAGGACCTGTTAAATGAAAATAAATTCCAGAATGTCATTATGTCATTTTATTGTTTGGTTTGAGGGTGGGATTTTTTTTTGTTTGGGGTTTTTTGGGGGTGTTTGTTGTTTGTTTTTTATTGTCTATTTGTTGTTTTGGTTTTGTTTGGGGTTTTTTTTCCAGAAATTGCCAGACTGCGCCTACAGAGCGCTCAAGATGCAGCACGTCAAGTTGAAATGGAGGTGGCTGAGCAAGTGTCTGTGCTGGAGAAAGAGCACAGAGCTAAGCTCTCTCTCCTTCACTCTGAGAAACAGCGTATTGCAGAGCTTTCGGAAGAAATAAAGCATTTAAAGGGAGAGATTACTAAACAAAAAGATTTTTCTGTGCAGAAAGAAAAGCATCTGAAAGAGGAAATGGAAAAGGTAATTCTACTTACAGTACTGTTTTCTATAGAGTTGGTTAAGCTTAGATCTGTTAGGAAGGCCAAGGGAGATGGCCTTCCTTTTAGTGGGAGGTGTCCCTGCCCATGGCAGGGGAGTTGGAACTAGATGATCTTTAAGGTCCCTTTCAACCCAAACCATTCTGTGATTCTATGAGATAGAAGCAGCACTTATCTTTAAATGTGCCTAGTTTAGTGATAATAGCTTCAGCTTTGAATGGACTTGCATGGATACACACAAGTATTGGAATATGAGGCTGAAGTTCAAAGTACTTTAATATTGAACACTTAGTTCCTCTGCAGACAAACTTTTCTTTAAGAGCAGAGATAGTGTGGGAAGGTGGGTGCCTCAAGGGTTGATCCAGTCCACCTTTTGTATTGCTGTGGGTCAAGCATACGTATACCACTCCAGTACAGGCATATACAACAAAAGGTCTTCATTCTGAACATCTCAGTGCAGCACATCATAGTGCCCCAGTGCAAAAGTAATGTGAACTTGCGTACTGTCACATGGTAATGGAGAATTCAGCAGAAAGCACTGTGGCAGGTAGAAAAAGCCTCTCTGCTGAATGGGTCACCTCTAAGATATTTCTGGTTTTAATAGGACAATCTTTTGAATTAAATAACCAGAAATAATTTTTCAGACCACTTTCTGAGGGAGGAAGAAAGAATTGCACAACAGACTTCTGCTTTTGTTTTTCTTTGATGTAGCTCTTGTAAGTCAAAAGTCTTAGAGTTGAAAGAATCATCTCTCACACTTTCCCTCTTACCTGTTATGTCAGCTGTCCCATCTGAGGATAAATTAAGATTGGATGTTAATTTATTGTTTAATTTGTTCTGATATTTGAATGCTTATGAGAGTTAGATGGATGAAGCTCTCATTTCTCAAGTCTTCCTTTCCTCACTTTTAAAAGAGAGATAGATATGTGTATGCTTTTTCGAACTTAAAAACAGAGAAGGCCAGAGAAAACAGTTGCAGACAACATGGAGACTCAGCTGAAGCCTCCAGTAGTGAAGTTTTCAGTACTGCTAGTTTATTCCTGCCACCTGCAGTATCTTTTTTGTGGCACTGCTGGCTGGGTAAAACAAGCATATACAGAATGCGGTATTTCAAATGAGGCTGTACCATGTGCTGACCCGCTCTCTGGAAATACATATTTTTGTTTGCCTCTGGTCTCTTGCTCTCAGAAACAGAGTAAACCAGTTTCCTCAATTGCCTATTTCCAGTGCCCAACACCTCCCCTCTCACCCCCCTCCCCAAGTTTTCATGGATTGTGTGTTAATCAAAATCTGGGGTTTTCGGATTCTTTTCCACCTCTTCATTTAGATTGTAGCATAAATGAATGCTTAAATACTTGTTCAAAACAAAATTTATAAGTGAAAACTGAAAAGTATACTTTATACTGATGTGATCTCTTACTAGCTTTTAATTTTCTTTTAAGAGGTGGTCCTGTTTCCTTAGTTTACTATTTGTTTACCTCTAGTGTATTTTTAGAGTATTTTTTTCCCTTTTATCATTGACTAATCACTTGGTCCTTTGGTTTCTGTTTTTCTGCTACATGCTTTTTATGTTGCTTTTATGCTATGTATGAGATCACGGTCTTGGACACTGCATATAAAATACCACTGGAATGTATAAGGAGAGGAGAGATTTAAAAGATTTTTAATCATGTCCAATATAAATACCTAACGTGCCTGTAGCTTTTTAAGTTGAACTTCTGAAATGAAGAAAAGTGGCCCCAAAAGAAAACAACATAGAGTACCATATTAATTCCAGAATTTTTCCTTAATTTTTTTATCTTCCTTACTCCAGTTAATTTTTAATAGTGTGTTGAATTCAAGTACCTATAAGTTGACATTTCAGCCTTACTTTTGTTTGGAAGGGTGACTTCACTGCAAGAATTTAATCTCTCCAAGACCTTCAATGCCTGAGAACATTCACTTCACACACTTCAGTTTGGTTTTGGTATTTTATGCATTTTTTTTAATAACTGTGTTCACAGGTAAAATACAAAATTGCTGAGGATCACAAGAATAAATTAAGGGAAGCCAGAGAAGAAGTTCAGAAAATAGAGACTATGTACAAAGAAAAGGAGAAGAAATGGAAATGTGAAAGCGAGGACCAGAGAATCCTAGCAGAAGAGAAATTATCGTTGTTACGTATAGAATGGCAAAATAGAGCAGAATACGAGAAACAGAAATTACAAAAGGAGTTTGAACTTCGTGAAGCTGAAATGAATCGGCTTCAAGATCACCAAGCTGCCAAAATTTTAGAACTGGAGAAGTTGGTAAAAGAGCAGCAAAACAACTTGCAGCAACTAGAGGACAGCCTTGCAGGTGCACAGAAATCTCAGGAGCAATATGACAGTGACCTTCAGGAAGCCAGAGCGCTCATGGCAAAAGAAATGGAAAAGGCCACACTTTGTCTGCAGGAAGAATGGGCACTGAAACTTAGGGAAGCACAAAACAAGTAAGTCCTGAGTATTTGCGCACTTTCAGTCACTTTTATTGTTATTTTTCCTTATTTTAAACTTCATGAGTCATAGCGATGTAGGTTTGTTACTCGATGGCACCAGCTAGCATATATGTAAAGCTTACTCTACCAAGGAACAGTAATGCTGTCCATTACTATAGGCTTAGTATAGAATTTTGCTTCATGTAAATAAATTAAGCTAGTCTAGCAAATCAAATGAAGTGTAGTCAAGTTCTGCCTGTTACAGTTAATAATAGAACACAGAGCTGAAAAATCATATACTAGCCTTGGAGGGGAAGTGTTACAGGACATGTAAGTGGAAAAAATCTCTATATTTTTTCAAGTGTTTTCAAACAGCTCAAATGAATTTGAGCAAGTTTTTCCTGGTTGAATAAAGCTTGTGTTATCCACTGAATGCTGAGGTTGATGGGTTGCTTATGGTATTCTTCAATTCTGGTTAGACATGAAGGTCGCAACTGCTTGGTTTTTCCTCTCCTTCCTACCTCTATTGTTTTTAGTCTATTAAAGGAAATATTCAAACAACTACACGTTTGTATTTGCATGCATTGCTTCAGATTTATCCCTCCTTTCCTCCCTGAATGTATGCTCATAGAACAAGATTGGGGAAGTAATTACAGTAAGAAAACTGAAAGCAGGAAATTAGGCTTTAAATAACCAATCACTTTTTAATTATTATGTCTGTATCCAAAAATACTATAGTTAATGATTACAGTAGATTGCAGCATTTCAGATACTAAATCATCTGCATCAAGCTTTAAGCAGACCTCAGGAAGCTGAGTTCAGAGGAGCCCCAGGTATAGACTTCCATAGACTTCGGCAGTGTTTTGTCAGATGTTTTTAGACATGTTTCTTATGACAGTTTATTTACTTGCTGAGAATGCATTTGAGATGTAGACAATGTATATACTGTGTCCTAGATGTTCTTATATGGCAGTATTTTTTCAGAGAATAGTGTTTATATGTTGCTCTGTATTAGTGACTAATTTAATAGGGGTTCCAGTCTACCTAGTAATAACCAGATACTATCAAGTGACATTGCATAAACCTCTAATTATGTGGCTATGAAATTATCTTTGTGGTTTGTTTTGAATTAGTTCTGTATTTGAAACATAAAGTAAAATTTGTGGAGGCTAAGTAAGGCCTACTTGTTTTTCTTTTATTTTTATTTATTATTTCAATTACTCATTTTCTTAAGTGTCTTTTTGACAATATTCTCTTAACTTTCTTTGAAATAATATAGGTTTATGGAAGAACACAAAGCTATGACTCAGAAATTCACAGCTGAGCAAGAGATTCTTCTCCAAGAGCTGAAAAAGAAACATGTCAATGAGCTGGAACTCCAAAGACAGCAGTTGCAGGAGGAGCACAAGCAACAAATTTTGGCTCTTACAGCTGAGTTTCAGACAAAGCACCAAGCTGAAATTGAGACACTTAAATCTACACTAGAAAGTAAACAGCAGAATCAGCTTGAAGCTTGTGTTGCTGAACTACAGACAAAGCATCAGGCACAAATTGATGAGCTGGAGTCTAAACACTTATCAAATCTGGATTCCTTGGAGTCATCCTACTTATCTGAAATTCAGAATATAAGGGATGAACACAATTGGGCTCTTGAGAAGCTGCGGCTGCAGTACACAGAACAGCTCCATGAAAAGGATAAAATGGATCAAGCACACTTGCTTCAGGAGATAGATACGTTGAAATTAAAGCATGCTGATGAACTTCAGCTTTCCCAAAATAATTTGAAAGTTGAGCTAGCTACTGTTCATATAGAGAAACTTAAAGCCATGGCTGATGAAGCAGAAGAAGCTCATAAGGTGAGCCAAAGAAAAATTGGCATAGAAGGTGAAATTTCATGGTACATTTTGTGGCATCACCTTTTCCCTTGTTTTCTTGGTCTGTATTTCTACAACCTCCTTTGTGCCAGCACTAGCACTTGTGTGTGGCCAGTGGCCATATTGTGAGCTGAAATAGGAAACTGAAGCTGAAAATAAAGTCCATCTGTCACTCCACCCCCTTCCTCAAATGCTCAGACTAATGAGTTTTCTATCTCAGTGTGTGGAAAAATACAAATGAAGTAAATATTTTTAACATAATTCAGATTGGAGGTTATCCATTTTGTGGCTGAGAGCTTCTCTGCCTGATGAGTTACCAGAAGCAATTAGAACAAAGTAAATATAATTCTGTAAATTAAGCTACATCTCTAGGAATCCAAAGATCCTCCCTAGTGGCACATTGTCGAGGGGAAGAATAGAAGAAAGTCTGAAGATCTCTAAAGGTCCCAGATGGGATTTTGAGAGCAGGTAGTGGGTGAGTGGACCTCTTAGGGCCTTTAGCAGAAGTCCGTAGCTTTGCTCTTGACAGGACAGAGGTGTGAGCTCCTTTAGAGTTCAGATAAGAAAATATGATTCCAAGACTTCTGCAAGTCAAAGAGGTAAGAAGGCTTAGATCACTGCTAAAACATCAGAGCCTTCCAGAGAGAGATGTACAGTTTTTCAGATTTGTCTGTCACCATACCCATTTCCCAAAGTTATGATTATACATTATTTCTGTGCCCATAAAGGCTAAGAGGAAGATCTTGTGAGGGAAAAGGTGGGTATTTTCCTCTGCCCTATCTTTGCTAACTAATCTTAAAATCTGCATTTTGATTATTCTTGAGTGTAAAAAAACTTCAAAAAGAAAAAGTTGAAGATTGTATTGATGGGGAACGCTGTCATGGATAGAGGAAAAAGTAGGGGATTTACAAAACTTTTACTGGATAGGAAAAGTAAACCCATTTCAATGATATAAAGACTGTGTATATGTATGTGTGTTCCTGTTCACGTTTATGGTTGGACTAAATGATCTGAAAGGTCCTTTCTGACCTAGGCAATTCTATGTGATTTACAAATGGTTTACACAAATAGTAGTGCCTTACTTTTTTCCTCTCCTTTTTTAATTAATGCTTACACAGGATGACTTGGACACAGCACTTCAAGATCAAAGGAGGTTGCTGGAAAAAGAAAAACATCTGGCCCTGGATATGTTACGTGAGGAAGTATTGCATATGGAAGAAAAGCACAGAAAAGCACTTCAAGAACTTCAGGATCTTCATGAGGCAGAAATTAAGAAACATAAGGAAGAATACTACAGGGAGCTGGAAGAAGAACTGGGGAAACTAAAAGCACAGCATGAACACGAGCAAGAGGTAAGAATATTGCTAGTACCTAAACCTGAAATAATCCATACTTTAACATAAAGTAAATGCAGTTTTATTAACCTTGGAGGTAAGGCTGTATATCTAGATGCTTTTAGGATTTTTTTAATAGTGTCCAGAGGTAAGAAGAGAAAAAGTTAACATTAGGTCTTGCTTTATCTAAAAGGACTTAAGAGAATTCATATATGTGTATTATCCTGAATTTTAAAAATTTAAATCCATGTTTGCAGTGCTGTTTTTATTGGGGCTGCAGGGGAAGGGGAGAAGTGCTCTTGCTTTGTTCTGAGTTCCTGCCATATTTAATTCAAAATTTTAAGACTGCCATTTTGGTAGAAAACTAATGGGTAATAAATTAGGTCATTAACCATTTGTGGAAAGTAACTGCTCACTTCAAGCTTTTGTAAGTGAACATCCTTTACTAACATTGATTTCTTCTCTTCTTAGAGAATATAGCGGGTAATACTTTTCTAAATATGTTTTCTCAGTGAGGTTTGGAAATCTTAGTTGCCCTTAAAGCTTTACCATTTCTTCTTGTTGAGAATGTTTATATATAAGATTTATGATGTTTACTTTCATAGTTAAGGCTAAAAACTTTGTCATCAATACTAAGTTCTCTTTAAACATTGAAATGGAATAAGATCTTCTATTTATTTAGTCTTTTATACAATCTGACTTTTATTGATGCAAGCAGGCTCAAGTGATTAATATTTCTCACTTTTCTATATATTGGTGGTCACAAACAAAATGAGCTTTATCCAGCTATAACCAAACAACATATGTCATGTTTAAATATAACTTACTTTTGCTTTTTCACTTACTAATTTGAAAGTTGGATAGTGTGCTAAATAGCTCCTTAATCACTGATGCACCTCTGTATTACTTGGTGCACCTCACAAAAAACATGTAGGTTTGAGGAGATGCCCTGGGTTCTTTTCGACTGTTAGGCCTTAGAGCTGCTATTAGTTTCTATTTGGGTGGAGCACATTGCAAACTCTCTTTCCTTATGGAAAAATAGCTTGCCTGGAGAGTTAGCTTTGTGGGAAGTTCTCATGATTATTGATGATTAGAGAGAAATCCTGGTTTTAGAATATTCTTATGACTACAGTGACTCTTCTTAGAGAGGATAATAGAAAAAAAAAAAAACAACAAAACAAATGAGCAAAAAACCCAAACCTTTCTCTGGTATTTTTGATGGACTTCTTTGCTGTATCTCATGGGATAATAGCATTTAAGTATAGCTGTGTAATGTTTAATCCCATTTTCAAATGGGATTAACAAAATACGCTCTCCTGTGTTTCTCTCCCACTTTCTTCCTTATTTCTTTTAATTTCTCTTAGACAAATGTCTGTTGGAAAGTACAAGTAGGGAGTACTCTGTTAGTATGACCTGATGGTCTCATGAATATGGGAAGTACTTGGTACCCAATGCCTTGTTGCTTCTTATCTGTTTTTATCAACTTGCTTTTTTTTCTATAGTTACTGTGATGATAGATAGCAGTGCTGTATGACTTTGAAGGTTGGAGAGAACTATTGTGAAAATACTCTTAAGAATGTGGCTGAGGTTGATGGCATCACTTTGGTTTCGTTCTATTTTTTCCTTAGTTATACACTGTGGCTAAAATATTTTATATTACTTGTCTGCAGATGTATGCTTCTGCATCAGCTTCTGAAGTAGAAACTGTGCGAACAGCTCTTCTGGCTCAATTTGAAGAGGTAAAATTGAAGCAGCAGCTTCAGTTCCAGGAAGAGATTGAGCTGCTGAAGTGTCAGTCGGAGGTACTGCTTGAGCAGCAGATTGCACAGCTGAAGGTAGGGTCTGATTAAACTGAACTTCAAAGCTTGCACTGGTAGCATGTTTTACTGAAAAAGCAGTATTGGAAACAATGCTGTGTTCTGTAAGCAGTTATAGGATTTACTACAAGGTTATCTTAAAATCCTATATTGGATGTGAAATGGTGTCCTTCAAACAAAACAAAAATCTGTTAAAAGTATTTGCTCTAAGTAACAGTCCTTGCATACATTTATGTTCAGTTTGTCATCTGAAACTTTTTCTTCTTGGTGTCTGCAGAGACTCTGCCCTTAACCTGTCATCCCTTGTTCACTGCACTTGTGTATATATGGCAAAAAACATTCAGTGTTATCTAAGATTTTACCAAGTGTGTGATGACAGCAAGTGCTTTGTGCATGAGATTTTTTGGTAGTTGTTCTTACTTTCTGCTTTCTTGGGTTCATCATTTGACTTCCAAGCTTTCATCTTGATGAGCATCTTCAAGATGCTTATCCCAGAAAATTATCTTTGTTTGGCCTTGTAGGCAATTACTACATTGTACATCATCTTCTGAACCTTGTGCAAAATGTTTTCATTGGTTAGGTGACAAGCACATGTAGAGCTATTAAATGAATAAGCTCTACATGAGGAGACACATCCTGTGTCAGAAGAGAGAGGGGAAACTCACCAACACACTGAGAGCAGTGCTTACATTCATCTCAGTGTTATTGCTGTACTGAGCATGTGTCCAGCTCAACTTTTTGAGCACAAATAGATTAGATGAACTGTCATCTCCTCATTTGCTTCTCCTTGGAATGTTTCACAAATCCTTACTGTTTCTGTCAGTGCTCCAATCTGAGGTGGGGCTCTTCTTAACAGTTGCACAAATCTCCAGAGCTGGGTACTGTAGATGTGCAGAAAATTTCTACTATTTCCTGCCTTTGGCCCACTATAGAGTCCTGTTCATTCTCTGACCTTTCTCTGTCTGGTGCAGCTGTCTTTTGAAAGAGAGGACACAAGTGTATCCTGAAGAGCTGCTGGAGGTACATTCATTCGGTAGTGCTGTCCTCAGCTGATCCCCAGCCTTCAGTCCACAGAAACTGGGACTGGTCTCACTTACGCATATACTCCAGAAGTGATTCCTGCTTTTCTCTCCCTTGTGCTGCCTAGGTGCTTTAGTTACTGAGTAGCATTTGGGACACCAGAAACCTCTCTTCTCATGGAAATTTTGCCACAGGTAATTCTTCTGCTAGTACAGATGTCTCTGTTCTTTTGTTTTCTCTTGTTACCTAGATGACTGGTGTTTTGTCCCAGAAGAGACTGTCTAGATCTCTTTGCAATGTCATGCTGAGTTGTATCATGGTTTGATACAGGTTTTTACAATGAGCCTTCCCCTGTGCTCATTTATGGGTTGTCTTTGTGCCAGATGGTTTACTTGCTTTCTTCCGCCTGCTTCCCCTTGCAGATTTTAGGGTATTGAGAGTTCCTTTGTACAGTGTGATGTACTCTTTTAGTGGATGTATGGCTTCTGAGAAGAGTAAGCAGGCGGTTTAAGAGACAGTCAGCAAGCTTACTGTACTGCTCAAGGAAAGTCCTCATACTCCTTTGTGTATGTTCATTTGTATCTTGCTAAATGCTAAGTGCTCTGCTGTTTGAGTCTATAATTCTGGGCAGACTTGGCTCTTCTGCCTTGCTCTGCCTCAGGGATTCTGGGTAGGAGTTGGTATTGTTATTGCCTGAGTACCAATATTGATCTTGATCTTGGCTATCATGTCAGACCTTATGGTTGCAGCAAGCAGTCCTCACCTGAGGAGCTGGTGATGGATGGGTTGTTCTATTCAATGCAAAGACTGGCTGAGTCTTCCACAAAGGATCCAGGACAGCTCAGGTGACTGCATATGTTCTGCTCTCAAGTCTTGTTTCATGCTCTGGGGAAAAATTGTTTTCTTGATTTACCAATAAAAAATAGGCAGCTCTCACCTTGGAGTGTATTGGTTTTCATAGATCAAATGGCACATTTTTTTTTTTTATACTGTGCTCAGGAAGACTTACTTCCCTGTTCTTGTGTTGCAGAAGCAATTACTTCCTTTTAGCCTCTTTGGGAAGGGATCCCAGGACCTTGTTTCACCTCCCTTACTTGCTGATGCAGGAGTGGGAGATGTCTAATAATCCCTTCCTTTAGAGCACTCTGAGGCAAGCGAGACCCAATTTAATAGCTTCTAGATCATTTAGCCACGTACATCTACCTTGTAGATTTTCAGCTTGTTTTGGGTAAATCACTCCTCATGTGGAACTCAGTACTCTGCATGGTGTACTACTTGCAGTTGCTGAAAGTGGCTTCTGTCCATCTCTGTCCTGACGTGTCCGTCTGTTTTCTGTTCCTCATCACTGTCTCAGCAGTCTGAAACAACCTAGGTCTCAGTAAGCACATTCAGACATTTACCTACTTAACTATTTTTAAATCATAGTTTCAGCATAATTTTGTTGATTGAGGGTGTTAAATATTGTGAGTTGCTGCTAGTTAACCTGAGAGGTAAGGTGAAGAAGAAAAAAAGGAAAGGGATGGGAGTGTTTGATTTGCAGTTTTTGGGGGTTGTTTTTTGTTTGGTGTCCCCCCTCTCCCCCCAGCCCTGTAAATGGAAGCATATGTGATTTTATACAGGACGAATTTGAAGCTGAAAAAAAGGCCTCAGTACGTGACAAGGAGCACATGTTGATTCAGGAGAGAGAGAAGGCACATGCTGCTCACCAAAAGGAGCAGAAGATGTTATCAGCCCAGCTGCAGGAAAAAGCAGCAATAATTACCCAGGTGTGTGGAAGATATTTTAAACCTACAATTTAAATATGCTTTTGTGGTTGATTTTAGCACAGTGCTCTCACCTTTCTTCAATATGTATATAGAGGGACTGTGTGTATAATTCCTGTGATTGCTTGTTTTCAAGGGGTAATGTGTGATAGCACTCCAAGCAAGAGACAGAGCCTACAGCAGTAACATGGAAATTGAAACTGGGTATCAGCTTGAAAACTGATCTTCAGCCATTTTGCAGGGAGATTAATAATGCTTTGTAAGAGAAGGCTGGATGTTTGCCTTTTGTCTGTGTATTTATGCCACCTCTATCTATCACATTTTTGTGTCAAGAAAATAGTGCTTTAGTAGCTTTTGTTAGACCAACTGACCTATAGCTCAGAGGAAATGACAGGTAAATGGCAAGTTTGGATCCAGAAGTGGCAAAGATAATATTTGTTTGCCAAACAAAACAAAATTTTATGCCTCCTGTAAAGCAGATATCTAAGTTGAATGTAGGTTATCCAGAAAGCTTTAGAGTGAGAGGAACAGCTTGAAAAAGGTATCTGTTTTAATTAGGAAGCTTAGAAATATCAAGTTCTTTTTCAAGGATTAAAATAATAGCTTTTGAGTTTTCAAAATAGAAGATAAAATGAAAATAAAACATTTATGTTTTCTCTCACAATTCAGGAAGATCTGACCAAAATGTAAATCTGGTATATTAGACTGTTTTGTTAGGCCTTTATGTTTAGTGGAATAATTGAGAGTAATACTGTAACCGATTCTTTTAGAGAGATTGCAACCTACAAACGAAAGCTCACATGAAAACAAAAATGTTAACTCAGTTTTATCGTGAAGCCTTGATAAGAAATTCCCAAAATGTCCCAAAGGTTACTTAGGAGAGTTTTACCAACAAACAGCAGTTACTTAGAGTCTTCCCAACCCAAAGATAGTAGCAGCGCTGATGAGCAGCAGGATGGCAAGGAGCCCCATGGGTACGGTGGGGAGAGGTAGGCACAGCACCTTCAGGGCGTCCCCTGTAACTTCAAAGTGTGCTCATGTCTCTCTCCCCTCGCCCGAGATAGCCCCCTTATATCCCACACCGGAGTGAGTGGGAAAGTACCAGCTCGGGTCGCTGCATGAGTGGCCAGCGCATGCAGTGAGCCTCACCAGACTCCTGCTCCAGCTTGGCCAACAGCAGCTGCCTGAGACGTGACCACATTGTTGCATCTTCTTCTGGTTGTTTTCCTTCTTTGAAGGTCAGGTTCTCATGGGTACGCACCTAGTTTTGCAACAACAGTACTGAGTTCCCTTGTTTTTCTCGGCGCGTATACTGGACTTAGTTTAACTAGTAAGTTTCCATCATGTCTCACTCGGACCATCCGCTGTTATCCCTGACACATGCCACCGCATGGTCTGTAGTTGGGACACGATGATATTCTACAATTTGCATAAGGGTACGATGCAAAGCGGCATCTACAATTGATGCTATAATGCTTATTAAACACGGCAAACAATATACGAATCGTAACAGACAAATTTCTCCTATACAGACAATAAGTATAATTCACTTCAACCAACCCCACCCCCAAGTCCATCCACGAAACAGGTTCCGCCCAGTGGTCTCCACAAGTTGCTGGTTCAGTCTGTGCAGTTCTTGCAACTGGGCATGGATGGATTTGGAGTGGTCACTTAGATCCATACAACACAATCCTTTAAAATCTTGACAACTCTGTCCATGAACTAAAAGCAGAAAATAGTCAGATGTGTAGAGTAACTTTGTGATATTTGGACTAATAATATTACACCATCGTGTGTTATTCTGGTACCATGAGATGGTGGTGTTGACCTACCAGGAGACTGTGTTATTGTTTATACTTAACGATGCTTGCATCCGACTGGAGGGTGTTTCTGGCAGAGGTGCTGTTGATTGTCATATTGAATTCTCCAGTTGTTAGCAGCTCCCACTAGGCATGTCGTGAATGGATTTTGGGGTATGGCTGTGCTAAGCCACAGCCTATCTTGTCCCGTTGCATTAGCCACAGTTACCCAGATGTTTTGATCACAGGCGTAGTTTGCAGGTACCTACTCAATGATATAAACAGTAGAAATGGTTAGAGTCTCCCACCCCCTTCCAGCCCACTAATCTCTGCGCTGTAATTGCTGAGCAGGCATACGTAGCCACTGTGCTTCTCCTGGCACTGCTATCGTGACTGCCTGTGTGTCATTGGCTGCCACTACTTCAGCTGAGATGGGCCCCACCTCTCCTGGGGCTTGATACCAAACGTCTTTGATGTAGGGGTGCTGGTGATGCAAAGTGGGGGCATTATCTGAAAGTAAATAGAGGCCAATGGCCTGTGCTCGTGGTATGCAGCATCCCCTACTCCTAGGAGGTGACTTGGAGTTATTGGGTTCACTAGAGCGAAGCCACTGGCTATGTGTCGGAGATGTAACATACAAAAAAGGAGTGCCTGGTGTTCTGATTCTACAGCAATAGTCACATCTGGGGACAGCTATTGAATATGGGGGCCTGCAACCGGTACTGAATGCATAGTATGAATGACAAAACAAAACAACCTTTCTTAGCAGTTATTGTAAATTCTAGGCTATTACTATAACACACCTGAGTAAGTGGGAGTCTTATTGGCCTAGCCTCTTGGCTTTTCATGACTAACAAGGGTGTCTAATCTCCCCCCACCGCGTGATTGTTTAGGATCCTCACATTATCCAGAGGCAGAACTACACCCTGAGAATCATGTAGCTTATCACCAAAGCGGCTCTCTTCAAAAAAGGTCTTGCCATATACAGGAAATTCTGGTTGTTATTTGCAGTCAGGTACCTCCCATTGGCCCAGCTGGCTTTGCTGGGCACAGAAAGACCACTGCTTGGGTGACGCCGGGTGGGAGGAGCTCCAGGTGCCCTGGTGAGCAAAGCGATGCTTCCCATTCTCCTGGCTGGCCGAAGGGACATGCAATGAGGCAGAGGGAGAAGCTGTGGGGCAGGTCTTTGGCACATCCTTCCCCCCCCCCCCCCCCATTTCACAGTTTTAGTCCAGTGCAGGAGAACAAAAAAAAGTCATAAACCAGTGATTCCAGTTCCTTTCACCAGCATTGCGCATGTCCCAAGGAATAAATTAAGCAGCAAAAAGAATGGGGAGGCAGTGGGAGGAAAATGTTCCCCAATATAAAGTTTATCAACACTCCTATTAGAGGAGAGAAAAGTCAACAGAAAGAATAGACAGGCCAGGACACCTGCTCTGCCGGCTGTACCTAGTACAGCCTCGCTGGGAATGGGTTGCACAGCCAAAGCAGTGCCATGACAAAAGCAAGTCGACCGTCCTTGAACACGGCTTTGTCACAAGCGTACATCAGCACAAGAGTCACTAGACAGTGTAGAACTACATTCACTGTGTGGAAATAGAAGAGGTTCATACCAGCCAGCAACATGTTTAACTGGAAGGTGAGGATGCAGAGGGGCTGGTAGGACTTGTGGCTGGTGTTCTCAGCCATCCGCTTGCCCCAGAAGTCATTGGCGAAGATGGTGGCCGCTGGCACGCTGGGGTTGTTCACGCTGGCCCAGATGTCTTTGCGCGCGAACTCTCCCCGCGGGGAGTTGCTGTAGCTGAGGGGGGACAGCCCCACCAGCTCTGCCACGGGGGGGCGGCGCGGCTTGGTCCCGGCTGCGGGAGCCCCCCCTCCCTGTGGCGCGGGGCACCGAGCCTGTGTCCCCGCACCAGCCGCGGCGGGGGGGCGAGGGGGGGAAAGCAGCAGCTGCCGCCTCACCGTGCCATCCCTTCTCCTTGTGTCTAAACGTTATATATATATATACAAACTCCTCGCCTGACGGGGTGTCAGCCCCAGTCGCGTAGGAGAACAGTCCCACAGCGGGCAGAACACCTCATCAAGCGGAGTCACCGAATGACCCTACAACACAGAATATTTCACAGAATATTTTTGGTTGGATGGGACCTTTAAGATCGAGTCCAACCAACAACAAAAAAAAAAAATTAAAAAAAAAATAAATCCCAGAACACCAAGCACCAAAACCAAACCAAACGCCCACAACCACACACCACCCCAGCCACAAACAGACGCAAACCAACAATCTCGGGCACTAGAGCATGCCCTGAAGTGCTATGCCTACACGTTTCTTAAATACCTCCAGGGATGGCGACTCCACCACCTCCCTGGGCAGGCTGTGCCAGTGCCTGACCACCCTCTCAGTAAAGTAGTGCTTCCTAATATCTCATCTAAACCTCCCCTGCCCCAACTTCAGACCATTTCCTCTGGTCCTATCATTATTCCCTTGGGAGAAGAGGCCAACACCCACCTCTCTACAACCTCCTTTCAGGTAGTTGTAGAGGGCAATGAGGTCTCCCCTCAGCCTCCTCTTCTCCAAATTAAACATGCCCAGTTCCCTCAGCCTCTCCTCGTATGAGTTGTTCTCCAGACCCCCCACCAGCTTGGTGGCTCTCCTCTGGACACGGTCCAGCAGCTCCGTGTCCTTCCTGTAGTGAGGGGCCCAGAACTGGACACAGCGCTCAAGGTGAGGCCTCACCAGTGCCGAGTACAGAGGCACCATCACTTCCCTACTCCTGCTGGCCACGCTATTCCTGATACAGGCCAGGATGCTGTTGGCCTTGGCCACCTGGGCACACTGCTGGCTCATGTTAAGCCAGCTGTCCACCAACACCCCCAGGTCCTTTTCTGCTGGGCAGCTTTCCAGCCACTCTTCCCCAAGCCTGTAGCGTTGCCTGGGGTTGTTGTGACCAAAATGCAGGACCTGGCACTTGGCCTTATTAAACCTCATCCCATTGGCCTTGGGCCATTGAGCCAACCTGTCCAGATCCCTCTGTAGAGTCTTCCGACCCTCAAGCAGATCAACACTCCCACCTAGTTTGGTGTCATCTGCATACTTGCTGAGGGTGCACTCAATCCCCTTATCTTGATCATCAATAAAGACATTAAACAAGACTGGCCCCAAAACTGAGCCTTGAGGGACACCACTGGTGACCGGCCGCCAACTGGATTTCACCCCATTAATTAGAACTCCCTGGGCGCAGCCATCCAGCCCGTTTTTTACCCAGTGAAGAGTACACTTGTCTATGCCATGATTCGCCAGCTTGTCCAGGAGAACGCTGTGGGGGACGGTGTCAAAGGCCTTACCTTTGTAAGGTCCGGGTAGACAACATCCACAGCCTTCCCCGCATCGAGAAGGCGGGTCACGTGGTCATAGAAAGAGATCAAGTTGGTTAAGCAGGACCTCCCTCTCATAAACCCATGCTGGCTGGCGCGGATCCCTTGGCTGCCCTGCACTTGCCGTGAGAGCTCACTCAAGGTGATCCTCTCCATGATCTTTCCCGGTACCGAGGTCAGGCTGACAGGCCTATAGTTTCCCGGATCCTCCTTCCGGCCCTTCTTGTAGATGGGCGTCACACTGGCCACCCTCCAGTCATCTGGTACCTCTCCTGTTGACCAGGATTGTTGATAGATAATGGAGAGAGGCTTGGTGAGCTCTCCCGCCAGCTCCCTGAGTACCCTTGGGTGAATTCCATCCGGCCCCATAGACTTATGCGTGTCCAGGTGCATAAGCAAATCCTTAACTACTTCCTCCTGGACTATGGGGGGGTTGTTCTGCTCTCCATCCTTATCTTCCGGCTCAGGAGGCTGAAAACCCCGGGGATAGGTGGTCTGACTATTGAAGACAGAGGCAAAGAAGGCATTCGGTATCTCAGCCTTCTCCTCGTCCTTGGTCGCAATGTTTCCCCCCTCACCCAGGAAGGGATGGAGATTCTCCCTGACTCTCTTTTTGTTGACGTATTTATAAAAACTTTTTTTGTTGTCCCTTATATTAATGGCCAGGCTGAGTTCCAGCTGGGCTTTTGCCTTCCTAATTTTTTCTCTGTATAACCTAACAAGATCTCTGTACTCCTCCTGAGTTGCCTGTCCCTTCATCCAAAGGTGGTAAACCCTTCTTTTTTCCCCTAAGTCCCATCCAGAGCTCTTTGTTCAACCAGGCCGGCCATTTTCCCCGCCCTTTAATGTTGCGCCTCATGGGGACAGCCTGCTCCTGGGCCTTTCGGATTTCCTTCTTGAAGAGCGTCCAGCCTTCCTGGACCCCTTTGCCCCGCAGGATTATCTCCCAAGGGACCCTCCCAACCAGGGTTCTAAACAGGCTAAAGTGCGCCCTCCGGAAGGCCAAGGTGGAGGTTTTGCTCACCCCCTTCCTTACCTCACTAAGAATTGAAAACTTGACCGTTTCATGATTGCTAAGACCAAGACGGCCTCTGACCTCCACATCTCCCACTAGTCCTTCTTTGTTTGTGAAAAGTAGGTCTAGCGAGGCGCCTCCCCTAGTAGGCTCTCCTACCGGTTGCGTAAGGAAGTTATCTTCCATACACTCAAGGAACCTCCTAGCCTTGCCTGCTCCCTGCTGTGTTCTATTTCCAGCAGATGTCCAGTAGGTTGAAGTCCCCAACCAGCACAAGGGCTGGCGATTGCGAGACTTCAGCCAGCCGCTTACAGAATACTTCATCAACCTGCACATCCTGGTTGGGTGGTCTATAGCAGACTCCCAGCACAAAATCCCCCTTGTTAGCCTTCCGCTCCATCCTTACCCAACACAAGACAAGACAAACACCAGCGCTGATCAGCAGGTATAAGCCGGCGCCCGCACCATCGGCAACAAGCAATCACAAAACAGTGGCAGCGCTTACACAGCGAACACACAAAAATATCACTTCTGTCTCGGGGAGACAATGCTCCAACACCGGGCAGTTTCTAAAAAGGGGTGGCCCTGATGCACTGTGCACTGCCACTGACCAGGCCTGGCTCTTATTCCTGGGTTGTACTATTGCAGTCCCATCCTCCTCGCCAATTATGTAACCGGTTCTTTTCGAGAGATTCCAACGTACAAACGAAAGCTCACATGAAAACAAAAATGTTAACTCAGCTTTATTGTGAAGCCTTGATAAACAATTCCCAAAATGTCCCAAAAGTTACTTAGGAGAGTGTTACCAACAAACAGCGGTTACTTAGGAGAGTATTATCTCTTTTATCCCTGGCCTAAACACTTAAGAATCTCTCCTACTGGAAGAAATGCATTATTGTTTCCTGCTGTTCATGCAGGATTTGATGAGGGGCGAGAAAGTTGGCACAGAAATAGAATGCTTTTCTTTCCTTGCAGTTTCATCCCAAATAGATATTTTGACTAATTTGTTGGCTTACTTATGAAACAAAGTTTCTAACAAAACATTACTCATTTGTTTGGCAGCAGAATCTGGGGGTCAGAGGTGGGTATATACATACATATATGTCTTTATATGTATATTTTTAATGGGATGGAGGTGTCATCCGAACGTATAAATATGAGAAGACATTTTTCTAGAAACTTGTTTGCAGGTAGAGCTTACGTAGCAAAGCAGAAAGTTAGCTGGCGCTGATTATGCTGGGTCAGGCTTGTGTTCAGGTTTGTGTACTACAGTGTCAAATATGCTAGGACATTTTGTGTCTTTGAGGCATAACAATGAAAGCAAACTAAATTATGACACAAAGTTTTTACAAGCTATTTGCAGTGCTTCTCTGCAGTGAGTCTGAATGCAAGTGAGGCAGCTCCCTGAAGCAAAATCAGCATCAGAAAAGGAGAATTTAAAAAAATCATTCATTTTTAGTCTTTCTGCTGTCTTTCATTTCTATTACTTGTAGAAGCAAAGTTGCATAATAGCAGACAATGATTGTGTGATGAATGTATACAAAGTGAAGAAGGGTAAGATCATTGGGTGAAGTTCATAGTTTAGGCAAAATGGTCGACTTTGCATTGTATTTTCCACAGCTGGAAAAGAAAGTGGAGTCTTTAAATCATGAAATAGAGGAGAACAACTCTGAACTGGAGACACTCCTTCAGCGACGGGATAGAGAAAACCAAGAAGGAGGGAATTTGGTAGCCATGTTGAGATCTGATATTGAGCAGTCCAAGGATGAAAGGTTTGTACATCTTGGGTTACATGATGGTTAGTGATTGTTTCTTTCTTTGCTTGTTTTCTCGCTTTTCATAAAGAAACCAATAACTAAGGAAAATTAAGCCAACTCAAATTAATAGTGTAGAATGATGATAAGGATCTTATTTGCAAGCTTTTTTGAGGACTTTTAATTACCAACTTATCTTGATGTGGAGAGCAAGTTTGTGGTTTTTTTTTTTCTTCCTTTTGTTTCTTGTGGTCTGTTGAGGACTTTGCTGTTTTGGGGTTTCTGCTGTCTTCGAAAATCTTGGAAAAAGCTAGGAAATGGAGAAAGCCTCTTGGTCACAGAAACCTTTCAGTGCAATGCGGATTGGTTAGATATGTCTTTGGAATGTGTGGGTTATAGAAACTGTCACGCTGAATAAGCTTCTAGAAGAATTTCCTCTCTCGCCTTTAAGAAACTGGCTTACTGTTTTTCTTAAAACTAAAATGTTTTCCTAATTATGATTTTTGTTATCTATTCTGCCAGAACACCCCTAGTTATTTTGATGTCACAGATACTATAGTGGTAGATGTGTTCTCCCTACTGGTGCTTCCACAGACGTGGAAGCCTGAGGTGCTTGTGACTGCAGTATGGTCTCTCCATCTAACTGTGGAGAAAATGAAGATTTTTTTATTTTTTATTTTTTTCTGAGTCTGCCTTGTAAAAATGGTCTTAGTTTTTTGAGAGTCAACTGAATCATCTTCACTGATAACTGTCAGACTATAGTAAGATACCTGTTTTAGACTGTCGGTTTTTCAGTAGGTTCAGACTCTTTTAAATCAAGTGCATGCAATTTTTGAAGCATTTGATATGCTTTTGTTCTAGGAAAAAACTGCAGGAATCTTATCAGCATCTTTTGAAATTGCTTATGGAGTTGGTGAAGGCCACAATAGCTATTGAGGACCTTATCTGTAGCAAGATTGGTCTTTGCCTTGATGACACTCTGGCTTCTGGAGATTCTAGAGAAAGTCACAGTATTATGGAAGAAATTGGATTCATGCAGTATTTCAAAGCCAAAGCAAAGCATCACTTAGAAAAAGGTGAGTACAAAATGCATAATTGGATGTAGTCAATTCATGTTCTTGAAATCATTTCCTTTTGTATTGATGAGGTTCAGAAAGGGGATATCTGATATTGCAGTGTTTTCTGTGTTTCTCTCAAAATTGCTCCATGCTTAAGATGGTGTCTAGCAGTGTTCTTTCAATTTAATTCTTTTAGTAGTGCAAATATAAAAATATTGTTGGAAAAGGCTGAATGGATAATAGGGGAGGAAAGATTAACTTCGTGATCACAGAGTTTCAGGCCTTGATTCCAAACATTATGAAAGACTGTCCTGGTTTGTCAACATTAAGTTATTGATGTGTACAAGTTCTTACCTTGTAATACATCTTCAAGATCAAGCAATGTCACTATCTGATGTCAATTGTTATCTGAGTGGCCATTTCTTTGTCTTTTTTTCTGTGTTTTTAAATAGCTTCCTCGTCTTCAGTAGATGAGCTGCTTGATGAAACTCTCACAGAACACAACCAGCTGTCTCCAGTGACTGACGAGGGGGCTGAGTTGAGCCAATACTTATGTGAAAGTGTTTTTGCAAAGCCAGAATTGGCATGTGAAAATGAAGAAATTATTCTGAAAATTTGTCATCGTTTGCGCACTGCAGTGGAGAGACTTCTGGAACTGGTTACAGAATCAACTAAACAAGTAAAACTTTTTAGTCTGTATAGATGTATAATTATACTGAAAATGTGAAATCTGTTTTAAGGCTTGTGTATTTAGCACCCTGTAGATTTGACTACTAAAAAGAAACAGGTTTTGTCTGAATACACGACAACTTATCAGTATAGGGAGGCATGTGCATCCCCTGTTCCTTACAATGAAGGTTGTGGCCTTATTTGATCATTTCTTATAAATGAGACTTTACTTACTTTTTTTTTTTTTTTCCTTTTAGCAAGGCCTGTAGGAAACCTGTAAGTTGGTTGCCTTAAGTAGATTTAAACTAGGATTGTTAGATGTATTTGGTAGCTTAAGGAGACCAAGAGTTAAAAGTTTTTGAGGGTTTTTATTGTATGTCACATCAATGCTTCTTCAACATTGGTAGGCAGGTTCAAGAAAACTCAGTCCCATGTTAAAATGTTATGGGGATATATATAGCAAGAAAGAAACATAATTATATACTGCTTAATTGTGATAAAAGGAGCTGGACTCAATATTGCAAAAGAATTTAAGTATTTCCATATTGAGTTTTGCAGTGTGTAGACATTCAGCTTTGGGAAAAGAAGTTGTAAATCTGATGTAGATGCCTGAGTACTATCTACATTTAGAGGACTGAATTTAGTGCTACTGTAATTAGTTTGTTGAATTAGGAAGCTCTTAATTTAAGAGAAAATGTGAAGTGAAGGAATATATCTGAAATGTCATCTTCTCATCAGGTGTTTTATGCAACCCAGAGATAAGCATCTGTGTGAAATGTATATTCACCATCTTAAAAAAATCCCTCCAAGAGTGAGGTGCTTAAATTTGTACTGTTGGGTACTGATGCTGGTTCCACTAGCATGTAGCTAACTTGTGGTTAAAGGATTTGCCCAAGCCGTGCCAGATCTAGCTTCTAGGTCATATTCGTAAGCTGCATTCAAGCATATTTTGCTTACGTCTGTGAAATATCCTATCCACCAAGATAAGCTGAATATAAACTAAATGGTAATGGGGTTGCTCTATTCCTTTCCTTGGAACTTGAGACATTGCATGTAGGAATGCAGGATACATAGTCTCAGAGAACTGGTGCCATGCCTTGGAAACCTAATGATGTATTGACTTTACTGTCTATTAGACATGCCTGAATCTCTTGAAGAATTTAAGTGCAAGGATGGTGTGAATTTCAAGAGGCTCAGGAATTGTCAAGTTGAGCAGTTTAGCCAACAGAAAGATATGTCTTCTTATGCAGACTAAAGAAACTTATGTCCCTAAAGAAGATTTGTGGCAAAAATACAAGTATGTGAGTACAGGGAGTCACCAAAGTGTCCAGGGGTTTTGGGCAAAGTCAACCTAGTACTGAAATGAAACTTCAAAACCTGGACCTTAATGCATTAATGTTACAAAAACTTAAGAGGGTTTTTGTTTTGATGTCTATAATATTGTTACATTGCATGTGCATCCAAGATCTGGTACATGGGGAAATTGTTTACTTCTAGCTGGAGAAAATGCATGAAAACCATGCGCAATTTGAAGAAGAATTCAGCCAACGAAATTGGGAAACTGCCCAAGTGGTTAGTCAGCACCAAGAGCTAATGGAGTGCCTCAGCGAGGAAAGTGAGGCAAAGAATCAGCTGGCACTAGAGCTTCATAAAGCAGAGGGTAAGAAAATGAAACCAGTATGAAGAGATTTCAGTGATGTTTATTCATTGCTCATTCCTCCAAATATCTGTGATATTCTTTTTGTGTCTTTTATTGTTGATTTGCCTGTCTATAATCCATTTTCTGTGTTTCAGATTACTAAATTACTTGAAGCATGGATCTTGCAAATTACTACTTAATTCTCTTCATGCATTTCCTTGGACAAGCGTGATAGTGTTTAGTCCTATACTTAGACCATTGACTGCGTGTGAAAAGTACTATAATTTTTAAAAAGCTGTTTGCCTTCCTGCATGTCTAAACATGGGAGCTTGGATTATTGAAAAGAAGATATACTCCCAGTGTAAATCAGCCCACCCGTCTGACCTTGGAAGGGTTCAGCATAAACTAGAGCAGCGTTTGATGGTAGTGCAGGCATAAAGAAGTTCTGTGAGAAGTGACAAAAAGGCTGAGGCTATTGATCTTGACGCTATCACAAACTGTACTGTCAGTCTGATTCGCCTAGTGAAGATTACAACTTGAGGTCTTTGCCTTTATGTAGGAGAATCTTTGAGGGTTTATGTGTTCTTCAAGTTGAGCTTCTCTCCCTAATCACGGCATCTGCTTTCCATTCTTCTTCTCAGTCGTTCTCCTTTGGGCTTATTTGGTTTTTCCAAAACCCTATTTCCTTCCTTTCTGTGAATCATTCCTGGATTACTTCGGCTCTGAATCTAACATTTGATCTTACTTTCTGGAGATTCTGTTTCTTTGAACCTCAGTGCCCAAGAGAGGATGTGTCAGGCTGCTCTATGTTGTGAGGTGATCCCAGACCATCAAGGCTTAATGATCCCCATATACATTCTACGTGTTTGGAGACATTTGGTGACATGGCAGCCTCATAAAATCTGTTAGAATACATTAACTGATACATTTTTATCTTAAGATACTTCAGAAAGCCTAGCTACAGTGTTTAAGTCATCTTGCACTCCTTCCTTTCTATGTCACCTTGCATTGTTTGCAAAAAAAAAATTGTTTACTCATGTTTTTAAGCTTTTTTTTTTCCAATAGATGAATTTATCTATTGCTTTATTTGCATTCTGACTTGGGATTTTAGGCATTATCGAAGGCTATGTTGCAGAAAAAGCTGCATTGGAAGAGGCCTTGAATTTGAAAGAGGAGTCTGAACGACGCCTTGTTGTGGAGCTGGAGAATATGCGTGAACGCTTCCGGGAGCTAACCCAAGAGCAAACAATTCTTGGTGAGGAGTGGGTATGACATTATCAGCGGAAAGTAAAATTGTCTGTAGTCAGGGCACACTGCAATGTGTTTCTATAACATATCAATCTTTGGTTTGATTACCTGATGAACAGCTCGATCTGGTACAGAGGTCAGTAGGGTCTTCCCTAACAAGCAGCTGGTTCTTTGCTTTTAAGGTGATAATACTGTTAATGAAGATTACTGATGTAGTCTTATGCTTAGTTAGAAATGGTAAGTGTCTGAGAAAATAAGAAGCATGTATTAACTACAGGTAGTTGGTTGCAACAGATAATTAGCACCTCGTTAACTGAAATGCTGGTTATTTGACCCTGCAGTCAAAGGGAAGAGTTGGAGCTTCAAGGTTTTTGATTGCTTCCAGGACTAAGGAGAATCACAGAAGAAATAAATTGCTCCTGGAAGATTATTTAAATTATGGAAAAAATTGTGGTGCTGACGTGTACTTCGTTTCATACATAAGCTTTTCCCCTATTCCCCAGCACTGTCCTGTCAAAACAATCGCACACATGATCAGTAAGGGTGACTGTGGAAAGATTTTAATGATCACACTCAAAGTCTGTTTAGGTTTTTAAAGGAAAGTACATAGGCTGAAAAGGTAGTGTTCTTGAAGAGGATAAGGTGAGGCAAGTATCTTAAACATTTATATAGAGGGTGAAAAAAGCCAAAGATAGCCACTGAAATACCAAATCAAACTCCGATAAGTAGGTGCAAATAAGTAGTCTGCATAACTCCTTCCCCATCTGCATCACTCCTTTAGCCCCACAGAGCATGCAGTACGATGTTATGTGACTTGCACTTCGAAGGAACTCAAGACTAGGTTATACTGGTTCTTAATGATGAATCTGTGAATCATTTAAATAGCATTATATAGTTCTGGCTTCTTGAATTTGCAGCCTTAATATTATTCTAGTATTTCTATAAGTGAATTTCTCTGTATTGTCTTCCAGTAGAAATTTTATTATTTGGGATCACTGCCTTTCCGTTTCTGCTAATGCTAACATTACGCTACCCTCAGCTATGTCACCACAGTGCCACCTTCAGCTATATTGCATAGATCTTTACTGCCTGAGCAGACTACATAACAGGTAGCTGTACATAGTGCATGCTTAGGTTAGAAATAAAGACAGCAAGAAACAGTTTTCATAGAATCATAGAATGGTTTGGGTTGGAAGGGACCTTAAAGATCATCTAGTTCCACCCCCCCTGCCATGGGCAGGAACACCTCCTACTAGACCAAAGCCCCATCCAACCTGGTCTTGAATATTTGCAGGGATGGGATTTCTGGTGAATTTCTCCATTGTCGGTAGTAGAGGAATGTGAAAACTCTTAAGTTTCAGAGAATGGATCCAGATATAGGGAGGGGTGTGTTTGACTGGACACAGTCTGTATGTTGCAATTATCTGTCCACTTCTCAGGAGCCTCTGTTGTAGACTCCTGCCTGACTTTCAGCCCTCCTGTATCATTCCTCTGCAACTCTTGTCTGCCTCTCGCCTCTCCCCCACCTCATCTTCTCTTCTTCTCTTTACCTTTCTTCTGACTCTTAATTCTACCATTGTCCTCCTCTTGCGGGCCACCATCCTTCTGTGTTCTTCCTTTTGGCTCTGCAGTATAGTGCAATGAAAATGCTTGTGTTGTACATAGAATGGTTTGAGTTGGAAGGAACCTTTAAAGGTCGTCTAGTCCAAACCTTCTGCAATGAGCAGGCACATCTTCAACTAGAACAGAATAGAACATTTTCAGTTGGAAGGGACTCACGATGATCATCTAATCCAACTGCCTGACCTCTTCAGGGCTGACCAAAAGCTAAAACGTGTTATTGAGGGCGTTGTCCAAATGCCTCTTAAACACTGACAGTCTTGCGGCCTTGACCATGTCTCTAGGAAGCCTGTTCTTGTGTTTGACCACCCTCTCGGTGAAGAAATGCTTCCTAATGTCCAATGTCAACCTCCCCTGGTGCAGCTTTGAACTATTCCCACGCATCCTATCACTGGATCCCGGGGAGAAGAGCTCAGCACCTCCCTTTCCACTTGCACTGTTCAGGAAGCTGTAGAGAGCAATGAGGTCACCCCTCAGCTTCCCTCTCCCCAAACTAGACAAACCCAAAGTCCCAAAGTCCTTAGCTGCTCCTCGTAGGACATTCATTCCAGACCTTTCACCAGCAATTAGATCAGGTTGCTCAAAGCCCTGTCCAACCTAACTTTGAATGTTTCCAGGGATGAGGCATCTACAGCCTCTCTGGGCAACCTATTCCACTGTTTCACATTATCATAAAAAAATTTCTTCCTTGTGCCCAGGCTGAGTCTAACCTCTTTTAGTTTAAAACCATTACCCCTTGTCCTTTTGCTACAAGCCTTATTAAAAATTATCGTACCTAGGTTAGTATTAATAATTGTGTCCATCTCTGACCACTCATATGCCATCTTCTTGATATCTTACTATTACCTAAAGAGAAAATTGAATAGTGGTCTTGCACACATTGTCCTGGCTTACAGAATCTAGGCTCATTTGCCCTAGTAAGCAAAGAAAGAGGTGGGGACAGACCTCTCTTCCTCAGGGAAGCAGAACATAAACAGATTCAGGGTCTGTAACTGAAACTTAATGCATGTTGTGCTTTATTTACAGCAGTGATTATGGCCTCAAGTAATATTTCCTATGGGAAACACAAAATAATTCCATCATACTGTTGAATGAAAGTACATCTTTGTGTCATGGAAATGTATGACAGATTGCAGAGTCTGTAAGTCTGTGCCAGTGAGTCCTGCTGGTCTGAATCCTGCTTTGAATCTCCCGGCAGGAACTAAAAGGGAGGTTTGAGGCAATAATTATTCCGTCTCTGTCTGGGGAAAATTGCTAAAAGAGACTATTAATTGTCTTAGAAAATGTGTAAGTTACTAGCCAAGAGCGTTGCAACAAACTTACACGGGTATAATGTAAAACCATTTCTGTAGTAGCTCTAGTCCAATTACAGACATGGATCAATGCAAATCATGAAGAGCTTTGTGTCTTAATAAAGATGAAGTACACTTTTGCTCAATAAAAGGTAGGCACTATCTGTATTGCATATGAATCTTTAGTGATTTAGAAGATGGAATGGGTCACAATGTCCTATTCTTGTCTTGTCCATGCTTGTGTGGTTTGATTTCTAGGAACACCTATTGCTAATGTAGCACAAAAAGAAGGTTTAGGTTTGTAAAGATAAGTGTGGGTTTTTTCTAGTTTGTGTTGCTGTAACACTAAGTGAATGAATTGATAGTTTCAATTTTATTTTAACAAAGAGGAATGGTACTTTGTAAATTAGTAAATTACTAGGGCTATGAATATCTTGGCAAAAAATTACAACTTTTGTGACACATTAGAAAACAACTAAAACAAAGAATATTCAATTCACTGATCAATTTTTGAAGGGAAAAATGTTTTGCTGCTGTTAGGCTTAAAGTGCATTGTGCCATTGTCTTTGTGTTTGTCAGCTTCATTTTTCTTTTGAGGGGATGGAGTGAGTTGTATGCAGCTTCTAATGATACACAGTGGGCTGTTAAAATGATTAAATTAATTTAAAGGGCAGGGAGAAAAATATTTGAGTGGTTGTAAAATGGAGAGTTAAAAATAATACAGCAAGAACTGAAGGAAGTCTAAGGGAGACTAGAGAAATTTATTTGAATTGATAGGTAAATCAGAAAAAAGAAGGGGAGAGCAGAATAGTTAGGAAGGCTAGTTATGGGAGGAGATGAAACTGAAAACAAGCATGAAGGATCCATAGGGTTTTACACTGACTGTCGAAATGTAATGCTGAAGTAAAACTTGTAGGTGCCAAACTTAGAGGCATCATTTTTTGGTTTGGTGGGGTTTTCTTGTTGTTGTTGTTGTTTTTTTTTCCTCCTAAACTAAAGTGTGCATACTTAACTCCTGAGGAGCAAACATCTAGATGTGGTAGATTCATAGCTGCCATGGTTAGGTTTTGTGGTCTACTCTAAATATAATTCTCTTATCATGTTTTTAGATTAATTTTATTTACATGCATATATATTCATAGATATGTTCTCTTGCATATTCACTGTCTTTTTCTAGACTTTTTCTTTTCCCCCCAAAGAGGGGGGAGCTGGGTAAACCAAGGTGAATAAAAAAGAATTATCTAGGTAAATTCCAGTTGGAGTTAAAAAGCTGCACTGGGCTGTCTTGCCCATTACTATATCTTTATTCCTTCTGTCTATTCCTCAAACACTATTTTTATTTAACGTATTTTTGGCAGCCACCTCACTGTCCAGAAATTTGCTGCTGCCCACTCAATGAGAGGGAACATCTAACCTTGTTAGAGTGTGTTTGAGGATTGATGTTCTCCTGGTAGCTGTAGTCCAGCTCTTGCCAGCTGTTCCTTAGAACTTGAAAAGTTGTGTTTGCTACACCTCAAGGGCTGAGCCCTCAAAATCATCCCCTTTCCCGCACCCCAGCCATTGTAGTACTCTTCCTCTGGTTTGGAATTGTTTGTAGTATGTGGAAAATATGATAAATAAAAATAATATCATTTGGAGTTGATTAACATGGCTTACTCCTTGCAAAGCTGATGCCTCCTCCCATTTTTGATGTGGAGTATTAATGTGAGTAGAACGGCCTCGTTAATAAAACACATCTAGACTGGAGCTTGGCATTTGCTAATGAGAGTCTTGGGAGCAGGGAGGAGTGTGCCAGGGCATTACCAAAGGGGAACCAGGGCTGGGCACTGGTGGCTACTCAAAAGATGGACTGGGTGCTAACTCAACAGTGTAGATGTCAGCAGCAGTATCCAGCGTGGCATGAGGCAGAGGAGTAATTGAGAGGCTGACCTGAGACTGGATGTTGGAGGTCTAAGGAGGATCTCAGCATGACAGTTTGGAGGAACTGAGAATTCTGTATTGGATGGCTTGATTGGGAAGAGATTTGAAGCAGGATGGGAAGTTGGGATGGAAGGGATGGCAAGTATTTATGATAGAACAGCGAAGGATGGGGCAGCTGGAAAGATGGGTATGAGAGACTAAGTGGCTGACAGGGGAGTATGGGGCTTAAACTTGAGGATGGAATACATCTGAAATGGAGTTAATTTGGAGGATTGAGGATCTAGTGTGGTTTGGAGAGGGTCTCTGGGGCAGGAAGAGTGTGGAACTGGGGTTGAGAGGGCAAGGACCTAGGGAAGGAGAGGTGGAGATGGAACTGTGAGGTCTCCAGGGGTGAAGGTGAAGGCTTTCTAACCTGGGGCACAGGTTATTTTTTCCTCACTCCTTCCAGTTGTGGCCAATGACGCTGGGAGGAACAGATGGATCCAGTCGATTAATACATGGCTCTGTGGCTAGTGTCACCGCTGTAACTGGTTTTTTTTTGACAATGGAATGGCCTATACAGCACCGAGCTTGTTGACATCAAATGGGAGACACCTCTCTCAAAGGGGGAAGAAGGTTCTTGCCCAGGAGATTGCGGGGCTGATTGACAGGGCTTTAAACTAGATGTGAAGGGGGAGGGGGGATAATAATATCAGGCTTGTCTGCAACAAGCTGTGGGATATCACGTCAGGGTTAGAGGGACGGGGTGCTAGTAAGGGCCTTCAGCCTGTTGCCCTGAGGCAGGCTGGTGATGCTGCACTGCAGTCAAAGTCTTATGGAGGTAAGCCAGCAGCTCCTGAGGTAGTTGAAGTCAACAGAGAAACACTTGTGAGACACCTCAAGGGCTGTTCCTGTAAGAAAGTGGCACAGCCAACAGCCCAGCTGAAGTGCCTCTACACAAATGCATGCAGCACAGGCAACAAACAGGAGTTAGAAGCTACTGTGCTGCTGGAAAGATATGATACAGTGGCCATCACTGAAAGCCAGTGGGATGAACCCTATGACTGAAGTGTGGCTATTGAGGGTTACAAGCTGTTCAGAAAGGACAGGCGAGGAAGGAGGGACAGGCGAGGAAGGAGGGACGGAGGTGTTGCCCTCTATGTTAAGGAATGGATAGAGAGTGAGGAGATGTCCCTAAAGCCCTCCCTGGGGTCAGATGAAGTTGAGAGTTTATGGGTGGGCAGGTCAATGTGAGGGACATTGTTGTGGGAGTTCATTACAGGCCACCTGATCAGGATGGGGAAGTTGATGAGGCCTTTTACAGTCAGCTGAAAGTAGCCTCGCAATCACAGGGCTTAGTTCTCATGGGGGACTTCAGTCACCCTGATATCTGCTGGGAAGGCTACATATCCAGGCATGTACAGGCCAGGAGGTTCTTCCAGTGTATTGATGATGACTTCTTGACTCAGGTGGTGGAGGAGCCAATGAGAGATGCACTACTGGACCTAGTTCTGACAAAGAGGGACTGATGGAGGACATTAAGGTTGGGGGCAGCCTTGGCTGCAGTGATCATGAAAAGTGCCGAGGGAGCTGGCAGAAGTTGTTGCTGGGCCGCTCTCCATCATCTTTGAAAGGTCCTGGAGAACAGGTGAGGTGCCCGAGGACTGGAGGAAAGCCTATGTCTTCAAAAAGGGCATGGAGGACCCAGGAAACTACAGGCCGGTCAGCCTCACCTCCAACCCTGGAAAGATGATGGAACAGCTCATTCTGGGCATCATCTCAAAGCATATGGAGGAAAAGAAAGCTATCAGAAGTAGTCAACACGGATTCACCAAGGGGAAATCATGTCTGACTAACCTAATAGCCTTCTACGATGGCATGAGTGGATGGATAGAATAGGGGAGGGTGGTGGAAGTTGTCTACCTTGACTTTAGCAAGGCTTTTGACAGTCTCCCCCAGCATCCTCATAGGGAAGCTTAGAAAGTGTGGGTTAGATGAATGGACAGTGAGATGGATTGAAAACTGGCTGAAAGACAGAGCTCAGAGGGTCGTGATAAGGGGCACAGAATCTAGTTGGAGGTCTGTAACAAGTGGTGTTCCCCAGGGGTCAGTACTGGGTCCAGTCCTCTTCAATATTTTCGTCAATGACCTGGATGAAGCAATGGAATGTACCCTCAGCAAGTTTGCTGATGATACAAAACTGGGAGGGATGGCTGACACACCAGAAGGCTGTGCCGCCATACAGCGAGACCTGGACAGGCTGGAGAGTTGGGCAGAGAGGAACCTGATGAAATTCAACAAAGACAAGTGTAGGGTGCTGCACCTGGGCAGGAGTAACCCCCTGCACCAGTACAGGTTGGGGGCTGACCTGCTGGAGAGCTGCTCTGAGGAAAAAGACCTGGGAGTCCTGGTGGACAACAGGATGACCATGAGCCAGCAATGTGCCCTTGTGGCCAAGAAGACCAATGGCATCCTGGGGTGCATCAGGAAGAGTGGGACCAGCAGGTCGAGGGAGGTCATCCTCCCCCTCTACTCTGCCCTGGGGAGGCACCATCTGGAGCACTGGGTCCAGTTCTGAGTTCCCCGGTTCAAGAAGGACAGGGAACTGCTGGAGGGGGTACAGCAGAGGGCTACAAAGATGATGAGGGGCCTGGAGCATCTCTCTTATGAGGAGAGGCTGAGGGACTTGGGTCTTTTTAGTCTGGAGAAGAGAAGACTGAGGGGGGATCTGATCAACTCCTATAAATACTTAAAGGGAGGGTGTTAAGAGGATGGGGCCGGTCTTTTTTCAGTGGTGCCCAGGGATAGGACAAGAGGAAATGGGCACAAACTTGTACATAAGTTCCATCTAAATGTGAGGATGAACTTCTTTGAGGGTACAGCCTCACAGGAACAGGCTGCCCAGGGAGGTGGTGGAGTCTCCGTCTTTGGAGACATTCAAAACTCGCCTGGACACGTTCCTGTGCAACCTGCTCTGGGTGGACCTGCTTTGGCAGGGGGGTTGGACTAGATGTTCTCCAGAGGTCCCTTCCAACCCCATATCATTTTGTGATTCTATGTGCCCAAAATATCTCCAACCAGGATTCACTTTGGTGTTGAGAACAGATGCCCATGTCCTTCATTATCACATCATACGGTAGTCTTATGACAGAGATGGCTTTCAGAGACACAATGGGCAGTCAAGTATCAGACTTCCTATTGTCTTTCTTACAGACCATCTCTGGAGATGTTTTTCTTTGGTTTTGATTCTGTCCAAAGTACCTGAATTTAGTCTCATCTTAGACTTAATTTGATTTTCTACCCTGCACTGACAACTTTGTTGTTATTTTTGTGTTCTTATTCAGGTCTACTCAAGGAAGTAGAATTTTTAGCAAAAGAGAAATTAGAGCTTCAGTGTCAGGCAGAAAAGGACCATTCCAACTTACGCTCTCAAATAAGAGTTTTGGAGGTGGAACTGGAAGAACAGCTGCATAGTAATCAAGATCTAGCTACACAGTTATCAGTGGTTGCTGAATTGGAACAGCAAGTTCAAGTTCTTGAAAAACAGCTTAAAAAACAGCGGCAATTCATGGATGTAAGCAAGCTTGGTACCACATTTTCATCGTTTTGGATGTGATAAGTACTCCTCCTAGTTTGTGACTGAGACTTGGAAGATGCTTCCTAAAATAGGATTCTTCCCTTTTTGTTTGAAACTAAGACCTTGGTATTATAGTCTTGTAAAAGGAAAAAAAAAAAAGGTAGTTTCTTAATTTCCTTTTTGTAGTATTACAGGATCATTTTTGTCCTTTTTATTACTTTCTAATGGTAGTCTGTGTGTACATTGGAGTAAAAAAGTTGTGGTTTTTTTATTTTACCTGTAATTTTAGCAATACTTTCAGGACTACTATGCTGACTTACAAATAACTAACACCTTTTAGTTTCTTCACCACAAAAACAAACGCCAAATTTTTCTTGTA
Organism: Numenius arquata; assembly: GCF_964106895.1. Taxonomy (NCBI): domain Eukaryota; kingdom Metazoa; phylum Chordata; class Aves; order Charadriiformes; family Scolopacidae; genus Numenius; species Numenius arquata. The sequence continues at coordinate 44,261,342 of NC_133578.1, forward strand.
CTCAATATTTTAATGAAATGCAAAGGTTCTTAAAAAAGATTTTTCATTATCTCTGGCTGCATTTACAGGAGCAAGCTATAGAAAGGGAACATGAACGTGATGATTTTCAGCAGGAAATTCAGAAACTGGAAGAACAGTTAAAACTTTCAGCAAAATCTCAGACTTCAGGAGAGCCCAGAGAGTATAGGGTGAGTAAAATCACACTTAATGGCCAAAGGAGTTTGGTTACTGCAATTAAATACCATAACCTGTATTGTCTTGAGGGACTGGCTCTTGAGAGATTTTTTTTTTTTTTTAATTTTTTTTCTTAGTTGTCACCCAGAGAGCAGATATTTCCCCAGATGACTGGTCTACGTTTAGGCAGTGAGAGTGTACTTATTTCTTATGGAGATGGAAAGAAGTGTTTTATTTGCATTACAGTAAAGTTTCACAGCCTATGAGTCTGGTTTAAATTAACTGAGGAGGACAACAATACAGACACTCTGCTATACAAAGCACACCTGAGGGATGACTTCTGGGTTCTAAATATGTCTAATTTTTCCAGCTATTCAGTTGAAATAAGAGATGTTCTTTGTCTGCATGCCTTGTCCTATTTAAGTTTATAAATCGGTCCTCTTTTTCATGTTCATTTGTTTGATGCTTGGTTTCAAAGATTAACTTCTTTTTTGTGTTTTGTTTTTTTTGGTGTTGCTGTTGTGTTTTTTCACATAAATGAACATTATCCAGAACTATGAATTGATTCTACAGGTATGGAAAACAGCATGAACATCTCTTGAACTTTTCTTTCCTTTTCCTTTCCATCCCTTCTATTAGTTAGATCTACTTCAGCTTTTTTTCCTGTTCTTGATATGTCAAGGCTTGACTGAGAGACAAGAATACATGTTTTAGGGTGACAGTGCAGGGAGTGAGGAACAGCTTTCAGTTTAATTTCCTGCACATAAGTGCTTCATTCTTATGCTTATTGCTCAGATTTATTACAGGCAGTTACTTACTGTAAAAGAGCTACAGGACAAGTAGAGGTTTGGAGTATGAAACAAAGATAAAAACTGCCTTAGCCTTCAGCTTCTGTTTGTGGCCCTGCTCTTAACAAAACTTCAATGTGTGTACTACTTAATTTAATTTACATCAATTCACTTTTGTACAGTTTGTGAAATTGTGTACCTTGGTGTTAGAGAAGCAAATCTTGCAGTAACTGTATCTTTGATAAAGTGAATTATCTGTGCTGCAAGGGCATCTGATTGTCACTTGCTTTCTGTGACCTCTGATTAGGCCTTCTGTAAGCTTTCATTAGGCTTTTTAAGAAGTAGTATCATTCTGCATCAGTCTTGGCCTCTCATTAGCATAAATGCCATTATCTGGCATTAAGATTTATGGAGTACATCACAAAGGTAGCCTAGGTGTTATTTACACTGTGGCAAAGATCAGAAAAAGAACGGCAAAGATTTTTGTTTCGAAGGCCATATTACTTGTTGAAGATCTGTTTGTACCCAGAAGATATACCTCTGTGGCAGCCTTGGGCATACAGAATCGTAAAGGATGTATGTTAGGTTATTCAAAATATGTCAAACTGTTAAGACCATAGCTTGCTTTCTATGCAAGACGTTAGGTGGATGACAGTTATTAGTGGGCTTGTGGCTTAGTAAAGAGAAATATCTGAAAAAATTAAGACTACCTGCTGTAACTTTGCAACCTCTCTTACAAAGGATTAAAACTTAATTGGAGAAAAGTACACAAGATAACTAAGCAAGTGACATTTGTGGGTAGGGTGAGGTATGCACACAATTTGTGCCAAAAGAAAACGTCAGGATTTAGACAGTTCTTGTACAGTTGTTTAATGCAGCTGTAATGTCAGTAATTGCTTAACTCCGAAACAAATAAGTTCAATTTCTGCATGTGGGAGTTCATAGTTTTTCTCTCTGCTGTTCTGTAGGCTCAAGGTACATGTGAGTGGGATTATTTTGTGAAAAGAGTGCTGACTGGTACTGGGAGCTACCACCTGAGAGTATGCCGTGAGGGTGAAGGTTGTGAAAGTGTTTTCTTAGCTACAGAATTGCAGCACTAGCTTTCTAGCAACATGGTGTTAAAAAACATGCTTTTCATGTGTAAAGTATCATAGTTTCTGGGATTCTGATGCCAAAATTTTGTAGCATTAGAAAGTATTAGACTTCTAAAATATCTTTCTATACTGAAAAGCTGTACGTAACAGTTGATTAATTGCTGATGGGAAAGGAATAAGATATATACAGAATTAAGGAAATGTATATGTGCCTGTAAGCAGTTGAAAATGTAATGTTAATCACTTTTGGTATTCCTAACTAGTCTGTGATGCTCTCCATGCTTATTAATTTGACTAAATTAACTCTATAGAGAGTTTTTTTGCTTTAGTAATATCTGCACAATACTTTGGAGATCTAAAGCTCTATATTAATACAAAGGATTTTTCTTTTATAATATTGAAGTGAAATTTGCATAAATTCAGATACTTATTGATGAACAAAGCATTTATTTTGTAAAATCTCATATTCCTTGCTGAATGGTATTGAGCAAATTTTTTCTCCTATAGAAGGTTTCCCATTGCTTTCCTATCCGAGCTTGCTTTATGATTTTATAACTTCTGATGTAGTCTGTCTGTCATATGTGGTTCTTTCCTATCTCTGTTATGCGCCAAAGCTCCTGGCCTTGCCTTCATTTTAATTACTGGGATGAATGAGTGACTGTTTTCCTGCAGCTCTGTGCATGATTGGATCTTAGTGAGCTCAAATGCAAAATTGTTATCCTCCTCATTATTGAAGCGATTTTTTGGAAAATGAGTACCTGTTCTATGTTGACTACTGTTACTTCTCTCATTTGTAGGCATTGAGTATGTTACGTTGCATATTTGTCATTCAATTCTTAGTAGCTTCCTTTAAACTGGAATTCCTTGATGTAATGGAAGAGGTTTCTGAAGTTACATAAATGCATCCAATGTGTATTTAAGAGCTGCTGCACTTGGAAAACAAGATTTCATGAAGTTACTTTTTCATCTTTTCTGTCCACATTTGGTTTTATTTCCATCTGTGATTTTAGCATACTAAAGTCCTTAGTATAACTCCACCTGCTTTGCCATGGAACTACTCTTGCTTCCAATTGGGTTAGCAAACCCAATATATATAGCAATGTATATATAATATAATATAGCAATATTACCTGAATATCTGTATAATGTGATTTCTGTATAGGTAGAATCCTTGCAAGCAGAAATAAAAGGGAAGATGGACGATTACAATAAGCTGTTATTAGAAAAGGAGCAAAAACACCAAGAAATTGCAACTCGTGATAAAGAGGTAGAAAAACTGGTGGCACAGATACAAGAACTGGAGCACAGCAGTACTGAAGTCTCAAAGACTGTACGTTACTTGGAACAACAACTGCAAAAAATGAAGAAAGTGGAAACAGAATTAAAACAAGTAATTTTAAAATACTTATTTAAATGGGAGTGGCATTGTGCGCACAGTGTCTTCATGGGGGATATCAATGACTGCGTTAGTGTTGTTTTGAGACTATACCTGGCACCTAGTGCTGAGTTAAACTGTTGTACCAAGGGCAGGTATCACAGCCACGGTTTTAAACAAACTCTGGTTTTACAAACTATAAGCCTACTTCCTGCTTTTTGACAGTTGTCATGTTTACATGGATCGGAGCTGCTGTTTTGCTTCTCTGGGAGTTCCTGAGAAGATAGTGTTATTGAATATTAACCATAATATTCAATAAATAACTGTGTTTAAAATCATGTTATCTTAATTGGTAGCTCTTCTTGCTATGTGCCTTTGGAGCCAGATCTGTTTGCCATACTCTGAAATGTTTTGCTGCTACTGCAGATTGAATCACAGCTTAGAGTTAAGAATTACGTTCCATTTAGCAAAAGTATTTGTCTTTTGCCAAACATCTCAGTAACCTTTTCTGTCGTCTTAAACTATATGTTTCAGTTTCCTCCCAGCAATTTTCCTTGGTTAAATATTGTTGGTGTGTCTGTCAAGTTTGAAGATTTGATAATAGCGTGGTCTAAACTAAATTTATTAGTTTAATTGCTAATTCTGTAAATATTTGATTATTTTTCATTTTAAAAATATCGAACAAAATATTGTTTTGTTTTAGCTTCAACTAACATGATATAGACCAGCCAGTCTTAATTTATTAGGTACTATTATTCCTATCTAATTGGCATTTGTGAGATTGCATCTGGAGACCTGCTTGGTTTTGGAATTCCATGTACAAGAAAGACATTGGTGTACTGAACAAGTCTAGCAAAGGACCATCAAGGTGGTCAGGGGCTGGAGCAAATGATTTTTGAGGGGAGGCTGAGAGAACAGGGTTTGTTTAGCTTTGTGGAGACCTTATTGTTGCCTACAACCACATAATATGGTTACAGAGAAAATGGAGTCAGACTTGGAGGTGCACAGTGAAAGGATGAGAATATGAGTATAAACCGCAACAAGGGAAATTCCAATTAAACGGTAGGGGAAAATGGTCATACTGGGGGCAGTGTTGAAAAACGGGCTCAGAGTGGCAATAGTCCCAAGTTGGTCTGCTCTGAATCAGAGGCTGGACCAGAGAGCTCTAGAGACCCTTCCCAGCTTAATCTATTTTATGATTTTTTTTATATCCAAACATACAAAAGCCATGCGCAATAGCTTTCTGTCTGGCTTGCCTTGGAGTGGATGGAGATGGTGATACTGTTGTGGGCAAGTTGCTCCTTTCTCTGAAAACTTAGCTTTCTGTTAAACAGAGTTTCTTTATAAATATAAGTTCAAAATGTTCTTTTAGCTGTCTGAATATGCCAATATTTTGGTCCTTCTTAAAAATCCTAAATAAGCCAAATTCAGACTTTTTTTTGTTGGTTTCCCCCCCCCCCCAAGAAACTAATTCATCGGTTCTATTCAATTTGCCAACTCTAGGCATTGTAATAGCTTGTCTTGAAGCAATTTCATGCAGTAAATAAGTGCCAGTGGAGTTCTAAGAATAATTGCATGCCATGAAATTTTTCTGTAAAAATACACTTGATGGCAATTACGGATTATTATTGTCCCCCAAATTCCGACATACAAAAAGTGTAGGTGTTGCAAATAATGGAGACTAATAAGAAATATGTCTGAAAGAGTAATTTTGAATATGGAACAGTATCTTTTTGCAAAGAATATTGACTAAACTCACAGCTAGCAGATCCATTTATCCTGCTGTCATGTGCATGGAGCAGGTCTTTGTTTTTACCTAGTCCAGTTTCTTTCAGTTGTTTAGGTGGTTGATATGGAACATTGATGATCTGGGTAGGGTTGTGCTGGGAGGATTGCTCATCCTTTGGCTTGAGGTCTTAAAAATGGGGCTCGTTTTAGGGAGGCTGCGATCCTATGGATTTTGGTATCAGTGAAAGAAGGTAGAGCGTTAGACTGTGTCTGTGTGGGCAGGTTTTACAGTGAAGGTGCATTACATAAAGCTCTGATTTTTGCCTGAGTTGCCGCTTGTTTTTGCTCAGTCACTGCAGCAACCTCAGAACACAGCAACCAGAGAGGGCTAGGAGAAACTTCACTCCTGTGCCGAGTGTGGTGCAGGCGCCAGGAGCCACGGCACACTGGAAGCTCTGCTGTCCAGTAATGCAGGAACATCTGAGGTAGGGCAGCCCAGTTCTGCAGGAATCCGGTTTTGCACGTTGTTCTTTTGTCAGTTATCAAGATGACCAGATAATGTTTCATTTTTAGCTGATATAAAACAAAAGAAGGCTCTTTTGTTGCCTGTTGTTAGTGTGTCCTTTCACGCAAGGGAGCAGGACACCCGAGGGGCTGGTTAGTATCGTAGGTTTCTTGTGGCAGCAAGAAGAGTTTTCATTTTTCCCTTCAGGAAAAACAAAATTATTTCTGTGATAGGTGCTTTCCTACCCAAAAAAAGTGCAGGTGATGCTTTCATAATTATTACATTTTTTTTTATCCTGCCAGTGATATTGGGTGTGAATGACACAGCTGTGTACCCTAACTGGCTGTCTCCCCTAGAATCTCCTTTCCTCTTGTGTGCTGTGTGTGCCTGGGCTGCCCTCAGAGCTGGCCAGAAAGCCAGCGGGGGCTGGCTGGGTGACAGTGGGTGAAAATCAGGTGACCTAGTTAGTGTGGACGTGAACTGCTTTAAATACCTGTCGTTGGGCATGCTGTTTTGATACTGCGATACAGCATTAACTTTGTAATTTATTTTTCATTTTTTAATTGATGCTTCTTTCATTTTAAGAACAGAAGATACTATATATGTACTCTGAGTTTTAGTTCTCTTTGATTAGAGAAAAGATGGTTAAATTTTACATTATTTTTTGGCAAATTATGAGTCTAAAGTAACCCTTCTGTTAGAGATGTGTGTATTGAGCTATGGAGAGAATAATGTTGAACAGCAAAGGCAGTTACTGCTTTAGATTTCTTGTCCAATTTTCCTTTATTGTATTAAGTACAGATATGTATGCCTGCTGTTCGGACAACTCTCCAAGTGAAGCTTCCTCCTTGGACTGACCCAGATCCTGAGAAGGACTGTGAGAGAAAGAGGACCAAAGGAGAAGTTTCTAAAATAAATAAGTAAAACTGTGGTAGCTGGACAGACCACGGATCTGACAGAAACTTAGTGTTGGTGCTTCAGATTCTGACTTACCATGAAGTATTTGTAGTAGGTTTTTGATGTACTTAAAACTCTACATCTCTTAAAGTAAACTAAGTCTCCACCTCTTAAATTTAGCTTGGTAAATGTATGGTATCATAATAAATTTGGAAATGGCTACAAGAACAAGATGTTTATATTATTAAACATATAAACCACTTTGTAATTGAGAAATTATAGTATAACACTGAATGCTAAACTTTCTTAAGTTTTAAACTTGGGGTAGGAAAAATAAAGGGGTAAAAACTTAAGTGAGCTAAAAAGCATTCATTTTGCATTCCTATTTCTTTATAGGCCATTGGGATTATGTACTTTTTCTTCTTGTTCTGGGACTTGTCAGGGATGATGATGAAGTATTTTTGGCAGGATTGTTCTGGTTAGGTGGATATGTATATTGACAACAATTACTTTTAACATACAAAAAAAATATTTTGCAGGATAAAGAGGCATTGCAACAGCAACAGTACAATAACCTCATTCAGATCTCTGCTCTACAGTCCAAATTGGATGAAGCAAGGCACAGAGTACCAGCAGATGGCAGTTCTGACCCAGGACTAAAGGAGCAGCTACAAGCAGAGCAGGAAGCACTTCAGGGAAAGGAGAGAGAGGTGAGAATTTTGGTAGGGTCCTGTGAAATTTTGAGTAACTGACATAATTGCGGAAACATTTTGTGCAAACTTGTAGCTGGGAATTTTAGAATTCAAAAACCTAGTGACTAACGTTGTAGTAAATGTGTCTTCTTACCCAGTATTCTCTATGCTTTGGTGTTAACTAACCTTCCTTTTTCTTGCTTTTCTTTTTGTCGTACCCCTGTCCGTCTCCCCTCCCACTGGAAACTGTCTTGTGATGATTCATATCCACTTTGAGACTGATCAGTATCTGTTGTAAATTGATTTTTTTCTTTCCTTCCAAAGTTGAAATGAAGCGGAAGCAGTTATATTGTTTGACTTTGAGAGTGAGCAATGATTCCTTTAAGAACAGAAGGGACCATTACCCATAATGGTGTCATCTGACCTTCTCTGTTTTGTGAGCCAGAGAATGTTAGCGATGAGTACTTGTGTCAAGCTAAGCTGAAATGCAGTGTAATTGTTCACATTATTTAGAACTTTTATTGGATTTACACACACAGATACATACATACATACATACACACACCCCTGCTTAATGTTTATGTAATATTATGTAATTATTATAGTATCTGTATATATCTGTAACATAGAGTCCTGTTTAGGATGTGCAAGGAAGAAAAGCGTGGGTGATCCTCCAGTTAATTGTACACCATTGTTTCAAGAACAGTAAGATAATTTCTTACAGATGGAACTTCCAAGTCTCTTACGAAGTCTGACTTCAGGAGCCCACTAAGCCTTTTTCATTCCCAAAACCCCTCTTCCTTGCTACCCACTAAGGCAAGAGATGATAAAACCCGTGAGTGGCAAGATCACAGTGTTTCCAAATAGCTCTTTGCTTTAAAACAGCTACAAACATAGAAATGTGTAGTTATTGACTCTTCTGCAGGTTGATGGAGTCCATGCTCAGAACTTTTTTGATTGCTATGTTACTGGGATTAGTACTGTAGTGTTATTTCTGTCTTCTAGGAGGAGGAGAATGGTGATAGTGTTAACTGCTTGTGATTGCATTAGATATCAACTGCTAACATGTCTCCTATTGTTATGCCAAATTACATCTGTGGTCAAGCCTTCATTGTTCAGAACAGAGAGTAACATATCTTTTATGAGCAGTTAGGTGTTTTTAGAAGAAAATGAACAACCATCTTTGCATTACTTATCAGGTTTTGCAGCTGAGGAGCTGGAACACTGCTTCTTATTTTATGCCTCAAGTATTTTATTAACACAAATTGATTAGGGAGAGTTTAAATCATGGAATTTGCTGAAGTTACTTGCTCTCAGTGAACAAGGTGATGAAGTTTTATCTTCTCTGCTTAAATAACAGGACTTAATTGAAATAACTATGCATTTTCTTCTTTTTTAGATTGCCAGCTTGTTAGACCAACTAGAACAATATAAAGATAATTTGATCAGTAAAAACAAGGAAATATTTCAGCTGAACTTGCAGTTAGAGATGCAAAAAAACCTTAGCACTTCCAGCATCAGCCAGCTTCAGTTAGAGAATGCACAGTTGAAGGTAGGTTTCCTTAGCCTTAGTGTGCATGAGCTAAAACTTCAGAGACCTCTGTTTATGAGTGTTGTGGTCTTCATCTCTTGATGTTATAAACAGATACTTAGTTTTGTTTCTGTTGTCAAGGGAATATTGGATTACTGTTACCAGGCTAGTGCTGGTTATCGTAGAACAAAAAGCACCCAATACTCTAGATTCATGTTTATGGCATTATCCTCTGCAGTCATTTGATTTAAATAAAAAGCTTATCTTTTTACTGGTCCTAACAACTACGGTGTTGTCATTTAGTAGACACTATACAGTTTTGTGTGTGTTCCTGACCTCTACAGCCATAGCAAGTGTTGTAAGTTAGAAAACTGGTTGGTTGTCGATCTGGCAACTAGCGTATTCATCTCTTGAAAGCTGAGAAATGTTGTGGCAATCTAATCCAGTGGTACAAATCTAAACAAAGTAGCTGCGGTTATGTTCTTGAGTTCTATAACATTATAGTAAGGAGGGGAATGTTTAAATAAAGCCCTTGGTTCTCTTCTGCCATTAGGTTGGAAGAGAAAGTAAGTCCTTTCTAATGAGATTGCTGGTTTTTCTGATCAGGAGGACCTAGCAAAACTTCATGTGAAGCAAAATCAGGACCTGAGTATTACTGATTCCTCAGCGTTGTCATTCCCACAAGCACTACTTAAAGAGAAGAATCAAGAAATTGATCACTTGAATGAGCAGATGAAGAGGCTGCAGCACGACCTAGAGAATAATATGGAGAATAAAGTAAGAATACTTCCTATATGTTTATTGCTTGATTTTGAGGGAAGCATGCTATACAAATTCTTACTGTAAGTGAAATGTATTTGATAATTCTCTTAGGAAAGTAGAGAGTATTCTGAGTAGCTACCAGCTGAAGCGTGCAATTCTTCCTGCTGTTAAATGTGAATTAATGCTTGCATGATTCGGAAGAAAAATGTAATTTAAACTCTATGTACAATATTAATTCTGCCTACATACAGTAATATTCAGATGTTATCCTTTTGCTTAGGTTGTGGAAGACCAAAAATCTGAAATTAAAGAACTCAGATCACTTGTTGAGCACCTTCACAGTGACCAGGAAAGGCTGTGTAAGGACAAAGATGAAGAGGTAGAACAACTCCATGGAGTAATTGAGAAGCTTCAAAAAGAGCTGGCACAATTTGGACCATTATGTCATGAAGTTAGTGACAACCAAGATGATTTCTATCAACTTACATTGGGAAAGCCAGTGGAAAACCTTCAGAATGAGTTGAGAAAGGGACTGGTAGATTGTCAGGGTGATATTGATCCAAACAGAACATTGCAGCTCTCCAAAGTGAGAGAACTTCAGGAGGAACTAGAGCTTGTCTCAGCTGCTAGAGAAGCTCTTCAGCAGCAACTGGAAGAGAAGGAATCACAGTTCAAAATGGAAGTGGAAATTTTGGAGAAAAAATGCCAAAAATTACGAGAGTCATCAGAGCAGCATGTTGCAGAGCTAGCCGCTCTGAGAATACAGTACAACATACTTCAGGAAGAGTACAGCCTTTTCCAAACACATTTTTCTCATAGAGAGGTTGAAACAAGGATGACATTTTCTCGTGTTCAAGAACTTAAAGATACTGTGAGAGAAAGGGAAACAAATCTTCTAGAGAGAGATATGCAAATGAAGAGAATGGCAGATCAGAGAGAAGCCAAGGCAGCCAAGTTACAGCACTTTACAAAAGAGGCAGCAGAGCTTCAAACTGAGTTGGAAAAGAGTGATGCAAGTCAGGCTCAAGATGTTTGTAGTCTTCAGTTGGAAGTTTCTAGGCTTGATTACCAGGTGCAAGCACTGAATCAGAAAGAAGTAGGTTATCAGAAAGAAATCAATGATCTGCGAGGTAGCACTGCAAAACTGAAAGATCAAAATGAGGCATATGTGAAAGAGCTTGAAGCCTTACAATTGGAAAGAGGTGAACTTATTTCACAGTTGGAGTCGTACAAGCCAAAGGAGCAACTTGATCATGAAGAGACTAACTTTCTCAAGCCGTTCTGCCAGAGAGAAAGAAAAGGCAAAGCCCTTAAAGAAGGAATGGAGGAATTGGAAGAACTGAAAGCAAATGTTGATAAGTCATTTGCAGTACTGGCCTCCCCTACTGATAAACTGGTATGTGATTTGGTTTTTAGTAGTATTATTTGTTTTTTAAAATAATCCCATTTTATGTGTCATATAAACCTCTACAGCTTATCCTTTTTAGTGCTGTAAGGAAAAGGTGAAAGTGAATACTGTGGCATAAAAACAACTGTGTCGAGTCAGTTGAAGAGTCTGTCTGTGTGTAGCTTCTTCAGCAGTAGCTAGATGTGGATGCCTGGAATGACTAAGAACAGGGCAAGCACGTGTGGAAACATAATCCAGTAGGTTTTTCTGAGCTGGATATGATTTTGGCCACATCTTAAGATATGTATTGGGTGTAGATGGCAAGGTGTTGGCAGTGGGGGAGCTGTAGGTAGGAATCACGGAGAAAAGGCTGAGGCTGCTCCATGCTGGGCACAGCTGGTTCCACCGCAAAGCCCATCAGCCATGTGCATGGCACTGCTGCAAAAATGTGTTTAAGAAAGGGCAAAACGCTGCATGACCAGTAAGGAGTGAAGGAGAAAAAGTGTGAAAAACAGCCCATGGGAGATACCATGCTAGAACAAATATCCACACTGCAGGGGAGGAGGTAGAGAAGTTTGGAATGAAGGACCAAAATTGAGCCTGGGGAGAAAAGGTGGGAGGCAGGGTGGGAAGCTGTTTTAGTGTTTGTCTTTGTTTCTTGCCATCCAACTTTATTTTAATGGCAATAAATTAAATAATTTTTCCCTAAGTCAAGTCTGTTTTGCCTGTAAAAGTGATTAGTAGGTGATACCCCTGTCTCTGTCTCCACCCATGAGCTTTTTCCGTCTTATTTTGTCCCCCTGATCTGTTGGAGAGTGAGAGAGCAGCTGGGTGGGCAGCTGGCAGCTGGCCAAGTTGAACCCACCACAAGCTACTAGGACTATATTTACCATGCTTGATGGCTGTCTTGGAGAGCTACATGAAAATACTTTGTCGTGTCTCCTTTTTTTTTTTTTTTTTTTTTTAGAAATCCTTATTTACCGAGGGACTCTCTCATATTAACTCTGAATCCTTTTTTAGAACCATTTGCTCCAGATAACCTAATGTGAACTTTTGGAAAGCAGTAGGACCCAGATGACCTGTTTTTCAGAGAGCCGTAGTTGTCCGTTACATACCAGCATACTGTCTTTTAAGGCTGGCTTACAGAGGTGATAAGTGTTAGTAAGAGGGCTTATATGAAAATAGTTTGAGTGCATAGGAAAAGAAAAAAGTTAGGTGTCAGGCTTATGTGGATTTTGGGGGGATCCTGACTGACAGTATGATAAAGGTATAAAATTCCAAGGTGGTTGACTTCTACTGTTCTGCTTGCCCCTTTGTAGTGGGAAGGGAAGATGGCTTTTCAGCACCAGGTAGAAATGATGGTTTGTAGGTAGAATTATTTGATTTCCAAGCAAGGCAAAATAACTGAGCTTTAGTATTGGTATCGCTAATGGTAAAAACCTACTTGCAAAGTTACTGTGATGTTATGGAATGTTTCGTATTACTTTGCCATTTCACTTCATAGCCCAGCAACTGCAACAGGATGTAGTTCTTAATTTTAAAACCTACTCAGTAATAACAGTGGGTTTTCATTAGGCTTTCATTTGTTATCTTTGAGCTACCCTGATGTATTTAGGATCTATCTTAATTTAAATTATACTCAAATGCCATCTCCCCTTATTTAAAGAAATTATAGGATAATCACTACGTAAAATCACTTATGTTAATTTTATAAGGGAAATGAAGTGTGTGTAGCTATGCAAAATGTGTGATCACTGGTGTTTGTATTTTTATTTGCTTAAAAGTTCTAGTTTGGGTCAGTGCCATTTGCCTAGATGATACTGTACATTCAGGGTTTGTCTCGGAAATCCCTCAGAAAAAGGGATCGGGTGGGAATAGCGTTGAATGACCTATGCAGAATGATGTACTTCAGACCACTGAATGGATGTATACAAGGCAGGAGCAGAGGTTAGCCACCTGACTTCCAGTCTAGTGGTCTACTGGACCAAGTTGCTTATACAAATAGTGATTGTTAGACCCCTGTTTAAAGAACATAAGTAACTGCCATAACCAAGTATGCTATGTACCAGGTTTACTGGCTGTGTTTATCTGTCTCTATAGGTCTCTTTTAGGTTGTAATAGCCACTTAGTAGTAGCAGTAACTCATGAAGGTCAGTTATCAGCTTCCTGGTGGAAATCACGTGCTGCAATATTGTCTTTCTCTTGTCTGGAATAGGAGTATGGCTGCTTGATCTCAGCTTAGTAATGATTGTCCTGGTGGGAGACTTCAACCTACCAGATATCAGCTGGGCACACAACACATCTGAGAGGGAACAGTCTAGGAGGTTCCTGGAGTGTGTTGGGGATAACTTCCTGACACAGCTGGTGAAAGAGCTAATTAGGGAAGGAGCACTGGTGGATCTGCTGTTTGTAAACAGAGAAGGACTTGTGGGGAATGTGACTGGTTGGAGTATGTCTTGGGCACAGTGACCATGAAATGGCAGACTTTGGCCTCTTCAGGAGCATGGTTGAAAGTGTCCCTTGGGAGACAGTCCTGAAGGGCAAAGGTGCCCAGGAAGGCTGGTTGTACTTCAAGAAGGCACTCTTAAAAGCCCAGGAAAGAGCCGTACCCAAATCCCAAAAAACAAGCAGGAAGGGAAGAAGACCAGCCTGGCTAAATAGAGAGCTTTGGCTGGAGCTCAGGAACAAAAAGAAGGTTTATGATCTTTGGAAAAGGGGCCTGGCAGGCAAGGAGAAATACCAGGAAGCGGTGAAGATATGCAGGGGGAAAATTAGAAGGGCCAAGGCTCAAGCCGAGCTCATCTTGGCCGCTACAGTTAAGAATAACAAAAAGGGTTTTTTTCGGTATGTAAAGAGTAAAAGGAAGATTAAGGATAATGTGGGCCCACTGATGAATGAGATGGGCACCCTAGTGGTGGAAGACACGGAGAAAGCGGAGTTGCTGAATGACTTCTTTTCTTCAGTCTTCACTGCTAAGGCTGCCCCTCATGAATCTCTGGCCTTGGAGGCAAGGGGGAGGGTATGGAGAGAGGAAGTTTTTCCTCCAGTAGAGAAGGCCCAGGTTCAGGACCACTTGGCCAAACTGGACATTCATAAGTCCATGGGCCCTGATGGGATGCACCCGCGAGTGCTGAGAGAGCTGGCAGATGTTATCGCTGGGCCACTCTCTATCATCTTTGAAAGGTCATGGAGAACAGGAGAGGTGCCTGAAGACTGGAGGAAGGCCAACATCACTCCAGTCTTCAAAAAGGGCAAGAAGGAGGACCCCGGGAACTACAGACCAGTTAGTCTCACCTCCATCCCTGGGAAGGTAATGCAGAGACTCATTCTAGATGTCATCTCCAAACAAGTTGAAGAGCGGGGGGGTTATTGGAAGTGGGCAACATGGGTTTATCAAGGGTAAATCATGTTTGACCAATCTGATAGCTTTCTACGATGCTATAACTGGTTGGTTGGATGAGGGGAGGGCAGCAGATGTCATCTACCTTGACTTCAGCAAGGCTTTTGACACAGTCTCCCATAGCATCCTCATTGGGAAACTAAGGAAGTGTGGGCTGGATGAGGGGACAGTGAGGTGGATTGAGAACTGGCTGTGTGACAGGACCCAAAGGGTAATGATTAATGGAGCAGGTTCAAGCTGGAGGCCTGTAACCAGCGGTGTCCCCCAGGGGTCAATACTTGGTCCAGTCCTGTTCAACATATTCATCAGTGACCTGGATGAGGGGACAGAGTGTATCCTCAGCAAGTTTGCTGATGATACCAAGTTGGGTGGGGTGGCTGACACCCCAGAGGGCCGTGCTGCCATCCAGAGAGACCTGGACAGGCTGGAGAGCTGGGCAAGGAAGAACCTCATGAGGTTCAACAGGGAAAAGTGTAGGGTCCTGCACCTGGGGAAGAAGAATGTTAGGCACCAATACAGGTTAGGTGTGGACCTGCTGGAGTCAAGTTCTGAAGAGAAAGACCTGGGGGTCCTGGTAGACAGCAAAATGACAATGAGCAAGCAGTGTGCTCTTGTGGCCAGGAAGGCCAACGGAATCCTGGGCTGCATAGGGAAGAGTGTGGCTAATAGGTGGAGGGAAGTCATTCTCCCCCTCTACTCTGCACTGGTGAGGCCACAACTGGAATACTGCATCCAGTTCTGGGCTCCCCAGTTCAAGAGGGATAGGGAACTACTGGAAAGAGTCCAGCGAAGGGCAATGAGGATGATTCAAGGATTGGAGCATCTCCCTTATGAAGAAAGGCTGAGAGAGCTGGGACTCTTTAGCCTGGAGAAGAGAAGGCTGAGGGGAGACCTTATCAATGCTTATAAGTATCTGAAGGGTGGGTTGAAGGAGGATAGAGCCAGACTCTTTTCAGTGGTTGCCAGTGAGAGGACAAGGGGCAACGGGCACAAGCTGGAACATAGGAAGTTCCACTCAAATATGAGAAGAAACTTCTTTACGGTGAGGGTGATAGAGCCCTGGAACAGGCTGCCCAGGGAGGTTGTGGAGTCCCCGTCTCTGGAGATTTTCAAGACCCGCCTGGATGCAGTCCTGAGTAACATGCTCTAACATGCCCTGGGCAATCCTGCTTTGGCAGGGGAGTTGGACTAGATGATCTCTATGGTCCCTTCCAACTCTAAAAAATTCAGTGAAATTCAGTGAAATTCTCCCAAGTCACAGGAAACAGGACAAGAGGAAATGGCCTCAAATTGCGCCAGGGGATGTTCAGATTGGATATTAGGAAAAATTTTTACACTGAAAGGGTTGTTAAGCATTGGAATGGTCTGCCCATGTAGGTGGTTGAGTCATCATCCATGGAGGTATTTAAAAGACCAGTTGACATAGTGCTTAGAGACATGGTTTAGTGATGTTTTTTTTATCAGAGTTAGGTTGATGGTTGGACTAGATGATCTTAAAGGTCCCTTCCAACCTAGGCAATTCTATGATTATTTATTACAAGCTTACATTACCAGAATATGCTGTGTGAGATCCAGCCAACAGCATTGTTTATGCTGTTTGTTGTGTAAAATATAGAATCATGAACCTTCAGTGCTCCTTCCCTAGTCAGCTCTCTCACCAGCTGTGTCAGGAAGTTATCCCCAACACACTCCAGGAACCTCCTAGACTGTTCCCTCTCAGATGTGTTGTGTGCCCAGCTGATATCTGGTAGGTTGAAGTCTCCCACCAGGACAAGGGCAAGCGATCTTGAGACCTCTCCCAGCTGCTTATAGAATATGTCATCTATCTCTTCATCCTGGTTGGGCAGTGTATAACAGGCTCCCACCAAGATGTCAGCCTTGCTGGCCCTCCCTCTGATTCTTATCCATAGGCACTCAACCCTACTTTTACCCTCAATTAGTTCTTGACATTCGTAACCCTCCCTAACATACAGGGCCACCCCTCCTCCTCTCCTTCCTTGCCTGTCCCTTCTGAAGAGTTTGTAGCCATTGATTGCACTCCAGTCATGCGAGTAATCCCACCATGTTTCTGTGATGGCGACTGCATCTTAGTTTTCCTGACGCACAATGGCTTCTAGCTCCTCCTGTTTGTTGCCCGTGCTGCGTGCATTAGTGTAAAAGCACTTCAGCTGGGCTACCAGTCCCACCACCTTTTTGGTGTAGGAAGGCCTAACTTCTACCTGACCGTTCCCAGGCACAGCCATAGTTCCCAATCCATCGATGACCCTTGTGTCTCTGCTGATGGATTCCCTCCTGACCCCTTCAAACTTAGTTTAAAGACCTTTTGATGAGCCCTGCCAACTCCTGCGCAAAGACCCTCTTCCCCTTTTGAGACAGGTGTACCCCATCTGTCTCCAGTAGGCCTGGTGTCGTGTAAACCTTCCTGTACTCAAAAAACGCAAAGTTGTGCCTCTGACACCAGGCTCAGAGCCAGGCATTGATCTGCTGGCTCTTCTGGTTACTTTCCTCATCTTCCCTGCGACTGGGATGACAGAGGAGAACATTACCTGAGCTCCTGACCCCTTGACCGCTTGGTCCCAAGGCCCGGAAGTCTCTTTTGATTGCCCTTGGGTTTCTTGTTAACAGCTCATCTCTGCCTGCCTGAAAAATGAGTAAGGGGTCATAATCTGAGGGGCTTACTAGGGAGGGAAGTTTTCTTTTTATGTCTTTCACCCGGGCCCCAGGGAGGCAGCAGAGCTCCCTGAGAAGTGGGTCAGGTCTGCATATCGGGTCTTCCGCTCCCTTCAGGATGGAGTTGCCTATAACAATGACCCATCTTTTTTTCTGACCTAAGCATGTTTTAATGCTGGGTTTAGTATGACTTAACCCTGGCAACACCTCTGTAGACAGTGAATTACCCTTCCCATCATGATTTGGTTTCCCTTTGCAGAGCCTAATATCTGTTTTTTAAGGGTACCTGGGGAGGTGGGGGAGTTCCTGGGGAGACACACCTGCTTCGTCGGGCAGGAACTTGTTCCCATAGCCTCCCATCCTTTAAGTTACCTTCTTCAGCCTGGCAGGAGGGACAGGGAGTTCTCTGTAGATGGGTCTCTGTCTGCCTCCTTGGTTTCTGTTACGGGAGACAGGGTGCAAGTCTCTCTGTCCTCCTTCCTCTCGCATTCCCTGATTTTCCTCAACTTACTCCTCCATCACTAATCGGAGCTGACCCTTTTTTGCCGCAATTCCCTTCCCCAGTGCGGACTTACCTACACTGGAGCTGGTCTCCTCGGCGAGAGGAGACTGTATATACATAAAGCGTGAGGTGCATACACAACTTTAAAATCATAGTTACTGTAGATACCATTTGAGAATGTATGGAAAATATGCAATATATATGAATAAGGAAATGGCTCACAATATTTTTTCTTTGAGCACAATGTAGGGAGAGGTAAAGGCAGTGAACACTCCACAGAATGAAAAGAATGTAATTGTAAAGGTGGCATCTCATAAAGAAGAACTAAGTTCTAAATTAGGTTCAGCAAAAAAGGAGTTAGAATTCAGTGAAGAGAGAACTAGTAAAATTTTGAAAGATGTAAATTCTGGGGGCACTTAAATGATTTAAAAATAACTTCTCAAGTAGAAACTTAAATTATGAAATGTTTAAGTTCACATATATATATGTCAGTATATGTATTTCCATGTTTAAGTGCTAAAAGTTTTACAGTAGGCTGAGGAGGGATATCATCAAAGTTGGAGAATATGTTGAGTCAAAGTAAAACAAATTACCATGTCTTCATGCATTCATTACAGTAGACCTTTTCCTACCGATCTACTTAATCCCAGTATAAGGAAAAGTACAGTATTTGATTTGGAGTATCAACTATCCATAGTTGATAGTGACCATGAGCCTGAGAGCTGGAGAAGAAGAAAAAGAACAGTATTTGATTTCTTCCTGCTGTTCTAGCATGCATTAGTTAAATGCCATTATACAGAACATCTTCAGAGGAAAAGAAATGACTGCTGGTTGGAGTACCAAGACAGAAACCCTCGTGAGATTAAGCAGCTCTTCACTTAACCCTGAGTAGTGAATGAGAGTTGGTTCCAACTGCAAACATTTAAGAGCCTTTGTGTAATATAACACAAACAAATGCAGCATTCTTAGAGGAGTAAAGAAAACCCCTGAAATGGAAAATGAAAAATGAAAATTAGAAAGTATATTAAAATGAAAGCTGGAGGAGCAGCTAAAAGCGTGAAGGACTTGCAGCTAGCATTAGGCTTAAACAGGCTAGGACTCATCAGCTAAAATGGATTAATAACACAAGAGGATTAAAATGGTGGTCTAAAAAGAGAGAACAATTAGTAATTGTATCTTACAATGTAAGTGGTATGGAGGATGAAATGCAATTTGCATGGTGGCAGGTTTAAAATAAACTAAAATATCTTTTCAAACAATGCATCATTTAGACTCTTAGACACAGAATCTAAAAGATGAAAAGAATAACTTTATCTTAAAATGACTTGGATTGAGTGATTGAAGGAAAAATCAATAAGAACTGTCAGACAGAAAGATGTTGACTGCATATGTGGCCTGGGATGTGTAGACCTTGAATTGCAGGATGCCTGGGGAGGTACCACTTCACAAAACAGGGCAAAGCTGTGCTGTCTGGCAGGGGTCCTTGTCAGGAAAGTTGTTCTAGTCCTGTTAAAACTTCTTCAGGATGATGGCGGTGAAATAGAGAGGAAACTACAGAGCTAGGGATCAAAAAATTCCTCATTTGAAGAGAGAAGGGGTTGGGGGGAAGGCAACAAGGAGGGAAAACAGACCTGTCTTAAAGCAGTAGGTGGGCCAGCTTAGGGGGGGGCTTTGAGAGGTTTCAGTGCCTGGGGCACTGAAGATGAAAAACTGGAGGGAACAAGGTAGCCAGACCTTCTGTGTTAAGTTATGGAGCCATTCGAAGAGAAGCTGCAGCTTGGCATGCTCACTATATGTTCTGGAGTCTCCTTTCTGCCACAGAAGAGGCACAGCCTTTGCCATGAGCACACTTGTGCCTACTTTACTCTTAGGAGTGTCTATATTAATGGCATCAGTAAGTCCTGGAATTACATTGAGTTGGGCATTAGCCTTAGGGTTCCTTAATCACTTGGTGATGGCACGTCCTACCACACTGGATCCCTGGGGTTACAAGGATGAGACTAAAGGTATTTTCATGATGTGGTTAGGAGGTGTTCCATTTGGATGTTGGCCTCCTGGTGGAGTGAATAACAGGCTGAAAGACAGGAAGAAGGTTTGACAACTTGCCTTTTGGAGCAAACAGTGGGACTTGTTGGGGCACTGGCTCTGCAACTGCATCCTTCCCATGGTGACTGTACACCCGCTTGTTGAAAAGAGCACTAACGTCACAGAAGAAGAACAATAACTTCAAGAGGTCTTGGAAAGGAAAGTAAGCTCCTCATATAGAAGTGCTGACCAAATGAGAGCCCTTGTAGTAAGGTAGGCAGGGATGTATCTGCACGTTCTGTGGCACAGTATTGACATTATTCAGATGTCTCTGCAGTTTGAATGTGGAAGTCCAGCCTTGGCCTGGTCTGTGACCATGCCCTCACTCTATGATAAAGATGCTGGAAAGGTTCTATGGCCATTCAGATACTCAAGCCCTCAGGGTGGAAAATAGCTAGTTATGTGCAAGGATCACAATAAATGAGGAAGATGGACACCTGTTGTGCCCATGTTAGTTGTATTTCCCTGTTGGCCTCTGTCAGAGATGGTGGCTGTGTAGAAAGACTTTAGTCTATTTTTATGGAGTCAGAGTTTGAGAAATGGTCTGCAGTGTTGCTGATCAGCATAGACCTAAGTTGGTTGTTTGATGCTTGGAAAAAATAAAATTAAAAAAAAGGTAGAGTACTCCTGTAGGAAAAGGATGATAAAAGGTACAAGCCCTACCAAAATTTAGGATACAGCATGTTGGTATATATGGCTGCTCTATGTGTCACATGATGGGATGCGTGAATCCATATTGCTGTTCCCTCCAGTGACTGAAAGTAGATGGTCAACGGTTTATCCTGCATTGAAACGGCAGGCAAAGGAACCATCTGTAGACTTCTTAACCATATTTTTCCTGGTTCCCTTGGTCAGGAATTAAGATAGTTCAGGAGATTTGTCCAGTTAGGAAAGCAACAGGTTTTGATTTGGTTTTATTTGAAAGTAGGAAGGTTATCTACATGGCTACAGGGAAGCCCCTTTTTCCTGATTGATACAAAAGTCATCTCTGCAGAAATAAATTTCCTTATTGTAAAGATTATTTTTTTCTTCTATTGATGATATGCTTGTTAAAAAGCCCAGTTAGCTCGCATATAAAATACACCAAACTGTTGGATCATTTTTACATAAAACCTGGGAATAATAAGAGATATGACTATTAAATTTGAGAAGATATTTTTAAGTGCATGTTTTTCAGTTTGCAAAATCGTATTTAAATTCCGTTGAGCAATTAATATGTGTTATTTCATTGTAGGAAAAAGATGAAGTTATGTTTGACTTGATGACTCATGATATAAATCCAAAAACTCAGATTAACCAATCGCAAGAAAATATCTTGACTCAGGAATTGGATATGATCACCAAGTCTGAAGAGGAGCAAGATTTGAAAAAGCATTGCCAGCAAATGTTGGAAATTCATCAAACTGCTGATTGTCCAAAACACAATTTGAACATAGGCAAAGACACTTCAACAAGAGACTTCCAGAATTTCATTGCAGGAATGGCTGCATGGGGCTCACCTGAGATTGTCAGAAAGCAAGATATAAGCGTGGAGCTTCAACCAGTGCTTCATCTCACCCCCTTTTCAGAAGTTGAAAGCACAGATTTTGAAATTATACGATCCAGGTCATCCATGCAAGAAGATAATTCTCTGTTGCTGGGATATTCTAACCTGTATGAAAATGGCAGTGAGAAGGCAGCAGTGGGAGTAGATAGAAAACCTCCAGCTTTCTCTCAAAGTGCCTACTCTGATGACCAAGATATGGAGAAGAAGATTTTAGTAAGTGATATTTCATGTCTGATTTAATTCTAATTAAACAAGACTGCTCAGCTCTGTCCTCCCTGGATCATTGTTGGGCCATTGGCTTCAAGGTAGTAGAAACATACACAGTGAGAGGGGTAGGTCCGGTAATGTTCTGGACATATGATATTTAGTTCCTCTCTCACTGTCAAATTTTGGAGTACATTCTGGCCTGTGTTAAAACACTGTCAACCACGGCTTCTAATAATTGAAAGCAGTCTTCCAAAACCTAGAATTGATCAGTAAGCTGTTTACAGCAGGTCTTGCATCCTACATGCTGCTGATGTGGTGTCAGTAAAAACATGAGTATTGCCCTTGTGTTCTCAGAAGATTTGTTGTGAGGACTCTTCAAATCCTGGTACTTTTGCAGAGACACTACATGGAAGTAACTGATAAATTTGTGATAATACTTCATGTGCAAGTAATTAAGCTAAAACCTGTGAAACTTTTTTGCTACCATGGTACTCAATTTATTGCAACAGTTCTCCACGTATGAATATCTGTCATTGAGTGTTAAAAGAGACTGTTTCAAAACTGGAGAATAGAGGTTTTTCTTTTTAATGCAATTATTTTATATATCTGTGTCTGTATCATTTCACATGAGGATAGAGTCTGTACTTCAGAAAATTAACCTTTGGTTGTATATTTTTGTGCCTTGCTTTTGAAGGGTAATTTATTATAAATACATGTCTGTTTCTTAAGACTATTGAAAGGGAGAAAAAAAAGAGATGGAATAGCTTCCAAAGAGCAGCAATGTTTCATTCATCGTGGTATTTGCCATCTCTAACACTATAATCAAGGAGGCATTTGCTAAAATCTGTACTAGTAACAAAGTTGCTATAAATGCAGAAAACTCTACAGCTGGATTCAGAAAACTAAATTAACATGAAAAGTTATTTCCCAGCAGATGAGAGAAGCTGATAATCTAACCCCTTCTGATTTACAAGATGATGTAAGATCAAGAGCATCTGCCGCAGATGCAATGAGCGATGGATATGGAAGCAGTAAGTTGAACTTCGTAGATTCCTTTAACCTTTTGTTAACTTCAGTATAAAAATATTCTAACCTTTCCTCTTCCATTTTCTTTTACTGTAGATTTTTTATTTGAAAGCTATGCCTTTGTCAGGTGGTTCTTTGTTTAGAAAGACATATATTTTTATGAGTGGAAGTCTG
Source organism: Numenius arquata (assembly GCF_964106895.1). NCBI lineage: Eukaryota > Metazoa > Chordata > Aves > Charadriiformes > Scolopacidae > Numenius > Numenius arquata. Next base: position 44,283,885 of record NC_133578.1, read on the forward strand.
CTTTTGCCTTTTCATCTTTACATCCTGAAAAGGAGACATGGGGTTTTAGCGAGTCCTGGCTTAATAACTGCACTTTCTCTGGTGCTAAAGGCAACTTAAAACCTTTTAAGTTAGTTGAGATCTCAACCATCTAACTTCAGCTGACCCTGAAGCATTCATACTAACAGAAGAAATCCTGGTTATTTTGCAAGCAATTATGTTGGTTTGGTGTTCTTTTCATCTGTGTAACGCTTGTGGGGGGTGTCTCTTTCTTCAGATACCAGCTCAAATTTGGCAGCTAAACTAAAGCAGGAGCTACAAATGTCAGACCACCTAGATGCTAGTTTCATGGCTTATCTGCAGTACCATGGAATGTTTCCAGATATTATGGAATCAATGAGAGAAAAGGAAATACTTTCACCACAGCTGAAGGTAATATATGATTAATAGAAGCATACCAACAAATTAAAACTGAATGCTAATATAAAATAGACCTAGCTGCTTCCTTTACACTGTAAACTGTTCTGTAGTGGTTTAAACTTAAGGTTGATTATGGTTCTTGAGTCATTTTTGCATCTCTCGTGGGACAAATTTACTGACATTTGTCTTGCTTGTACTTGCTAAATTGAAAAAGTTTTGCTAGGTGGTTGCAACAGCACTGGTGATGTTCCAGAATGTGGTGATACAAGGACTAATTGGGTTTGTCTTGGAGTCTTTACAGAAATCTGCTTCATAAATAAGCATAGCTAGCTGACATCATGCTCCCCTGCCTATTCTTGTCATTCTGATGTGATGGAGAGCTGTGGAAACACCACTGCAAGGTGTGGAGGGATCTTTCAGAGTCCACTGAAGGAGCATGAAGAATATAGAGAAGACTGAGCAGTGATTGCTTACTGTAGTCAGTCAGTAAGGCAAGTTTAAGAAAGTATATGCCTGGGACTCTTTGGAGGCAAGGAAGGAGAGGCAGCAGGGTTTCTCCCTATGTTAAAAAGAAAAAGAAAAAAAAAAAAAAAGGATAGATTGTGCAGAGCTGACTTTGAAAAACAGAGTAGATTCAGGATGCTGAATCTTAGGAGGGTAGGTTTTCAGTTGTTTGAGGAATTTGTGGATAGGGCTTCCTGGGAAACTGCCCTTGGGGATAAAGGAGCAGAACAGACCTGGCAGCTATTTAAGGACACTTTTCTTAGAGCACCAAAGCTTTTGATTCCCATGTGTAAGAAATCAGGCAAGGAAGGAAGGCAGGAGACAAGCATGGCTTAGTAAGAACCGCCTGGTCAAACTAAAGTGTAAGAAGGAAATGCACAGGCAGTGGAGCCAGGGGTATGTAACCTGGGAAGAATACAGGGATGCAGCCTGGATATGTAGGGATGGGATCAGGAAAGCTAAGGCACATTTGGAGGGGAATTTGGCAAGGAATGTGAGGAAGAGTAATAAAAAGGGCTTCTACTAGTACATTGGACAGAAGAAGAAGATTAAAGACTATGTGTGTGGACACATGATAAATAAGACAGGAGTACCAGTGACAACTGACAAAGCTGAGGTACTCAACAACTTTTTTTGCCAAATTTTCACTGCCAGTCACTTCTCTCTCATCTTAAGTCCCTGAACCTCAGGGCAGGGACTGGGAGAAGTCCCTTCCATTGTAAGAGAAGATCATGTTCAAGACAATCCGAGGAGCCTGAACATTTACAAGTCTGTGGCACCAGAAGAGATGAATCCCAGGGTCCTGTGAAAATTGGCAGATGATGTTGAGCAGCTTATCAACTACATGTTTGAAGAGTCATGGCAGTCAAATGAAGTCCCCAGTGACTGGAAAAAGAGGAAACACCACACCCATTTTTTAAAAGTGTGATAAAGAGGACCCTGGAAACAACTGACCTTTCAGCCTCACCTCAGTGCCCACTAAGATCATGGAACAGATCCTTCTGGATCTTATATTGAAATATATAGAACACAGGAAGGTGATTAGATACAGCCAACATGGCTTCACCAAAGGCAAATTGTACCTGACTGATCTGGTGGCTTTCTACAATGGAGTGACTGTATCAGTGGACAAGGGAGCAGCAAGTGGTATCAATACAGGCTGAGAGCTGAAAGGATTGAGAGCAGCCCTGCAGAGAGGAGGACTGATGGATGAAAAAATGGACATGAGCCAGTGCAGTCCGCTTGCAGCCCAGAAAGCCAAGCATTTTCTGGGCCACATCAAAAGAAGCGTGGCCAGCAGGTCAAGGGAGGTGACTCTCCCTCATTGTGGTGAGACCCCACATCCAGCTCTGGAGCCCTCAGCACAGGAAAGACATGGACCTGTTGAGGCGGGTTCAGAGGAAGGCCACAAAGATGATCAGAGGGCTGGAGCACCTCTCCTATGAGGACTGGTTGAGAGAGCTGGTGTTGTTCAGCCTGGAGAAGAGAAGGCTCTGGGGAGACCTTATTGCGGCCTTTCAGTACTTAAACGGGGCTTATGAGAAAGATGGAGAGGGTCTTTTTACCAGGGCTTGTAGTGACAGGAGAAGGAGCAACAGTTTTAAACTGAAAGAAGGTAGATTTAGATTGGACATAAGTAAAAAATTTTTTGTGATGAGGGTGGTGAGAAACTGGAACAGGTTGCCCAGAGAAGCTGTGGATGTTCCATCCCTGGAGACATTCAAGGTTAGGTTGGACAAGGCTTTGGGCTATGTGATCTAATGAAAGATGTCCCCATTCCTGTGGCAGGGGAGTTGGACTAGATGATCTTTAAGGTCCCTTCCAACCCAAACCATTCTATGATTCTGTATCAAAAAAAATTCTCATAGAGCATAGTTTCATAGACTTCATAGTTTCATAGGCTTCATGGAAGAGGTGAATTTTATTTTACCTTAAGATACAGAGAATTTTTTTATTTAGTTTCTTTCAAGGATCTAGACTTTACTGGCTGTAAGATCTGACTGCATATTCCAGTACTGAGTATTTAGTTTGAGCACTTACTGTGCCTCTGTTGTTAATGCTTACTAAAGTTTTCATCGATTAGCACTGGTTTTTTAAGTAATCACTATTTTGATTCTAGTGACAAAAAAGTAACTCAAGTTGCTTCAAAAGTTAAGTCATTCAAAAACAGTGCAAAGAAAGACTATCAAGACTTAAAGAAAAGTACTCCATATTGTTGTTGTTAAAGTGAGTAGCAATGAGAAACAGCTTCACATCAAGCCTGGTATTTTTTTTTTTTTTGAGGTGTATGTAGAAATGGACTTAAATCTCCAGTGACCTTTTTTGAAAAGAGACCAGGAAACATCTGTACATGATGTAATAGTTTGTGAACAGGGAATTTACTTAAAAGAGATTATTTTAGCTAATAACATCAGAGGAAACCGTTTCCACTCTGTAAGTTACTAAGACTGATTATCTTGGGAGATGTTCTTTGTGCATAATCTGCTAAATTAAGACAAGTTGTCTAAATACATAATTCAGGTTTCTAACTTCACTGGGGTTTAGTAACATGGCTTCAGACTTGTTAGAATTTAATTTATTCCTAGAAGAGTTACCTAAATAGTTCAGAAACAACAAAGATAAAGTACAGTCCTTTGGCTTAATTCCATATTAGTATGTTTATGTACACAGCAATAAGATGCACTAGCCAAGGCTGCCATTTGTACTTTAATATTGTGAATACAGTATTTAAGAATACAGTGGTCACTGTATTCTTAAATATTTACCTCCGTTGTTCAAAGATAAAAATTCTCTGGTAACTGTTGGCTCATTCTATATGTGTGTCTGTGTGTATTCTTAGTTTATTAAACATGCCAAGTAGCAGGGCAGACCTGCATGCCTTTATCTGTATCACAGCCTCCGACAGCTTTCTAATATTTGTTGTCTGGTACTATCTGCTCTTACACTGTCAGGGTGCTGATACCTGTTTTCTAATACTATGCATTATGGTCATTTTTTCTTTTCAGACTGTGCTGAAGATGGTATATGAGGAGAGCCGCAAGATACTGGCTTTGTCAGAACATCCCTTTGGTTTTAGGGACCTGAAAAATGTTCAGGAGACCAGAGCGGTGATGGAGGGATGGCAGAAGGAGGGCTTAACCTTGCTGGATGCTATACAGTCACTGAAAGATTACCTTAGCAAGCTGGCAGATAGAGGAGACAAGGTATGACAATAAAGATATCCTTTAAAGCAAGGTAACCAGGTTTTTATATATATATATAGAGAGAGAAATGTATATTGCTATGTAGTTAGTGCGTATGTATATATAAGTGTGCGTGTTTATACACACACACACATATATATATATATATAAGGAGCAAAGGACTGTTTTCTTTCTGAACAGGCCTCTTTGAACACCTTTGGTCTGTGGTCAGATAGGTATATTCTTACACAGTAAGAATATGAAAGTGGATTAGAGATTGAGAGAGATGCCATTTAAAAAAAACTATTTTTTTAACAGGAACATTCAGGTATTGCTGCTGACTGGAGAGGAGAACTTCTGCAAGCAGTACAGAGCGTGTTTGAGAAAGAGAGAAATGTGTTGCAAATTGACTTGAAGTCTCACTTCTCCAATCCTGACTCTGGTGATGAAGGTTCGTTAGTGGAAAAACTGGAGTATATCATGAAACAACAAGTAAGAAAACCTCTTAAAGTGTTGTGCTCATAAATCACTTCTTCTGTTCCCCCCCCCTTTTTTTTTTTGAGGTTTTTACAGTTTTATTACTTCTGTTGTTAAATCTTACTGTGTGGGTTAATCAGATTGTGTGGGATCAGTAGGCTTTTATAGTCTATGTTTTGGTACCATTTTTCTCACACTTTATATATAATCTTACAAAGCCTATTGATTATTTTAGCTGGCATCCAGAAAATACAGTGATCTGGAGATTGTGACAGTGAAAAGATTTGATAAAAAGGGGAGGAGAGGAAGAACTCCATCTAGGAGCCTCACAGACTTCTCTTGCAAAGGGTATATGTTGAGCTAACTCTGAATCTCTTTGGGATTTTTTTGCTGATAATATTTAGGTTTTAGATTCAGATGAGATGGTTTGTCTTAACAATGATGTATGAACTATTATTGATAACTATTACTTTATTTGGAATCTATTGAAGTGGGTTTTTTCTGTTTTACTTAATGTTAACATGAAGCATGAACTTAGTCATTTAAAGTTGCCTCTGTACTTGTATTGCAAAAGTTTCTCTAGGGTTTATCATTTTGTAGAAAATATGGGAATAGCCTTGTTGATGTAGTAGAACTTGTTTCGTTTTCAGGAGGAACAGAGGCAGATGGCTGTAGAGCAGCTTTTGTCCTCAGACCGGAATAGCTTGCTCTCTGAAATACAGGATCTCCGAGCTCAGCTGCGCATGACACATCTTCAGAACCAGGAGAAGCTACAGCAGTTACAGGAAACCCTTACCAACGCAGAAGATCATGGGAGCAAACAAGAACACTACCTTCGGAGGAAAGGTAGTTGTCCTGGTTTGGGGTAAAACAGAACCAATTTTCTGTTCAGTAATTTTGCTTTGTAGCTGGGCCTCTTCTAACTAACTAAACTCTGAAATTAACAGCATATTGTTCAGAAACTGTTCACTCTCACAGTGATAAGACCGGATTATACCAAGGAATGCTGTGCAGAGAGGCCCTCGCTTATACTTACTGCTGTAACAGCCAAGGTCAGGTAGCTTTGTTATTTGCCCCATTGGAGGGTCGGAAGCAGAAAAGCGTGGAGGGGTCACACCTGTGGGGAGGAGGGGGCAGGACAGGTGACCCAAACCTGACCAACAGGGTATTCCATCCCATCTGCCCCATGCTCCGTATAAAAGCTGAGGGATCAAAGGGTCAACTCTCTTCCTTCAATGGCCGACGTCCGAGGAGGACCCTGTCTGTTAGTCTGCCTTTGATCCTGATCCGAGCATTCCTGACTCCAGATCTGGAATCCAGCTCCTGTCCATCACCGAGTCCAGTCTGGGACTTTTCCCTGTGCCTGCTGGTGACGTCATCGTCATCTTGGAAGCTTGATACCGTTTTGTATATACTGTATACCTTTTTTTCCCTTTTTAAAAATTTTTCTTCTTATTATTATTTCATTATTTATTAATATTTTCTTTAAAGTAGTTTAGTTCTTTTTCTAAACTGATAAATATCTCTTCCTCTTCTCTCTTTGAAGAGGGGCAGGGAGGGGCCATCTGTCATTCTGATTGGCCAATCCAGCCAAAACCACGACAGTCGTAATCCCAAGTTCTTGTTATCTGGTCTTCTATGTCAGTTCTTTCTTTTTTTGCCTAGAAGATAAAAGGCAAAAAAAATTCTTTCACAAAGAAGCAGTTGCTGTACAGTTCCTCAATTTTACTAATGCCCTCAGATTTCCTACAATTTTAGAAGAGGAAGGAATTATTCTTCTTTGTAATATTAATAGTTAGGAAAAATCTGTGAAAAGCAAAGAGAAACTTTAAAATAACCCAAAGAAATAGAACTGAAGGGTGACTCTGTTAAATACTGCACGTATGTAGAAAACTTATCAAGGATAGTAAAATATTGTTGTTAGTTTTCAGGAAGTTTTTCACGTATATGTTTGCTAGTAAATGGATGGGTTTGCTTAATGAGGTTTAGAATCCATTAGTAACAGGTTTATTAACAGTATATCACAGTAACTCTGTCTCACCCATCTTTCACGTTCTTCTTACTTTGCCTGGTCCACCAGGAAAGATATAGATAAAGAAATAGAGATAGTGTATCTCTATATACATTAGCTCTCTGAATGTGTATTTCTCTACTGATTCCTGTCATATTTGAAAATAAATGGTTTCTCCAGATAAGAGCACTTTAATGCAGCTGGGGTTTTTTTGCCCAATTTGCACCACTGTAAGTGCTAACATATTGTCAAATTCTCTGTAATGCAAATAACTGTTAACTTTTTCTTATCCTAGTTGAATTACTACAATATAAGCTTCAGCAGGAAAAATCTGTCGTAAGTGACTTGCATAGCACCCTGTCTGAGGAGCAGAAGAGAGCCTCTGAAACATGTGGTCTCTTGAAACAAGAAAAAGCAGCCCTGAAATCAGAGCTTTATGAAAGTAAGCAAGAGAATGAAAGACTGCGGAAAACCCTAGAAGAGCTTCAGAGGGAGATAAACCAGTTACGGTGAGAAGTAGATTTATTAATTTATTTTATTTATCAACAGGTCTGAAAGAGTTTTATACTCACTGGATCCACAAATGGCTTAGCACTTGGGAACAGGAGGAGGAAAACTAACCTCTCACACATGTCATGAATACGTTCATTTTTCCTTACTAACTGATTAAATTTATATATTCTTCAATTCAAATTTGCTTATTTATCTTTTCTGTAGCCTTGACTAAGAAGATTGTGGAAACAAGTGCATGTTGTATTGGTATACTAAAAGTAAACAGACTAGATCCCCATATCCCTGATATACTGCACTCCTGCAGCTTTTGTCTTAGTCTTCCGGTTGTTCCATTTGCCTGTCATCTTGTGTATGGGTTTTTTAGTGCACCACCACCTCCCACTCCCCCTCAACCTCTTCCTAGTGTATGCCAATGTTTTTTCTTTCCTCTCACAGGACAACAGTTTTGCTCTGCCAGGATAGGTACCTTATCCCCATCTTTTAACTGTCACTAAATAGAGCAATTCTAGCTTTCCTTGCAGGGGAAGTAAATATTTTCAGATGATAAATAGCTGTGACTTGAAAACTTGACCCTCTTTAGAAACAGCAACAAGTCAACAGACCAACTCAAAAAAAGAAGCCCAAAATGTCCTGCTTGCGTTGCTAGTGAGGGACATTCTGTTCTGAACATAGATAGAAGTGTCAGTTTTAACTTTTCAGTTAACTTTTAACTTTTCAGTTTTTCATTGGAAAAAAACCAAAAGGATTTGACAGCTGCACTTGAAGACTTGCAGACAGAACATCTAAAGGAAGCAGAGCTACGAGGTTTGTTTGAGGAACAACAGCTTCAGCATAAGAAAGCAGAAGATGAAAAGACAAAGGCCTTGGAGGTAATGCCCTACATCTCAATGCTTCACTTAATGTCATGCACCAAGGCAGGTGAACTAACAGGTTGTTTTTGCAGCTTTTTTTTTAATAACTGTTTAAATCCCTCCCCCCGCCAAACTCTTACTGAACGTGCATAGCGTTTATTTTGTTTTCACAGAATTCAAGCTTTCAGTTACCCTCCTTAATTGCACGTGGAAAAATAAGCGAAAGTTTTTTGGTTTGGACTTTTTTTTTCCATATCTTCTTAGTGGTTTTGGAGCCTTATGCTTTCACATTCTTGGCATCAGTTTTATGCTGCCCTGTGCTGTGTAGGGAGAGCCAGATTCTACAATTGTGTAACTGCACCCTTTATTCCAGAGCAAAAGTGCTGTGAGGATGTGATCTGTATGATCAACTGAGACTATGCACAAGCACCCAATGATACATACGCTTGGCAGAGAGTAACTGGAGTCTTTCCAATATAACATGTATTTCTTGAGGTTAACCAAAGTATGGTTTTGTTCGCTTTCTGCTAAATTGAACAGAAAACAAACAACATCCTCTATCTTGTAAAAAGACTGCTTGTATAGGGAAGGCAGGGACTGTCTTAGCCAAGGCAAAGAGAAAAGTGCATTGCTCCAGGTGTGGTTGTACAACAGATTAAGACACTCACAGTTCACACTGCTGCAGTCTTATATTCCAGATTGTCCCTTGAAGCCCTGCTGTGGAAAGCTGATGCCACTTAGCATCTGACCTGACTTTCTATAAGATCAGAGGAGAGGTGGTGCTGGCTGGAGGGCTAGGGCAGACTCCCTACTAGGAGGAAAGCAATGCTAGCTCTTACAGCAAGTGCCTAGGACTGCCCCTTCAGTTGCTCCCTTTCCTTCTGAAGAAAGGCTGGATCCCAAAATGGACCTAGGAATGGATTATTTTTGTCAGCCCATGCTGTGTGCTTTAAACACATGGGCTGTAAAATCCAGAGGTTTTACATCTACTCTTACTGCTTAGATTTTTGGTTCTTTTTAAATCGACATGGCTTATTTCTGCTTCAGATGTAACTTAATGTGATTGAGTGATGTAAAGAATAGTGATTTCCTAATGAGTGTCTTACTAATTGAAGGAAAATAATGTACTGGAAGTTATTTTAACATTACGATATTTGGTTTTGTTATTTGATGTCAAGTTGCTAACAAGCATGCTTCTGGCACTTGTAATTAGAAAATTAACGTTGTCATTTTAAATTAAACTTTTTAATACCTGAACTACTCTAGTTCAGCGTTGAATTTCTTCCGGGATAAAACAGGAGGTTGAAAATGGCCGAATCCCAGCCTGCCCCATGAATGAGTGTTTGTGCTGGACTATTAATATGTGGTTCCCCTTTTGAACAGGAGCTGCAGGCTGCTTTGGACTTGCAGTTGGTGCAGAACAGCCAACTGGCTGTATCCTTAGAGCACGAGCAAACGGTTAATGATAATCTCCACAAGGAACTTCAGATCGAGCACTCGCGCTGTGAAGCATTGCTGTCCCAGGAACAGACCAAACTGTTGGAGCTGCAGAGAACTTTGGATGCTGAGAAAAATCGTTCGTTGGAGCTCCTGAATTCCTTGAATCATGAACGTGTTTTGACGGAACAGTTGAGCATGAGAGTGAAAGAAGGTGCTTCTTGTCAGCACAGGGAGTTGCTACTGGAACAAGCCATTGTTCGAGAGCTACAAGCCCAGCTGGAAGAAGAGAGGTCTCGAACTATGGAGCTAGCTGCTATTATTGAGAAAACGCACCAGAAGGCTATTTGTTCCAAAAGGAAGCCAGGGGCTGAAGTACAGATGTGCTGCGAAGAAACCCAGAAGGAGAGAGAGGTCAGTGACAAATTATGAGCTACACTGGAATCTCTTCAGGCTCAAAAGCGAGAGGTAATCTGTTCCTTAGAGACCCAGAGGGAAAGAGATGCGAAGCTGAAAGCTGACTGGGAACAACTGCAGTCACTCTTCAAGACAATGAAAGAGCACGATAAAAACAAGAAAGAGGAGAGAGAGAGAGCAAGCAAAGACAGCAGCAACAAACAGAACTAGAGAAACAGAGGGACTGGCAGAGAGATCAAGAGAGACTGGCGAGAATGGCTCTGCAAGCCTTGCCTTACATTGGAATAGCCACAGACTGGGATTTAACCCTGTGGATTGTGGTTTTTAATTGAAATGTTTCCTTCTCTTAAACAAAGCATCCTGAAAAACGCATTAGATGAACTCTTTTCCTGCATTTCTCCAATGCAGCTGTTCTCAGGGTTTTAGGTCTGGGTTTATTGTTGACAGAAGTTGATCTTTGCCTATGCTGGAAATTGCCCTTTGTTAACAGATGGAGAGTAATATGGCTTAAACACTGAACACGAACTAGGTTTCATATCATTGCCCTTATTTTGACCTAGACCCCTAATTATGGTTTGCAACAGTACCCTCCTTGTTTCTCAGCTCCTTCACTTTCCTTAGAGGAGGAGGGAGGCTTTGCAGGCTCTCTGGAGACTTGTCAGTCACCACGTCTGCAAATAGATGGAGAAAATGCCCACTCCAGAGTCATTAAATGGCTTCCTGGTGGCCCTGTAAGGCAGTACTGTAAACCTTTCCCCGTAAGTGGTCTGTTATTTAAGCAACACTGAAATAGATATATCCTAGTTAGGTGTGATGCTTTTATGTGCAATCTGTGTGTGTGTATAAAAAAACAAAAAACTTACATGGTGTATGTACATATGTGTGTGTATATATAAGATGCGATTAACTGCTACTTACTCTGTTCAAATAGCAAAACTTGGAACAGCAACACCAGAGAGATGAACAAAGAATTAAAGAGCTGCAAGAAATACTGGAAATATTAGAAGAAAGAGAAAGAAATCTCCCATCTCCAAACTGTCAGCAAGAACTATTGTGTACCTTAAACATAGATCAAAATGCCAAGCAGACCACAACAAAAGAAACTGAAAAATCGCATCTGCAACAGCAGCAACGGCACCTTGAAAAGATAAGACAGCAGTTGCTTTTAGTAGCTGTGCAGCTGAACGAGTTCATATATAAAACTGTAGATAAGTGAGTAGTTCTTCATAAATATAGTAGTTTTCTTTCCATCCTGCTCCTGAAATTGTGTGGGTCATGGCTGAGAGCCCTGTGCTGAAGGGACTGAATCTGCTTACAAGACTCAACCATGTCTGAAGACATGGTTTTGTGGTGGCGGCAGACTCTGGCTGTTGTCATCCCACTGCAGCCATTCCCATTAGAAGCTTGTGTGCCTGTGTTTGAACTAGATCTGTGAAGTGACCCTGCTTAAAAAGAACAACTCAAAAAAAAAAAAAAAAAAAGCCCTACTGAAAAGAGTCTTTTAGTGATTTGGCAACTGCAGCAGTAAGACTAGAGAGCAATCAAAAAACCAGGTTAATCAACAGATATGCATGTTTAGAACAGGAAATGCCATTGATCACGGCAGGGAAAAGCTAGCAGTCAGGAATGAGTGGCCAAGTAGCAGTAATTTCTTACTTCTTTAGCAGCAGAGTAAAATACTATTGATGTTTTGCTGCAGCCTGAATTTGCATGATAGAATTTCAGACTGGTATGAAATACAGACTTCTGAATAAATCCTATGCAGCTCTATTGAGAAGTTTTACTCTTAAGAATTAATAAAACTGAATCATTTCTGTGTGTCTTCATAATATTTTATGTGATGAATAGTTGCATTAAGTAGGGCTTCAAAACTGAAAGGTTATCCAGTGGGGAGAAAGAATCAAATGTACGTTAACATTAGCACAAATCAATCTGATACTGAAAAAGTATTTCTGTTTAACAGAACAGTTAACGATTGGTCTGCATCAAATGATGAAGCTGTATCCTCGTTACTGCAGACATTAAAGGAACTTAAGTCAGGTTTATTGTCTCTTCCTGCATCTCAGGTAAGGAAAACAGCATATATTTGTTGATTATCATTAAGTTGTTCTGTTTTCTTTGGATTGCTATACACATGTAAATTGATTGATTGATTTGATCCCCCTTGGCCTCCCCCCTTTCTTTTTTGGTAAAAATTCTGAGGAAAATTGTGATTTGCCTTGGGGATGAAAAAAAAGATGTATTCTTGTACTCACACTGTCATTATATTAACATATTTTAGTATCAGACTCTTGGTTTTTTTTGTTGTATCACAGAGTCTGCTTCTGACGGCATTTTTTTTTCTGGATATGTAATATGTCCAAGGTTATCAAGCAATGGGATGTGTTGCTGCTGCTTCTGTATGCATCCAAAGACAGTGATTTTTCAAAAAATTGTCAAGTCATTTTCAAAAAGCTCAATAGTAGTTTGTCATCTCAGTAAGGGTGTTTTGGCTGATGTTTGCAGTATTGCAAATATTTTATACAAGCCTAGGGATTATCAAAGACTGAGCTCAGGTCTATTGATACAAAATACATCATAGAAACATAGCTTTTGGATACCATCTTATTCACCAGATAACTTTGCACTATCATTTGTGTCTTTTTTCATAATAAAGACAGCTTCAACCACACTTCAGCAAAAATTTGGGGATTTAGGGCTAATTAACAGTCTTGGCTCTTGTTCGATTCAGCTTCTCTCTGTTCCCTCACCTGCTTGATGGCAGGTCCCCAGAAAACACACCTTGTCTGATACACGAAGAGGCGTTTTGTAAGTTCTGTTGTTCTCCTGTGCTCTGTAAAAGTCTGAGGTATGACAAGCTGGCCTGACATGGTGCGAGCTCTCCCTGTACCTAACTGCTTACAAAATACAATAAATATTTTCCTTCTGTTGCCTGTGCAACCACTTAGGTGGCTGCCAGTTGGATCATCTCCAGCCTTCAGGAGGGGGATGTAACCTTTTCCCAAGCAGGTGTTCATGGAGTTGTTTTGGTTAAGCCTTCCTCTCACAAAGCTTTAGAGACCTCTGCTATGGACAAAATGCTTGGAGACCCTGTGAGGAGAACCAGACAACCTTATGGCTCTATTTATATCTGACTTAACAGAACTCCTCCAGAGTTAAACTGGCTTTCTGGCTTGGCTCCCTCCAAGTTATTACTATACTGGAAAAGAAGAAATAGTTTGGGTTATTTGTTTTTCCTCTGATGCCATTAATTATTCTGCATTAGAAAATCTGTTGCAAATGCTTTTCACAACTTTTTTGTGGAGAGGTTTTCTAGCCTCTGGTCACCATCAATTAGCGGGCCTCTTAACATGAAGCCAGTGAATGCCACACAGAATAGCAGTCCCTTCTCTTGTTGGACTAGACTTTGCTATTGCCTCCTCCAGGGACTGTGACCAGGATAAAGTAAAGGGACTCAAGTTTTGTTTAACAAAAAAAGAGTGTAGTGGAGCACTCTTAAGACACATGCCTTTCTATAGCCTACAGAGCAGAAACTCTACCTTAATATCCTTTCCCCCATGGGCACCAAAGGCCCTCCTCTTTGCCCTCTTTTCAGGCTTTAATTTTTTCCAGAATCACCTTTTCTTTCAGTTTCCTCCCTGAATTTCTCCTTCCTTTAAGGTACTGAGCCACATGCTCTGGAGACCAAAAGGAATTTACTGTTGTTACCTCAAGTTGCGATAAATTGGGGACTATTAGACAAGGAAAGTGGCAAAATGCCAAAATGATGAAAAATTTGTGCCAAAATTGCTATGGAGTGAACTGGTCAATCAAATGCCAACTGGTGCAGTAGAAATCAAACATGTAGATGAATCATGTAGAACTCCTTCAGATATTAGGTGTATCTGTTGCTGCCTTCCAGTTGAGCTTTTATAGGTCTGTAAGATGGTGGGACCATAGTCCTTGCTGGGATGCTTGCTGAGGAAGCCAAAATAAAGCAGCTTCCCTCCCCTTCAGTGTGATACAGATGGGTTTTCTTCCCCATGTTTGAAATATTTTTAGTAATACTTACCTGAAATGTGTTTTGTATCTGAAGTCCTTATCTCCCTGCCCTTGATCTCAAAATGCTCTTCTGTCCCATCTCTGTGTATAATATGGCACAACCGCCATACCAGTGAAAGCTGCATGTAGGGAATTATGTGCTTTAGTTTATCTAACTTCAGTGTAAAAACTTGAAATTGTATAGAACATCTGTGAAGTAGATAAGTACAGGACAAGGATTTAACTTGGACAGAAATAAATACCTAATTTCAAAACAGTACTGAAGCATTTTTTAAACTAGTTTTAAATATATTGAGAAGTGTAGAGTCTTTGCTTTCTGATGTTTTAAAGCTGCAACATCAAAAGAGAGGGAGGTGGATTATGTGCCATGAAGGTACGGATAGCATTGGAATCCCCATTTGTTACTGTATATATTGCAGGCAGTAAAAAGACTTAGATGGCTGTGGTTTTATTGAAGTTTATTATTTAAGAATTTTTTTTTTTACTTAATAAATTGTGCTCTTCATGGAAGACAAATGTAAATGGCATGTGTTCATGCATTAAGGTATTCATAAGAAATTACTCCTGACAAAGTTCAAACTCTTAATAAGGTTGTACTAAAATAAGTTGCTAGGAGAAATTGGGGTCAGTTGTCTGCACTGGCTCCTCTAATATATATAGATTTTATTTTGAGGGATAAAACATTAACTGTCTCAAAAAATATCTTCTCTCTCTGTTGTGATTTGCCGCATCATGCGCTGATATAACTGTTGACCATTACATTGATAGTCAATATGAAGAAGGTTATGAAGGCAGAACTTCCACAAAAAATAGGACCTGGAGTTGTGGGTCTCATTCCTACAAGAGATGACTTACCACAAAACTGAATTTCTTAGAATTGAATGTGACTTTTCAGAATTTACTTCTGTGGGTGCTTCACAACATGCTTTTGTGTGTGCATATACACAGACACCTTTCTTCACAGTTTCTGTGCTGTGTGTGGATGTTGAAGAAAGCCAGATAATTTTTTTTTCTGTTTCAAAATGTTTGAGAGGCTTCTGTTATTAAAGGGCATATGATTCCTGTTAAGCGATCGGACAGATCTGTAGAGAAGGGGTGGTTTGATTAACAATTAATTTGATACTTTTTAAGAAGGTCTGCATGTGTGTTTTTAATTTACCCATCCTACTTTTTAACACCTGAATGCCACTGCTCATTTTCAGGCTCATTATGTTTTAGTTCGTCCATAAAGTTAGGGTATTATTTGGTTTGAGATGTTTGGCTGTGAAAGTAATGTGCAAAAACCATCACGTCTCACTTCCTTTGGGTTTATTTTATAGATCGGGTCTGCGGATGATACTGACTTTGTTCAAGAACTGGGAAGAGATGCTGGGCAGCGAGAGAGAAACATTTTGCAGAATGCACCGAAACAGGCTGAGTCAGAACAGGCTAAAGCAACCGTTGAAACTGAAAACAAACCAGTGGTAGAATCTTCCAGTCCTAAGGTAAAATGATCGGGATGGCCTGCAAATGGGCTATCTGGAGCTTGATGAGCGAGCAATGCCATAGCCGTTAGCATGTCGTTTAAACCTTTGGCACTTGGTTTGCTTTCCGCTGTCTTGCCTGTTGAACAGATTTGCTGTGTGAAAACTGTTACCAACTCAAGATCATAAAATCCTCTGGAGACTTCAGTCCTTGTTAGTAATTTTTTTGGGGCATTGCCTAAGGGATTAATGTCACATGTAGAACAGGTAATTCAGTAATTCTATTTTTTTTTTTTATAAATATGATAAAACTTGCTGTTGCAGAAGAGCCTGGATGTGTACAGCTCAGATTTCTGTGGATAGAAGTACCTGTCAGATTATGGCCTTTAACTTTCACTTATTGCTGTAGTCTTTTTCAGGTGCTGTTTTAAAGAGTGATTTTATAGATGAACAGTTTTATAAACTGCATATTAAATTAGCAACACTTTCCCCATGTGTCCCACATCAGAAAAGTTCCTTTTTAACTTTCTTAGTGTTAGACAGGAACTTGCACAAGATGTAACCTAGCTCTTTGAAATCTCTGCTCTTAAATGAGATAGAAATTCAGATTTCTTGTCTAAGCATGAAAATATGGAACATCTGTTATTTTTATTTTTTCCCCCCAATCTTAAATAGTTTTTATTCCTCTGACTCATTTGTTTGTAATCAAGTCAGATGGGCACTTATCCCAACATACTTATTCGTTAATGTTTATTGAAAGCAGATGTTATTTTCTTTGTTAAAGAATAACACTGTTTAGACTATGACAATTTTGCTTTGAAACATTGAGGAGATAGAAGGCAGTCTGACAATCCAAGCTCAGGTTCTTTTTAGCTATGTACAGAATTGTTCCAGCTGCCCTTGTGTTTGCAGTATGGATATTTGATGTGAAGACTGTTTGTGGTTGGTTTTCTGCACATCAACCAGTAACTGTGCCAAAATTTTCTAGGCTGGCCAATACTTCATAAACATACAGAACTTTGGGAAACTTGGTAGAAACCTCCATGTATGAGGTCCAAACTGCCAGAGTGTAATACCACAACTTTGCACCAAAACTGGCCAAGTCACAGACTCTGTTATACAAATACTTGCTCAAAATTTAATTTTAGAGATAAGTGTACACTGCTTCCATACTTTATTAAATAGCTTTCTACAATTTTGTAAAGCAGAAAATAGGTTTTAGATGCCTATGCACAACAAAGTTGTGGGAGATACTGCTGGAAAAAGCAACTAACTTTTCTGAGCTTTCTGTAGCTAAATTGTAACAGACTGTATTTCTTTTTCCTTTTTTTTTCTTTTTCCAGTTGCAGAGATTATATAGGAAATACCTTAGAGCAGAGAGTTTTAGAAAGGCTCTAGTTTATCAGAAGAAATACCTCTTGCTGCTCCTTGGTGGATTTCAGGACTGTGAGCAAGCAACCCTTTCTCTAATAGCACGTATGGGAATCTACCCCTCACCTGCAGACCTACAGTGTTCTGGATCACGTTCCCGTCCTTTTACCAAGTTCAGATGCGCAGTCAGGGTAATCATTGCAGTATCAAGGTAAAGCCAAAACACTCACTGTCTCGTATGTGGTGTCAGTGCTCCGTTGGATGAGTACTAAACTAAAGATTTATAAAAAGCTGCTTTTGTCTTGAGGGATACCCAGCTGCAATGTATTTGAGAATCAGTGCACAACCATTACAAACTGATGTCCTTTTAGGTCTGACCCTCTATCTGTTTGGACTCATTGGATAGTCTGTCTTGTATCAGAATGTGGTCATCTCATCAGCGATGGTTTTCTTCTCTTGAATCCAGTAGCCTGTGTTTCATTGGGTGTAATTCTATCATACTCTGGCAATTTCTATCAAATGGATTTTGTTAGCTGTACTTGGGACAATATGCCATCTCATAATGGCTTTTGAGCCCACTTAATGAAAAAAATAGTGGTTACTTCTGAGCAATTCCCTTGTCTAGTAAAAATTTAAGACTTTCAGGAGATGGCACAGAATATCTTTAGGCTGTTGTCTTTGACATGGGTGCTATGAGTGCAATATCAAAGGATGTAGGAACAGTGACCTCCAAACTACTCCTCTGAGGCAGGAAGAGCTGCCACAGAACTCTCTGGAGATTAGGGGCAGAGTGGAGGAGCTGTGCCAAAACAAGCAAACCTTTCCAACAGTTAGAGGATTGCTGTAGAATAAAATGGAATAAGCCTTTATTCTAAAGACTGAAGTTAAAGAATTCTTCCTCCATTCCTGCAAGGATTGTTACTTACGTTGCTTAATACATTTCATGCCAACAAAGAGTTTAATATTAAAATTTGGTGTATTTTTGCTTATTTTTAATGATACTGCATTTGGTGTATTTTTGCTTATTTTTAATGATACTACAAATTTATTTTGTTACTAAGGTTAAAGTTTTTGGTGAAAAAGTGGAATAAAGTTAGCAGGAAGAGCGCACAGGGTGAAACCATTTTTCACAGTATAGGAGGTAATACAGGTAAGCATTTTCAACAAGTTCTTTGGTTTTAATCATAATTTCTCTTAGTGATGTGCTTCATTTAAAAACAAAAATAAAAAAAATACCCACAGAAGTGGCAAAATCTGTTTATCTGTTCGCACAAATGTGTTTATTCATTTCCTGAACACAGTGATTAAGAATTTACAAGGACATTGTAAGAAATTACAATTGAAAACTTTCAGAATTTATAATTTGCAACAATGGTTCCTTCTCTTCTCCCTTTACTGCAACTGCTCAAGCTGCGAAACTGAGTTCATAAAACTCATCAGAGAATTATGTTTGGTACAGTTTGAAGCTACCTGTAATGGAAATTAATGCCTTGAGTTATTAATAAGTCAAGGACAAATACTGCTGGAATAGTATTAAGACGGATATATGTGGTATCAAAATAAGTCTTAGAAGTGGTGTACTCACTAGTGTTACCAGAGGTGAAAAAGAGGTTCTAAGTGGTTCCAGAGGTTCAGAAGAGACTTAATTCGATGGCAGATATACTCTATTTTCTCTGGAGTTTATTAAGTGCTATCAAAGATGACAAAGTGGAGCAGATGGATAGATGGTCTGATGCATTCTGTAAGGACGGTGTTCCTTTGAGTTACTTACGGATGTGTTTGCAAGAATTCGAACAAACATCTGAATGCAGTACCCAGTGTTCTGGAACTGTCCCATTTTATGGAATACTCCACTACTTGTAGCTTTTTAACACTAAACAAAAATTGAGATTAAATAGTGTATTTTTTGTTACCTGGTACTACATAATTTTCACTGTTCTAAATTGCTGGAAATACTTATTTTAAAAAAACCCAACTTCCTACATAAAACCACTGTGTGTGATTCCTATGAAACTTGAATCCTGAGATGCATCCTGAACTTTCTACCCCACTACATAATAGCATCCTGTAAGCCTCATTAAAAAATATTTGATTTTTTTTTTGTGATTTGAAGGACTTATCAAAAGGCGATTTTCTTTTTTAGTGAAAACAAAACAATACCCCACCTCCACAAACCAAACAAAAAAAACTCTTCCTTTCTCTGCTGTCTCTAAAGTTGGAGACTGTAAGTCAACAGTAACATATAGTTAGAGCAAGCAACAAGTATTAAAATTTCTTGAAAAAATATTTTGTGTATATTGGAACATTCCCTGTGTGGATATAGCAACAGCTACTGAAAAAAAACAAGTCTGGAGAAAGAAAATAGTGCAAGTTCTCCATTTGTAGGAAGGAGTTGTTTCACATGAAAATTTCTAACTTCTGTTAAATCTGTTTCAAACAAACAAAAAACCAAAGCAATAAAGCAGTCAGCTATAGAAAGTGTATTTTAGCTGCATTTAAAACCAAACACAATTGTACTCTGCTGTAATTCTTGTGGGGTTTATTGGTTATGTTTATGATATGCACTGGAACCATTCAAAACAGGCTATTTTTTAACTGTTTCATATCTAACACAGCGTCTGGTGCCAGAACAGAAATTCTGAAAGAGCAGCAGCCCCAAGCTGTTCAGCTCAGCTCTCCCCCAACCAGGGACACTGGGCTCTGCCGCAGAACCAGCTCTGCAAGATTTGTGAGCCGCTTGCCCAGAGCCTCCTACTGCTCACACAACAGGTCAGTCTGCAGTTGCTGCCCGTGTCAATCCCCTTGACAGACAGTCTTTCATAAAAATGTAACCACTTATTAGAGGAGGTACTTGAACAAGAAGAGGAATTTGTTTTATTGGATCTGGTAAATGTTTTATTTCTTTCGGAATGCTACAAGAGAAGAAAACTTCTCATTTGCTTTAAGCATGTCTGACATTATTGGACTAAGAGCATTCCTAGTTGTGTTCCCAAATTTAATTTGGACAGGCTACAGGATTTTTAATGGCTATATGTCGCTTTTGCCATCTAAGTTGGAGATTAATTTCTAAGCATCCTGTGGAAGTGGCTCCCCTACAATATTGCATTAGTATGGGACGCCTTTAGACTCTCTGCACACAGAATGGGAGGTAGAGAACCTGTGGGGTGTGTGCTATTGCAGTTTTTCATGAATTATGTCCAGTTCTGCACTGAAATACAACCTCGGAGACTTGTTGCTGGGTTGAATGTCATGGGTGACGTTCTGCACAGTGCTTCTAAGACAAGGCCTGAGCTGCATCTCTGTGCTTAAGTTGGAGGAAGGTGGCCTGAAGGCTCTCCTGGGACCCAGAATAACTTCAGGTATTCTATAGTCTATTACTGGGTGTAACATCTCGTTTCCCAAGTCACTCCTTGTACGTGGCTTCCTCCTTAAAGTAAGGATTTTTAGGAGGTGAAAGTAGCTGTTCTCAGTCTCATCAGCTTGGGATGTGTTCTTTGTTCATTAACCTCCTTGCTAAATTGGAAACTTTAACCAGCAGGCAAGAATTTTCTTAATTAAAAAAAACTAGTAAGGGAGTAGGTGATCTAGAGGTATGCAAAGACAGCCCATGCTCCAAATTATTTTAAGGTTTTTAAAAGTGCTGACTAATTTAGAGGACAGGACAGTGCTTGTCACGAAGGACATGTAGTGTTCTGTTTTGATAGAATTTAGCAAAACGTTTTGGAGAGTTAGAGACCAGTACAGGTTGGGGGCTGACCTGCTGGAGAGCAGCTCTGAGGAAAAAGACCTGGGAGTCCTGGTGGACAACAGGATGACCATGAGCCAGCAATGTGCCCTTGTGGCCAAGAAGGCCAATGGCATCCTGGGGTGCATCAGGAAGAGTGTGACCAGCAGGTTGAGGGAGGTCATCCTGCCCCTCTGCTCTGCCCTGGTGAGGCCCCATCTGGAGCACTGGGACCAGTTCTGGGCTCCCCAGTTCAAGAAGGACAGGGAACTGCTGGAGAGGGTACAGCAGAGGGCTACAAAGATGATGAGGGGCCCGGAGCATCTCTCTTATGAGGAGAGGCTGAGGGACTTGGGTCTTTTTAGTCTGGAGAAGAGAAGACTGAGGGGGGATCTGATCAATGCTTATATATACTTAAAGGGTGGGTGTCAAGAGGATGGGGCTGGTCTTTTTTCAGTGGTGCCCAGTGACAGGACAAGAGGAAATGGGCACAAACTTGAATGTAAGAAGTTCCACCTAAAGATGAGGAGGAACTTCTTTCCTGTGAGGGTGGCAGAGCCCTGGAAGAGGCTGCCCAGAGAGGTGGTGAAGTCTCCTTCTCTGGAGACATTCAAACCCCCCGTGGACATGTTCCTGTGCAACCTCCTCTAGATGGACCTGCTTTGGCAGGGGGTTGGACTAGATGTTCTCCAGAGGTCCCTACCAATCCCATATCATTCTGTGATTCTGTGACCTGCAAGCATTTCCCATAAGACTTAATTCTACCCCACCCTGTTCCTCTGTCACAGCACAGATCTGCGTTTGACAGCCAGAAACAGTAACTGGCAGCTTACCTATCAAAAAAAAAAAGGCATCTGTATTGTATGGAACACGGGTATTAATAATAGTAGGCCCTGACTGATTACTCTGTGTGACTGGGTTAGTGGTAGCTGAAGTGCAATGTGAATCTGAGATAGGTTACATGATGCCTGTTGCTGTTTTTGTTTCCTAGAGAAGGGATGGATAGGAACTACCTTCTGCTAATTATAAAAAGTGCAAGGGGAAGGAGTAAATCCTAAATGCAAATAGGAGTGTGTTTTGCACAGTTTCCTTTCCAATGTATATTTCTGCTGATATTTAAAATTTGTTGTTAACGTCCAGAAAGGCAACAGTGTACCATCTAAAGGGTCTTACTTTTCAACCTTGTCCTTCGATATAGCATTTTACCTGCTGAACAGGAGAGTACATGCCTGGATGCAGCATGTTGCTTTTTAGTCCTTCTCTGCAGAAGTGGGTCTTTTCTCACTTGGCCATTTGGACTTGCCTCTGGCTGCAGCTTTCTTACCTGCATATCAATAGACAGAGATTCATAGATACTCCAGCTTTTAATCAAAACATCCTTTCTTCTAACTCCCCTGTATACAGAGATGTATTGTTTTATATGTAACTTTTTGGTGGTGGTTGTTTTTACTGTTGTTCTAGTTTGCTTTGCACTGAATCACTGTCTGTATGAATGTAACTTAATTATATTTATTTGAGAGTATAGCATGAGAAGAAGAAAATAATTTGTTTTCCTTTTAAGATTGCATCCACCCACAAGTTCAGCTTCAGAAAAGTCACTTGTGCCTGCTCAGGATCCTGAACGATCACTAACAGAATACATCCATCGCTTAGAGGTTATCCAGCAAAGACTAGGGGGTGCACAACCAGGTAAGAACAACCTTGTTACTCCTCACAGCTGCCAGCAGTCTGGGCTGCTTTTTGCAAGGTTCTTCCTACATGTTGCCTATAACACTTAAAGCATGTAAAGAGCATCATTTTAATAATTATAATTATTGGGGGGAGGGGAGGGGGAGAAAAAATTAAGCAAGTGTCGTGGTTTTGACCGGATTGACCAATCAGAATGACAGATGGCCCCTCCCTCCCCCCCCCTAAGGAAAAGAGAGGAGAGGAAGAGATAAAAGAGATTTATGAGTTTAGAAAAAACTAAACTACTTTAATGAAAATATTAATAAATAATGAAATAATAAATAATAAGAAAAAAAGAAAAAAGAAAAAAGTATACAGTATATAAAAAAAACATATCAAGCTTCCAAGATGACGATGACGTCACCAGCAGGCACAGGGAAAAGTCCCAGACTGGACTCGGTGATGGACAGGAGCTGGATTCCAGATCTGGAGTCAGGAATGCTCGGATCAGGATCAAAGGCAGACGAACAGACAGGGTCCTCCTCGGACGTCGGCCATTGAAGGAAGAGAGTTGACCCTTTGATCCCTCAGCTTTTATACGGAGCATGGGGCAGATGGGATGGAATACCCTGTTGGTCAGGTTTGGGTCACCTGTCCTGCCCCCTCCTCCCCACAGGTGTGACCCCTCCACGCTTTTCTGCTTCCGACCCTCCAATGGGGCAAATAACAAAGCTACCTGACCTTGGCTGTTACAGCAGTAAGTATAAGCGAGGGCCTCTCTGCACAGCATTCCTTGGTATAATCCGGTCTTATCACTGTGAGAGTGAACAGTTTCTGAACAATATGCTGTTAATTTCAGAGTTTAGTTAGTTAGAAGAGGCCCAGCTACAAAGCAAAATTACTGAACAGAAAATTCATTCTGTTTTTACCCCAAACCAGGACAGCAAGTCTCTGAAATGAAACCTTTTTATAAATCATATCTAAAACTAGTCAAAGTGAAGCATTGCTCAAAATAAGTTCTTAGTGAAATGCTTCAGAGATAAGGCTGAATAATTTCACATGATTTCCAACCCCTCCTGTTATCAAGTCTAAATAAGCAAATATTGCAGTTCAAATGAGGTTGTCTATAGAGTTAATTTGCTTTAAAGTCAAAGAGAACCATTGTAATAGCTGAGCAGGGCTTTCTCTGCAGCACAAACCGTAATACTTTCCTCCTTTACTGCTTCCTTATATTCCATAGCAGATCTAAAAAATATTTAAATTGGAGGCTGGTAAAAGCCATCTAGTTCTAAGATTGATTGAAGAGCATACACAGGATTGTAGTGGCACTTATCTTTGTTATCATAAACACTGCCAACTAATTTCTAGACTGAGTTTACTTTGTCTAATCTTCTAGTTACTCGCTCTTGTTATGTTTTAGTTAAATCATAGGAATTCCATGTCCAAAGGAATAATTTATAAACTGTCATCATGTCATCCTCAAATCATCTATCAAGATATAATTAGATGTGTTTTCTAATGTTTTGCTATTTTTGAGACTCATGTCTAAGCCTTCTCCAGTGTATTAGTATCTCTGGATTATGAAAACAGAGCTGGACTTGCGGCTGCTGCGTTATTTCTGCTAGACCAAATACGCAGATAACTTGTTCCCTGTTAATATGTGTAACCATTCTGTTGCAGGGGCAGACTCCTGCTGTCTCTTTTCCCCACTGCAGGGCAGCAACATAAATCAAACAGCAACGTAGCATTTATATGCACGTGCACACAGAGCCTGTCCACACAGCCCGTGCCGTGGCTACGTCAGGGGAAGTCACGCTCCTGCATGCCAATCCCAGCAGGTGGCTGGGGGAGGGCACCCACGTTAGCTGAAATCACTGACAGGGATGAGATCGTGATGACCGTGGTCCACATCTGGGTATAACACATAGCTTCATCTAGGCCGAGGAAGCACAAAGCTCCAGCGCTGCCTCCTCTGTGGAGGCTCCTGAGTAGCCTGCTGACAGCTATTCCTCCAAGGTCTTTAGAGCATCTTCACCCATCCAGGTTTATGTTGCTAGTTTCCTGGTCTGAGCTAATATGGGCCACCAGGTGAGATAACGCCATTGATGTTTTCATCCAACCTTTATCCCTGTCACCTGCTATTGCTGGTTCCTTCCCCATGTTACTTCTGGCTGCTCATCCAGACAATCAATTTACTTTGTCATGCTACCTTAGGGTCAGTATGGTCCTTGATCTCTAGGCAAGCACCGATTACTTTCTTCCACCAACCACCGCTCCTGGCTTCCCATAATTTCAGCCAAAAGCTGGAAAGATTACAAGGTAGATATTTGGCTGTGGCACTATGGGAGGGCCACGTGGATTTCTTCACACATTGCACATGCACATCTTAGGTTTCTTTCAGCTAAGCCCATTGTCAGCTGCTGTTTCCCGGGCAGATTTGCCTCCTGTAGTTGTCTTCAGCCTTTGCCCGAAGATGTGTCGCTCTGTAGTGATTGTGCCAAGATGAGAAAAATATTCGACCATATCTGGAAAATCTCTGCCAGTCACCAGTACTCTTACTGCTGGTCAGCAGATCATTTCTGTGGTGATTTTTATGGGAGAAGAGGTGGAGATTAAATCCCTGATCACATTATTAAATAGTGAGTCTTGGCCCTGCAGTCATTGCAGATGCTCATTTAAATAGCCTCTACTGCACTGGCTCCTCAGCAGCACCAGGTTTGAACATTTAATCTATGTTGTAGAGGTGCTGCATTGTTTTCACTTGGCTCTCCACAATCTATAAAAGGCATCATTAATTGTGACTACTGACTTTACTGCTTTTGGAAAAATAATGACAAGTTAATTTCTGAGACAATTTTTTATGATTGCATGTGGCGTTCCTAACAAGTTTTTAGCGTTAACTTTGAAAAATTAAGCTTTAAAATGATGTGTTTCTCTATAAAGAGAGGAATCTTGGCTTTGTCAACATTCACAGGAGCCTGGCATAGCTGGGCAACAGCTCTGGGGAAAGTCTAAAACACTGCCTGTTTTCTGGTGCTCTGAGTTGATCTAATTAAAACAAAAAAAAAGTTTAAAAAACAAACAAACAAAAAAGGCTAGCTTTGCTTACAAATCCTAGTCTTGCTAGTATCACTAAATTCAACAGCTACAGTGACAGTTCCACATGGGAACTATGATACCGTTCTCAGCAGGATTTTACCTAGAAACCTTAATACAGTGACTTTGTGGGTTTTTCTTCAAGTAGTGCACTTGTTTATGGCAGATAAAGATAGATAAACAAATTTTAGAATTGAAACATTTCTTAGAAATAAGGTGTTTTGCTTTATGCTAGGTATTCTACAACTGGGACACCATTAATAGCAATTTTGTGGAAAGTGTGTATTGGTTTTGTAATTTTCATGTTCCCAGAATGATGATGTCAGGAATTACAGAATGATGTTGCAACCTTTAGAACAGTGCTATGAGCAAAACGATTTCCCAGTTTCTAATGAACTTTACAACGCCTACTGAGTGACAAGATGTTGTCCAGCAACAGGATGCATATTGAATCATTGCAAGAGTGGTAGAGTTTGAACTGAGCAACTGCGTTGCTGTGTGTCAAGTAGGCCTGCGGCTGAGCGCTGGTCTTAATGTGTGAGTGTTCACTTTGGCAGGTGTGAGCTTTCAAATCTTGTTTCGTATTGTTCCTAGGTGGTTTATGAAAACGGTAATTGCTTTCAGCGTAGCTCATGTGAAGCACATTGAGGAAATTATATGCTGCTAACTGCACCAAGTTGCTTCATAACACAAACAGTTTTCTAATATCCATTTGTTTTATTTCAATTTAGGACAAGTTCCAGGCCCACCTCGCCAGAAACACATGAAAAAGTGACGATAACACTTCTGAAATCTGTACTGTGAACCTCCCTGAGTTATTGCTTCCTTCTGAGTTGGTCCATGCTGAATGGAGGCAGTTGTGATCTCTTCTGCAACTGAATAATGGGCAGTGCTTTTGCATCAGATTTTTATGACTTTTATTATATTTTAGTACTTTAAGAGGAAATTACTTTTCATTAAGAACAATATTTTACATTCTCATGTGAAATTACTACTACATTAACAGCTGAAGCGTGCCTGCGCCACTGTATTGTAAGTTGCAAAGTGTCCCTTTGGTGTTTATTTTTCTATAGTGTATAGCTGGATTCCTTGAAAAAAAAAGTTATTAAAATGGCATTTTATTAGTGAATTCTTACATTGTATGGTTATTTGTTTCCACCTTACCTATTTACTTATTGGCGGTTCCTAAAATTGTTTGGGTTTTAATAGCATCATTCTTACAAAACAGCTAAAATACTCTCCCAAATATCAAAGATACATACAGCCTTCCGTGAATTTAGGATTTGCTCTTCTGGTTTTACATTAAATAAGTCCTTCCTCAGTCTTTCTCACCACGCTCCCATTCAGCATCAAGCCACCGCTCCTTCAGCTCTTCTGCCATTGAGCTATGCATGCATCAGCTATTTGGTCTGACTGAATTCATGCAATATAATTCATCTGTGCTGGCTTGGGAAGTCAAATGCATGTTAGATTTCCCTCCAGTGTGACCTTCACCCATCAGACTGATCTGTCCAGCCATGAACTTGACTCAGTATCAGAGCTGTCCTTCAGTTTCCTTTGGTGTTCCCTCTGGGGACAGGGACGAGCTGAGCTTTGGGGAGGGAATTATCTTGATGTTCAACATATGGTATTTCCATACGGTACAAGATGTCTGCCCTTACTGCACGTCGGGTTTGTCCTGTTTGGTGTGTCCCCTCCACCCTACTTCAAGTAACAGTTTGGGCAGGGGCGTGAGCCAACACAAGCAGGACGCAGGAACAACCAGAAAACCATGGATTAAAGGCAAAGAACAAATTTAATCTCAATACCTCATGGATCGGGGAACCTCTGAAGCAGCACCTGGGCAGAGGCAGGCAAGCAAGGGATGCAGGCTCTGCAGAGTGAGACGGAGTCCTTATTGGCAAGAGAGTCCTTGTTAGCAAGGGAGGGAGACAGCGAGAGAGCTCCCACTTGCTGTTCGGGCCTGTATTTCAAGGATTCCGGCAGAGCTGTGCTTTGATCTCTTCAACAGCAGGGCAGGAATCTTGGGCATGCTCAATAAGGTGCCCCTGAGACCATCCCAGGCCTACGTTATCTAAGTGCAGATGTTCTACTTGTTGAGTGTTATCCTATAAGGGTAACAAGTCCTTGGTGGAAGGGGGGATCTTAAAGAAATCTCCTTTAGGTTGTATATTGAATCACTGGAAACAAATAGGAGGGGGCCCCCTCATGGGGAAACAACTGATTGAATATTTTAATAATTGGTGACTGTTATATATTTTAGAAGATCAAGAAAAATGGCCAAGGAATGGAACGTTAAAATATAACACAATTTTACATCTTATGTTATTTTGTAGAAGGGAAAAACAAATGGGATGAAGTACCATATGTAGATTTGTTTTTCACTTTAAGAAACCACCCAGAGTGGCAGAAGGATTGTGGGCAAACTCCACAGGACCCTATGGTCCTGGCACTGGAAAAAGAAAGAGGGAATAAAAACCTGAGGAGATATTGTTCTGCATGTAGCATTGGGAAAATATGTCTCAAATGTGAGAGGGAGCAGGATGATTTAGTGTTAGCGGTGGCCCCAAGACAAAGGGGAGAGAAGAAGATTTGGGCCAGGAGGGTGACGATGAAGACGGGGGAAGGGCAAGAGGAAGTGAAGCCACAGCTGGGAGAGTGAAGGGCAGTTTGAGGGGGCAGAGGGATTTAGCCCAATTGCAGGCAGAACCAGGGGTAGACAGGAGAGGGTTATTTGGCGCCATTGAGACAGGGAGTCGGAAATAACGGTCCGGTAACAGTAAAGGTACCATTCTCAATACCGAACCTGTGGTCATGGAAGCAAACAGCAGGAGTTTACAGGGAAGATCTGGAGAAAGTGGCTAAGGTATTTGAGACTATTATTAGAACTCAGGGCTCTGACTGGAATGATCTGCAGGTGATTTTGGAAACATTACTGGACAGCACAGAGAAAAGCATGGTATTGAGTGTAGCCTGGAAACAGGCAGAAGGGGACACACGCTAATGGGGATTTGCAGGGAACGGTAGATCAGAATTTTCCTACTACGGTCCTGGGGTGGGACCCTAATCAACTGGGACCCCGGGGACTCTTAACCAGGTATCAGAGATGGTTGCTATTTGGAATAAGACATGCTATGCCAAAAGCAGTTAATTGGTCAAAATTGTATTTATGGAATGGCTAAAGAATACTGCTAGGACACATATGAACCTGGACCCCGATAAGCCGGAAGAGACTGTGCAATTAGCCTCTATTTTTATGGGACAATCTGCCCCAGATAAACGAAAGAAACTCCAAAAGTTAGAAGGAGCAGATTCGAGGGATCTGGGAAAACCATTGGAGGTGGTTTGGATGGTCTATAATAACAGAGAAAAGGAGAGGGAGACCAGCCAGGCCCACAGGGAGAATCAAAGAGAGGGGAGATCAATTGCCACATTGACTGGAGTTGCTCTGGGAGGAGTGAATGGGACCCGGGGAGGTAGAGGAGGCTACAGAGGAATTGGGAGTGGGAGGGGAACTCATTTGGCAGAAGATGAGTGTGCAATCTGCAAAGAACAAGGACATTGGAAAAACAAGTGCCCAAGGCTCGATCCTGCAGGCCGTCAAGATGATGGGTTTAGAATCCTAAGGAGAACCGGGGGAGTCATCCCCAGCCGAACCCCTTCTTACATTAGAGCTGGGGAAAGATAAGATAGCTCCAGTGTCAACTAAAAATTCTACTTATTCTCTACTTAATACTTGTTAAGGGAGCCTTGACTGTGAGACTGTAAGTGTTGTTGGTGCTACAGGGAAACAGCAAAATTGGCCCTTTTTGAGACCTCTAAAATTTAAGCTGGGAAAGCACTGGATGGTTCACCAATTCCTATATATGCCTGAATGTCCAGTGCCCCTCATGGGGAGGGATTTGTTGAGTAAATTGGATGCACAAATAACTTTTAAGGAAGGACAAGTAAAACTGTTGATACCAGAATCAAAGGCTGTGAAAGCGAGAATTTTTATGTTACAGAATGTGCAATGAAAGGGGGAGGAAAATCCAGTGGAGGTGGAGGATGCAGTAATACCTCTGGTCTGGGCCAACAAAGTTCCAGGACAATCAAAACTGGCAGATCCGGTAAAGATCATTCTGAAACCAGGAGCCAGATGGGTAAGGCAAAACCAACATCCTATCAAACTGGAAGAAAAGGTTTAGAAGGGTTAATGACAAAATTTTTAAATTACAGATTACTGGTAGAATGTGAGTCAGAATATAACGCTCCAATTTTGCCGGTGAAAAAGCAGACTGGTACAGATTATAGGCTAGTTCAGGATTTAAGAGCTATAAATCAGATTACCCAAGATATACATCTAGTAGTAGCCAACCTGTATACTGTGTTAGCATCTCTGAGAGGAATATAAGCGGTTTATGGTCCTTGATCTTAAGGATGCTTTCTTCTGCATAGCGCTAGATAAAAGCGGCCTGGCAATATTTGCTTTTGAATGGGAAGGTCCTGCAACCAGATGCAAAACGCGACTCACCTGGACTGTATTGTCCCAAGGGTTCAAGAATAGTCCAACAATATTTGGAAATCAATTGGCAAAATACTCCAATACGAGGATGACATTCTAGTGGCAGCAGAACCCAAGAAAACTGTTTCCAGATTACTCTAGGCCTACTGAATTTCTTGGGCCAAGGGGGTTACCGTGTGTCTAAAGGGAAGGCCCAGATAGGAAAAAAAGTAGTAATCTATTTGGGATTTGAGATTCTACGAGGACAACAAAGATTAGGAACTGACAGAAAGGAGGCAATCTGTCAAACTCCAGAGCCTAGAACTGTTTGGGACCTGAGAGCATTCCTGGGTGTGACTGGATGGTGTCGGTTGTGGATTACCCAGTTATGGACTATTGGTAAAGCCCCTGTACGAAGCCTTAAAAGGATCTACAGAGAAACATTTACTGACTCATTACATTGAATGTCAAACAATGTGCAGAGAACTGAAGAAAGCATTGACGTCAGCCCCTGCACTGGGATTATAGGATTTATCCAAGCCCTTTGAACTGTTTGTGCACGAGCACCAACATCTCGCCTTGGGAGTGTTAGTTCAAAAGTTGGGGACTTGACTTGAAAATGACTGGTGGGGTATTTTTCTAAACAATTGGACAATGTGAGCCAGAGGCGGCCTGGGTGTCTACGAGCTGTCGCAGTCACTGTCCTCTTGATCCAGGAGGCCAGGAAGCTAGCTCTTGGACAAAAGATCACTGCGTTTGTCCTACACAGTCCCCCGACCCGGAACCAAACGGGGGGCATCGGCTATCACCAAGCTGTGTGCTCAAATATCAAGTTGTTTTATTGGACCAAGATGTGGAGCTGAACACCACCACCACCCTAAACCCAGCTATGTTTCTGAGTTCTGAGGTGAAAGATGATGAACAATTATATAATGACTGCTTGCAAAATATTGAGCAGGTGTATTCCAGCAGAGAAGACCTCAAGGATGAACTACTGTGTAATCCAGAATTAGAGCTATTCAAAGATGGGAGCAGTTTAGTTTGAGAAGGGAAATGGATGGCTGGATACGCAGTTGTCCCAACTAGGGGGGTAATAAAAGCGGAGGCCCTGCCCATAAGCACATCAGCCCTGAAGGCAGAACTGATTGCGTTACAACAAGCCCTGAAGATAGCTGAACGTCTGGACAGATTCCAAATATGCGTTTGGAGTGGTACAGTGGAACTGGCTGATGAAGTCGCAAAGCCACTTTCCATGATATTCGAAAAGTCATGGCAGTCAGGTGAAGTCCCTGCAGACTGGAAGAAAGGAAACATCACACCCATTTTTAAAAAGGGTAGAAAGGAGGACCCTGGGAACTACCGACCTGTCAGCCTCACCTCTGTGCCTGGGAAGATCATGGAGCAGATCCTTCTGGACACCATGCTTGGGCACATGGAGGACAGAGGGATGATTCAGGACAGCCAACATGGCTTTACTAGGGGGAAAGTCCTGCCTGACTAACCTAGTGGCCTTCTATGATGAAGTGACTAGGTCAGTAGACAAGGGGCGACCTATGGATGTGATCTATCTGGACTTCTGTAAGGCCTTTGACACGGTTCCTCACAACATCCTGCTTGCCAAATTGGAGGGATACGGATTTGATGGGTGGACGGTTCGGTGGATAAGGAATTGGCTGAATGGTCGCACCCAGAGGGTGGTACTCAATGGCTTTAAGTCCAGATGGAGAGCAGTGACAAGTGGTGTCCCTCAAGGGTCCGTCCTGGGACCAGTACTGTTTAACATTTTTATCAAAGACATAGAGGGATTGAGAGCACCATCAGCAAGTTTGCAGATGACACCAAGCTGTGTGGTGTTGTCGATACACCGGAGGGACGGGATGTCATTCAGAGGGACCTGGACAGGCTGGAGAGGTGGGCCCAGATGAACCTCATGAGGTTTAACAAAAGCAAGTGCAGGATTCTGCACCTGGGAAGAAACAATCCTCAGTATAAATACAGACTGGGGGATGAGGTATTAGAAAGCAGCCCTGAGGAAAGGGACTTGGGGGTGCTGATGGACGAGAAGCTGGACATGAGCAGGCAATGTGCTCTCGCAGCCCAGAAGGCCAATCACATCCTGGGCTGCATCAAAAGAAGCGTTGCCAGCAGATCCAGAGAGGTGATTCTGCCACTTTACTCTGCTCTGGTGAGACCTCACCTGGAGTACTGTGTGCAGGTCTGGAGCCCTCAATATAGAAAGGACATGGACCTGATGGAGCGGGTCCAGAGGAGGGCCACCAAAATGATCAGGGGGCTGGAGCACCTCTCCTATGAGGACAGACTGAGGGAGCTGGGGTTGTTTAGCTTGGAGAAAAGGAGGCTCTGGGGAGACCTCATAGCGGCCTTCCAGTACCTGAGGGGGGCCTACAGGAAGGCTGGGGAGGGTCTGTTTCCAAAGGCCTGTAGTGACAGGACGAGGAGCAATGGTTTTAAGTTGGAGAAGGGGAGATTTAGATTGGATATTAGGAAAAAGTTCTTTACCATGAGGGTGGTGGAACACTGGAACAGGTTGCCCAGGGAGGTGGTTGAGGCCCCTTCCCTTGAGATATTCAAGGTGAAGCTCGACGAGGCCCTGGGCAACTGGTCTAGTTGGGGGTGTCCCTGCTGACTGCGGGGAGGTCGGACTAGATGACCTTTGGAGGTCCCTTCCGGCCTGGACCAATCTATGAATCTATGTTCATGGGGTGATCTGGAAAGAGAAGGAATTATTATTAGCTCAGGGATCACCAATTAAACATAAGGAAGAAATTTTGCAACTTCTTCAAGATGTGCAAAAACCCAAAGAAGTGGCAATAATGCATTGCAAAGCTTACCAGTTGTCGTGTACGAAGAACCCCGTGGCAGCCACACTCTCTCAAGGCCCACCCCCAGCCGTGAGGGGAGAATCGGAAGAAAAAGGCAAAAAATCGTGGGTTGGGACAAAGGCAGTTTAACAGAACAGCAAAGGGAACAAGACAACAATAACAGTAACACAGAGGAATATACAACCACGTGGGATGGGATACCTGTGTCCCTCCCAGAGCCTGGGGAGAATTAACACTATCCCTCCTGGAACCAGGACACCAGTTTGGGCAAGCTGCAGTAAATGTGAGTAATCAACTGGCTGATAAAGCTGCTAAGGATGTGGCAGAACAAAGCATCCTTGCATTAGTACCAACCAACCAGATAGAACTACCAACAGTGAATGAAAGAGGTTGGTTAATAACCCCCAATAAGCAAGTTACTGTACCAAGGACAGTGATGATCAAGATAGTAAAGGAGAAACGTAAAGAAACACATTGGGGAAGTGAGGCCATGATTGATAGCCTCCGCAATCAGGTTATTAGTGTAAGAATGACTAAAATAATTAAATCTGTGACTGAAAGGTGTGCAATTTACCAGAAGAATAACCTGATGAACAGGAAAAGACCTCCTCCAGGAATAACCAAAAAGGGAAAAGTACCAGGGGGTTACTGGCAAATTGATTTTTCAGAATTACCAGGCAAAGTGGCTACAAATACTTGTTAGTCCAAGTGGATACCTTGTCAGGATGGCCAGAAGCTTTTCCTTGTTGCACCAACGAGTCAAGGGAAGTGGTTAAGATACTATTAAAAGAAGTAATTCTAAGGTTTGGGGTCCCAATAGGAATCTCATCAGACTGGGGTCCACATTTTGTAGCAGAAGTAATCCACAGGTTGAGCCAGGTCCTAGGAATTCAATGGGATCTACACACACACCATAGAAACCACAATCAAGTGGGTAGGTAGAAAGGATGAATCAAAGTTTGAAATGACAAATAAGCAAGATATGCCAGGAGACTTCTATGAAATGGCCAGAGGCACTCCCATTAGCACTTTTAAGGGCTAGGATACAACCAGGGTCTAATAATCCCAAATTTTAATAAACCTGAGAGCCAGAATAAAAATAACAAATGTTAAACGATCAGCCCATCAGCTGGATGATGCTTGTGAGTGTGAAGTAATGCTTTCTAGCCCAGCAGAAATCTCAGCGGCAGCCTTTTTAGCCCTGGGAGTCAGAGTTGCAATGAATTATCAGACAATGAAGAGACTAGCCTGTGCCTTAGTGAAAAATATCAATTATACTTCACAAGCGTTGTCGGCTATAGAAGAAGGTCAGCTTAGACAGGCCACTTCGGAGAATAGGGCAGCAATTGAACATTTGTTGTTGAGACATAATCATGGATGTGAAGAATTTCAAGGAATCTGTTGCTTCAAAACTGATAATTCTGAAATCATTGAAGGGAAAATTAAACAGACACATGATCTGACCACAGGAACTAAAGAAAGGGAAGGACTTGATTGGTCTTGGTTAACCAACTGGCTTCCAAACCTTGCATGGGTTAAACACCTATTGTCACTATTATTATGATAGTTTTCATAATTATCATATCTTGTCCAATGATCCAACGTCTACCACTAATCACCTCCTGTTGCGCTTGTCTATATAATCCTGAAGGTAAAAAATTTAACTATCCAATTCAGGTGAAAATCCCAAAGGATGAACTTTGGAAGTCTCAAAGGGGGGGATTTGTTACAATCAGGAACTGAGAGTCTAGCAGATATGTAAATGTGCGACTAAAAGGATTAAGGGCACCTTTCGCAGTTACTAGCAAGAACAAACAGCGAAGACTACCATCAGAAAGAATCAGTTTTACAAGCTAGTGGAGGAGTTGCAAAAAGCTTCTGCATCTATCTTTCTCAATCCACACAAAGGGTTATCAGCCACAGGGGTCAAAGAGCATGACAAACAGGACAACGCTCCAAGTCAAGGCCTCATATGGAAAGAATGACCAAGAGTTCACTGAGAGTTCTCTCCTGGGTGACCACTGAACACCAGTAGGGACCACCCAAGACCTTCCATGAAGGCCGTAATGGCCCTAATGCGTGTGTGCCAGGGTGATGTGAATATTACAATGAGTTCTGGGAAATGTAATGACTATGTATATTCTGTATAGATATAAGTCTCTGTGAATCTCGCATTTGGCAGACATTGGGTGGAGATATCCCCTGTGTTCCCGGTGCCAAATAAAGAGAATGCCTGCTTCTTAAGGCTACATTGGTGTTAAGAGGTTCATTCCCAATTTCGGTGACAATAGGAGAATGTGTTACCTGACTGGGCATAAATTTAAGAGGGCCGTGAACGAATGGTACCTGTTTTGGTAAGAAAGCTTGCCAAAAGTAACATAACTTGTCCAGAGTTCAAAACCAATTTGAACTGAATAAGTTAATGCTGGATCAGTGAGTGTATCATATTTCTTTTTAAAAATGCGATTGTAGGAGTCTTAACGCTAGCTGTGGCATTCTGTCAAACTGCACACTCTGAATTGTGCTGATGTCCTTTTTGTTTAGCATAGCATTAGTTTATTTTCTGTTTTAAATATTGTGCATTTCTAGACCAGAGTTCAAAACTGGCACTAAATCAAATTTGTAATTTCACACTCGCATGTGAACTGCACCCTTCCTTTTGACTTTGTGTTGTGGTTTTGACCGGATTGACCAATCAGAATGACAGATGGCCCCTCCCTCCCCCCCCCAAGGAAAAGAGAGGAGAGGAAGAGATAAAAGAGATTTATGAGTTTAGAAAAAACTAAACTACTTTAATGAAAATATTAATAAATAATGAAATAATAAATAATAAGAAGAAAAGAAAAAAAAAAGAAAAAAGTATACAGTATATACAAAACGGTATCAAGCTTCCAAGATGACGATGACGTCACCAGCAGGCACAGGGAAAAGTCCCAGACTGGACTCGGTGATGGACAGGAGCTGGATTCCAGATCTGGAGTCAGGAATGCTCGGATCAGGATCAAAGGCAGACGAACAGACAGGGTCCTCCTCGGACGTCGGCCATTGAAGGAAGAGAGTTGACCCTTTGATCCCTCAGCTTTTATACGGAGCATGGGGCAGATGGGATGGAATACCCTGTTGGTCAGGTTTGGGTCACCTGTCCTGCCCCCTCCTCCCCACAGGTGTGACCCCTCCACGCTTTTCTGCTTCCGACCCTCCAATGGGGCAAATAACAAAGCTACCTGACCTTGGCTGTTACAGCAGTAAGTATAAGCGAGGGCCTCTCTGCACAGCATTCCTTGGTATAATCCGGTCTTATCACTGTGAGAGTGAACGGTTTCTGAACAATATGCTGTTAATTTCAGAGTTTAGTTAGTTAGAAGAGGCCCAGCTACAAAGCAAAATTACTGAACAGAAAATTGGTTCTGTTTTACCCCAAACCAGGACACTTTGTAAGCAAGAGGGCTATTAGACCTTAGGGTCTCTGCTCATAAAGAGTACAGTAAATGACACTGCAAATCTAAATTAACGACCAGTTTTAAAATCTGGCACTTTTAGGTGGGCAATAGAAAGCACCTTTTAGAGGACAAAAGGTAAATTTTGTGTGTATATATTTAGTTTTGTGGCATGCCCTGGTGTTCATAGGTTGACACATCATAAGGATTGGTTCTGTTTCAAGTAAAATTGGCTTTGCAAAATTGGCTTTGCTTTTGCACATTTTTAAATCAATCTACAGGGCAATTAATATAACCCAAAGATTCACTCCTTTTAGGTCAGTCACTGATAGGGAGAAAATGATTCGAGCATTGCCTTAGTATGTACACAAAAGCCCTAGAAACAAACATTATTTTCTATTAGCCCTTTGTGCTTGATGCAAGCATACCAGAGTAGTGGTTTCTATGCATAGAAAAGTGTTTCCATGCATAGTCTACTTCATCCTTCTCAGAAATGAGGACTGTGAATGAAGTAAGGCTAGCTGTTAGCAAGTTACCTCTAGGCAACAAGAGCTATCAGTAACTTGATGTATTTGCTGATGAGGCTTCTCCAGCCATGCTCCTCCTCCACCACCTGTGGAAGCACTCTGCTGAATGGTAGGGCTCTTCCCCTGCCTCTGCCCAAGCCTCTGCAGGGCTTGTGTTCAGATGTGCATTCAGGTGGAACCTTTCCATGACAGTCAGTGCTGTATTGTATACCTGCCTCACCGCCTCCCTTCATAAAGACCTCTTATCCCACAAGCACTGCAGTAGCCCCTCTAAGCTATCCTCCTTGGGCATTCACCATTTCCAGAAACACAGGCAGGATGCTGGGGTAAGAGGCAGATGCTGCCGCCCCTCTTCAGAAACCTGCAGAGAAGAAATCAAGCCTGTCAGTCTTTCAGGATATGTGAGCTATAGTTAACGTGTTGTCTGTGGCTATGCTCCCATCAACTCCCTGGTTCCCAAAGAGACAGTTTTCTGAAGGACAGTGGAAGCACCGTGGCAGAAATGTTTCTGCCCAGCGTAGGGTGGTAGAGTTAAGTTTTGAACAGTGTGGCTTTCCAAGCACTGGTGTTGTGCGTCTATGCCCTCTGAAGTGCAGTTATACAGGATGCACGCTCTTGTGACATGTTGACCTCCGCAGCATGAGCAGAGAAATCAGAAACTGAAGCATTTTGGACTGCGGAGGGGAAGAAGAGAGATGGCAGGAGCAGAAGGAAAGTGAAAGAGAAGCAAAGACTGGTTGTAGGTAACAGGAACAGAAAGTGGCTGATTCTGTAAGTCATTTTGAAATTCGGAGTAATCTTCTCTGAATGGAGCATGAGTAGAGGTTCTCCCACAGCTGCAGTGACCTGGAATACCTGCTAATGCAAATGTCTGCCTGTCTCACTGAGCTATGCTACAGCATGCTATCGAGTCACATTTCACAATGCAAACGTGGTGCTGATAAACATGAATGCTGGCAAACAAATGCTATCCTATCTATTGCTGCCTGGACACTTGCAGCCCCAAACTGTTCTCTTGTTTGAAGGCTGTACTGTACTGTGGGTGCTGGGATGCTGTGGGATATGACCCCATGCTAACCCATGTGAAACCCGGGTGATTTTTTTTTTTTTTTTACATACCTGTCATGTA
The DNA here is from genome assembly GCF_964106895.1 of Numenius arquata. Classification (NCBI taxonomy): domain Eukaryota; kingdom Metazoa; phylum Chordata; class Aves; order Charadriiformes; family Scolopacidae; genus Numenius; species Numenius arquata. The sequence goes on from NC_133578.1 coordinate 44,321,458, forward strand.
TGTGCATGAGAACAGCATTCATGTGATGACTTCCTCAGCATTGAGGTGTCCTGTTTTCAGAATAAACAAACTCTTCAGCTACTGTCATTGTTCAGCCAGCTCAGGAGCAAGATGCATAAGGATACTAGGTGCCGTGCCACAGCCGTGTTATTCTGCAGCACTGCACTCAGGAGGAGAAAGTACAGAGAAAATGCTTACTTTGGAGGCCTGGGAGGGCTGCATTGCCCCTGGCCCACATGTGATACCAACACAAACTTCATCACCCCAAAAGGGACAGCTGTTTCTGACAGTAGTTGTAGTAGTTGTTAGCAGAAAACTTTTCCCCAGATTTCTTCCCTACTTTCTGGCTCCAGGAAAGTTACTGTTACTGGTGGAGCAGTCCTTATGGTCAGGACCACTGTCAAGGTCATGGATTTATAATCATAGAATCATAGAATGGTTTAGGTTGGAAGGGACCTTAAAGATCATCGAGTTCCAACCCCCCTGCCATGGGCAGGGACACCTCCCACCAGACCAGGTTGCTCAAAGCCCCGTCCAGCCTGGCCTTGAACACTTCAAGGGATAGGGCATCCACAGCTTCCCTGGGCAACCTGTTCCAGTGCCTCACCACCCTCACAATGAAAATATTCTTCCTAATATTTAATCTACATCTACCTTCTTTCAGTTTGAAGCCATTACCCTTTGTAAAAAGTCTCTCTCCAGCTTTCTTGTAGGGCCCCTTCAGATATTTGAAGGCTGCTATAAGGTCTCCTGGAGCCTTCTCTCCTCCAGGCTGAATAACCCCCCTCTGATCATATTTGTGGCCCTTCTCTGGATCCACCCCAACAGGTCCACGTCCTTCTTGTGCTGAGGCCTCGAAAGCTGGATGCAGTGCTCCAGGTGGGGTCTCACCAGAGCAGAATAGAGGGGCACAATCACCTTCCTTGACCTGCTGGCCACACTTTTGAGGCAGCCCAGCATGTGTTGGCCTCCTGTGCTGCAAATGCACATTGCCAGGACATGTTGAGCTTCTCATCAACCAACACCCCCAAGTCGTTCTCCTCAAGTCTGCTCTCAATCCATTCTCTGCCAAGTCCTTATTTGTGCCTGGGATTGCCGTGTCCCAGGTGCAGGACCTTGCACTTGGCCTGGTTGAACTTAATGAGGTTTGCATGGGCTCACCTCTCAAGTCTGTCCAGATCCCTCTGGATGGCATTCCTTCCCTCCAATATGTTGAACACACCACACAGCTTGGTGTCATCGGCAAACTTGCTGAGGGTGCACTCAATCCCACTGTCAGTGTCACCTACGAAGATGCTGAACCGGTCACTGTACTGACCCCTGAGGAAAGCCACTCATCACTTGTTTCCACTTGGACATCAAGCCATTGACCACAACTCTTTTGGTGTGACTATCCAGCCAGTTCCTTATCCACTGAGTGGTCCTTCCATCAAATCCTTGTCTCTCCAATTTAGAGACCAGGATGTCATGCAGGACAGTGTCAAATGCTCTGCAGAAGTCCAGGTAGATGACATTAGTTGCTCTTCCCTTATCTACCAACACTATAACCCCATCAAAGGCCACCATGGAAGGTCACCATTTAATTCTATCTGGGCTTTAGCTTGCCTAACCTGATTCCTGGCTGCTCAGCGTTTCTCTTTATTCCTCCCAACTACCTGTCCTTGCTTTCACCCTCTGTAGGCCTCCTTTGCACAAGTCTCCCTGGGGCTGCAGGAATGTCAGAGGAAGATGATACCTTAGTGTCCTGCCACACATTCACCCTGGAACCTGAGGTTAAACTGGGAAAAACCACTACATCAATACAAGCTCCAAACCAATAATTTCCTACTGGTTTCTACTGCTCTTCAAAGGTGGGTTGTTTTTTTTTTTTTCCTTTTTTTTTTTTTTTTTTTACTTTATGCAGGTCCAAGCACCACTTTATATCCAGGCCCTTGCGCTTCTAGGCACTCACAGTGTAATTCTGTTCCTTGAAAATCTCCATGCCCCTTCCTGGGAAAGGCTGTGAGAAGGATGAGCCCTAGGCCTTGGGGCCCATCACGTTTCCTATTTTCTGCAGAGGAAGAAGTGGGGAGGGGAGGGAGAGAAAGTAGTTTTGGTATCTTTAGAAGGGGACAGAGCACCAGCAGCTAAGGAAGGAAAGGACAGCAGCTGGATGAAGGAGAGGGCGAGTCGTGCTGAGGCACCTCCGAATCGGTGGAACACACCAGGGTGCCGGGGCCTTACGCAGGGCAGGGGCTCCCCGCCCTCATCACCCGAGGGCGTACGCTCCTAGGGTAGCTCTTGTCGAGGGGCTGGAGCTAGCCGAGGAGGCAGGCCGGGGCTTACCGCGCACCAGCTCCCTCAGCGGGGAGCAGCGCCTCACGCTGACGGAGCCGCCGGCAGCCGCTTCCCGCCGCCAGGGGTCTCGTGTGCCCCCCTCCTCTGGTCGGCTCGCGCGAGGCGGCCTGGGAGCGCCCCGCCCCGCCCCTCGCGCGGGGCACGCGGGCCTGGCTGCGGCAGCGGCTGCGCGGAGCGGCAACTCCGGTGCGGCGCTTCTTCCTCGCCCCGTCCAGGGACCACTGCTGCCGCCGCCTCCCGCCCGGCCCCGGCCCCGGCCTCACCTGCGGCAGCGCTGGGCGGCGGCTCTGGTGGGGCCCGTTCGCTCCTTGCCCGCACCATGGCGGCGGAGCGCGGGGGCTGCTCCCTGGAGGCAGTGTCGCTGCCGCCCGATGTGCGCGAGAGCCTGGCGGAGCTGGAGCTGGAGCTGTCGGAGGGTGAGGGCGGCCGGGACCGGGGGGTCGGGGGTGGGGAGAGCTCGGCCCAGCCGGCGCCGCGGCAGGAAGCCCGTGGGTCGTTTCCGTTGTCCGCCCGGGGCAGGGCGGGGGCCTCGTCCCCCGGTTTCCAGTGGGGCTGCGGCGCAGCGGCGGGGCCCGCGGCGCCATCCATCGGAGGGAAGTCGGAATAGGGGCGGGCGCGTTTAGCGGGGAGCCGGGCTCGGGGCTGCGAGGTCCTGCGCATTTCTCCCCGGGACCCTTGTCGCCGGCAGCGGTGGGTTTCACCCGGCGGCTGGTGAACCGCCGCGGGGGGAGGTGGCTCTAGGGCCCCGCGTCCTCGGCCCCCGGTGCCTGGGTGGAAGCGGTGGTAGAGGCCCTTTCGGAGGCATTTTGAGATGGGCTGTTTCGATCTGAGGTGGTACCGAAATGGTCAGCATACAGCTGGCTACTCTGAAGATACCTTTTTTCTATTTTAATACCGATTCCTAATTATAGTTTTAATCTTAAACCTTTCGCTTTGGATCTCTCTGTAATTCCCAATATTTTAACGTTTACCTGTATATCAAGTTCTCAGAGTTTTTTGCCATTCCCTCCGCTTACGGAGCCCTTGGTCAGGGGCAGCGGAGATGCAGTCCCAGGCTAAGGTTCACTTTGACACTGTACTTAAGCCCATCTATTGGTTTGCAGCCCTCAAAATGTACAGTTCCTTTCCTTCCACCTCTAGGTTTGTGTTTGGTGATAACAGTCCCTTTGTGATCCCCATGGGAATTATGCTTGTTTTCACGGTAGGACTGGGGTTTTTTTGCATATTGGTTCCCTGGCCCACCCTGCAGACAGGTGGGTGTCGACACTTGGTGTGGGAATGCACGCAGGAGGCGGAGGAGACTGAGGCAGTGTTTTTTGGGAGCAATTAGTCATTGCATGTTCCCTAGCTATGTTGTCAAGCTGCACCTTGGAACAGAAGAGCTAAAAAGCGTTTAGTGCCATGATCCTGGGATAGGAGTATTCAGCCTACTTCTCCGATGTTGCAGTTTTCAGATCAGTATGTTCAGGTGGGCAAAACCAGGGTTACTTCACCTTCACATGCTGGCTGACATGTTGTGGTTTGGGAAACGATTCACGGATTGGCTGTCCTCGCCTCCAGTATGGAGCCTTTGGTGTAGAGGCAGGGAAAAAGTGTAGGATTAGTAACTTTGTTGGCCAAGTTTAACCTGTCGCTGCATGTCTGCCGGAGCAGTAGGAAGCAGTACCTGACACATACTGTTGCTTGTGCAAGAGGAGTTTCTGTGACTGGTGAGCTGCGGTGGTGTGCAGCTGGTACCCGCACGGTCTCACAGTGCAGCTGCGCTTGGTACAGTGGCACTTGCGTGTGTGCCTGCTGGAACTTGCAGATCAGCCAGGATATCCTGGGGTTGGCTACTCTGTTGTGTAAGTAAGTCCTGGCTTTATGTTTAAGTACTGGAATCTTTTTTTTTTTTTTTTTATATTACAGGTCTGCAGTATGTTATGTGAAATGCTTAAAGTGATTGTGAACTTAGTGCAGTGCATCTAATGCTGAAATTTGTATTGCTGGATTAAGTCATTGGATAAAGTGATAATGTTAGCTCAAATGTCTTGACCAGTCTGAATTTCACTGAATTTTTAGAGTTGGAAGGGACCATAAAGATCATCTAGTCCAACTCCCCTGCCGAAGCAGGATTGCCCAGAGCATGTCAGAGCAATGTCTGAAGACTTAGTTTGTGATCTTAGATGTAATACCTTTGCTGCCATGCCTGAATGACTTGAAAGTGTTTGCAGGCAATTCTTCAAAATCTGGTAATATGTTGTGTGCTTGTATTCTGCGATGACTTCACGTTTGTATATGCTGCTTTTAATGGACCCCTCCATCATTAATATTCAGAACTTGCTTACTCAGAGAGGAAGGAATAGTGATCTAGGATTAGATATTTGCATTTTAATCTATGTAAAGTGGAAGTAAATTGATACCTGTTGAGATTGTCAGTTAATTTCTCTCTTTTTATTTGAGCAGAATCCAACCCATAGTAGAAGGCTGCTGCTGCTAACGGCTTCCTCAGGTTTTCAGTACGTTTTTATTGGACGTGCAGTGCTCTTCTGCGCTTGGCACATGGATTTTGTAACCTCTGCCTTAACAAGGGCTTGTGTGTGAAAGTCTCCCCACACAGTCTGTGGGGAGATTTAATGAGGGATTTCTTAGGCTGAATACCCTGTAAATTAGAGAAGTTCATGCTTGGGAGGATGTTACCATAATTTGAGAGGAAGTGTGAAGGGAGGAAAAGAAAAAAAGGAACTTGAGAGCAAGTTCCTTTCTACTTTGTACGTGTACTTTGTTAATTGAAATGTCGTGTATGCTATGCTGGGGCAGGAATAACGTGTTCTCTTTGATTACATTATTTTCACCTATAAATAAATCAGGAAGATGATTTAAAATTTGGGTTTGCCTCAGGTGGTCATAGTGAAAGTTGGGAAAAATGTTTGCATTTAGGTGTAGAGAAAAGTGAAGACAATCAGTACATTGCTACTTTCTAAAGACAACTCAAAATCCCGAGTAAAGTGTCCATTTTAGAAAAGTTTTGGATGGGGAGGGAACTCCTACTCTTGCTACAACTCTGGTCATGTGGGCTGTTGTGGATCCTTTCACTTTTACAAAATCCTAATCTCTTGATTGACAATTATTTGTATTCTTCATGTACTAGAAAAATAATAGTTGGGAGTAAAAAAGAAACCCTGGAACAATGCTGCTGTGTTATATCAACACTGTAGTTGAACTGTTGTTATATAATATAACTTGTTACATCAACATTGTAATTTCTTTCTTGCTGAAAAAAATTAGTGAATCTTTTAGTGAAAACTAAGAGATCTGCCACAACCTTTTTGGGAGACAAAGGACAATTTTGAGACAGTGATTGGCAGCTAAAATGAATTGTAGCTCATTGATCTGTAGACTAAGCTTTCTTACCTTAAGACTGTAAGATGCCACAACTTTCTGATGTGATAGAAAGACATGGAGTTCTCTAATCTGCCTGACAGGATCTTCTGTGAAAGCATGGAAGTGGTGCTGTAAAAGTCCAGTACTTTACTTTTTGATTAGTCACAGAATGTTTTTTTTCTTCTGCTCTCTGAAGGAGAACTAAGTTTATAAACCCCCTTTTTCTTAAAAAAAATAATCTCACAGTGGAGAAAATCTTGTGGGGAAAACGTCAATGTGCTTTTTTAAAGCCTGTACTTGTTTTATGATAGTGTATCATATATTTGCACGTGTTTTTATGTATCTAAATGTACTTGTACACTGCTTTTCATTAAGGTGTGACAATTTTGAAGACCAAGTCTCATTTAGGCACAAACATTACCTGTATAATTTGTGCATTCAAGAAAACCACATTTTATTTGAAAGCTGTGCCTTGAAACAACTTTTGACTGTTCTCTTGTGCCTCCTAATTTTTATCCTTTTCAGAGCTTTCCAATTTTTTCTGCTACAGTTTTTTCCATGGCACATGGCTATAATTTGCTGGTTTATGCAACAAGATGCATGTTTTGCCTAAGAGAGAAAAGCTTGAGAGGTCATGAAACCCTTCCTCTGGCAGAAATAAGTCTTGATGTTTAAAGACCTTCCACCATTTGAGCAGCTTCACTTGTACTCTCCTAAGCCTAGGGGATGTGGAATTGGGTCACTTTTTTGCTTCTTCCAGGGCATTTGTGTAGGAAGATGCCTTGCTTGCTCCTTTCTAGTCCAAGGACAGTACACAGAGAAGTAGAAGTAGTCAAAGATAAAACCGTATTATATGTCTGTATAGCAATGATGACTGTGTCACTGGTGTTAGCTTCTGTGGCTTTGTCTTCTAGAGTTGCTCATGGTGGTAGCTCCTCAGCGAGCAGTTTAGTGTCTTTTGGGAACATATGGCTATGCTTGTTTCTTTTCTTGGAATTTTTTTGTACTTGTTGCTATGTATTTCTGGTGAGACTGGCTGTTTGGATGCATAGCATATGATTTGTATTCAGAAATGTTACTTAAAAGTTGCGGAAAGAAAGTTATGGAATTACTGACTTTCTGGTGGCTGTTTGACCAGCGTGTGAATGTTACAATGCTTTTCTTTTTTTTTCTGAATTTCTTATCAGCTTTAAGTGTTAAATATATGGATTTGGTTTTTCTTCTGTTTCCTAGGAATTTGTAGGTGAGGCTTATTTTGGAACTGAGCTGAAACTCTTAAATGAGATTACCTATTGTGAAGAGGATGAAGACTTTTTTTTTTCTAGTTAAAATTTATTTTGTTACCTCATGGATTGCCAGATGGGAAATGCTTTTCTTGATGGCTTCTATCAAACAGGCTACAGAATTAGTCCTGAGATATAATTGTATCATCACGTAGTTTACCGTTTTACTTATAATTTGATTTTGCTGTTTATTTGGGGTGTTGTGTTTTCCATGTCTTAACACATTGCTCCAAAGTTCCTTCTGAGCCTGGTTAAGTTTTAGTGGAAAGCATGGCAGTTTAGATGAAGCATTCAATGTGCAAGTTTCTCTGGTTCCCAATGAGATGTTTGTGTCTGCCCGGACAGAAAGCTCACTCTCGCATAATTTTTATCCCATTTATTTAATTCCCATTTAAGAAAAGAAGAATTGGTATGTGTGACAAGGAAGTTTTGTCTGTTTTGTTTTGTTTTTTTTTTTTTTCTTTGGCAGGGTGGAGGGTAAGGTCCTGCAGTAGTGTAATGCATACAGCTGAGTGGAGGAAGGTGTCAGCTAGGAAGGGTTTCCTGGAAAAATTAAAGGTATTTAGTGTCTGACATTTTTGGCTACTGCAAATATTCCAGCAGTACTTCAGCAAATACTTTTTGTAATAACTGCTAGCCAGTATTAGCCTATACTAACAGTCTGGTGGTTGGGGTGGTGGGGTTTTTTTTGTTGTTGTTGTTTTGGTGTTGTGTTGTTTTGGGTTTTTTTTTGTGTTGGTTTGTGTTTTTGGGTTGTTTTTTTTTTTTTGGTTTTAATAAATTGATAACAGAATACTTTTTTTTTTTTGGCAGAGCACCTTTATTATAAAAACTGAAGGTAGTGGTCAGAGCTGAAAAGTTTAACTTAATTTCTTTTGCTACACTAGCAGTATTGATGTGCTATTAAAATACTGTATGTGAAATCAGGTGAGGACGAGAGAGACAAGCACACACACTTTAACCTATTATCCTTATGATAAAGCATGGTATTTGGTTTTTAATTTTTTTCTGATCTTAAAGTGGTAGTTTTCTGTTATGGAAGTCTGCAAATTGCAATTGTCTACCACCTCTGCATCACTTTAATACTTAGAAAGATATATAATCTGAGGCTGTGGGAAGAGCTGTTGGAACTGGGGAGACAGATGCTTGGTAGGTGGATGGTAGTCTGTGAAACTTGACCTGCAGCATCTTTGTTGCTTAATTTTGGGGCCTCTCCAACAGAAACTGTCAATTGTATGATAGCACATGGGGCTTGCCAAATGCCCATGGGGATTAAGTCTACAAAGCTTGTTCTCACATTGCACCCCGCACAGGTCTCAGGAAAGTGGCTGACTGACATCCTTCGGGCTAGTTTGTATCCTTAGGTCTGGTTAGTAGTCACACGGTGCTCAAAGGAACCAAGTTTCTGATTATTTATTTATTTATTATAAAACAGTCCTGTGGCAAGGAGCGGTTGCCATAGCATGCTCCATGGTTACCACATGCAAGGGATCCTTTAGTTCTGGTTATGTAAGGTATCTGAAGAAGGACTTTGAGGGCTCATTGTTGGTGTCTATCAATTGATGGAACAAGGCTATTTCTTTCTGCAACCCTATCTGGAAGACAGGTACTATTGTAGTCTTTATGAGCACTTGCTGCTTTAATGTTGTATTGTATATAAGCCAACTTAAATGTGTCTTGTATGGGTACAGGCGTATTTGCATCTTTTTATCAAAATGTGCCTGTATTTAAACTGCTTTTGCTTTGACAGATTTTGATTGTCAAACTACTCAATGATGTAGCAAACATTACCTTCCTGAAACTTTCAGAGAATCTAGTTATAATGATTTGGCCTTGTGGGAGTCCAGTGCTTCATTGGTGGGTCTCTAAGCAAATTCTCAACTTGTGTCATTCTTAGCTTTATGTTGTTTAATGCATGTATTATGGGATTATTATTAAGGAGACATTTAGTTATTTAAGAAAAAGAGGGGCTTTTCATATCCTGTAACAGGCGGAGGATTTAATTTGCTGCTATTTAAAATGAACACAGTGAATGCGTATACGGAATTCTAGTTAAGCCATCTTCAAGGATATCTTCTAGGAGATAAAACCCTTCATGGTGATAGGCCCTTGCTCCAGAACCTTCTTTTTGTTTATGTCCTAGCAGGTTTCTTGTCTGCCATGAAAAGCTGGTGAAGCTTTGGGGCTTCACGGGCAAAAGGTGTTACTGCTAGATGGAGTAGCTGTCCCAGCATTTCTGTTTCACTGGTGGCATCAGGGGATGCAAGGTCATCTGCAGCCATTGACAGGTTGGCTGTGAAGTGGCTGTCGTTGTTCTGTCTTGTCCCATCACTCTGACTGCTCAGCTAGTCCAGGTTATTAAAGAACAGGGGCCTTATGACTTTAGCTTTCTAAAGCTGTGTTCTGGTTGTAACTAAATTTTCCTTTATAATAGCAGCCACTGAAAAATAAATTGGTTTTAAAGCCTCCTTTTTTTTCCAAGTAAAACTTTCTGATTATGGTAGAAAACACAAAGTAGCTTTTCTCATAAGGTGATGGTTGGAATGAAGATTTTTTTTTTTTTTTTTTTTTTCTTACTGGTAACGACAACTTTAATGATACTGTTGCTATTAAACTGTGAAATGGAAGTATCATCCTTACTTGGTATGGTCAAGCATGCCATTTTCTTTGTGAAAGTGGGTTCAGAATCTTCCTACTGTGCTTCAGGATAGGACTGAAGTTCATTTGAAGGCTACATGTCTGTTGAGATAAAGACAGTCCAGCTAGGTGGCTGGTAGGTAGGCACCTGGTATGTGGAATGCTTCCATCCATCATGCTCCTTTTGGCCACAGCACATCTTGAAGGATGTTCAAGCATTGAATGTTGCCCTAGCTGTCAAATAGTTTGCTGGTAGAGTGGGAAAAGGAAGGAAATGTGGAGCAGAGAGGTCTTGCCACTGGGCTAAGTAGGAGTACTTCTGTTGAGCCAAGCACTGAGATGACAGCAGCTGTTTTTTCTATCTGTTTTTGTGTCCTCCATTCTGTGCATCAGCCACATGATATTATAAAGGTTGTGCTGGTTGGGTCTGTTGCTGACAGTGGCTGTTGAGGTTGAGCTGTGCTGTCTAGAATCTGTGGGAGGTATTTTGCTAAACTTGAGTTAGATGTCATAATTTGGACCATTCCCAATGTTTATCCCTTCACATTAGTATAGTTGTAATGGTAACAACTGAGACTCTTGTAACTTCAATTACTACAATTAAAAACAATTTTACACGTTTTTACTACTGCCTTTTTTTTTATAGTTGCACCATTTGAATTTTTTTTTTTCAAATGAAAAGCCTGTTCTTCAGAAAAGGGGGAAGACTGTCATTTCTCACTCACCTGTGGGAATGCACTATAGTTGAGTTTATTACCCAAACCTTGCTATGTCTTCCATTGAATTAGTTCATAAACTAGGGATTTAAGAGAGATGGCAGTTAACATAGATGGCATGAAGAGTTCAAAGTCCTGTGTACCCTACTACATTTTGAGAGAAAAACAAATTGACCCATTTTCTTTTTCTTACCCTGTCTGATGTGCTGGATGATCAGAGTAGAACTTAATTTTTTTTCTCCCCTCTATCTTGGAAGGTACTGTGAAGCTGTTTTAGGGGCTCCTTTTGGGTTGGCCTTAAAGACTAGTAGTAACCATACTGGAAAGTTCAGTCGTGTTGGTGGAATAATATGATTGACTGTGGTTTTAATCTGTAACGCATGTGTAGAATGTGTTGGGTTGGAAGGTACCTTTAAAGGTCATCTAGTCCAACCCCCCTGCAGTAAGCAGAGACATCTTTAACTAGATCAGATCGCTCAGAGCGTCATCAAGCCTGACCTTGAATGTCTCCAGGGATGGGGCGTCAACCACTTATCTGGGCAACCTGTTCCAGTGTCTCACCACCTTCATTGTAAAGAACTTCTTCCTAATGTCTAATCTAAACCTACCCTGCTCTAGTTTAAAACCATTACCCTTTGTCCTGTCACTACATACCCTTGCAAACAGTCCCTCCTCAGCTTTTTTGTAGGCCCCATTCAGGTACTGGAAGGCCACTGTAAGGTCTCCCCGGAGCCTTCTCTTCTCCAGGCTGAACAACCCAAACTCTCTCAGCCTGTCTTCATAGGGGAGGTGCTCCAGCCCTCTGATCATCCTCATGGCCCTCCTCTGGACCCACTCCAACAGGTCCATGTCCTTCCTGTGCTGAGGGCTCCAGAGCTGGACACAGTACTCCAGGTGGGGTCTCACGAGAGCAGAGTAGAGGGGGAGAGTGACCTCTCTTGATCTGCTGGCCAAGCAGAAGTGCTGGTTGCACTTACTTTTGATGCAGCTGAGGATGCAATTGGCCTTCTGGCCTGTGAGTGCATTGTTGGCTCATGTTCAGGTTTTCATCCACGTCCATCCAAGTCCTTTTCCACAGGGCTGCTCTCTATCACATCATCCCCCAGCCTCGTATTGATAACGAGGATTATCCCGACCCAAGTGCAGGATCTTGTACTTGGCCTTGTTGAACTTCATGAGGTTTGCACGGGCCTACCTCTCTAGCTTGTCCAGGTCCCTCTGGATGACATCCCGTCACTCTGGCATATTGACTGCACCACTCAGCTTGGTGTTATCAAAGATGTCATTTCGATGTGATCGTGGGCAGCCTGCTCGAGGTGACCTTGCAGGACAGGGAGTTGAACTAGGTTAAACTTGAGGTGTCCTTTCCAAATTCAGCTGTTCTGTCGCAAGGGCTCATCTTTAAACCTTGTTACTATTTTGTATGTTGCTTTGGCAAGGAAGGTTAAACCTGGTGAGGAACAGGAGTTTGATGGCAACCTGTACTTTAAGATGATTAAAGGAAATACATTTTCTTCCAGTTGTTCTCATGCAAAAGTAAGCTTCCCTTAAAATCATAAGTGCACATATTTATGAAGTAAATAGATGTTTATAAAATTAATGTTGAACACTGTCCTGTGTTCTACCTCCCTATCCTCCCCCCCAAACCTACATCAATCTCTGCCAGTCTTAAGAACATAGAGTGATTTTTTTTTTTTTTTTTTTTTTTTTTTTTTTTCATTTGCTAGCTAAAATGGTTTCTGTAGGAAGCTGCTGCTGTTCTGGTTTTTTTAAATATATTTTTTTAAAAGGAATAAACTATTCTTCTGAAATGTGTTTTCGTTGATGAAGGGCTATGGGCATTTTTTGGACTGAAGAACAGTATGACACAGAGATTCGAGACGCCAGCTTGATGATGTTTCATACTGCTGAGTTACAGATGTATCACCCCGGTCTCTTACCGGAAGAAATATCTTTTTACTATAGCCGTATGATAATACAGAGGCAAAATATTTCAGTCTCTCCAACAGTCATTTGGTTATAAAGAACCTGTGTATTTACCTTGGAAGAATTATCAAAGTATTTGACAGTTTCTTGGCATAGGTTTGTAGCTCTCAAGGAAGTGTAAACTTGTTGCATTCTCCTGAGCTTTCTGGAAGTGTTGATTGCAGACCCAGATTTGAAGATCTGCAGCAACATGTAAGTGTATGGTTTTCCTGTGCTAAGGTTGAAGAAAGGGGTTATGCATTGCAGAATTCAGGGAACCTAGCTGAAATGTGTGACTGAATCATTAAAGCCTCCAATGCCTTCTACTTGCTGTTTTATTACAACCTTTGTTTTTTCTGTTATTTTCCCAGCAATGCTCAACAGGACACAAAGATCGGTTCTCCCGCGAAGGCTTGTTGAAAAACGCAGCATTGTTTGGCTTGCCTCCTAACAAGTGCATTTTATTCATTCCTCCTTTTTAATAACCTGTTTTCTTTTAAACCTCCTTGGGTTTTTTGGGTTTTTTTTTGCTTTTGTTTTGTTTTCCTGTGTTGAAGTATGTGTCTTGTCAGTAAGCTGGTCAATATAGTTGGGCCTCATCCCTTCACTAGCAGTAACTTCTTATTCAGTTTTCCTTCTGGGTGCCAGCAAGAAAGGTCTGGCAAAATTCTGTCTCTTCTAGTATTTGCTATTTATTGACACTGAAAATATTCTAACAGCTGATGTGATATTAGGAAGATAGATGCAAATCATCTTTTATTCTGGCTTTTTATTTTAATTCATCATGGCTCAAATTTTTCAGTTTTTTGGGTTTTTTTCCAGTTTTCTTGTTTCTTTCATATTTAATTATCCTTTTTTTTTGTTTGTTTGTTTTTTTTTTTTCCTAGAGTACCTTTCAAAGTAAACAGCTACTTCAGAAGAAAGTTGTGAGGGTAGCATGTCCTTGTTTATCCATCAAGCAACATTCCACTATAATGCCAAAACTGCTGATAACATTTAACAAGCTGATGATGAAGTTTGAAGGGTATGCATATGTATATATGGGCAGTATCAGTTCAGCTAGCTCCTTCTTTCCCCCTGGAAAAGAATGTAGTACTGGGATTTTGCTACTTCCGTTTCTGCCCTATTGTCCTTTGTGTAGTGGTTGTCTGAAGTTTGGGGGCACCCGTTTAGTTTTTACAATGGGGATGCAAGTTTTTACAATGGGGATGTTGTGCTTGGCTTGCTTCTCTGCTTTTTGGCTGCTGCTATAAAGGGAGCTTGGAGGGGCTCCTGTTCATCCCTGGGCTCTGGGTAGGATGCTGTTTCACCAGGTGGCTGAACTAGAGAAACAGCTGCTGCCCAAAAGGGGCTTTTATCTTGAGCTACATCTGGTGCCTGTTTGATGTTGTGGTACAGCGGTAGCAAGTTAACATGAGGGAAAGTGAATATTAGGGTTTTTTTTTAGCAATTTAATGAGTTGAATTGGCTTAGTGCTATAGCCAGATGGGCTCAGAGCTCGATTGGGTTGAGGGAGGAGTATGGAGAAGGGTTCCAATACTTCAGCTTAGCTGCAACATGAATTCATGCCCAAAAATATTTTTTTCAGCATTTCCCTTTATCCATACTGGTGTTCCTTCAGAGCTGTCCTGGATGCAGCCTGGAATGAAACATTTTCCTTGCTGCTTATAGCAGCCTTTTGTCCTTCTAGAACTTGAAATATAAAAACTACTATAAATCATGGTGCAAGATCACTATATTAGTGTTCCACAGATCTATGGTTAATCAGATACAAGGAAAATAGCAAGCCACTTAGTATTTTATCTGATAGGGTTTGAAAAAGCTCTTTGCATATGGAGAACTGAAAAACTGTCCTGCCATGAAGAGTCGGGGAACTGCCATGCAGAGCAGTCCGGGAACTGCAGCTTTTTTGGAGGCGAGGAAAGTTGGGGGTTTCAGTTCTGTTTTTTCCTGTTGTAACAAGGTGCATAGGTAGGACGAGGGCAACAATAAAGGGTGAATGTGCTATGGAGGATGGCAGTACAACTGTGAGGCTGAAAAGAGAAGTCTTGTGAATGGTATAAAGGTTATTGATAAGCAAGTTTTTGTGCAGAGCAAAATCAGCTTGTGGGTGCTGGTAAGCACCAGGCACTCTGCTAAGTCCAGGGTGGGAATATGTAATTTTGGGGAGTAGCAGGGGGAGCAGCAGTGAGTTTCCCCCTTCACCAGGCTGTAGGTTCTCAGCTATCTTGCAAGTTCACACTGACACGTTACCCTCCAGCAGACCTCCCTGCTCTGTACGCGCTGGTGGGTCTATCCCATGTCTGTAGCTGTGTGCGCTACACATGAGCAGTGCTGCACTGCAGGCTGCTGCTGGTTGCCGTCCCCTGAGCTGGGATGGTCTCTGCTGTCCTGAAGGTTTGTAATTATGATCCCAAGGTAACAAAGCAAGGAAGATTTCCAGCTCACTGCATCATGCTGTGTCCCATGATGACAAGAGGGTTTTTACTTTTGGTCTCTGATCTGACCTCTTTTTGGCAGAAAAAATCTGCGTGCTGTAATAAAGTAGGAAGAAGCAGCTGAGGGGTAAAAAAGTATGTTGCTGTGCTTTGTTATCTTCAAGATCATTTTTCTTCTTGGTATGAAGCTTGAATTTTGTAAAAGTCACATAATGTGAGATCTCCACCTTACGTTATAAGGAATAAGAAATGTTAAGAAGATGCAGGAATTTGTTGTTGCAAAGAAAGCATGTTAGACATATTGTGTCATTAAAGCACATTGGGAAGGAGGGTTAGGAGAAGACATTTTGGGATCACAGAATGATAAGGGGTTGGAAGGGACCTCTGGAGAACATCTAGTCCAACCCCCTGCCAAAGAAGGTCCACCCAGAGCACAGGAACATGTCCAGGCGGGTTTTGAATGTCTCCAGAGAAGGAGACTCCACCACCTCTCTGGGCAGCCTCTTCCAGGGCTCTGCCAACCCTCACAGGAAAGAAGTTCCTCCTCATCTTTAGGTGGAACTTCTTACGTTCAAGTTTGTGCCCATTTCCTCTTGTCCTGTTACTGGGCACCACTGAAAAAAGACCGGCCCCATCCTCTTGACACCCTCCCTTTAAGTATTTATAAGCATTGATCAGATCCCCCCTCAGTCTTCTCTTCTCCAGACTAAAAAGACCCAAGTCCCTCAGCCTCTCCTCGTAAGGGGGATGCTCCAGGCCCCTCATCATCTTTGTGGTCCTCTGCTGTACCCCCTCCAGCAGTTCCCTGTCCTTCTTGAACTGGGGAGCCCAGAACTGGACCCAGTGCTCCAGATGGTGCTTCACCAGGGCAGAGTAGAGGGGGGAGGATGACCTCCCTCGACCTGCTGGTCCCACTCTTCCTGATGCACCCCAGGATGCCATTGGCCTTCTTGGCCACAAGGGCACATTGTTGGCTCATGGTCATCCTGTTGTCCACCAGGACTCCCAGGTCTTTTTCCTCAGAGCAGCTCTCCAGCAGGTCAGCCCCCAGCCTGTACTGGTGCAGGGGGTTACTCCTGCCCAGGTGCAGGACCCTACACTTGTCTTTGTTGAATTTTGTCAGGGATCACTGGGGAAAAGTGTTTGTTTACAATTACATGAAATGTAACGAAAAAATTTTAGTTTCTCATTACAAATTACACACAAAAATTTGTATTTGGTGGGAATTACTTCCATTTGCAAATAGTATCCACTGTTTCCAGAGATAGGAGTTCAGGAAAGATTTTTCCCTCCTTTTATTTTTTTTCAGAAACAGTATTTGAAGGAAAGTATTTGGGTTTGGGCATTTTTTTGGTGGTTTTTTGTGTTTTTTTTCTTAAGTTTTCATTTACTAAGTAACAATCAGTAAGAAGCTTAAACTATATAAACCAGCTAGTTGGAAGTTTTAGTACATGTTGTGGAAATGAGAATGGCTGTTCTTGGCACTGCGCGTTCTTGCTTTTTGCCGTGTTTCTACTGTCCTTGGGTTATACATCTGCAGAGTAAAATTCATGACCTTGAAACTTCTTAGCAGTCAAGTTAATGAACTAGAGTCACTCCTTAAGCAGGAGCTAGAGGTCTTTTTTTTTCTTTTTCTTTTCCTTTGGTCTAGTGCAAGCGTGTTGCTGCTCAATGAGCTTGAATGTCAAGAACTTTCACTCTGGAGTTTCTCCTGGTTTGATTCCACGTATTCTCTGTTGACTTTTGGGTACAGTTACAATTTACCCAGAAGATACCAGTGAAGTAAGGATTAGTTTGGCTGTTGTGGGTTTGTGTGTCATATTTTTGCTGGTTGCGAGTTTGTCGTCCTTGAGCAGTTTGATAAACTGAGAAATAATATATTTTGTAGTGGTCAAATCCAAAACCATAGCTGGACTTGTCAGTTTGAGCAACAGTGGAGGAGTAGAGGCGGTGCATGCCTTTGTCCCTGTGCTCCCTTTCCAGCTTCAACCACCTTGTTTGTGCGGTTTTGGGTTACTTTTTGTGAATAATGCAGTAAACTGGTCTGTTAAAAGCATTGCTGTAATAATAGACCGGTGTTATTGTGTGACAGATGAAGGAATGTGTTAAGGAATGGGTACTTTTAAACAGGAAATGCTCTTCTGATTAACTTAGTGGTTGGAACAAATTATATGTATCTTTCTAGACTTTTAAAACTTGTGATGCCGCAATGAGTGCAGTCATGGTTTTCATCAAATTTGAGTTTTAGCAGATATTGACACTGTTCTGATTTGGTTTGTTTTTATTTCCATAGGACATCAGTTTATAAATTTATCAGTGCCTGAGGCTGACCATTAGCAAATGAGAATCTTCCCTTCCTAACAAAGGGTATTTTTTAGATGTCCTTCAGAATGTTTAAATTCTGCTAATTGAAAGAAAAATTTGGGTGCTGGAAATACTTGTAACAGAGCTGTTTGCAGGAGGCAGGGGCTGCACCAGAGACCATAGAATGAAGATCTATGGCAGGTTGGTTTATTGCCCTTTCCTTTTTCTGTGAAAGTGAAATTTTTTTTTACTTTATTGTTAATAATAGAAGCATGTGGCACAAAACACTCTAAACTAGAGAAACATTGCATAGTTTTCCAGCAGGAAGAGAAAGGGAACCAGAACCACATGGAATAACTTCTAACCCTGTCAATAATATGCCTCTGAGACATGCTTGGCTAACAGGCCACAGATCTTAGCAGGTCTGGAATGATATAGAGGGAGCTTCACTTTTTCTCCTTTTCCAGCATAGGTGGCAAAAAAAATTACTTATGGACTTGCTCTATGAATTCTTACTTGGAAAATGGAATAATCAACCACAATCTGATAGCATTGTAGTAGAAGCATCAGCATGATTCCCAGTTCCTGACCGTTTCTGTCCATCTTCAGCTCAAGGGGGGGGTCCCTCATATTTTGTATTTACTTGTAGCTATGGCTCGATATTCTAATCTTACACTCTACTAAGATTTTAAACAATATTTTAGACAATGACTGTGTGTAAATCCTGGCATATATTACTTTTACCCCAGCAAGTCATATGGGTCTTAACTTTGAGATAAGTATGTGTTATAGCAGGAATTGTCATAGCAGGATAGTTGTGATGATGAAGGTAGCTTACAGACTGGTTTGAGACCACAGAGGAAGAGGAGCAGAAGGCCTAGTAAAAACCAGTAAATGGTAGATAGTAGTAAGAAATAAATGAAGTCTTGTACTTTTTAAATGGAAGCTATATAAATCTGACAAATTCAGTGGCTGAGTAGCTGCTTACACAATTGCTATATTGCCGATGCTCCTCCCCTGGCAGGACCAGTGTTGGCTGGCAAGCATCCAGAGGAGAAAAAATAATTTTAAAATAATTTTAAATATGCAGAACTTGTGCATAGCTCATATCTGACAGTTTGTTCCTGTGATCATTGTGTCTTCTGTGCCCTACCGCACTTCATTGCGTCTTCCACTTGGGAAGCTCTTGCATCAGCATTACTTTTACTATTTGCTCAGGTTGTTTCCTTTTGTGGTTAGGCCATTTTGGTCACTGCTGTGTTACAAACAGGTTTTGCTTTCCTAAAATTCAGGGTCCTGACTTTACTCTTCCCCTGACCCATATCCTTCAGGACTGCGAACACCCACCAGTGCATGATCACAGCAGCACAGGCTGCCTCCGATCTTGATGTCACCGATTGGCTCACTAGTGTTGGTGACCATCAGGTTCAGTATTGCATCTCCTCTGGTGGGGCTGTCTGTTACCTGGCTTAAGAAGTTATCTTCAATGCACTCCATAAGTCTCCTGGATTGCCTACAGCTCGCTGTGCTACTTCTCCAGCAGATGTCGGGGTAGTTGAAGTCCCCCAGCAGGATGAGAGCCTGCGAGTGCAATGCCTTCTAACAGCTGGAGTAAGGCGGCTTTGTCAGTAGGCTCCCCTTGATTGGGCAGCCCGTAGTAGACATCAACCACTAGGCTCTTTTGTTGCTTTGGTCTCTTAATTCTTACCCATAGGATTTCAACGTGCTCTTGGATATTCTTCAGAGACAGCTCTTCACACTCTATCCATTTCTTGGTGTAGAGGGCAACCCGTCTGCACCTCCTTCCTCATCTGTCCCTTGTGAATAGCCTGTAGCCATTGACAGCCACACTCTAGTCACGGGATGCATCCCAACAAGTTTCAGTAATAACAGCTAGGTTCACATGACACTGCTTAGAGTCTTGAATACATGTGAGGTTATTAGAGAAGGTTCTGAGCAGCAGGTCCTTTAATGACTGAGGGCTGTTGAAAGTGAGGCCTAAAAATAGAAATAAAATATGTCACTTGGCAGAAGAATGTCATGTTTATGTCTTTAACCTTTTTTTGGTGTTTCCAGTAGATTTTACTGAACCTTGATGCCATATTAATATTGTTGATTTCCAGCTCCTGCAGGAAGGGGCTTCACTGGTAGCTTTTGTAGTGAATTTTATTCTTGCTTACAACAAAAAAAGTAACAACAGGACTTTAAGGAAAATCTGCATATTGAATTTGAAATTACTTTTTTTTTTTCCCCAGCTGCAATGAATTGTAGAGTTTTTCAGGGATGTTGCTGATGGCTGCCACGAGTAATGGGCATATTTAGTTTGGAGAAGAGGAGGCTGAGGGGAGACCTCATTGCCCTCTACAACTACCCGAAAGGAGGTTGTAGAGAGGTGGGTGTTGGCCTCTTCTCCCAAGGGAATAAAGACAGGACCAGAGGAAATGGTCTGAAGTTGCAGCAGGGGAGGTTTAGATGAGATATTAGGAAGCACTACTTTACCGAGAGAGTGGTCAGGCACTGGAACAGCCTGCCCAGGGAGGTGGTGGAGTTGCCATCCCTGGAGGTATTTAAGAAACATGTAGACGTGGCTCTCCAGGGCATGCTCTAGTGCCCGAGATTGTTGGTTTGTGTCTGTTTGTGGGTGAGTGTAGTGTGTGGTTGTGGGTGTTTGTTTTGTTTTGGTTTTTTTTGTTTGTTTGTTTGGGGTTTTTTTGTTTGTTTGTTTGTTTGTTTTTTTTGTTGGTTGGACTCAATGATCTCAAAGGTCCCTTCCAACCAAGAAGATTCTGTGATTTTGTAATCAGAATTTCTTGATTTCAGTCTTTCTTCTTCTGGGAGGAACGTTAAAAGAATGCTGCTTTCTAGAATATCGGGGGAGGGAACCTTAGCAACTGTAAAAGGTTTAGAAATCTTAAACTCTTTAGATAGCTTTCATAATTTAGGAACTAAAATTGCTTTCTAAATTGATGACTGAGTTTAGCTGTTGAACACTTGAGTATCTGATAGAAATACATGATGCTTTGAAATTATTATCCACTTGTGTCAGTTTTTGAATGTTTTAAACGCATGGTTTATGGGTCAAATCGTATGCACTGAAAAAGTTCACAAGATAATTATGGAAAGGTACAATGCCTTTGTTCCTGAGATAAGCTAAAAAGGGAGCATCTAATTTCTGAAGTACGGGAGGAGTTAGCCACAAAACTATAGAGAATATAGGATTATTGAGATTTAGTTGTTTTCGTACAGACCATGGCACATACTAAGAAAACACATGCAAAAATCAGAAAGGCTTTGCAGATTGAGGATATTCAAAAGTTTAAAGTTGCAGAATTTCAGCTGAAAAATCGAACTGTTGATTATGGTATACCAAGGCAATTTTCTTGGGAAAGGAGTTGTATTTCCAAAAGAGAAATCTGGTACAAATACATGTATGCAGTAGTATAAAGATTCAGGAATAGAAAATCTAAATACTGCCTAAACTTCTCTGTGAGAAAATTGTGTTGGGCTACTTTCCAGATTTATTTAAATCTGTCAAACTAATGGATAATAGGGAAGTTGATGGTGACATAATATTGTAGAGCTCTCTTACTGGGACCTCTGGAGGATCTAACATTTCCAGGAGTAAAAAGCAAAATGCTTTAATGAATTAATAAAAGTCATGGTAGATAAGTAGATAGTAGCTCTGCTTTGGTAGATGTTTTTTCCCCCACATATTAATCAAGACTGGAGAGAGAAGACTGGGGAACTTAAGAAACCTAATTGAGTTAGATGAATGGGCAAGGCAAGTGCAACTTAGCATTTGTACGGGCCACGTCAGCAGCTTCTACATACTAGATTGACATGAATTTAATGGATTTAAAATTCCACAATTGTTTATAAAATGCAGTAAGGCCCCTAAAATGTCTTCTGATCATCAAAGTGAAGGGAGTAAAGCTATTTGAAATCCTTAGCTCTAAGAGTATCTGTATTTTTTGTAGCAATGTAGGGACTTCTTTATTCCAGTAAAAAATAATGTAGAGCTCTGAAGCATTTGTCTGTTGTGGACAGGAGCAGCTTTGTCTCATTAAAGTTTTATGTTGGTAACTAAATTTCTATTTAGTGGTTGCCGTGCTCTTACCTGAATTCTGCTGATACTCCAGACACTTGAAATTATTTCAAAGCTATTTTAGCTAAAGTGGAAGATGAAATACAAACCTCAGAGGTTCTGACAGCAGCCAGTCAGTCACTTGAAGGTAGTTTGTGTTCCCTTTTATTAAATAGGAATTACCTTGTGTCATGGTTTAGCCTCAGATGGCAACAAAGAACTACAAAGCGGCTCTCTCTTTGTCCCCTCTTCCCTCCCCACCCGCCAGTCGTGGGGGGAGAATTGGAAGAAAAAGGCAAAACTCATGGGTTGAGACAAAGGCAGTTTCACAGAACAGCAAAGAGAACAGGAAAACACCAACAGTGATAGCAGAATGTACAAACATGATTACAGTACCGCTGCTCACCAACCGGACCTGGGACGCACCAGCCCACTCCCAAGCAGTTCCCAGCTGTAGACTGGGCATGGCTGCCATGGTGTGGAATACCTGTGTCCCAGCCAGAGCCTGGGGAAATTAACCCTATCCCAGACAAAACCAGGACACCCTGGAACCATCCTTCACTACCATGGTAATTTCCTGCTCACCTACCAGCTGCTTCTTTAAAGAAATGAATATTTTCTTTGGTTTTAAGAACTTGGCCAGTGTAGCTTTTACTTACATATTTATATATTGTATAATAATAATAACAACAACAACAGCAGCAGCTACATAGCACTACATATATTTCTTTTTTATTTGCCTGTGGTTTACTTGTTTTCTTCCTAGCTCTCGAACGTTTCTGGTTTTGACCGGATTTTCCTGGTCTAAATATGCTTTCAGTTGAGAAAACTCAGTACTAGACTGGAGGCCAGCTGTCACATTGTAGATTAGTTGTCAAATGCCAGTGGGATCAGAGCAGTTCCTTAAGCACCTGTGTCCTGCTGAGGCAGACCTTCCATGCTGGTACTGGATTTGCAGATTGACCACAGTGGTCATTCATAAACTCGGGGACCTCTTCCTAGCCAAGGCACGTCAAGGTCAATCAGGGCTTGAATGCCCTGTATTTCTGGAGAACAAAAGATACACGTAAGCTTTCCTTTCCCTGTTTTTGCCATTCATGAGAACAATATGAATAAATTCCAAGATTGTTCTCTGAGAAAGTCCAAGACCAGTCTTAGTGTGGTAGCTAGAACCAACCTGGGAGAGCTCTGCTGGGTAAAAGAAAATTTCGGAGATTGTCTTGGGCAACATAGGTGATTTTTAAAAGTACTTCAATTGTACTTAAAAAAGAAATCATTTGTTGGAAGATCCTGCTAGGACCTGGTGATCTTAAAGATTCAAGAACACTTCCAAGCCAAAGCAGAAGAAACAAGATAAAACCAAACATGAAAAATACATTGGTTGATTTCCATCTAATCCTGAGATGATGGAAGAGCCTTGAAGTTAATTGCTTCAGCTTGAGGTCATATGTCTGCAGTCAGTAGTGGATCTACACTGAATCATCCAATAATATAGACTTGTTCTTCATCCGGGACATGATTGTAATTAGCCACAGCACTTAGCAGTCTGTTACCGTAAGCTTTCTTATGTCAAGTGCGTTTGGTAGATGTTAGAAACAAATTTGGCACAAGAAAAAACAATCAGTGCTAAATTAATTCTTACCATTTCACTCCTGCTGCCTCTGATGGTCTCTCAAGCCATCAGGATTGACAAAAAAGTTCCAAATGTCTATTTTCATCTTGGGCAAATAAATTTTTAAGATTGTGGCTTTTATGGATTTATTGTGAAAGAAAATATGAGTGGTACTTTTACCATAGTGCAGCTGCCACTGCTGCTTGTCTATTAGTGGCAATATAACAAATATAAGGAAAACAAAAATGTAGAGATATGTAAATACTTAACCAGACATACTTCTGCTTTAAAAACGTGAAAAAACCCCCCACAACAGTAATTTTCCTCTGGGAGCTCTTATTTACAGGACACTTATGGTGCGTTTGCCGACCCTAAATACTAGTCTGGATTAATAGTAGTTTTGAGAAAGTTTACCTGAGTAATCTGGCCTAAAGTATGACCTACAAAACCCAGGGTGTTTCGGTCAAGCTCCTTGTATTACAGGGGGAAAAAAAAAAGGAAAAGAAAAAGCTGTTCTCTCTTCTTGAGAGCTAATGTTGTTTTGCTATCTCAGAGCTTTTCTGTGGTGGATTAAATGTAGACTCCCATGTCTCCAGTATACTTTTTCATAGAGTAATAATGTCACTAGTGAGAACAAAAATCCCTGAATTATCATCAACCAAATTTTATTTATAATAGAATCACAGAATCACAGAATCACCTAGGTTGGAAGGGACCTTTTAAGATCATCTAGTCCAACCGATTAAACAAACAAACAAACAAAAAACCAAAAACAAACAAACAAACAAACAAAAACCACAAACAAACAAACAAAAAAAAACCACCAACCACCAAACCCAACAAAAAAAACAAACAAAAAAACACACACAAAACACCACCCAACACTAATCCATATCCCTGAGCACCATGTCAGCTCCTCTCTTGAATACCTCCAGGGATGGTGCCTCAACCACTTTCCTGGGCAGCCCATTCCAATGTCTGACAACCCTTTCAGTAAAGAAATATTTCCTAATATCTAACCTGAACCTCCCCTGGTGTAACTTGAAGCCATTGCCCCTTGTCCTATCATCTGTAACTTGGGAGAAGAGACCGACCCCTGCCTCTCTACAGCCTCCTTTCAGGTACTTGTAGAGAGCGATAAGGTCTCCCCTCAGTCTCCTCTTCCCCAGACTGAACAACCCCAGCTCCCTCAGCCTCTCCTCGTAAGACTTATTCTCCAGACCCCTCACCAGCTTCGTTGCCCTTCTCTGGACCTGCTCCAGCACCTCAATGTCCTTCTTGTGGTAGGGGGCCCAAAACTGGACACAGTACTCGAGGTGGGGTCTCACCAGTGCCGAGTACAGGGGGACAATCACTTCTCGGGCCCTACTCACCACGCTATACCTGATACAGGCCAGGATGCTGTTGGCCTTTTTGGCCACCTGGGCACACTGCTGGCTCATGTTCAGCCGACAGTCGACCAACACCCCCAGGTCCTTTTCTGCCAGGCAGCTCCAGCCACTCTGCCCCAAGCCTGTAGCGCTGCCTGGGGTTGTTGTGACCCAAGTGCAGGACCCGGCACTTGGCCTTGTTGAACCTCATCCCGTTGGTCTCAGCCCATCCATCCAGCCTGCCCAGATCCCTCTGCAAAGCCTCTCTACCCTCCAGCAGATCAACACTGCCACCCAACTTAGTGTCATCTGCAAATTTGCTGAGGGTGCATTCAGTCCCCTCGTCCAGATCATTGATAAAGATGTTGAAGAGAATATTCAGGATTTAGAAAAAAATATGAAAAAAACAAACCCAAACCTCTCTATGGCAGCAAATTGAGTTAAAAGTGATGTTGAATGTTGCATTTTGTAAATAAATATCAAGTAACCTGACCATATGGCTTCATTTTGATACAGCAAACCCCTGTGTCTGAGTTTTGTGAAATCCAGTGGTCATTCAGTGGTATCGGTTAAGTCAACTTTTTATAGTGCTTCAATCTGAGACAAATTAACACATACGGAGACATCTTTCAATTCTGTTATTATTGCTGTCTTATATTTGAGTTGTAGAGTAAATAAGATGAAATAGTGTCACATCGCACTCTCAGGACAGAAGGGGGGTAAGTGACTTCAGATTCGTAAATCCCCAACTGCTGCGGACTAAGGTGAGATAAGTCTCAAGGTGCATATACAAACATTTATTAGTTTCCCAAAATAATCAGTATAGGTCTTAACAAGTCTGTGATAATTGGTTAGGCATATAACAAATTATGGCAAGCAGTACTTAAGGTCATTACTTAACAACTCCAACCATTACTTAACAACTTAAGAGAAAAGAGAAACCGATGGATAGAGAAAGGAAAAGATAGAGAAAAAGACAGAGATAAAGAGATCGCCAGTCCTGGTTCCAGCGTCTTTTTCATGGAATCTTCCCAGGCACGGTCTTCTTTCTTGGGAAAAATCTTCCTAGGTGCAATCTCCTTTCTTGGGAAGAATCTTCCCAGGTATGATCTTCTTCTTTGTTCTCTCTGTAGGGGCACTTATTTTCCCCTTTTATGCTTGCTGAATTAGCACAGTCCAACGCCATGCCGAGGAGAGGCTCGTATCGGGTTTCTCCCTTCTCTCAGGTGACACGTAGCATGATTTGGGTGGAGAGACAAGTGCCATAGCCATATGGCATCGTGTTTAGCATGATCTCTGTAATCTTCATTAGAATATCCAGGGGCATGTGCTTTCATGTGCGATTCATAGAGTCATAGAATGGTTTGCGTTGGAAGGGACCAGATTTGGCATAAGTTGTAGATAAAGCCGTATGGTATGGATGGGGGCAAGGTGCAAAGAAGATGGAGAGAGCACATGTGTGAAAGAAGAAGAAGGAAAATCTCTTTAATTAGTTGCCTAGCTTTGACGCTCATGGCTCTTCTGGTACAGTTGCATTTCCTGTGTACTTTATTGATATTTCCTTGTACGGAGATGTCAAAAGTGAAAATGAAGACCCAGTTACCCTGTAGGAACTGGGAAGATCTAACAGCTTGCTGGTGCCAAAAAAGGAGAGCTGCAGTTTAACTGAACAGAAGACTTACCTGGCACAAAGTGAACGGGTCTGGCTGTTTGTTAACTGGCCAGGTTACTGATTTGATTGATCACACCTTGTGATCACATGAGCTGTACGGCTGGTGTATGGGGGAGTGCAGTGGTTGGGAATTACAAGCAGCAGCAGTAACCTGTTAAATTAGCCTGGGTGTGTTTTGTGACCAGACTTGGAGAAATGAATCTGTTTTCTTTAATGCTATTTTTAATTGGATTTCCCTTAATATCTTTTGGCCTTGGCTTGGTGTCCTGGTTTGAGCAACACAGGAATAATTTATCTTTTAGTAATTCTATTTTTCAGTAAAGTCTGTTCTAATGCTTGGGAAAGCTGTGCTTTTGGAAGACTCTAGTGTCTGAATTTGTAAAAATATTTACTTCATAGCCAGCTATGGTATGTGGGTTTCAAGGTCTCAGGGCATTCGAGTTAGCCAGGTGCGGGGATGTGGAGGAGCAAGACCCAGCCACTTGACCCGAGCTGGCCAACAGGATTGTTTCATACTGTGAACATCACCTTCAATATAAATTAGAAAGTTTGCTGAGAAGTTCTCTCTCTCCTATTGATGGCTGCGATCCTGAGAAGTTCTCACCCTGGTGCTGGAGCCCTGAGCCCTTCCCTTCCTCCCAAAGCCGCAGCGCTCACAGTGTCCCACGTTTGTTGTCCACTGCTGGGAGTGCATGACTTCCTACTGATACGATTGCCGAGTACAATCCTTGTATGTTTTATATTGGTATTGGGATCAATATTGGTTCTTTAGTGTTATTAATGTTAATTATTTAGTCTTACTCTGTTAACTCTGTTTATATTTCAACCCTTGGGTGTCCTTCCTTTTGGCTGGTTCCCCTTCCCGGGTGTGGAGGGGTCATCGGGTGAACGAGTAATTGTCTGAACGACAATAAATTGTGGTGGGTTCCTCAAACCGTAACACATGGTTATCCTTTCTTACTGATTATAATCTACTTATGCCCATGTAACAGTTTCTTCTTTCCTTTCTTTGTTCCTCTCACACTCCAGTAAAACCACGACATAAGTGACTGTCATCAAGAACTGCTCTCAACCCATTCTCCGCCCAACCTGTATTTGTGCCTGGGATTACCCTGACCCAGGTGCAGGACCTTGCACTTGGCCTGGTTGAACTTCATGAGGTTCGCATGGGCCCACCTCTCGAGCCTGTCCAAGTCCCTCAGGGCAGCATCCCTTCCCTCCAGAGCGTCCACCGCGCCACACAGCTCGGTGTCATCGGCAGACTTGCTGCGGGTGCACTCTATCCCACTGTCTATGTCTCCGACAGAGATGTTAAACAGCACTGTCCCAGTACTGACCCCTGAGGAACAGCAGTCGTCACTGGTCTCCACTTTGACATTGGGCTGTTGCCCGCAACCCTTTGAGTGCGGCCGTCTAGCCAGTTCCTCATGCACCGAGTGGCCCGCCCGTCAAATCCATGTCTCTCCAATTTAAAGACCACTATGTCGTGTGGGACAGTGTCAAACGCTTTGCTTAAGTCCAGGTAGATGATGTCTGTTGCTCTCCCCTTATTTACCAACACCGTGGCACCATTGTAGAAGGCGACCAGATTTTTCAGGCGTGACTTGCCCTTTGTGAAGCCATGTTGGCTGTCACCAGTCACGTCCTTGTTTTCCATGTGCCTTAGCAGAGATTCCAGGAGGATCTCCTCCATGATCTTGGCGGACACAGAGGTGAGACCGATCGGCCTGCAGTTTCCCAGGTCTTCCTCTTCTTCCTTTTTGAAAGTGGGGGTTACGTTTCCCCTTCTCCAGTCAGCGGGAACTTCATCGGACTGCCATGACTTTTCAAATGTAACGGAAAGCGGCTTGGCAACTTCATCCGCCAGCTCCCTCAGGACCCGAGGATGGATTTCATCAGGTCCCGCGGCTTTACGTACCCTCACGTTCCTTAGATGTTCCCAGAGCTGGTCGTCTTATACAGTGGGCAGTTCTTCATCCTCATAGCCTCTGTTTTTGCCTTCTGCGACTTGGGCGGTGTGGTTCGAGCCCTTGCCGGTGAAAACCGAGACAAAAAAGTCATTCTGTACCTCAGCCTTCTCCACATCCTGGGTGACCAGGTCTCCTGTTTCCTTCTGGAGAGGGCCCGCATCTTCCCTAGTCTTGCCTTTATCCCTGACATACTTCTAGAAGTTTTTCTTGTTGTCCTTGATGTCCCTGGCCAGATTTAATTCTGTCTGGGCTTTAGCTTGCCTGATCTGGTTCCTGGCTACTCGGACAGTTTCTCTGTATTCCTCCCAGTCTACGCGTCCTTGCTTCCACCCTCTGTAGGCCTCCTTTTTGCTTTTGAGCTTGTCCAGGAGCTCCTTGTTCATCCGTGCAGTCCTCCTGGCTTTTTTGCCTGACTACTACTTTCTTGGGATGCACCACTCCTGAGCTTGGAGGAGGTGGTCCGTGAATAGTAACCAGCTTTCTCGGGCCCCTCTCCCCTCCAGTACTTTTTCCCACGTTACCCTGCCAGTGAGGTCCCTCAAGAGGCCAAAGTCTGCTCTCCTGAAGTCCAGGGCAGTGAGCTTGTTCTGTAGCCTCCTCGCTGCCCCAAGGATCTTGAATTCTACCATCTCATGATCACTGCAGCCAAGGGTACCCTCGAGCTTGACATTCCCCACCAGCCCCTCCTTGTTGGTAAGAACAAGGTCCAGCATGGCTCTGCTTCTCGTTGGCTCCTCTACCATTTGAAGAAGGAAGTTGTCATTGACACATTCCAAGAACTTCCTGGATTTCTTGTGCCTCGTTGTGTTGTCCTTCCAACAGATATTGTGTGGTTGAAGTCACCCGTGAGGACCAGGGTCTGTGAACGTCATGCTTCCCCTATCTGTCTATTCATAGATTCATAGGTTGGTCCAGGCTGGAAGGGACCTCCAAAGGCCATCTAGTCAGATCTCCCCGCAGTCAGCAGGGACACCCCCAACTAGACCAGGTTGCCCAGGGCCTCGTCGAGCTTCACCTTGAATATCTCAAGGGAAGGGGCCTTAACCACCTCCCTGGGCAACCTGTTCCAGTGTTCCACCACCCTCATGGTAAAGAACTTTTTCCTAATATCCAATTTAAATCTCCCCTTCTCCAACTTAAAACCTTTGCTCCTCGTCCTGTCGCTGCAGGCCTTTGTAAACAGACCCTCCCCAGCCTTCCTGTAGGCCCCCCTCAGGTACTGGAAGGCCGCTATGAGGTCTCCCCGGAGCCTCCTCTTCTCTAGGCTGAACAACCCCAGCTCCCTCAGTCTGTCCTCATAGCAGAGGTGCTCCAACCCCCTGATCATTTTGGTGGCCCTCCTCTGGACCCGCTCCATCAGGTCCATGTCCTTTCCATATTGAGGGCTCCAGACCTGCACACAGTACTCCAGGTGAGGTCTCACCAGAGCAGAGTAAAGTGGCAGAATCACCTCTCTGGATCTGCTGGCAACGCTTCTTTTGATGCAGCCCAGGATGTGATTGGCCTTCTGGGCTGCGAGAGCACATTGCCTGCTCATGTCCAGCTTCTCGTCCATCAGCACCCCCAAGTCCCTTTCCTCAGGGCTGCTTTCTAATACCTCATCCCCCAGTCTGTATTTATACTGAGGATTGTTTCGGCCCAGGTGCAGAACCCCGCACTTGCTTTTGTTGAACCTCATGAGGTTCATCTGGGCCCATCTCTCCAGCCTGTCCAGGTCAATGCCCTATAGAGGGCCTCATCTGTTCTGTCATCCTGGTCAGGTGGCCTGTAGCAGACCCCTACTGTAACGTCACCTGCCGCTGTGTTCCCTTTAATCTTGACCCATAAGCTCTCCATTGGGTGTTCATCCATCCGCAGGTGGAGCGCCATGCACTCCAGGTGGTCATTGACATAGAGGACAACACCCCCTCCTCGTCTCCCCAGACTGTTCTTCCTGAAGTCTGTCCCCCTCCGTTCCAGCACTCTAGTCATAGGAGCCATCCCACCACTTCTCTGTAAGAGATAGTAAGATCGCCCTGGAGGTGTGCGCACATCTCTGACTCCTCTTGCTTGTTTCCTATGCTACGTGCATTTGCGTAAAGGCACTTCAGCTGGGCACCCGATGAACTGACTTACTGGCTAGATGCTTCTGTGAATAACTCCGTGGGTTTTTTTCAGTTTTTCAATGTAGTTTTATCGTTTTATAGTTCAGCCAGGAACTCTGAATCACTTAATCTGTTTCTTCATGTTCACATCATATGATTTATGGGGATCCAGTGTAAAGTCTTTCAGTGAGGTCTGATTTCCTAGTAAACTTGTATCATATTATGTTATTTTGTTGCTTTGCCATGGATACTGATGAAGTTTTTTAAAAAATGCATACTAACTTTCTATTTTAAAAAGTCAAAGTGTATGCATTCATAGTAAAACTTGGCCCAGTAGCCACTCCCAGTTATTTCAAGATCAACTTTAAATCTCTTTTGTCCTTTGCTTTAAAAGCATGGTTTGACAATGCATTTGAGGGTGTGGTAATAATGTGTCAGGAAACTAATCAAACCTGAAATGGAGACCTAGAAATCCATTGAAAAAGTTTTGTAGTTCACAAATTGAAGTAACTTGAGTTTGTATGGTCTAGGTATTGCAGGTTATGCGACTTCTCTTTGTATATTCTGAATGTACTCTGTGAATTCTGAGTATTGTACTGTCGTTTGTGTGTTTGGGGTTTTTCATGGTCTAATTAATGAGTTGGATCTTCCCATATTCATGGATTTATGAGTAGGACTGCTTCCATCTTTATTATTGTGCATCTTTGCTGTGGTCTGTTGGACCTTGTGGTTGCTAAAGTATGAATATTAGCCTTTTTCAACTGGTAAATACAAAATGCTCAGTTGCTTGTAAAATGTCTGTAGCAGATGGGGTAACTTCTTGGGTCTTCGTGGAGAGAACAAAAAAAATCAATGTCAATGACATCCAAAAAGCACACAGTAAAAATGCAGCTTCATACAAGATGTAGAAGTTTAATAGTCTGAAATATCTTCATCTTGCTCATTAATCACTGTGTCTTACATAATGAGTGTGTGGAGGTTGTGAAAGGGAGATGAAAAGGCTCCTCGGATCAGAAAGGGAGTTAAGGGAGTTAAATCAACGTAACGGCTTCAAAGAGCATTAAATGGTGCATATATCCTCTTCTATTTTTACACACACATTCCTCAAGGCAAGGGATGACTTAATGGTATAAGGCATTTATTACCAAGTTAAATATGAATTTTGTTTGTGATTGATTGTCTTAACAGAATTATACAGAGAAAATTCTATCTAGCCAATAATTTACTTCTCTTTGTAGCATTATTGGAAAGGAATGTGTATTAAAGTTGTTGCATATAGCACTATTGAAGTTGGTTTTGGTTTGGTTTTTTTTTTTTTTCTTTATGGTCCCGCATTTCTATATCTGGTTGTTTGTAGATTTGCATCTTTGGGGGCAGTTTTCAGGGAGTCTTTTGTGGTAACCATGGAATAGAGTTTGGTCTGAGACTTCTCCTGGACCTTACGGCAGTAGAAATTGTCAGTGTAATTGAGTGAAGGAAAGAGAAATGTCTTTGTACCTAGCAACTAAACATCTTCCTCCTCCCTCCCCAGTGCATGCTTTAGGTTGAAATGACTTGGTTCAGACAATTACTTCTGGCCTAATTCATTATAATGGTTGATTACTACATGCCAGGCATAATTATTCTACTTTCATATTGTACCCCTGATCTATCTAGGAAGTAACAAGCAAAAAGTCTGAATGTATTCATCTCTGCAGTACACTGAAAATTTGGTTATTTTGAAATACCATTTTCTTAATAGCGTTTACAAGAGGGACACGTTGCATGCATACAACGTCCTTTCAAAAGTTTTTCATTTCTGCATTTTACCAAAATAATTTTCAACTGTGTCAGAAAATATTTTTAGCTCAAATTTTAAAAGATACTGTTTGTTGATCTGCCTGACCACTTCTAGTCTGGTATTTTTCAACTTCTTTTGTTGGCTTTTGTGGGAAGCAGACAGTACATTCCCTGTGTAATGTGATTTCCACCACTCCTCGTCCCTCTTCCCCATGCACAT
The DNA here is from genome assembly GCF_964106895.1 of Numenius arquata. Taxonomy (NCBI): domain Eukaryota; kingdom Metazoa; phylum Chordata; class Aves; order Charadriiformes; family Scolopacidae; genus Numenius; species Numenius arquata. The sequence continues at coordinate 44,353,292 of NC_133578.1, forward strand.
GGCTTTCCTCAGCTTGTTGAAGGGGATGGCAACATTAATGATTTACATAATAATGATATATGAAAGTTGTATCTGGTTTGATAAATTTTGTTCATGACCTCTGGGTGAAGATTCTAATCAACTTTACAAACGTGTCAATTGAGTGTTTCAAAACCAGTTTCCATAACTAAAAATGCCTGACATTTTGAAGCAGGGGTACTGTATTTTGAAGGTTGTATCTGCTGTGGAAATACAAACCATAATTTGTATGGTTGAATGAAGATGGTTCTTCATTTGTCCTTCTGGTGCAATAGTAGACAAGAGTATGTTTCATTGAAAGGAAACATCCCACCTTATATAAAACAGGATTAGTTTTTAAATAATTATAAGAGCAGGAGCCAGGGTCAGACTGGTCCACCTACAGATATATGTATAGCTGGCATCTGCCAATCTGTTTCTGTATTCTATGGAGACCCCTAATGGGATAGAAGTGGCAGGGTTTGAGCTGTTCCTGTCTCCCTGTGGAGAAAGCTTAAGGATTTACTGAAGCAGTATAAGAACAATACATTAATTGGGCTAACTGAGCCTGGAAACTGGTCAGGTTGCTTTTGTGATCCAGTTATTTAAGCTTGTTTTACCTGTCAAATGCTGACTCCTGGCGGATGAAGCAAATAACGGCATAAAGTCAGGCAGATCAGTATTTAAAAAAGAGCAGCTCTCTCATTTGTCAACTTATGTGCATGTTTACAAGTGTGGATTTGTGCAGAACAGAATAACCTGGAATGCATCGACTTTTCTCATCCTCGCTGTACTGCATACTTCATTCACCTTGGCTTTTTTTTTAGTTTGTAAAATGTAAATGGTGGCTTTGTCTAGAAACTGCTTTGAAACTTTGAGGTGAGAAGGTGGTATATAAATGTGTCAGAATATAATTTTCTAATTCTAACACTTAGCATTGCTTTTCCAGTAGCAAAACTCCTAATGGCTTGATCAGACTAAATTCAGGCCAAGATAAAGCACACTAAGCAATTAATGGTATTGTAAAATAGGTAGTCCCATTGTGTAATTGTGCACAAAGTGGAAAACAGTCTTCTGCTACTAACATATAGGAAAAATTCCCTTTCAGGCATTAGGACACATGCAATTAGCTAGTCAGTATTTGTCTAGTTTCTAGAACTTGATGTTTCAGTGACTTCATTGTTTATGGAAGCTGTGTACATTTGAGTAGTTGTGTATCTCCTCCAGGTTACTACTTTTACATGCAGACAAATTTTGTATTTTGATAACTTAATTTCTGTCAAAGGGATGAAAGTTCTGCTGCAAATTAGGAATTACGAATAACATACATTTTCGGTGAAGTTTTGCTAAACTTCTAATACTGCTTACAAGGCATCTTGATGCTCTCAGGATGCTTAAAATAGGATCTTTGAAATAGAATTTCTTAGAGATCAGTCAAAGGCATCACCATGTGAATGATCAGATGTCACTTATTTCCATTTTAAACAGATTCATATAATACGTAAGATTCATAATCAAGATACTTTCATGCTTCACTTAGTTCTTTGAATGCACACTAAATTAAGGTATCATTTGATAGCCCTTACTTCGGAAACCAGCAATGATTCAGGATAAAGTACTGCTGTTTGTATACTTTGCAAACTTACAGATGTACGGAAGTGTTGTTTTCTGGTTATTAATTGTAAAGCTTCAACCGCTTCTCATGTGGCTACAGTTTTATGCTTTTCAAAGACAACGTGAACATAAGCTTAGCTGTGGCTGAAATACTGTGCTATAGAATGAGTCTTGGAATGAAGGTATGTTGTATAGAGGAGAAAAATAATGGGACTTTTCACTAGAAATTTCATGCCAGAATGGACTTAAGGTTATATGACAAGTTAAAAGTGCTTATTTTAGCCCTGATTGCAGAGCATGAGTTTTATAGAAGAGCAAACAATTAGAAACAGATGTACTTACCACTCTTAACCAAAAAAAAACCCCAAAGCACCGAGTTTAGCAGTATAACCAATCTATATACGGTCACTTATTTCACATATATATATATATATGTAGAACCAAGACTACTTAGAATCATAGAATCATCCAGGTTGGAAGAGGCCCTTGGGATCATCGAGTCCAACCATCTACCCTACACTACAAAGTTCTCCCCTATATCATATCCCCCAACACCACATCTAAACGTCTCTTAAACACATCCAGGGATGGTGACTCAACCCCCTCCCTGGGCAGCCTGTTCCAATGCCCGACCACTCTTTCTGTGAAAAATTCTTTCCTAATGTTCAGTCTAAACCTACCCTGTTGGAGCTTGAAGCCATTCCCTCTCGTTCTGTCATTAGTTACCTGTGAGAAGAGACCAGCACCAACCTCTCTACAATGTCCTTTCAAGTAGTTGTAGAGAGTGATGAGGTCTCCCCTCAGCCTCCTCTTCCTCATACTAAACAGTCCCAGCTCCTTCAACCGCTCTTCATATGATTTCTTCTTCAGGCCTTTCACCAGCTTCGTTGCCCTCCTCTGCACCCGCTCCAGCACCTTGATATCTCTCTTGGATTGAGGTGCCCAAAACTGGACACAATACTCCAGGTGTGGCCTCACCAGTGCCGAGTACAGGGGCACAATCACCTCCCTACTTCTGCTGGTCACGCTATTTCTAATACAAGCCAGGATGCCGTTGGCTTTCTTGTCCACCTGGGCACACTGCTGGCTCATATTCAGCGGCTTGTCAGTTAGAACCCCCAGGTCTCTTTCTTCCAGGCAGCTTTCCAGCCACACTTCCCCAAGCCTGTAGCAATGCACGGGGTTGTTGTGGCCCAAGTGCAGAACCTGACACTTACCCTTGTTGAAACTCATACCATTGATTTTGGCCCAATGCTCCAATCTATCTAGGTCTCTCTGTAGAGCTTCCCTATCCTCCTGGGAATCAACACTCCTGCTTAGCTTGGTGTCATCTGCGAACTTGCTGATGATACACCCTATGTCCTTGTCGAGATCATCAATAAAGACATTAAACAGAAATGGTCCTAACACTGAGCCCTGAGGTACACCACTTGTGACCGGCCGCCAGCTGGATTTAAATCCATTGAGCACCACTCTTTGGGACCTTCCAGTCAGCCATTGCTTGACCCAGCGGATCGTATGCTCATCCAGGCCATGTGAAGCCAGTTTTTCCACAAGAATTGTATGGGGGACAGTATCGAATGCCTTTCGAAAGTCCAGGTATACAATATCAACAGCCTTTCCCTTGTCCAATAATCTGGTTATCTTGTCATAGAAGGAGATCAGGTTCGTCTGGCAGGACCTGCCTTCTATAAACCCATGCTGACTAGGCCTGATCCCCTGGTTGCCCATTATGTGGGTTTTGATGGCACTCAAGATGACCTGCTCCATGACCTTCCCTGGTATCGAGGTTAGACTGACAGGTCTATAGTTTCCTGGATCCTCCTTTTTGCCTTTCTTGTAGATGGGTGTTACATTTGCCACCCTCCAGTCCATTGGGACCTCCCCAGTTAGCCATGACTTCCTGTAAATGATGGAAAGCGGTTTGGCGAGCACGTCTGCCAACTCTTTCATCACTCTTGGGTGTAACCCATCCGGTCCCATAGACTTGTGTGCATCCAAACGGCATAGCAGGTCACTGATCTCTTCCTCTTTAATCGTGATGCCCTCATTCTGCTTCCCGTCCCTGTCTCCTAGCTCATGAGGCTGGGTGTCCAGGGAACAGCTAGTTCCACTGCTAAAGACTGACGCGAAGTAGGCGTTGAGCACCTCAGCCTTTTCCTCGTCCTTGGTGACTATGTTTCCCTCTGCATCCAATAAAGGAGGGAGATTTTCCCTAATCCTCCTTTTGTTGTTAATGAATTTATAGAAACATTTTTTATTATCCTTAACAGCTGTAGCTAGGTTGAGCTCTAGCTGTGCTTTGGCTCTCCTAATTTTCTCCCTGCACAGCTTCACTACCTCTTTATAGTTTTCGTGAGAGGCCTGCCCCCTCTTCCAAAGGTTGTAGACTCTCCTTTTGTTTTTGAGATCCAGCAAGAGATCCCTATTTAGCCAGGCTGGCCTCCTACCCCGCCTACTTGTTTTTTGACACACGGGGACAGCCTGATCCTGTGCTTTTAAGACTTCTTTCTTGAAGTATGTCCATCCTTCCTGCACTCCCATATCCTTAAGGGCATCCTCCCAAGGGATTTTGTCTACCAGTCTTCTGAACAGGTCAAAGTTTGCCCTCCGGAAGTCTAAGGTGGCAGTTTTGGTAACCCTTCTCCTTGTTTCTCCAAGGATAGAGAACTCAATCATCTCACGATCACTGTGCCCTAGACGGCCTCCAACCTTTACTTCCCCCACAAGTTCTTCCCTGTTCACAAGGAGCAGGTCTAGGAGGGCACTTTCCCTGGTCGGCTCACTTACCAGCTGCATGAGGAAGTTATCCTCCACACATTCCAGGAACCTCCTGGATTGTTCCCTGTCTGCCGTGTTGTATTCCCAGCAGATATTGGGGAGGTTAAAGTCCCCCACAAGAACAATGGCAAACGACTGTGATATTTCTCCCAGTTGCTTATAGAAGGCTTCATCCACCTCACTGCTTTGGTTGGGAGGTCTATAGCAGACTCCCACAGCGATATCACCTTTATTTGCCCTTATCCTAATCCAAACACTCTTGACCCTGTTATCACTATACTTAATTTCTGAGCTCTCATAGCATTCACTAACATACACAGCCACTCCGCCACCTCTCCTTTCCTGTCTATCCCTCCTGAAGAGCTTGTAGCCTTCGATTGTGGCACTCTAGTCATGTGAGGCATCCCACCACGTTTCTGTGATAGCCACTATGTCATAGTTTTCCTGGTGCATCATGGCTTCAAGCTCCCCCTGTTTGTTGTTCATACTGCGTGCATTGGTATAGATGCACTTCAGACGATCTAATGGTTTCAACATCTTTTTGTGAGTGTGGGCCCCATTTCCTACCAGGCCCCTCTCAGGTGTTTCCATAATTTCTAGGTGTCTATCACTTCTCTGAAATGAATTGGTAGAGTAAGAGTCCTAGCTAGTCCACCATCCCTCAAGCCCTGGCGTGTTTCCCTTGAGTTTAGTCCTAACAGGCCCAGTTATCCCCCCCTCCCCCCTCATATCTAGTTTAAAGCCCTGTTAACGAGTCCTGCTAATTCCTGTCCCAGAATTCTTTTCCCCCTCTGGGACAGGCACATCCCACCTGCCACCAGCATGCCAGGTGTCTCATATGGCAACCTATGATTAAAAAACCCAAAACCCTGTCGATAACACCAGTCCCGAAGCCACGAATTGACCTGCTGTCTCTTCCTATTAATTTCCTCACTCATGATAGCCACTGATGGGATAGAGGAGAACACAGCTTGTGTTCCCGATCCCTTAAGCACCCTTCCCAAGGCTTTAAAATCTCTTTTAATTGATTTTGGGCTCCTTCTTCCCACATCATCACTGCCCACCTGAAATACTAACAGGGGGTAATAATCAGAAGGGTTGACTAGAGTAGGAACTTTGTCCAACACATCCCTGACCCGTGCCCCAGGGAGGCAGCAGACTTCCCTGTGAAGCGGGTCAGGACGGCATATTGGTCCCTCTGCCCCCTTCAATAGAGAGTCACCCACAACGATGACCCTTCTGCTTTTCCTTTTGGAACTAGTTGTGATGCCAGGTCTACGGTGACTTGGTCTTTCTGGCACTTCCTGACTAAATCACAGAATCACAGAATCACAGAATCACAGAGGTTGGAAGGGACCTTTTAAGATCATCTAGTCCAACCAATGAAAAAAAAAAAAAAAAAAAAAAAAACCAAACAAAAACAAAACAAAACCACCACACATGCAACCCACACACACACCACCACACCACCCAACACTAATCCATATTCCCAAGCACTATGTCAACTCCTCTCTTGAATACCTCCAGGGATGGTGCCTCAACCACCTCCCTGGGCAGCCCATTCCAATGCCTGACAACCCTTTCAGTAAAGAAATATTTCCTAATATCTAACCTGAACTTCCCCTGGCGCAACTTGAGGCCATTGCCTCTTGTCCTATCATCTGTAACTTGGAATGTTACACCCTCCTCTCCATCCTCTCCAAATGTACCACCCTCCTCTCCAACAGCCAGTTCCTCCTGCAAGATTCCGTACCGGTTCTGCATGGGTAACTGGGGAGGGGGATGGAGGGGATTTGCCTGCTTCGCCTAGCAGGGACCTGTTTCCATTCCCCCTCTTCTCTGAGATCCCCTTCTACTTAATAGATTACTTATTTACAGATAAGTGTGAGATGTCCTGCTGGTTTATCAACGTGATGTTGATTAATAATTCAGCTACTAGGGAAAGAATCCAGTGGTAAACTTCTGTTTTGTCCAGGAAAAAATGGTAGTTCCTCAGCTGGCAGAAAAAGGAGAAAAAACCCCGCCATGGTTTATAGAAGAGCTGTGTTGATGTGGATCCAGTTTGGAATCAGTTTGTTTAATAAGTGCACTAATTTCCAGACAGTGGTAAGTGACAGTTATGGAAGAATTTTATTTTTTTTTTTCCCCAAAACACTTTGATTATCGAATTCAAACAGCACAGACCTACCAGAGATCGTGTTTCAGGGATGGCAGCAAGTGTTGTCTTCTGCATAGTTTGGAGGTCCAAAACCCTTTCTTTTATTGCAAATAATGATTTTCATCTTCTAGTTCCTTTATCACCCGCTGATTAGTTTGACTTTTGCTTTATTTACACAAAAAGTGTGGTATCTGGGAGAAAAATGTGTAGCAGGTAACCAAAGCTTGTAATGGGCACTAGTGGTAGGTTTGGGAGAGTTATTCTGGTTTTTAGATTTATGCAGTGATTAAAACTTGACAGTTAGTAAGAATTATTGTGAACTGTCACTTGGTAGAATCTGCTGATGGCACGCCTTGTGGCCCAGCTTGAAGCTCATGGGTGTGTATATTGAGAAAATATGTTCCTAAACCACTTCCAGTTTTCTTAGGAGTATTTATTTCTTAACCTTCTGCCTTCCTTTCCAATACTGCTACAGTTTTTCTTTAAGGATTCATATTTTGATCTTTGGTTCATATTCTTCCTCAAGGTCATGTTTCTACCTAGAACTGCTTGCAGCTGTCAGATTCCATGTTCTTATGAGACATGTCTGCACCCTTTGAAGGGAACATGTCTTTCCAAATGTTTGATAGGTCATGCCTTTAAGCGTATTTAAACAGTGAGCGTAAGCTGTATGATGATCTTCTGGAAAAGTCTGCAAATCTTTATGTGGATAATAAAGTTTTGATGGTGGTTCCATTCATTCATCAGCCCCTTTATTAGGGATTGCAATTGTGCTGGTTTCACCTTCTTCAAAAGAAAATGCCAGGCTTTGGAAGCACCTTCATAATATTTGATTTTGAGACTTTAATTTCAATTAAGCAGCGACCTTGGTAGGTTTTTTCATGACTTGGTCTTTGTTGTGGTATCAGATGTTAACAGGAGAACAGCTGTTTGGTAAGGTACTGACCTTGCCTTTTCACCAGCTTTTGAATGCCTCAACACAAAGATGCTCTGTCCTGCCTGGCCCTGCCCGCTGAGGGAGTTCAGCCCCTGGGAGTTCTGCTCTTCCTCTTCCAGGCCCTGATTGTGACTACAAGTTTAAGCATAAATACAGCCATCCTGCTGTATTTCAGCACTGCACCCTATTCTTTCTCAGAATATCAGCAGCTGGTATTGGCTACCAGGGTGCTGTAATAAATGTCATACCTTGGAGTTTGAAAGCTGGGTAACGAGGGATGTGTGACTTTGCTTGAGACATATCATATGTGACTGAGAATAAAGGTCTTACCATCATGACTCAGTATGCATTTCAGGAATTACATGTTGCTACTGCTGTACATATCCCCCTTGATGAACAAACAGCTTTATCCTGCTGTCATGTTCTCTCAATTTTCAATCTCTGTGGCTTCATGCTCAAATAGCTGTAGTTTCAGAGCTTTGCCCTCTTAGCAACAGGAGATGAACCATCCATTGACGGTTCTGTTGTCATCAGCCTTTGTAGCGGTGAGGTCTCTTGTCTCTTCCTATGTGCTTCCATTATCAGCGATGTCCTCAGGACTGGTTGTCACATCGTTTACTCTGGAGGACAGATAGCATGAGAAACGGAGCCATTTCTTCTGCTGGCTGCATAGTTCAGTGTTCCTCAGCACCATCTTTCGATTCCTTAGCTGTTACACCAAATGTTACTGGCTTTCCTTATTGTTGACTCATCATAGTTCTTAGAAATGCCTTAATTATTTTTGCTTTTGCAGTGGACAGAAATCACAGATGTCAGAATAATTTTTTCTTTTGCAATTTTTTATTGTGTTTGACCTTGTTTCTGTGAGTCAAAATCATGTAGCAATGCAGTGTTCCTTTTATAATACTTTTAGGATGATGCAAAATAAAGCTTGGTGAGTTGTTTCACTGAAAAAAAATAAATTACCAAGTGTGTCTAAGAGGTAGAATTAGAAATTATGACTGCTGAATTGATTCTTCCAGCTCCATCAACTGTTCAAATACAGTGATAACCTATCCCCGGAACACACTGGAGATTTACTTTAAATTTTTGTATAGGTGACTTCTGAGTTATGTTTTGGCTGGCAACTTGCCTACCTTTTCACACCATCCAAGAATGATCTCTAAAGGCAGAAACCAGTATTCACACCCTTGACTTTCACTTTATACTGGAGGAACTGGCAGAAGTTTCTGCCATGATTTGGTAGTAGTTGATATATCTGAGATTGTGACTGTCTCTGTTCTTGACCTCTGCAAATTGGTGACCTGGAACTATTTCCTTATCTTTAGCAAACCCTAGGCTCTCACAGAGCCTACCTGCTGGTACACACAGTCATCTTGTGGAGAGTGTTTACACAACACCTATTGCCAACACGGTGTGGTGTGTGGTTTCTTACAGCTGCTCCCAGTGAGAATTTAAGTGTGTGCAAACTGCTGCTTAAGGACCGGAGAAGTCACTCGCTTCATAGCAAGCTGTTCAGTGTCTGTCTGCATCTTGCTCACCTTCCCTTCTCCATCAGAAGCCTTCAAGGACTCAGTGCAGAGATACGAAGCTACAAAGGAGCTGGACTGGCACTGCATGTGCTCTGCCCTGTATGTTCCTGCACTGAAGAGGAGAGGCTGCTGCAGTTGTGGGTGTCTGTTTCTGGTGGTGATCAAGGAAATAATGTTCTCTGTTAGACACACTGTGTTTATTTATGAACTACGTAGCTCACATATGTCCTATTCCGAGTTAAAAAACACACCCCTTTTTCTAAGCACTGTTCTCCATTGGGTAGAGCTACCATAAAATACTTGAGATTACAAAGTCAGGATTTTGCAGCATGAGGGTTTTGTGATGCGATGAGCCATGGCAGCGGTATCTAGGCAGTAAAGCGTGTGCTTGTTACCCGTTTGTGTGGTTTTGAAGAGCATCAAAATGCTTACTCAGTGTTCACCTACTTTTCAGAATTGCAAATAAGCTAGTTAACGCTTTTGAACCCAGTGGGTAGCCAATGAAAAATAATTCATGAAAACCCAATAAAATACAGGTAATATTTAGTTAGTTAATTTGGCATTAAGATTCTGTTAGCTGTAGTGCTACCATTGTGATATAAAAACATGCCTGGGTAGATTTGGGGTAACTGCATGACAGATTCTTTGTGCACTAATTAAGAAAATAATTTTTGTAGGTAATTTTAAGAAATGCCAATGCTTTCATATCTGTCTAGATTAACTCTCTTGAAGCCTCTGACGTATTTTATATGTCAGATATTCTGGGCAGAGAACTAGCAGCTCAACCCAGCGTCTAGCTTTGTCCAGCTTCCCAACTGGTTCGCTGAGACTGAGGAACCTCATATTGCTTTTGTGTAATCTAATAACTAGGGAGAAAGTGAGGCTAAATGACGGTAGCTGTGGCCCCGACATAACCAAATGTGGCTAAGTGGCTCTTTTTTTGAAGAGGTCACAAAGAACCCCAAATGATTGATTAATCCCACTGAGGCTCTCAGTGTGAGCGGGTGGGGAGTGTGAGTAGGTGGGGATCAGGAGGAATCCACCCCCAAGATTTTGAGTAAGGAACAAAGAAGTATGACTTGCCACTGGGGCTGCAAAAGTCAATAGAGATGCTTCCGACTTCGGTTTTTTTTTAACCCGATTCAAGGAAAATTCTTCAAGTCAGCATTCCAGCAAAATCAAAGAATTTCCAAATGCGATGAGATACCAAAGTTTGAGATATTCTGGTTTAAATGAGACTCTCTTTTCAACCCTGTCTACTGCTTCCATGGCATACCTTGTCAACTGGGTGATACCTGGCAAGATAGCTGGTCTGTGAAGAGATTTGATTTAAGGATTACTTGAATAATTTATGAAGCTGTGAAAATTACTGTCCTAGTAACATATAATCTTATAACTGTTACTAGTAACATGTAATCTTATATATCATTTTATATATATATATATAAAAAATGATATATAATTATATATAATTTTATAGCCTCCTGTCCAAAGGGAATGAATCCTATGTAAGTCATGCTCTGTCTTTCTCTGGATTGCCTTCATAACTCTTGATTTTGCTGGTTGTCTGCAGAAAACTTTGGTAAGGATAAAGACAAATACCCAGCAAAGTCCCAGGTCTGGGACATATTGTCAGCTCTTACTGAACAGCTGGCAACTGAGGTCAGAGAAGCTGTAAAGAGAACATGGCTTAGTATTCTCAGAGTCTGTCAAATGCAAGACCTAAATCCATTCAAGCAAGAAGCATGCTAAGACACACAGAATTTAAAAAAAATTTTTTTTTTTTTTTAACTCCTCTTATGGTTTCCAGACATTAAATTTTGATTCCTTGTGTGAATAGGATGAAGAAAAAGTTTCAGGTTTGGCAGAAAGCAAATGGCCAGAGGAAGGCTGTTTTACTTAATCCATATACATGTAGTATATTTATATATGTATATGCCTTTTTTTTTTTTTTTCCCCTTCTCCATAGTGTGCTTTGATATACTCTTTCACCAATATGTTGCTGGATGAACATGCTTGAAGCAAAGATCTAAATGTAAAATTTTGCTTTTGTGTCCTAACTAAAGTAAAGCTAATTGTCTGCCTACGTTTCTAAAATTCACCTTCTACTTAAGTATGTTTTCAAAAATACCGTTAGGTAATCCTGGTTATATTTCATGCTGATGTGAAGCATTTGCCAAGTATGGAGGGATAAAAGTCCTCTTGGTTAGTGGAACTGCATAGTGTCTCACCGTCTTTAAGCAAGTGTGAATTTTGGGAGATGGGAGTGGTTTTAAGTTATTTAAGATCACTGTTTTCGTCTCTGTGCTGAGATCTAGAAAATGGACAAAGCTTGTAAAATTCTGCTGGGATTTGGATTTTTTTTGATTTTTATACCAAGCTTACTGATGGTTTTGCATGAAACTACCTTGTTCTGTTGGTAGAATCACGGAAGTACATATTCTGAAATGTCTCAAAAACTTATTTTGGGTTTCTATAGAAGTTTTCCTTTTATTCTAATCTGTGTGAAAAGATGTCATATTTACCAGTAGAGTCTGCAATAAGCTTTAAAAGAGGATATTGGATGACAACTGTGAATAAAAACTAGTGCTAGAAAGAGATTATCACCTCCTAGAATTTGAAAGCAGAGACTGCTGTGCTGCACAGTGCAGAGTGGACAACATGTTCTGAGTTTGAAAGGGACTGCACAGGTGTGCTAGAGAATGTTCTCTCAAGCCTTGGTATATTGAGCATTTCTGATGCCCCAGAAGGGTGCAGAGCCAGGCTTGTCAGCTTCATTGGCTTCCATTACGCTGCAAATATTTTGTGCTGTGTTCTCCATTATGGTAAATATCTCTAGAACCATGTTCAACACAGATGCTGCAGACAAAACCGTTTTGTTGTGTTGTATAGCTCTGAGACGCTCGTTTTCACATGTGCACAGCTAGTGGTGCATGGTTAGTATGTTGTTTTCATTCATGCTGGTTTCATTCTTCAGTGCCCAATTTAAGGCATTTCAACAGACTCATACTTTCAAACAGGCCATTTCCTTCACCCCATCTCCCTCCACCCTGAATACTTTCAAAAATCAAGAAAGCAGGGTCTTTATGACTTCAATTGGCCATGAATTTCTCCAACATGCCCATGTCTTTGTTGCTAATGTGACTGATTCAAAGGTTAATCGTAGGTATCATGAAAATGAGGAAGCTTCTTTAAAAACTAGTCGAAATAGCATTAATTTGTTTCTTCATTCCTTTAGGAGACATCACTCAGAAAGGATATGAAAAGAAAAGAGCAAAGCTGTTAGCACGGTACCTACCACTCATTCAAGGTAAGAGACTGCATGTAAGTTACACCTTTTGTGCTACACTTTACATTAAATGTTAAATAGTAACATTTTTGTCAGTAAGCATTAGTTTAAGAACTGCATCCAAGACTTTACTCATTTTTAAAATTATCTTAAAGTTATTCCTGAAAGCAAGTTGGCCAGTTTCATTAAATGAAAACACTCACCAGTCATCACTTTCATTCTTTAGTGTGCTTTTTTGCATGTCCTCTGCCTCCTCATCCCCCCTCCCATCCCCAGTTTCTTCAAAATATTGTCTTTTTATTATAAACTATTACTTCTTAAGCTGGCTATTATCAGACTTTATCTTAAATGGCCAAAAGCTAAATGCCCAACTTATTTTATGTATTTTTACGCTAGGACACTTAAATCACTTGGGGTTAAAGCTGTTGTGTTGCCATTGAACTTTGGTCTTGTATAATAACCCTAGGCCAATTATTCCATAATTTAAGAGATTCTGGTTGAGATAAGGCAAAATGAGAAGACAACCGAGATGAGTGGAACTGGTAATGATAGATAGGTGAGATAGCTGTAGATAGATGAGAGAAAACAAATAACAGGTACTATTTTACAGTGTTAGTGTTCTGCTTTCAGATCAGAGAACAGAGGGAATAATGCTGTTGAGAACTTGATGCAGTGAAATCCCCTTGGCTCTTCATAGCAGGGTAGACAAATTTTATTCTCATGAGTTCTGCTGGCTGCTGAGCTCTGGTGTTTTAGAAAAGTTTTACAGTGTGTATTTGAGGTTGAACAGTTAGAACATGATCTGATGTTTTGTCATGGCGTTTCTTGGCGGAGGTTTGTTGTTGTGGTTTGGGGTTTTTTTGGGTGTTTTGTTGTTTTTTTTAAAAAACAGCTGTAGCTTTTCCCTTAGCAAATTTATAATACTTTGTAGACCACACAGGACCTAACTCATTTCTATAAAATGGCTCATTCCTTGAATAGAAGCAGTTTGGATGTTTTTGCTAAATATTGAGATCAGCAGCGAGCTCTGGCTTCACATGCCATACCTTCTCCTTCTTACACTATTTTTCTCTTAGGAACTTTCTCACTTTTCTGTTCAAAATACCCTGTCCTCCAACTCAGCTTAGTTAAAGATTTTGAGACCAGGCTAAGTACAGATTTTAGCTGAGGATTAACAGTTACGAGAAGTGTTCTGTCAATGAACTCTGTCTACTAGAATGTCATGCCCTTTGGATTTCTGTTTCTTGTTTTAATCTCTCATAACTGTTGATTTACTCGGCCTTCTTTCCTTTCTGTTGATAGTGACTTTTTTATTTTTTTCCCCCTCAACCCATAAATTGAAAGGCTCTTTACACAAATTATTCAAGTTCCGAGCTCTCAAGTGTCGCACTTTGTCTTCCATACTTTTTAAAGTAAGTTTTAAAGTTAGGATACGATGTAAAGCATGTTTGTTCCTCTTTTCTGTATGAATACTGCTGCCCCCTTGACATAGTCTAACTCTTGGGGTCTTAGAAGCAACACTGACTCCTGTGCAGGGTTGCCAGGGGTGTTGCGCTGATTCAATTCAGTTATCTACTCTAGAAGCCTGCCGTGATACCTGTATAATTTCCGAAGTTGTTTTGTAATAACCTATTTAGGTAACCTGCTCATTCAGGAACTCACTCAGCTGAAGTGATGTATGAAACTACAGAATCGACTTGTTACACAGCTTTGGAAGGAAAAAAAATTAGTAGGAAAAATATGTTAATGGCACTGTGTTAGAATTGTTTTCACTGAAGCTTCTCTTTCAAACTTGAGGTGTTCAGGAGTGTTTCCTTCAAGAGAAGTGACTTCATATAATCTAGGTTAACACCTTAACATCCTGGGCAAGGATAGCGTGTCCTAAGTAGATCCAAGTGCAGTTCAATAGTCTCCTAGTTTCTGTGATCTGATATTAGGCTCAACTAAGAATCCTGGGTCCCTTTAAATCTCCAGCTGCTTAAAAATTTCTCCTTGTTCAGCCAAGTTTTCCGTAATCATAATTTTTGACCACCAAGGAGTGGTGGAAAATTAGCTGATCCTACGGTTTGTCCTACTTGCTTGAATACCACATTTTCTAAGAAATACCGGATTACCCAATTTGTCTACCACTTCTGCCTAGCTTTGCATTAAGATGACAGGAATCTAGCTTTAGTATGCTAAAAAGAGAGTGAGTGGTCTATCTGCCTCTGAGCACAAAGAATGATACTCTGGCAAAAAGACAAAGTTTGCTTAAAACCATAAGCTAACTAGGTATTGCAGTTTCCTGACATATGCTCCGTTAACTCAGTTCTAGCTTGGAATTTTAATTGACACAGCTTCAACATGGCTCAGATTAATGTGTGGGAGTCCCAGTGGCTTTGAGCCTGCAGTAATTTTTTATCATTAACAATTTGATTATGGGATTTCTTGTAGCATCCTTTACTCAGTAGCATTCTTGATAGGATTTGTGAAGTTTGCCATTTTCCATCAAGTTTTTGCACACTGATGGATGTCAGCATTTTAGATTTGAAGAGTTCTTAGTCTGTGATTTGACTATTCCCAGGACTTGCATTGTTCTAAATCTGATTTGGTCATAATTTCTTTTCCAAGTTTATGCATTGTTGGCTTTTCTCTGTTGGCCTGTAAGGTAAAGATTACTGACCAGTTAATGTTACCTCATGTTCTTCAGTACTTATTTGAATTTCACAAAACCTGATGTCTTCCTCATAATGCATAAATACCTAGCTCTACTCATTTTGTTACAAAACTTTAGCTGATAGTAAATTCTGCTGATTTGTAAGGTTTTTAACAAAATGTAGGGTGGTGTCGCGTTAAAAGGGTGTTAGTTTTGTTTCTGTTTCAGAACGAGGGCTCTAAGACAGCTCAGTGTTTGCCTGTCTCAGATCCTACCAAAGGCCTTCACTGGGACAGCGTCACAAAGCTGTAAAGATAAGTGATGTCCTGCTTCAGAGCGTAAAGGCCTTTGCTGAAACAGTTCAACATTTGCCCGTTTCAGAACTCCACAAAGGACTTTTCACTGAGACAGTTAGCAAAGATTAAAAGATAAAATGATATATTGAAGTGACAGCTATAACATTCAGAATTGTTGTTGATAAATGCACTAGCTGCAATAGCTGCAAATAAATGAATAAATGAACAAATGAATAAATAATAAATGAACAAATAAGTAAATGAATAAATGCTATCCCGGGAGCTTTTTCACCAAGAGGTGAAGGTGCAGTACTTACTAAGAACTTACTTACCCCATCTTGGTAGAGGAAGAGGAGCACAGCCCATGGACTGTCTCGTCTAGGTCTCAAGTTTCTTACTCTTCAGAAAGATCTCTCGATCCGGCATACGTGTATAGGTGTGTAGGTGTAAGTACATCCAGGTACCCTCTGTATTGCCCCTTATATCCTAACCATATCTGATCCCCTCCCTGGGGTGACGTTTTAGTGTGATTTGCGTGGAGAGTCAGATGCTATAGTCATATACGTTTCCTATGTTCTTCATTTTGCTCTTTATCATACTTAGGGATGTCAACTTCAATATTTTGTGGATAATTAAGCAAAAGGTCTCACTTTGGGCACCGTGGCCTTAAAGATTCTGTGCTGAAGTCATTTATGTGCTTATCTGTTCATTCTTGTGATTTAGAACCAAAACAGGGCCATCTTGCCATCACAAGACTCCCTCCTTTGGCTGTTTTTCACACCAGCCTGTCAGCTCTTCCCTCACAGGGTTTGCAGGGAGATAAGCAGTCATCAGCGTTTTTAACTTCTTATCTACCAGATTCCCACAGGTGAGCAGTGAAAGTACTGAGTAAGAAATAGAATTCCTGGTGAGAGACAGGAAAGTAGAAAAAGGAGTAATGGGAAAATTGTTGGAAATGAAAGATTTTGATTACTGTAAGTTTGTGAAATGTGAAATTATTAGAGAACTGGAGATAGGACTGCACATTGATGTGGTACTTATAAAGAAGGAAAAAAGTGGTGGCACAGGTTTGGAAGCAACTATGGAAAGAGATGGCTTAAATTGAGAGAAGAGGGTGACCATTCTGTGAATCTGCTGTGGGTTCTACAACTTAGACGTGAATGTGGAAAGAGTTTTCTATGAGTTTGGGGTCAGTGGTTCTTCTGTCTTGATAGAAATTTGAAACAAATATCTGTAATCACAGAGTTCAGATTTACATGAGTAATTGATGAGATCTTCTTTTAACAGATACTTATGAATCAACAAGTTGTATGATCTTTGTGTCTTAAAAAGTACTCATATACTCATAAGATTTGAGTTCTGGAAGTTTCATGTTACACCTCATCAGTTGAAAACTAATCATATGAGAACTCGTACTCTTTCAGTGCCAAGTAAAATAGATTGAATTAAGTTTCTGCTGCTCTGTGAAGTTGAATCCGTGAGGAACCAAATCATTATACAGACAGTGTTAAATAACCCCACAGAGGGCTTGGTGAATAGAAAAAGACAGAAGTGGCTGCAAAGCATATTTTCAATTAACAGTAAAATTAAGTAAAACATGTTAGTATTCAGGAATTGCGTTCCTGTAGGCTCTGTTTTGCATTCTAAAATTCTAAGCCTGCAGTTATAAAGAGTTAGTGGAAATGTTAAATTTCACTTAGGAACCATAAAACTATGTCTTTACGGGGAAATACTAATTAAAATGTGTTCTGTTGCACTAATCCAAGCAAATGCACTGTGCAAAAGTAAAAACAAGTGTTGAGTAAAAGCAAGCCTTAACAGTAATCAGTCAGTAATCGATGTCTTCAGTCAACCCCTGCACCCAGATTTCAGATAAAACTCTGAGGAAATAATAAATTATTTCTGTAGGCAACCTGGCATGCTGCTAGGTGAAGCTTCTGAGTGATGGATAACATCAGACACATTGCAAAAATGCATGTTGAATGCAGATAGAGCTTGAGTGTAGAAAGTTTCAGAAATAACATGATAAAATGAGTAGTGTTTACAGTGAAATTTCATAACCTGAATCCTGAAGTGTACTGTCCTGATAGGGAGAAAATGCTGTACTCCCTTCTCCCTTTTTTCTTTGTAGTCAATGTTCATCATCATTTTTCTGTTGAATTTCAGGAACCTTTTGATGTTTAAGGGAACTATTTCTTCCTAGAATCACTTGATATTCCAACATGTGAAACAATACCAGGGATGATGACAACTCCAAAAGCCTCCATAAGCCTCCAATCTCAGTGCTGTGTTTGGGAGAGCGGGTAACTTCTACCTGTGAAGTTACATTTGTCATTGGAGCATTAAAAAATTCGTGTCAGGAAAATGGAATGTCATGAACTGATTGTTGAATGTGAAATAAGTAAAATTTACTCTCTGCACTCAAATGTGATATGTTGGTAACTAAATTTCTATTTAGTGGTTGCCGTGCTCTTACCTGAATTCTGCTGATACTCCAGACACTTGAAATTATTTCAAAGCTATTTTAGCTAAAGTGGAAGATGAAATACAAACCTCAGAGGTTCTGACAGCAGCCAGTCAGTCACTTGAAGGTAGTTTGTGTTCCCTTTTATTAAATAGGAATTACCTTGTGTCATGGTTTAGCCTCAGATGGCAACAAAGAACTACAAAGCGGCTCTCTCTTTGTCCCCTCTTCCCTCCCCACCCGCCAGTCGTGGGGGGAGAATTGGAAGAAAAAGGCAAAACTCATGGGTTGAGACAAAGGCAGTTTCACAGAACAGCAAAGAGAACAGGAAAACACCAACAGTGATAGCAGAATGTACAAACATGATTACAGTACCGCTGCTCACCAACCGGACCTGGGACGCACCAGCCCACTCCCAAGCAGTTCCCAGCTGTAGACTGGGCATGGCTGCCATGGTGTGGAATACCTGTGTCCCAGCCAGAGCCTGGGGAAATTAACCCTATCCCAGACAAAACCAGGACACCCTGGAACCATCCTTCACTACCATGGTAATTTCCTGCTCACCTACCAGCTGCTTCTTTAAAGAAATGAATATTTTCTTTGGTTTTAAGAACTTGGCCAGTGTAGCTTTTACTTACATATTTATATATTGTATAATAATAATAACAACAACAACAGCAGCAGCTACATAGCACTACATATATTTCTTTTTTATTTGCCTGTGGTTTACTTGTTTTCTTCCTAGCTCTCGAACGTTTCTGGTTTTGACCGGATTTTCCTGGTCTAAATATGCTTTCAGTTGAGAAAACTCAGTACTAGACTGGAGGCCAGCTGTCACATTGTAGATTAGTTGTCAAATGCCAGTGGGATCAGAGCAGTTCCTTAAGCACCTGTGTCCTGCTGAGGCAGACCTTCCATGCTGGTACTGGATTTGCAGATTGACCACAGTGGTCATTCATAAACTCGGGGACCTCTTCCTAGCCAAGGCACGTCAAGGTCAATCAGGGCTTGAATGCCCTGTATTTCTGGAGAACAAAAGATACACGTAAGCTTTCCTTTCCCTGTTTTTGCCATTCATGAGAACAATATGAATAAATTCCAAGATTGTTCTCTGAGAAAGTCCAAGACCAGTCTTAGTGTGGTAGCTAGAACCAACCTGGGAGAGCTCTGCTGGGTAAAAGAAAATTTCGGAGATTGTCTTGGGCAACATAGGTGATTTTTAAAAGTACTTCAATTGTACTTAAAAAAGAAATCATTTGTTGGAAGATCCTGCTAGGACCTGGTGATCTTAAAGATTCAAGAACACTTCCAAGCCAAAGCAGAAGAAACAAGATAAAACCAAACATGAAAAATACATTGGTTGATTTCCATCTAATCCTGAGATGATGGAAGAGCCTTGAAGTTAATTGCTTCAGCTTGAGGTCATATGTCTGCAGTCAGTAGTGGATCTACACTGAATCATCCAATAATATAGACTTGTTCTTCATCCGGGACATGATTGTAATTAGCCACAGCACTTAGCAGTCTGTTACCGTAAGCTTTCTTATGTCAAGTGCGTTTGGTAGATGTTAGAAACAAATTTGGCACAAGAAAAAACAATCAGTGCTAAATTAATTCTTACCATTTCACTCCTGCTGCCTCTGATGGTCTCTCAAGCCATCAGGATTGACAAAAAAGTTCCAAATGTCTATTTTCATCTTGGGCAAATAAATTTTTAAGATTGTGGCTTTTATGGATTTATTGTGAAAGAAAATATGAGTGGTACTTTTACCATAGTGCAGCTGCCACTGCTGCTTGTCTATTAGTGGCAATATAACAAATATAAGGAAAACAAAAATGTAGAGATATGTAAATACTTAACCAGACATACTTCTGCTTTAAAAACGTGAAAAAACCCCCCACAACAGTAATTTTCCTCTGGGAGCTCTTATTTACAGGACACTTATGGTGCGTTTGCCGACCCTAAATACTAGTCTGGATTAATAGTAGTTTTGAGAAAGTTTACCTGAGTAATCTGGCCTAAAGTATGACCTACAAAACCCAGGGTGTTTCGGTCAAGCTCCTTGTATTACAGGGGGAAAAAAAAAAGGAAAAGAAAAAGCTGTTCTCTCTTCTTGAGAGCTAATGTTGTTTTGCTATCTCAGAGCTTTTCTGTGGTGGATTAAATGTAGACTCCCATGTCTCCAGTATACTTTTTCATAGAGTAATAATGTCACTAGTGAGAACAAAAATCCCTGAATTATCATCAACCAAATTTTATTTATAATAGAATCACAGAATCACAGAATCACCTAGGTTGGAAGGGACCTTTTAAGATCATCTAGTCCAACCGATTAAACAAACAAACAAACAAAAAAACCCCAAAAACAAACAAACAAACAAACAAAAACCACAAACAAACAAACAAACAAAAAACCACCAACCACCAAACCCAACAAAAAAACCAAACAAAAAAACACACACAAAACACCACCCAACACTAATCCATATCCCTGAGCACCATGTCAGCTCCTCTCTTGAATACCTCCAGGGATGGTGCCTCAACCACTTTCCTGGGCAGCCCATTCCAATGTCTGACAACCCTTTCAGTAAAGAAATATTTCCTAATATCTAACCTGAACCTCCCCTGGTGTAACTTGAGGCCATTGCCCCTTGTCCTATCATCTGTAACTTGGGAGAAGAGACCGACCCCTGCCTCTCTACAGCCTCCTTTCAGGTACTTGTAGAGAGCGATAAGGTCTCCCCTCAGTCTCCTCTTCCCCAGACTGAACAACCCCAGCTCCCTCAGCCTCTCCTCGTACGACTTATTCTCCAGACCCCTCACCAGCTTCGTTGCCCTTCTCTGGACCTGCTCCAGCACCTCAATGTCCTTCTTGTGGTAGGGGGCCCAAAACTGGACACAGTACTCGAGGTGGGGTCTCACCAGTGCCGAGTACAGGGGGACAATCACTTCTCGGGCCCTACTCACCACGCTATACCTGATACAGGCCAGGATGCTGTTGGCCTTTTTGGCCACCTGGGCACACTGCTGGCTCATGTTCAGCCGACAGTCGACCAACACCCCCAGGTCCTTTTCTGCCAGGCAGCTCCAGCCACTCTGCCCCAAGCCTGTAGCGCTGCCTGGGGTTGTTGTGACCCAAGTGCAGGACCCGGCACTTGGCCTTGTTGAACCTCATCCCGTTGGTCTCAGCCCATCCATCCAGCCTGCCCAGATCCCTCTGCAAAGCCTCTCTACCCTCCAGCAGATCAACACTGCCACCCAACTTAGTGTCATCTGCAAATTTGCTGAGGGTGCATTCAGTCCCCTCGTCCAGATCATTGATAAAGATGTTGAAGAGAATATTCAGGATTTAGAAAAAAATATGAAAAAAACAAACCCAAACCTCTCTATGGCAGCAAATTGAGTTAAAAGTGATGTTGAATGTTGCATTTTGTAAATAAATATCAAGTAACCTGACCATATGGCTTCATTTTGATACAGCAAACCCCTGTGTCTGAGTTTTGTGAAATCCAGTGGTCATTCAGTGGTATCGGTTAAGTCAACTTTTTATAGTGCTTCAATCTGAGACAAATTAACACATACGGAGACATCTTTCAATTCTGTTATTATTGCTGTCTTATATTTGAGTTGTAGAGTAAATAAGATGAAATAGTGTCACATCGCACTCTCAGGACAGAAGGGGGGTAAGTGACTTCAGATTCGTAAATCCCCAACTGCTGCGGACTAAGGTGAGATAAGTCTCAAGGTGCATATACAAACATTTATTAGTTTCCCAAAATAATCAGTATAGGTCTTAACAAGTCTGTGATAATTGGTTAGGCATATAACAAATTATGGCAAGCAGTACTTAAGGTCATTACTTAACAACTCCAACCATTACTTAACAACTTAAGAGAAAAGAGAAACCGATGGATAGAGAAAGGAAAAGATAGAGAAAAAGACAGAGATAAAGAGATCGCCAGTCCTGGTTCCAGCGTCTTTTTCATGGAATCTTCCCAGGCACGGTCTTCTTTCTTGGGAAAAATCTTCCTAGGTGCAATCTCCTTTCTTGGGAAGAATCTTCCCAGGTATGATCTTCTTCTTTGTTCTCTCTGTAGGGGCACTTATTTTCCCCTTTTATGCTTGCTGAATTAGCACAGTCCAACGCCATGCCGAGGAGAGGCTCGTATCGGGTTTCTCCCTTCTCTCAGGTGACACGTAGCATGATTTGGGTGGAGAGACAAGTGCCATAGCCATATGGCATCGTGTTTAGCATGATCTCTGTAATCTTCATTAGAATATCCAGGGGCATGTGCTTTCATGTGCGATTCATAGAGTCATAGAATGGTTTGCGTTGGAAGGGACCAGATTTGGCATAAGTTGTAGATAAAGCCGTATGGTATGGATGGGGGCAAGGTGCAAAGAAGATGGAGAGAGCACATGTGTGAAAGAAGAAGAAGGAAAATCTCTTTAATTAGTTGCCTAGCTTTGACGCTCATGGCTCTTCTGGTACAGTTGCATTTCCTGTGTACTTTATTGATATTTCCTTGTACGGAGATGTCAAAAGTGAAAATGAAGACCCAGTTACCCTGTAGGAACTGGGAAGATCTAACAGCTTGCTGGTGCCAAAAAAGGAGAGCTGCAGTTTAACTGAACAGAAGACTTACCTGGCACAAAGTGAACGGGTCTGGCTGTTTGTTAACTGGCCAGGTTACTGATTTGATTGATCACACCTTGTGATCACATGAGCTGTACGGCTGGTGTATGGGGGAGTGCAGTGGTTGGGAATTACAAGCAGCAGCAGTAACCTGTTAAATTAGCCTGGGTGTGTTTTGTGACCAGACTTGGAGAAATGAATCTGTTTTCTTTAATGCTATTTTTAATTGGATTTCCCTTAATATCTTTTGGCCTTGGCTTGGTGTCCTGGTTTGAGCAACACAGGAATAATTTATCTTTTAGTAATTCTATTTTTCAGTAAAGTCTGTTCTAATGCTTGGGAAAGCTGTGCTTTTGGAAGACTCTAGTGTCTGAATTTGTAAAAATATTTACTTCATAGCCAGCTATGGTATGTGGGTTTCAAGGTCTCAGGGCATTCGAGTTAGCCAGGTGCGGGGATGTGGAGGAGCAAGACCCAGCCACTTGACCCGAGCTGGCCAACAGGATTGTTTCATACTGTGAACATCACCTTCAATATAAATTAGAAAGTTTGCTGAGAAGTTCTCTCTCTCCTATTGATGGCTGCGATCCTGAGAAGTTCTCACCCTGGTGCTGGAGCCCTGAGCCCTTCCCTTCCTCCCAAAGCCGCAGCGCTCACAGTGTCCCACGTTTGTTGTCCACTGCTGGGAGTGCATGACTTCCTACTGATACGATTGCCGAGTACAATCCTTGTATGTTTTATATTGGTATTGGGATCAATATTGGTTCTTTAGTGTTATTAATGTTAATTATTTAGTCTTACTCTGTTAACTCTGTTTATATTTCAACCCTTGGGTGTCCTTCCTTTTGGCTGGTTCCCCTTCCCGGGTGTGGAGGGGTCATCGGGTGAACGAGTAATTGTCTGAACGACAATAAATTGTGGTGGGTTCCTCAAACCGTAACACATGGTTATCCTTTCTTACTGATTATAATCTACTTATGCCCATGTAACAGTTTCTTCTTTCCTTTCTTTGTTCCTCTCACACTCCAGTAAAACCACGACATAAGTGACTGTCATCAAGAACTGCTCTCAACCCATTCTCCGCCCAACCTGTATTTGTGCCTGGGATTACCCTGACCCAGGTGCAGGACCTTGCACTTGGCCTGGTTGAACTTCATGAGGTTCGCATGGGCCCACCTCTCGAGCCTGTCCAAGTCCCTCAGGGCAGCATCCCTTCCCTCCAGAGCGTCCACCGCGCCACACAGCTCGGTGTCATCGGCAGACTTGCTGCGGGTGCACTCTATCCCACTGTCTATGTCTCCGACAGAGATGTTAAACAGCACTGTCCCAGTACTGACCCCTGAGGAACAGCAGTCGTCACTGGTCTCCACTTTGACATTGGGCTGTTGCCCGCAACCCTTTGAGTGCGGCCGTCTAGCCAGTTCCTCATGCACCGAGTGGCCCGCCCGTCAAATCCATGTCTCTCCAATTTAAAGACCACTATGTCGTGTGGGACAGTGTCAAACGCTTTGCTTAAGTCCAGGTAGATGATGTCTGTTGCTCTCCCCTTATTTACCAACACCGTGGCACCATTGTAGAAGGCGACCAGATTTTTCAGGCGTGACTTGCCCTTTGTGAAGCCATGTTGGCTGTCACCAGTCACGTCCTTGTTTTCCATGTGCCTTAGCAGAGATTCCAGGAGGATCTCCTCCATGATCTTGGCGGACACAGAGGTGAGACCGATCGGCCTGCAGTTTCCCAGGTCTTCCTCTTCTTCCTTTTTGAAAGTGGGGGTTACGTTTCCCCTTCTCCAGTCAGCGGGAACTTCATCGGACTGCCATGACTTTTCAAATGTAACGGAAAGCGGCTTGGCAACTTCATCCGCCAGCTCCCTCAGGACCCGAGGATGGATTTCATCAGGTCCCGCGGCTTTACGTACCCTCACGTTCCTTAGATGTTCCCAGAGCTGGTCGTCTTATACAGTGGGCAGTTCTTCATCCTCATAGCCTCTGTTTTTGCCTTCTGCGACTTGGGCGGTGTGGTTCGAGCCCTTGCCGGTGAAAACCGAGACAAAAAAGTCATTCTGTACCTCAGCCTTCTCCACATCCTGGGTGACCAGGTCTCCTGTTTCCTTCTGGAGAGGGCCCGCATCTTCCCTAGTCTTGCCTTTATCCCTGACATACTTCTAGAAGTTTTTCTTGTTGTCCTTGATGTCCCTGGCCAGATTTAATTCTGTCTGGGCTTTAGCTTGCCTGATCTGGTTCCTGGCTACTCGGACAGTTTCTCTGTATTCCTCCCAGTCTACGCGTCCTTGCTTCCACCCTCTGTAGGCCTCCTTTTTGCTTTTGAGCTTGTCCAGGAGCTCCTTGTTCATCCGTGCAGTCCTCCTGGCTTTTTTGCCTGACTACTACTTTCTTGGGATGCACCACTCCTGAGCTTGGAGGAGGTGGTCCGTGAATAGTAACCAGCTTTCTCGGGCCCCTCTCCCCTCCAGTACTTTTTCCCACGTTACCCTGCCAGTGAGGTCCCTCAAGAGGCCAAAGTCTGCTCTCCTGAAGTCCAGGGCAGTGAGCTTGTTCTGTAGCCTCCTCGCTGCCCCAAGGATCTTGAATTCTACCATCTCATGATCACTGCAGCCAAGGGTACCCTCGAGCTTGACATTCCCCACCAGCCCCTCCTTGTTGGTAAGAACAAGGTCCAGCATGGCTCTGCTTCTCGTTGGCTCCTCTACCATTTGAAGAAGGAAGTTGTCATTGACACATTCCAAGAACTTCCTGGATTTCTTGTGCCTCGTTGTGTTGTCCTTCCAACAGATATTGTGTGGTTGAAGTCACCCGTGAGGACCAGGGTCTGTGAACGTCATGCTTCCCCTATCTGTCTATTCATAGATTCATAGGTTGGTCCAGGCTGGAAGGGACCTCCAAAGGCCATCTAGTCAGATCTCCCCGCAGTCTTTTAATGTCAGGCCTGCATTATTTATTTCCTTGAAGTGTTTGAGGTATTCCATTGAAGGCTTGGAGGGTCTTCTCCCCCTTGTCAGGGAATTTACAGGCCATTTGTTATAAACAGTCTTAAAGGAAACAAGCTGATCATATTTTTTATTAAAATACATGTTTCTTTTTTTAAAATAAGGACAGGTGATTTCAGCTTTTTCTTTTTTAGATATCTAAAGAGGTCTTGAGGCCTAAACCAGAAATGCTATTCAGTCAGTGTCCTTTACTCATTTGTATGTTGCCAAGAGCTGATATTTTCTACTGCATCAACCTGTGTATCAGTGAGGGCTTTATAAAGGCAGTTTTAAATTTTAAAGCACCATGTGTGTCATTAGTGGTAGTACAGCTTGCAAACCATGCAATAGAAGGAGATTTTGCCACCAGGGGTTTTGTTACCAGACAAATGGTAATACTAGCTGGTATCTGGTAAAAGTAAAGTACCTACAGATGCACAGGAATTGTACGGTAAAGGAATTAAATCTGAAATTAAGGGGATTTTTTCTCCTCTTCTTGTCTACTTTGTCCCAGCTATTACTAGTTCTAATAAAAGGTACTGTATTTCTGCATAAAGTTTGATATGATCTTGTTTGCAGTTTCCTCTTCTCTGGTGTTATCACTTACAACTTTACTTTGTTTGGGATATTAAACCCTCAAAAACACTAAAAAGCATGTAAGGTGTTACTCCTTCTCATGTTGTTATGCTTGAAGATGAACTGACTTTGACTTCAAGGCACAGTCAAAAGGAAGCATGGTTTATGTGCAAGCAGATCAGGGGAAGAGTTTATTCTTCAATGCAAACAGGGTTTTGTAATCTGGATGGCTGCCCCAAAAAATCGTATTGCAAAACTCATCAAAATATTTGCAGAAGGGTGTGGTAACGGCAAATAAGAATTAGTTAGTTTAACAGCTGAGAGGTTTGACAAAGGGCTTATCATAAGCAAACCTCCAGATAGAAGTGCCAGCCAACTTTTCTAGCTCATTTAGAGTTTTCTCCTTTGCTTAAACCTAGTGTTAGTAACTACATCCTGACCAATTCCTTAGGTACTGTCTGAGCAAGGAAGCAACCATAAAATCCCAGTTCCTTTCCACTTGATATGTTGTGCTGAGTAGGAAGTTGGTGTTGGGTATTAGCTGAGGGTCTTCTGCTCTGAACATGTGCAGGTGCTATGTCATCCTTCCGACGTTACTGTATTTCTGCTGAAATTCCCTTGGGAGACATTGAGATGCAAGACTTGAGTGGGAGGCTGTCCAATGTGGATGTTTCTGGCTCTTGCCTATAGTACAAGTCCCTCTTCTGCATCATCTCCTAAGAGTACTGTGGGAGCATTGGTTTTGATAAAGCTTCAGGAAAACATGCTAGGGGAAAAAAAGATACAGAGAGAATAGGGAGCCTCGCTGAAAGGGAAAAGGCAACTGCATTGTAAAGGAAAATCATATTTCCCTTGGATGGAAGGGGAGGAGACATTCAAAAGTAATCTCTTTAAAACAGAAAACAAGACTGTCATCTAATTTGTAAAATGAAGCTAGGGCAAAGTGTCTGTCATGAGTTTTAATTTTGCTTCCTTGCACTTGTAGGTCTGTTGCTTACTGTGCTGTTGCTTATTCTTCCAAAAGCTTATCAGTTTCAATAAAATGGAAGCATTTTTTTTTGTTCCAGGGTTTTCTCAGGCACATGGTGTCTCCATTTCCTGGTGTAATTCTGGTGTCTTTTACCAGGAATGGTTATGCTACCATGAAGGTGCTGGTCTTTAACTTCTTTTCTAAACAGCTCAAGTTGCAACTCCGAAACCTCTTTCCTACCTTACTGGCGTCTACACGAACTATTACTGTTGGTTCATGCAAGACCATGTTCAGATGCGCTGTGAGAATTTTTCACCTTTACGCTGACATGGCAAGTCATCACACAGCCCTCTCTGATACGATACAATTCGGAAACACCAAACACAGTAGTTCCCTTTTTCTTGTCCCTTGAGAGGTATCTATCAATTCAAAAGTAAATCTGGCCATCTTATCAAGCAGACACATTATGGAATAATTTCTCTTCATTACTTTGCTGTCTTGCATGGAAACTTCCCTCCTCCATTACGGGTGCTAATATGGAAAAAGGATTTCTCTGTGATGCCCCTGAATTACCTTCTTGAACCTCTTTTTCTCTTCAGTGGCCAGTTTCTTGGGTGTGTCAATAAAACTTGTCTCCTCGAGCTTTCTGTCTGTTTTGGTCAACTGGATCTGAAGTCTGAGGACCTTTGGCCAACTGCACCATGCATGCTCCTGAGAAAGTATGTGTCTACCCTCTTGCCTCCTGATGGTCATTTTCTTGGTATCCTGATTTCTTGCTTTTTACAGTGTTAAATGTATGTTCAAATTGCCTCTTCTGTTATGTAAATCAAGTTGCAACTTCAGTGTTCTGGTGCTGCTTTACACAACAATCTGTGTAAATGATTTCATTAGATTCAGTTAGTGCTAGAGAAACACTTGGCTGAGTAACTTTATTTTTCCTCCGTAATTAAAATTATTTTATTTTGTTCTTTTCTCCCCTTTTCTTCCTTAGCACTTTTGCTCCAGCACAATTAAAATGTTATCGCTTTCAAATTTTCATTTTTTAAGGAAAATTATGATGAAACCTCCTCCAGTTTTCGTTGAGGCAGGCAGGTCCCATTCTTCCATTTTTCTTACATTTTCTTTGTTATATATAATTTACTTGAAAAACCCTAAGCTCAATTAAAGCACCAAACAATCAAATAATACTTAAGATAACTGATGGTTTTGTCTACAGACCATGTGAAGTTCTGAATATAAAAGAGCGTATTTCTTACACTGTAATACTTTTGATTACTTGATGAATGATGGGTGCATATTCTGTTAGCTGTGCTGAATAGAAGAGCATGTAGGGTGAGATCAAGGCGTAGTCAGCTAGTGTAGGAAACTGGGTTTAAGACACTGCAGTTATCTGAAATTTCTCCAGTCTCTGAAGAATGTTTCTGCTGCTAACAAGGATGCAGGCCATTTCTATTCCAAACGAAAGGTTGGACCAGACGCTCTTTCGAGGTCCCTTCCAACTTAGGTTGTTCTGTGATTCTGTATAGTTGTGATTTTTGTTTTCACTTCTTTGTGGGTACTTCAGCCTAGCATTCAATTAGAATGGGATGAGTTTTACATACCTTATAGCACTTTGTTCTGTAGTTCCTTTTCTAAGGAGTGTGCAACTTACTCTGGTGTCTTGGAGTCTACAGTAGCTTATATCTATAATTCATCGGAAAAAAAGTGCAATTACCTTTCTTGATGCTACTGAATTAAAATTCCTACTTTATATTATGGGTATAACAGCTATGATGTTATATGTATGTCCGAATTTTAATAGACTAGTTTGGTTGGATCTTAGTGTAATTGGTTTAAATTAAATGTATGAAAATGTAATGTGATCACATGGGCTAGTTGAAAAGCTTTTGATACTTTCACTGCTCACAGTTTCTGAAAATATCAAGAGATTGCTGTTCACGTGCCTTTATAAATAAGTGCTTTTTTTTTTTTTTTAGCATTGCACCTTTATGACTAAATTTCATAGTACATTCTTTTGGGAGCTTGAATATGGAAATTGGGCTATTAGATTGACAGTGGGTTTTGTTGGGGTTTTTTTTTGTGCTAAATTAATTTTTCATGAAAAATAAGAGTCTTCCTGCACCAGTCTAACTATATCTGTCTAGGTACAACAAATATTTTTGAGCTTACTGCTAAGGGAAGAAACAAAATATTGGTGATTTCACTCTGTGAGTGGGGAAAAAAAAATAAATTCAAAGAAATCAGTCCTCAGGCAGGTGTTTCTAAAGTAATGGGAACTTAAGTAGTCAAGTCCAAGCCATTCATCTTTTGTGATGGTTCATATGGTAATCGGTTGGTAGTTATCATCTAAGGAGCGGTAAGTGCTACCTAGATAGGATAAAGCTTAATAATCATGTTATTTTAAGGATGGTATATTCTGTATGGATCTTTATGCTGTAGAATATTTGGTTGAAGATTTAGAAGCTGCGCAAAGTATACACTTTGGTGCAAACCTGAAACACTCAAGAGCAAATGATCAAGTAGCATACTAAACTCAAAGGACTTCATACTAGAGGAAACATTGAGGTAAATAGTTTTACAAAATACTAAAATTAAAAGCTACATTTCTGTGATCTTGGAGTTTTTTCTAGAAATAATGTACTTCCTAGAAATAAGGTGGACATGGATGCAGGATTTATAGATTTTGTTTCCTTGGGTGTGTTTCGTTGGTGGCCCTTCATGCTCCCTTGTGCTTACGAAACGTTGCTGCTGCTGTTTCAAAGGTGTGTCTTCTTTGATAGACAAGGCCTTGTACTTTTCTTGAACTAACAACGTAAGACCTCTGTTCCTGTCAGGAACTCAGAACGTGGTTATATCCATCATCCTTGGTAGCTTGCTTTCTTCCTTTCTAATTAGTGTGCTTAAATAAATATAGCATTTGCTGGCTCAGCCAATATAACCAAATTTACATAAATGATGTGGCCACATCGTCTTGAGAGTTGATAGTCAAGTAAGGAGTGTTTTAACAGGGACCTTCCAAGGTCCAGGGACTGAATTGTCCCATTGCTCTCTGCTGGAGCTGGGTGCTGCACAGCCAGCCATCCTCCTCCAATTGCTGTGCTTCACCTTCCATTTCCTGCTCCTAGTGCTGACTTTGCTGACTCTCTGCCATGGAGGTCTTTTATATCTGGCTTCTGCTTCTTTTACTGCCTGCTTTAATTAAACCTGGGCTGCATGGCACTTAGGTAATTTATATTCATTTGGGCTGTGACTGACAGGCAGAATCTGCTTATGTTAGGAGAGCTGGGCTGCTTGTGAAGCATGTCCCAAATTGCCGCTTAAAATGGACTATTATTTTGAGAAATAAAAGTTCTCGCTAATGACACGTAAGTGTTCAGCTTACCACTCTTGTCATAATGTCTAAATAAGCATGTCTCTTGCTGTTGATATTTTCATTGAGACAGTTTAGTTTCCTGGGTAGTTTCTTTTTTTCTTTCCTATTTACCTAAAATTTTCCTGTTTCCTAATCCAATTCATTGGATTTATTGAATTTTTAACAAACATCTTCTATGCTTTTGTATTTTTTGCTGCTGTTGCATGCTTCCTTTAATGGAAAGTAATAACACCCTTAAAATTGTTAAGTTTTCTGCAAGTGGAAACTTATGAGCTGAAGTTTATTTCCTTGAGTAGAGAAAAATACTATAGAACAGTGGAAGATCACCAAGCATAATTCATATATATGATGCCTATTTTTATTTTTTTTAAAACTCTTGATTTTCTAATATCTTATTCTGGGTAATAAATTACATTGGGTAGACACTTGTTCAGTTTCACTGACCTAGAACACTTAGATCGTTTCAGATCTTGACAAAAATGTGTGCATCAGGTAATATGTTCTGGGATGTGGTATGACAGCAAAGAATTATAAAATTAAACTATGACATAAGTAAGGACTAGATGCTTAATAACCAAGGTGAGGCTTCTGAGATCAAAAAATAAAGAGAGATCTTCAGATTTCAGTCTCTTGAGGAATAATTTTCATTTAGTCTCCTACCTTAGGTTTTCTGTGAAAAGATTAAGAACTCAGCATGCATGTTTCATGTAAAACATCAGCATCTCTGGTGATTTTTGTGAGAAGTTTCCTTTTATCCTTTACAGTTCAGTGGAAAATAACTATCTAAAATTCTATTTAAAGAAATGTGGAATTAATATGACTGTTATTGTGGAGCTGTACTTAAGCTAGGTACACATTAGCACAGAATCACATGGGGTTGGAAGGGACCTCTGGAGAACATCTAGTCCAACCCCCTGCCAAAGAAGGTCCACCCAGAGCAGGTTGCACAGAAATGTGTCCGGGTTTTGAATGTCTCCAGAGAAGGAGACTCCACCACCTCTCTGGGCAGCCTCTTCCAGGGCTCTGCCAACCCTCACAGGAAAGAAGTTCCTCCTCATGTTTAGGTGGAACTTCTTCTATTCAAGTTTGTGCCCATTTCCTCTTGTCCTGTCCCTGGGCACCACTGAAAAAAGACCGGCCCCATCCTCTTGACACCCTCCCTTTAAGTATTTATAGGCATTGATCAGATCCCCCCTCAGTCTTCTCTTCTCCAGACTAAAAAGACCCAAGTCCCTCAGCCTCTCCTCGTAAGAGAGATGCTCCAGGCCCCTCATCATCTTTGTACCCCCCTGCTGTCCCCTCTCCAGCAGTTGCCTGTCCTTGAACTGGGGAGCCCAGAACTGGACCCAGTGCTCCAGATGGGGCCTCCCCAGAGCAGAGTAGAGGGGGAGGATAACCTCTCTAGAACCTCTCACAGCTATGCAGCTTTGCTTGAGAAGACTCTGAGGAGCATGAGGTACCCTAGTGATGGTGAAATCAAGGGGTTAAATGGAGATACTTCATGTGAAGGTGATACACACAAATGCACCTCTTTTGCCAATGGCGTATGAAGTGGTACTAATGGGGAAGGCCCCATTCCTTGCGGCTGTTAATAAATAGCTGAAAAACCTGCCAGGAAAGACCATACCTGTTCTTGTAGACTGCCTGTCTCTAACTAGGAGACTGCTGAGTCTCCCTTTCCTTTCAGGCAGGCCATGGCAGAGGGAACTAAGGAATACTGCGCTGCATCGCGAAAACCTTCCTCGTTTCGGTAGGGGCCTTATTGTGAGTGTGGGTGGTAAACAGACTGCAACAGAGAAACACCAACAGGAGGTCTGTAGGGCTTGAATCCGTGGAGAGGGGGTGGAAACCAGAAGCAGGGTTGGAGGGGGTGGGCTGGAGGGGCAGCGGGGGAAGGAGTGCTGCAGGCTGAACGGCTGCCCGTGGTATTTGGGCAGAGCAGGGTGCCGCCTGTGGAGGAGAGAGCAGAGATAGACCCAAGGGTTGGCCTAGAGCCAGAGTGGGATTTTCTCACACTTGCTTTATTTTCTGCCTTGTCATACCCCTTTTCCTTTCTTTTAGTGCTTTGAACCTGGTTGTTGTCTTTTGTTCCTCCCTTATTTCTAGATCCAATTCAACAGCTGCAGAGAGGTTTAATAGCGTATGAAGAGCCTGAAATTTCCTCTTTGGCCTCCCTCTTCCCCTTTCCTCTCTGCAAAGCTCTTTAATGTGATGTGCCATCTTCTGCAGACTTGTGGATATTTGGAGGCGTGATACAAGTAAAACTGAGATGAGGGAATTGTTGCCATGCTATTTTAACTCCTTTGGTTTTACTTTTCAGTTTACCATTAAAACTTGGAAGAGAATACTTCTGAAAGGTTCAGCTAGTGAACCTGGTACAACATATCTCATAAATTAACCTAGTTTAGAATTGAAATGACTTTGAATTTCTATTTTGGGAGATGAATTTCATGGTCAGTCTTTTTGTGAAGCTAATTAGATTTGAATGTCTAATAGCTGTTTCAAGTAAGAGTTCAGTGAGACATTGGTGGAAGTCTAACTGTTGAGTTTGATGTTAAGACGTCACGTCTTATGCAGATGAGATAAAAGAGGCAATAGGGCAACTGCTCAGCACATGGGTTGCCCCGGAGAGTCCCCCAGCAATAAAGTTCGTGCTTTTGCTAGGTATGTTTTTGAAATTTTTATCTCTGCCTATCTGATGCCAGATGTGTTTCGCTAGGCATTCTCCCCATCCATCCCTCTTACAGTAAAATTTTTACTTGTATAATTCAAAATTGCTAGAAATGTCAGTGTTAGTCTTGATTCTCCAGTATTAGTTGATTGAAAAATACAGTTATAATTTAAATATTAACTTTAATTTCATCCTGTAGAAGCGAATTAATCAGTTAATTGGAACAAGCAGCTTCTTTAAGATGACTTTTCATTCTTGCTAGCTTTGGGTAAGTTAAAAATGGACAAAATACGATGATAGTAAATCAAGTGTCTCTAGTGTATACTTGTTAAAATGTTATTTTTGTAAAGATCTTCAGTGTGAATGAGGGGAGTTAGCCTAATTATCCAGCTGCTTTTGCTGAAAGCTAAGGTAGTGATTTGCATAGTACCAAAATAAATTACCAAGTTCACCAAGCTTGTGGAACAGGATTTTTCTGGCACATAATTGTGTAGCCTAAGAGTTAGATGCACTATGTTACTATTTTTACCAAAGTGATGTTTTTCAGACTCATCCATGGTGGTTTTGCACTATGATGTGAAACCTTCTTTGAGAAATCAAAAAGGGAGACTTAACTTGAAGAAACACAGTTGTGGTTTCCAACAGTGCCACTAATTTTGTGCCTCATCCTAATTTAAAGAGAACTTCCGATGTTCATTTCTGTGTATTTCATCACAGTACATCTGCCGTAACTCTGATTCACAAAAATCTGTTCCGTAAGTGTTGGAGGAAGAGAGAGTTCTGGTTTTGGAGTTAAGCTTCCATGCACTCTTACACTTATTTGGGCTCTCCTCTCTTCCCCACTCCTCCTCCCCCAATACTGGTGTCCCCAAATAGCAATGCTCAAGTTGCACATGGCTCAGGAGTATCCCACATTCAGCTTGTCATCTGATGACTGATTATACTAGTCAGCCCATTTTCCATCTTATTTTCTCTGTACGGTCAAGGGTTAAACCCTTGTGCCAGATGCAGCAGTGTCATTGACCAGAGATTATGCTGACCAGCTTTGCTGTGTGTCCTAGTTTCAGCTGGGACAGAGTTAATTTTCTTTCCAGTGGCTGCTGTGTTTCAGATTTGGTATGGAAGGAATGTCAACAATGCATATTGTTTTAGTTGTTTTGAGGTGATGTTTATATTAGTCAAGAGCTTTTTTCAGCTTCCCAAAGAAGCTGAGAGGGAGTTTAGAGAGAACAAGCTGACCAACAGAATATTCCATACCACAGACATCGTGCTCAGTATATAAATGGGGGTTGGCCAAGGGGTGGGAATCCAGGATCACTGCTCCTGATGGGCTGGGAAACCAGTCACCAGGTGGTGAGAGTGACTTGTGTTGTATTATTTTATGTTGTATATTCTTTTACCATTATTATTATTAATGGTATTTTCCTTTTCCATTATTGTTCTATTAAACTGTATTTATCCCGACCCATGAGTTGGGTTTTTTTCCCTTCCCCTCCCCCTTTTTCTCCCCCTCCCCCCTGAGGGGGAGGGGAGAATTGAGCGAGTGGCTGCATGGTCCTAGGTGCTGGCTGGGGTTAAACCATGACACTGGGAACATGGGATCACAGAGTGGGAAAGGGGCTTGGTTGTGGCCTTGAGTCCTGATTCCAAAGCTCTGTAGTTAGTTACTTTCATACCAGCTTTAGAAGTTCAAAATGGGGATTCATGAGCTATACAGTGCTCAGAGGGAGAGAGTTTTGGAAAGCTGGGTACTGAACTGTAGGACTGAAAAAGATAAGAGTAAGGAATTAAGAGTAGAGCATTAATCTCTTCTTTGACTTAAAGCTAATAAACCTCTTTTGGAGGAAAAAAATGGGACAAAAAAATTAATCTTCTGCTCTTTTGTTGCCTTCTTCACCCAAGGTCCCTTGTGACAATATCAGACAAAATTGACCTGATGTTTGGCACGTTGACCTTCCTAATGTAAAATGCTGTTGTCTGAAAATTCCATAAACAGGCAACCTATTTTAGGAAGACTTCCAGCTTAGCTACTTGTCCTTTTCTCTCTTTCACCACCTTAGTGGTGAAATCCAGTGCATTATCCATTTGCATCTACTCTTGTTGGGTCAGGCATTGAGGAGATGACTCGTCTCAATCTTTTTAATGAAATATGAAGTTGTTGTTTACTGTTTCCAGACCAGCACATCTTGCTGGACTCTTGACTTGTGATTGCGTAAAACTTTTGTTCACCTGAAATGTAAAATACAATTCTCAAGTGTTTTCACCACTCTTCAAGTATCATATGTGTTGAATCAATTCAGTTGGTAGACTAAATTTGCTTTTCTTTTGGAAACAGAATTCTGCTATAGCGTTTCAAGGAATGTGACCTCTTTATATTGGATAGTGTTGAAATATCATGTGCTTACTTGTCTTCGTGTTCAACTGCTCTCCCTTGGGGACACTTCAGTTTCTTTACTGGGCTCTCTCATTTCCCCTATTGGGAAATGCATTTGATGTTATGTAGCCTGCTGTCTACTTCAAAGGCACTTCCTACTTTGAAGAGGAGGAAAACTCCATTAGGTGAGAATGTGTTTGTTCTCTCTCTACAGCAAATTGTAAAAACGGGAGCATATCTCTGGGGTTGGATTAATTTCTGAAAACGTAGATCTGTGGGATTTATTAGCTGTTCCTTACTTTTCTATTACTTAGGCTCATGGTTTTTTTCTGCACACATCCTTTCTGGCTAACTCAAGGTTGCTTTCTCAACATTCAGACGTGCTAACTCTCAGCTGCAAGTGAGGACCAAAAAGGGATTATGGAGTGCATTCACCTAGCGGTGTTAACAGATACCTAAGAAAGCTGAGGTATAGCAACTGGTCCAGTCAGGAAGATGATAAAACACTTTTCCTGAGGATGTTATATTTAAAGAGAGTTCATTTTGATTAGTTGAGGTAGAACTGATATATTCAATCCAATTACTGTTTGAAAACTTATACTTCAAGTGTGAAGACCGCTTCTTACTGAAAGGTCTTAATAAAAATCTCTTCTAATTGCTATATTTATTAATACTAAATTACCAGTTTCATTCTTGGTACACACTTGGAGTGAAGGGGAGGGACCAGAAACCCCATGAGAGAAAGAAGGAATACTTTCTTACTTGTTAAAGTAATAGCTTTACTTGCAAAGGAGCTGGCACAGAGTGCTCTTGAGTGATGTCTTCAGTTCAGTGAAAGCTGCTTTCTGTAAATATTTGCATCTTCATAGAATCATAGAATGGTTAGAGTTGGAAGGGACCTTAAAGATCATTGAGTTCCAAACCCCATGCCAAGGGCAGGGACACCTCCCACTAGACCAGGTTGCTCAAAGGCCCATCCAGCCTGGCCTTGAATGTCTCCAGGGATGGGGCATCCACAGCTTCCCTGGTCAACCTGTTCTAGTGTCTCACCACCCTTACAGTAAAGAATTTCTTCCTAATATCTGATCTAAATTTCCCCTCTTTCAATTGAAAACCATTACCCCTCGTCCTATTACTACATTCTCTGATAAAGAGTCCCTCCCCATCTCTCCTGTAGGCCCCCTTCAGGTACTGGAAGGCTGCTGTAAGGTCTCCCCGGAGCCTTCACTTCTCCAGGCTGAACAACCCCAACTCTCTCAGCCTGTCCTCATAGCAGAGGTGTTCCAGCCCTCTGATCACCTTCGTGGCCCTTCGCTGGACCCCTTCCAACAGGTCCATGTCCTTCCTGTGCTGAGCACTCCAAAGCTGGATGCAGTACTCCAGGTGGGGTCTCACCAGAGCGGTGTAGAAGGGCAGAATCACCTCCCTCGACCTGCTGGCCACAGTTCTTTTGATGCAGCCCAGGATGTGGTTGGCTTTCTGGGCTGCCAGTGCACATTGCCAGCTCATGTGAGCTTCTCATCCACCAACACCCCCAAGTCCTTCTCCTCAGGACTGCTCTCAATCCATTCTCCACCCAACCTGTATTTGTGCTTGGGATTGCCCTGACCCATGTACAGGACCTTGCACTTGACCTTGTTGAAGTTCATGAAACTCACATGGGTGCACCTGTCCAGGTCTGCCTGGATGGCACCCCTTCCCTCCAGCATGTCGACCACACCAGTCAGCTTGGTGTCATCGGCAAATTTGTTGATGGTGCGTTGTGCAGCGGATCTTATATGGCTAAGGGAAGTCTACTATTAAACACAACACTAAGCCAAACAGCCACATAAGATCATAAATTTATGATAGGTTCATACAAAAAAACCTTCTACATCTGCAAGTTAATTTTACACGTGTTGTACTTGGTATGTGGTGGCTCTTGTACTTCCAAAGGTGATTATTCACTGATCTTAAAACAGTAGAAACTGAAGAGAGTCCTTCTCTGTTCCTTATGTTCCTCTGGCTTCTTGTGGCTGTGCTTGATGTGTACACACAGCATCTGCAGGGGTTTCAGGTCTTGGTTTTGTACTTGAAGCGTAGATGTATAATAGATGAGAAAATAATGTTGCAAGTGTAAGTTCCTAGTTCAAATTTGTATAGTCCTTGCAGGTGTATCGAAAACCAGCAGGGAGTCTCCTCATTTTGGAGGTTAGGGAGTGTCAGGGAATATTTAATATTAATATTTAATAGTAATATTTAATCTCCACCCCTTTGATTTCTTATTTCTACTATACTACAACATATAGGTGAGATTCATCTTCCTGAACATTAGCCAGCCTAAAGGTAGGCGTCTGCTCTAGGTTATCTGCCTAGAGCCCTGTTCTAGAGAGGTGCAGAGGAAACAACTAGAGAGCGGGTCAGTTCCTCTTATTTTTGTTACCTTTTATGGGGGAAGGTCTGTAATCCTGTAGTGAGTATGTAAAGTACCCAGCCTAGCGAGATTAGAGCAGTAGTTTTTGGACAGCTGAAGCTCACAAAGTAATTCTGCCTTTAATATCTGCAAAGTTATTATTAGAGAATTGTGGAGTTTTTGTAAAATGTGAGTCTTATGGGTATTGCACTATTGAATGGGAATAGATTAAACAGATATGCACATTCCTAAATTCTACTTACATTAGCTGTCTTGTTTTTAGACTCAAAAGAAATTTGACAGAATAGTGCAAGCTTTATTTAAAAGGTGGAGCAGTATCATCTTGTCTGTTCAGGGTCTCCAAGTCCGATGCGTAATTGTAACCATCACTGCGGCATTTCTCTTCATGTCTAGCAGTAAGCTGGGAGAGGATTGGTTCCTTCTCCTCCTTCCACATAGATCTGGCATACAGAGCACCTAATGACAAATGATTGTAAACTCCTGCAAGGAGCAAAGGAGTTTTTCTGTTATTCAGAAGTTTCTGATCTTCTGAGTGAAATGCTTACCAGACCAAGCTAGGTTTTAGTTTAAAAAATTTAAAATGTTGGAAGTTGAGATTTTTTTAAAGATATAGACTTAAGACTTCAGTAGTACTTGTAGGTAGGTGTCAAGGGTGGTGAAGAATGTAGACATGGGAAGCAGATGTCTTATTTGCGAACCTGAATTTGTACTAAAATAAAACTCTATTTCAGGTGTGGATCCATCCCTGCAAGCAGAGAACAGACTTCCAGGCTCTTCGCAAGCTACAGCTGCTCTATCTAAACAGCAGAAATCCCGTTCTATCAACTCGAGGGATGAGCGCTTCCGATCTGGTAGGGAAAAGAAACGTAGCTAAAACATCAGGTGAATTAAGAGGAAAAGTCTACCAGTAAAGCAGTACCTATACCTAAAGAAAAAGTTGGAAGTACTTCGAAAGAAGGGAAGAGCTAATGAATATTTTTCAAGTATTTCTATACATGAATGGTTTTGTATTTCTATATTTCTATATTCTATAACCATTCATAATGGTTTTGTTCGAATCCAGAATGGAGGAAATGCTGGAAATTGTAGACATGCCTTCTGATGTTTTTCTTACTGTGATTTTTACACCATACTTAATAATTTTCTCTTGTTTGCTTGGGTGTCCAGTCTGTGGAACAGTTATCTAAACATTCAGAAGACTACAGCGTGTGGGTTATGGGTTGGGTTTTTTTGCTTGGTTGTTTGGGATATTTTGTTAAAGGAAGGTTATAGGATTATCATATTTACTGTAGCTCACTTTCAAATATTTCTGTGTCCAGTTCTGGGCTCCCCAGTTCAAGAAAGACAAGAAAGTACTGGAGAGTCCAGCGGAAGGCTACAAAGATGATCAAGGGACTGGAGCACCTCTCTTAGCGGAAAGGCTGAGAGACCTGGGTGTTTTTAGCCTGGAGAAGAGTGAGAGGGGATCAATATCTAAAGGGCGAGTGTCAAGAGGATGGGGTCGGTCTCTTCTCAGTGGTGCCTGGTGACAGGACAAGGGGCAATGGGCACAACCTAGAACACAGGAAATGTCTGAGCATAAGGAAAAACTTCTTTACTTTGAGGATAGCAGAGCACTGGAACAGGCTGCCCAGAGAGGTTGTAGAGTCTCCTTCTCTGGAGACATTCAAAACCCACCTGGCCATGATCCAGTGCAACCTGCTCTAGGTGAACCCGCTTTAGCAGGGGGGTTGGACTGTAGATGATCTCTAGAGGTCCCTTCCAACCCCTACTATTCTGTGATTCTGTAAGGCAAGTGCACAAAAAAGGGAAATGTCACAATGGATGTTCTACTTAATTTTAAATGGACCCCACTGTGACAAACCTGTTTTGGAAACTTCTATGAAAATATCAATATTCTCATCACATCCTGTTTACATTGTTACTTTTCAGGTGGTTGAAGTACACTGTTTACCTGTGAAATTCCTTGTCACAATAGTAAGAAAAGACAGGTGCTTGGAGACTTTTCTCTCGTAGGTGCTTTTGGACTTTTAACTGGAAATTTTTCTGTTTGTTTTTCTTGGGTAATTACATGTCTTGGTTTTGGAGATGAGAAGTGCAAGCAATTACGTGCACTGCACGTCCTTAATATGTTGTTGGTCTTGCATCACCTTGCTTTGCAACTGCTTGGGCGTAGTGGTTATTACATCATATTTGCATCCCTGATATTTAAAACCCTGCTCCAGAAATGGACTTGCTATGCCTTTATGGGTGCTTTATGAATAATTGAAGGATGAATGAGACTTCTTAAATATTCTGCGTATATATATGGATTCCTGTGAAAGATGTATTCAGCTACACAAAGAAGAAACTTCTGAATGTCAGGGAAGATTACATAGTATCAAAATTAACTAAATGACATGTTTAAGAGTATGTACAAATTGGTCATTTGAATTTATTTTTGCATTTCAAATTTATCATCAATACAATTTTACTGTTGAATATATGCTGGAGAAAAAACAAATTTAGTGGTTGTGTTACAGCCATGATTTCCAAGTTACTTTGTGACCAAATAAGAGTCCAAATAAATTACAAGCAGTCATGAATCTGATAGAAATTAATTCATTTCAAATAGTACGTCATGTTAAAACTAACAGAAATGTAATCTGCAGAATAGCACAACTGTAACAAGGAATACTTGGGAACCATTAGCTGAGAGAACGAGGAGGGTGTAGAGAAATATGCTGTATATGTTGGCAATTTTCTGTCTCAGAGCCTCAGATGTCCTTTTTAATTTGCACTGAGGATACTTAAAAAAGCAAACAAACAAAACAAGAAGCAAGTAAACAACCCTGCCATATTACTGGTATTGTTTGGGGAAGTTTGCCATAGAGTTCATTAGTCTTACAGTGCAATACATGTAGAAGTGGGTGGATATTAACAAGTTCAGCTAACATACTTGTTATGAATAGATCTGGCTTTTAAACGTTAATCTAGCTATCAGTGCTAATTATCAGTACTTCCTCTTTTCCTGGAGTTAATATTTGTATAGCCTTGTTGATTTAAAAGTTCTTTAAATCAACTTTCAGTGATTCAGAAGTACTGCTCGCAGTCTCATCAGTCTAGAGCTTAGCCAATATTTTTACTTCTCAATATGAGTATTTCTGAATGATCCTAAGTGTTCAGGCAATCCTGCCAGTGGGCAGTTATTCAAGATGAAGCCTTACATGTATAGGAGTTTTAGGTTATTTCTTGTACTTGTCACTGGCCAGTGCCAAAAACCTAGGTAGTACTTCATGTGGACTGCTATGTTCTTCTGTGGTTTTCCTTCACTGCTCCGCTAACTCATGTTTCATTAAAAATTCTTCCCTAGAACATGTTCTTCACTTTGAAATTCTCTTCTTTATCTCAATTAAGAGATAAGAGAAAGAAAACCGCAAGCCGTTTGTTTCATGTGTTTTTACTCCTTGAAAGTATTATTACTCTGATTCTAATAGATGTTGAATCATCTAGTTGACTCAAGTCTGAAAATTCTTCATGTCAGTGTTGATGCTCTTTTTCATGGCTACTTATGCCATGAACCTCTTTGTCCAGGTTTGAGGTAAAACAGAACCAACTTTCTGTTCAGTATTTGTTCTTCTTAGCTAGGCCTCTTCTAACTCTCTGAAATTAACAGCATATTGTGGAGAAAACTTTGCTTTTAGAGTGATAAGACCAATGTTTGTACTTCATGCCAAGGAACGGTATGCAGAGAGGCTCTTGCTTATACTTATTGCTCTAACAACCAAGGTCAGCTAATTTCATTATTTGCCCTGTTGGGGGGTCAGAAGCAGAAAAGCATAGAGGGGTCCCGCCTGTAGGGAGGAGGGGACAGGAGACATGACCCAAACCTGACCAATGGGGGTATTCCATCCCATCTGCCCCATGCTCCGTATAAAAGCTGAGGGATCAAAGTGTCAGCCCTCTTTCTTCAATGGCTGATGTCGAAAGAGGACCCTGTCCGTCTGCCTTTGATCCTGATTCGTGGGTTCCTGACTCCAGATCCAGAATTCAGTTGCTATCCGTCACTGAGTCCAGTCTGGGACTTCCCCAGTGCCTGCTGGTGATGTCATCCTGGGAGCTTGATACGGT
Source organism: Numenius arquata (assembly GCF_964106895.1). Classification (NCBI taxonomy): domain Eukaryota; kingdom Metazoa; phylum Chordata; class Aves; order Charadriiformes; family Scolopacidae; genus Numenius; species Numenius arquata. The sequence continues at coordinate 44,395,105 of NC_133578.1, forward strand.
TTTGAATATATTGTATCTGTTTCATTATTTCCTTTTAATTTTATTAATATTTCATTGAAATAGTTTAGTTCCTTCTAAATTCATAAATCTCTTTATCTCTTCTCCTGGGAGCGAGAAGTGGGGGGAGAGCATCTATCACTGTCATAGGCCAATTCAGCATAAACTACGACACTCTTGCTTTGTCAAAGTTAACTGGAATTGATCAGCATATTTAAAATAAATTAGGAATAACCTTGTGCTGAGTATGACCAAAGCAGGTTCAGGACTAGTACCAAAAGTGGTGCTTTTTGGTTTTTTGGTTGTTGAAAAGATACTATAAAATATGGAGCTTTTCTTGTAGTCATCATCAAGGCTAATCCCTGTAAGTATGGGGCAGAGAAATTACTGCTGTTTTTAAATATGTAAGTTGTGTAAGAGTATGTATGTCACATGTCTGAGTTTCATACCTACACAACTATCTGTTATGTATTTGCAGCCTTAGATAGATAGTTAATAAAAGGATGCATCTTTCTGTCAAATTGAACAGTTTCATTCCGTAATTCTTGTCTGGCAGCTTCCACATGAAAGACAAATGCATAATGATTTCATGAGGAAAATTTGTTGACTTCACCCTGCTTATATCTTCCCTTAACTTTTGAAACCATTGCTTCTGAGCTGAATTTGAGTGGGAGGCAGGCATATTTATTCAGTCTTACTAAACACCATTGAAGGAGAAACAATTGATGGAATTCAATTCACAGCTTCAGAATTGAAAACCATGTTAGAGTAGTTTAGCTTTGGATCTTCCTGCTCTCCAAGAAGTGCTGCTTCCTCTGAAGCTGAGAACCTACTCCTTTCTGCAAGCTAAGCAATTGGGCTATACAGGACTAAAGCCATAAGGGCCATCATGTGTGATTCAGCCTTTGAATCTGAGCTGTAAAAGATGGCATTGATGCTTTCTATATTTTTAGAAAGAAATAATGATTAAACTTAATCTCTTAACCTTTTTTTGTTTTCTATATAGATGTCCACACAGAAGCAGTACAAGCAGCACTTGCAAAATACAAAGAGAGAAAAATGCCCATGCCTTCAAAAAGACGGTCTGTTCTTGTGCACTCTTCGGTAGAAACATACACACCTCCAGGTACCTATTGAATTAACATATGTAAATCTATGTGAATGTGATAGCAAAATATAAAGAGCAAATGCTAAGTTGTAATTATGTTGCAATAAACTACTTCTGTATTCATGTCTGTATTTCCTGATAATCAGGTGTTGGTTGGATTTGTTCTTTGATGTCTTTCCTCAAGATTTTTAGTGTTTCATCTAGAGATACTGTAGCTGCTAAAGGTACACTTGAAAGCAGTAATAGAGTGAGCACTTGCCCTTTATGCATTAAGTATATTCTCTTACGTAATGTCTCACTTGGAAGGAGATAATCTTGGCAAGCATATCAGAGCTATAAATACGTTATTTCGGGTTGCTTAGGATTCTTTTTTTAAGAGTTGAAGAAAATACCAGAGCATTAAGTTGTTGCATTAGCTTACAGAACACTCATCAGATAGTTTCAACTGTGAGCAATTTAAAACATTCAGAAAATCATATGCTATAATTGTTCAGATTGTTTAGGTTAGAACGTTGGGTGGGGTTTGTGTTTTGTTTTGTTTTGTTTTTTTAAGGAAAAACATGAGTAATCTTCCTGTTGTCTCACAATGAATTCTTTATAGGTTAAGAAAATCTTTCTCCAGATAACATGTGCTAGCGATTCAAGTGTTTTGGGGCCAATGTCTTGTATACAAAGAAGAGGAATTTCCCTAAGCTCTTATGTTTTTCTTAAGTTTTGAATTATGTGCTCTTGTGTTTTCTAATATACCTGGGAGTAGAAGCACACTGACCTCTAGTGCTCTTCTCCATCAATTCTGTTTCCTATCCCCCTTCTGTAAAAGAGCAGTTCTGATGTGCTGCTCTCTTGCTTCCTGGGCTATATTTCTTCTTTCTGGTCTTCCTAGTTAAAGGAAATTCCATTTTTGCCAGTCACACACTTTTAATATTGTTTTTGTGGGTTCTCTGATTATTTCATTAGGTAGTAAATAGTAAGCTGCTTCTGTAATCTTATATATAGTCTTTCTTCACCCTTATGTTTTTGACTATAAGATATATTAAGGTATCATGCGTTTTGATTAGCTTACTCTTGTAGTACTTCTATACTCAGAAGCCCACGAGGGCAGCTGTTGCACCAGGGTGGTTATTGTGCTCTTGTTTTCTGCATACGTGTTTGTTTAGTATGTCAAAGTTGTCATGAATTGCATAAAGTGAAATCCTGCAGAAAATTAATGCATAGCAAACATCTATATACTGAGGCTTTGGGAGAGAGGCACTGAGGTTTCTGCTTATAGCTCTTCAAAGCAATATTCCTTCTCGCTCTCCAAAATAAACTCTGATAGAGCAATCATGGGTGCATTTCATGTAGCATCACTCTGTCCTTTTCTCTCATTCCCCTAGTGTGACAAATCACTATGTGCTTGGTGTGAGGTATATCACAACGAGAAAAAAAACATGCTGCTGTTTGCCTAAGATTTGCTGTACAAAAAATAGCTGGCATCCAGAAGCTCTGCCAGGACAGCTAGGCTTTCCTGTCTCCCTTAGAATTTAAAACTAGGGGTCTCCTTGCAATTTTTTTGAGAGAACCAAAATATTCTCTTTTTAATACCTTTGGGACAGATTTGAAGCAGTGTCCTTGCAGTTACTGCTGCACCCACTCTGCTGGAGGTCAGGGCTCTGTGTGCTGCTCTGAAGAAGCAAAGTCTTGGGTGGTGGTGGAAAGACTCTAAAAAATTGAGAAGCTGTGGGTAAACTGTTAGGTTATGTGATAAAAGCTGGCCTGCACACCCTCACAGGAACACAGACAGTGGCAGGTGGGGAGCCCAAGTAATACCCTGCGCCAGCTACTCCCAGGCCTGTCCAAGAACCATCAGGCTATCTCAGACCCATCTCCACAAACCCAGGGGAGCATGGGGAACAACAGCAGGTGGGAACTCAAGTTAAGGACTCGAGAGAAGGCTCACCTTGTCTAGGCCGCTCCCAAGGGTGTCCCTGCAGAACCTCAGCCCTCCTGTCCAGGCATGAAACCCATCAAGACTAGTCAACACTTAGAGCACCTTCTGTACTGAGGGGAGATGCTGCAGAGGGGTATGGGACACATTATGGGATGCAGGGCAAAAGTATTTTGGGACTGCATGAGGCTTGTTATGGGGTGTTTAGGTGAGCAACCACAGATGGGGAAAGGAGTGATTTGAGGAGGAACAAGCGTGGCGAAAATAGCGGGGTAAGAGGCTAAAAAGGGCTGGTCATGTATAAATGGTACACTTGCCTGGCCATGCCCTGCACCTGATCCTGCAGTCTGTCCTCTCCCCCTCTTATACTCCATTCCTAACACCTCTCCTGGGTGAGGGACTCTATTTTCTGTGTGCATGGAGTGGCTGAGTCAGTCAGTCTATACAAGCAAGTGGAACAGAGCTGCAGCCTCAGGTTCATATGTCCAGGTGCCCGCAACTGGAGAGACTGGCATGCAGGGACAGCTATGTGGCAGACCCAGTGTCTGAGCCCAGCTGCTGGAGGGATCCACATTGTACATGTGTGTGTGCATGTACGACCTCCATCCTGCTCAGCCAGAGGGGGGGTGCTGGATGCAGCCATGGAATCTGCCCATGTTTGTGCGAGTGGTGTTGTGTGTTTGTGCTGCTGGAGAGTGCTATCTTCTAACATGTCTGCCCAAGTGGTTAGCAGAAAAGACAAGTATCAAGTGTATTTTCGCTGGGCCTTAGCAGGATACAGAAGCACCCTAACTAATATATTCTGAAAGCAGAGTTAAGTGTCTCTGGGATTTGTCATGTTGTTTCTAGGTGACTTGTTATGAGATACTTCTATCTATATAAGAAAATGCACCACTAGATGAATTCTATATCATGGGAGATCAGGCCATTCAGAAATATTCTGAGGACTTGCTTCAGCTGTATCAATTCACAAAAATAATTGTATTTTTATGGTCCTGCCTTTATTTGCAAAGTTAGCTCAGAAAGAAAAATCCGAAATTGCAAAGAACCTGAGTAGCGCTGAAGCATCTAGTTTTGTTGTCTTAAGTCATTAAACCACTGCCTTAAAATCTCAAAACTTCTGTATTGGCAGAAGTTAATGCAATTAAAACCAGGCTTTCTTAATAACTGAAATTTTGTTACAGTTGCCATCAGTCACCAGGAAGGAAGCATCAGACTCTAGTCACAATGTTAAGTTCAAAACCAACTCCTGACTGGCAGTAATGGAACTGCTTTCATCAGTCAGCCTTCCAAAAATTTTAATGTACTTTTGTTTTTGCCCCATCAAGTTTCTCATCCTTCCCATATGGATTTCACATGATCAGAATTTGAGCTGTAGTCTTAATCCAAGTTTGGTCCAAAGGGTCGTGGTTTCTGTGGCTATCTTGGGTCAGCTCCCAGCTAGGAAGAGCTGCAAGCCCAAGTACATAACATTCTGCTCACAGCGCACAGAGAACCACAAGTTAACTCTTGCAACTGCCACAGAGCTAGTTGCTGATGTTGCCTTGCTACTTTTCTGTTGTAATTATATTTGATGTTAGAATGTTTTTACTGTGGATCCTTCGTTTTTATACAGAGTTAATATTTTGCATTTAAAGTGGGGGTTTTTCCCTCCTTAGCTTGTGTTAAGACATCTGAAAGCTTAGAAATTTTTGAGAAACTTCATTAAACTTGTATGTGGATAAGGAGATACTGTCAGAGTATGTATTCTTTGAGAAACCTATTTTTTCTGTAGGTTTTTTTCTTACTCTGAAGTGATAGTAGGTCACAATTGGTGGTGTGGTAGGTTGAAACCTGACTGTTTATAATCCTATCTTGTTCCGTATTCCTTTGTGCCTGAAAGAAAGGGAAGGTTAAGGGGCAGATTTGGATCCTATCCAGGAGCAGATGTAGTCAGCAGCCAAAAGCTACAACCATGGCAATAAACGAAAATATCATACAAGGCACAGACCCAGAAATGGTGATCTGCCACAGCTGTATCTTCTGAAAGATCAATTGTTTGTGTATTTTCATTCAAAATCGCCATATTTGACTAGGGATGGTCAAGAGATCTGTTAGGGAGATCCAACTTTGAAAATGCCATTAAGTTAAAACGGACTTTTTATGAAATGATTCTAATTTCTGTGTTTTTTAGACTGCTTAAGAACAGTTACTCTGAAGCTCTTGGAACCACATATATTCTTGAAAGGCAGAAAATGAAACAACTGGTAACTGAAATTTGTTGCCAAATATGAGGAAAATATTTTTAATATGGCTTCAATAAAATTTATATGGAATTGTATATAGCTGAACAGTTATGCGCTCAGAGGACTGCGTGAAGAGATGTCCCTAAAGAATACCCAAGAGGAAGTCAAAAGCTTATGGGTAGGAACTAGAGACCGAGGCAACAAGGGGAATCTTGTGGTTGGTGTCTACCACTGGCCCCCTGGTCAAGGGGAGCCTACTGATGAAGCCTTCTTACTCCAGCTACGGGAGGCATCACGCTCGAAGGCTCTTGTCCTGCTGGGGGATTTCAGCCACCCGGACATCTGCTGGAAAAGTAACACGGGGAGCTGCTGACAATCCAGGAGGTTCCTGAAGTGCCTTGACGGTAACTTCCTAAGACAGGAAGTAGACAGCCCTAAGCGAGGGGATGCGATACTAGACCTGATAGTCACCAATGCACGTGAGCTTATCAGGGATGCCAAGACTGGAGGCAGCCGGGGCTGCAGCAATCATGCCCTGGTGGAGTTCACAGTCCTATGGGATCCACGACAGACAAGGAGTGTTGTCAGGACCCTGAATTTTAGGAAAGCAAACCTCCAGCTCTTCAAAGAGTTAGTCAAAAAGGACCCCCTGGGAAACGGTCCTCGGGGACGAGGGGGCAGAACAGAGCTGGCAGATCTTTAAGGATGCTTTCCATAGAGCACAAGAGATCTCAATCCCCAGGTGCAAGAAATCAAGCAAGAAAGGGAAGAGACCAGCATGGCTGAGTTGCTACCTGCTGGTCAAACTAAAAGGCAAGAAGGAACTGCACAGGCAGTTCAGGCAGGACCAGGTATCCTGGGAAAAGTATCGGGATGCTGCCCGGTTATGTAGGGACGAGGTCAGGAAGGTCAAGGCGCGGCTGGACCCGGACCTGGCGAGGGATGCTGAGAATAACAAGAAGGGCTTCTACAGGTATGTCAACCAGAAAAGGAAGGTTAAAGAGAGCATGCCTCCCCTGACGAGCAAGAATGGCAAACTGGTAATGAGAGACGAGGAGAAGGCTGAGGTTTGCAAGAACTTTTTTGCCTCGGTCTTCACCGCCAACCTCTCTCCTCACACTTCCCAAGTTGAAGGACCAGGCAAAAACAGGGGCGATGAGAACGAGGAACCATCCACTGTAGGAGAAGACCCGGTTCAAGACCTTCTGAGGAACCTGAAGGTACATAAGTCTATGGGACCTGATGAAATCCATCCTCGGGTCCTGAGGGAGCTGGCGGATGAAGTTGCCAAGCCGCTTTCCGTTACATTTGAAAAGTCATGGCAGTCCAATGAAGTTCCCGCTGACTGGAAAAGGGGAAACGTAACCCCCACTTTCAAAAAGGAAGAAAAGGAAGACCTGGGAAACTGCAGGCCGATCGGTCTCACCTCTGTGTCCGCCAAGATCATGGAGGAGATCCTCCTGGAATCTCTGCTAAGGCACATGGAAAATAAGGACGTGACTGGTGATAGCCAACATGGCTTCACAAAGGGCAAGTCATGCTGAAAAATTTGGTGGCCTTCTACGATAGTGCTACAGCATTGGTAGATAAGGGGAGAGCAGCAGACATCATCTACCTGGACTTATGCAAAGCGTTTGACACTGTCCCACACGACATAGTGGTCTTTAAATTGGAGAGACATGGATTTGATGGGTGGACCACTCGGTGGATGAGGAACTGGCTAGATGGCCGCACTCAAAGGGTTGCGGGCAACAGCCCAATGTCAAAGTGGAGACCAGTGACGACTGGTGTTCCTCAGGGGTCAGTACTGGGACAGTGCTGTCTAACATCTTTGTCAGAGACATGGACAGTGGGATAGAGTGCACCCGCAGCAAGTTTGCCAATGACACCAAGCTGTGTGGCGCGGTTGATGCTCTGGAGGGAAGGGATGCCGCCCTGAGGGGCCTGGACAAGCTCGAGAGGTGGGCCCATGTGAACCTCATGAAGTTCAACCAGGCCAAGTGCAAGGTCCTGCACCTGGGACGCGGCAACCAGCCCTGAGGAGAAGAACTTGGGGGTGTTGGTGGACAAGAAGCTCACATGAGCTGGCAATGTGCGCTGGCAGCCCAGAAAGCCAACCACCTCCTGGGCTGCATCAAAAGAACTGTGGCCAGCAGGTCGAGGGAGGTGATTTTGGAGCACAAGTCTTATGAAGAGAGGCTAAGGGAGCTGGCGTTGTTCAGCCTAGAGAAAAGGAGGCTGAGGGAAGATCTTCTCGCTTTCTACAATCACCTGAAAGGAGGGTGTAGAGAGGCGGGGGTCGGTCTCTTCTCCCAAGTCACAGGCAACAGGACTAGAGGAAATGGCCTCAAGTTGTTCCAGGGGAGGTTCAGGTTGGATATAGGAAGAATTTTTACACTGAAAGGGTTATCAAGCATTGGAATGGGCTGCCCAGGGAAGTGGTTGAGGCACCATCCCTGGAGGTGTTCAAAAGACAGGTTGACATGGTGCTGGGGGACATGGTTTAGTGATGGTTTTTTTTGTCAAAGTTAGGTTGATGGTTGGACTAGATGATCTTGAAGGTCCCTTCCAACCTAGATGATTCTATGATTCTACTCCACTCTGGTGAGACCCCACCTGGAGTACTGCATCCAGCTTTGGAGTGCTCAGCACAGAAAGGACATGGACCTGTTGGAAGGGGTCCAGCGAAGGGCCACGAAGGTGATCAGAGGGCTGGAACACCTCTGCTATGAGGACAGGCTGAGAGAGTTAGGGTTGTTCAGCCTGGAGAAGAGAAGGCTCTGGGGAGACTTTATAGCAGCCTTCCAGTACCTGAAGGGGGCCTACAGGAGAGATGGGGAGGGACTCTTTACCAGGAAGTGCAGTGACAGGACAAGGGGTAATGGCTTCCAACTGAAAGAGGGGAGATTTAGACTAGATACCAGGAAGAAATTAATTCTTTACTGTGAGGCTGGTGAGACACTGGAACAGTTTGCCTGGGGAAGCTGTGGATGCCCCAGCCCTGGAGGGGTTCAAGGCCAGGCTGGATGGGGCTTTGAGCAACCTGGTCTAGTGGAAGGTTTCCGTGCCCGTGGCAGGGGGGTTAAAACTCAGTGATCTTTAAGGTCCCTTCTAACGCAAACCATTCTATGATTTCTATGATTTTTTTTAAAAAAAAAAAAAAAGCCAAAATTAAGGTTGCAGAATTTCTGATGTAACCCACCCCACTGTCACCCAGAGTTTCCATGTCTGGAAGGGACTCTGGACTATGGTAATGGACAGCCTATCACAAGCTGTTTTTTGTCTCCTGCTGACTTCTTAACTGGTCTGGCCATTATTATGTATGACTCAAAACCGCTCTTCACAAACTGACTTGATGTGAACTTTATCAGTAATGTGGGCACTGTATTGTTTTAGGAGCTTGCCTTTAATTTCCTGGCGGAAAGCAGGGAGGGGCATATAAAGGATCAAATTCTTAAAATGTAGCAGTCTTTTTATGAGGGCAAGATTTTTTTCTTGTAACAAAAGTTTCTGGTTTTCACTCAAAATCAACAGGGATATATGTTTGTGTTATTTGGAAAGACTTTTTTATTTGTTATTGAGTGGGTAATAAATGTGGAAAGATTGCGTGCCAAAGGGGAACTTCTGGAAAGTTGAAATAACTGAATGTTAATTAAAATAGGAGCCATTTATCAGACTTCTAACAGCAACAAATATACATCTAGAATGAAAAGATGCTTTACTAAGCATTTCTATGTAGTGCTCATTGATACCAGTTTTTGTGGTTAAAATACATACTTTTAAATTCCTTAACATCATTCTTAAATTAATGAAATTACTTTCATTGAACTTATAGCCTGTTTTTACAGCTTTTTTTAGTAATTAGCTCTCAAAAAATTGTCAAAAGAATGGAAAAGTGAAGAATTTTACCCCTCAAAATAAGAAGAAAATACCCAACAGAAAATGTAATGGAATTTATTCAGGTGAAGAATATACCCAACAAAAAATGTGATGGAATTTATTCAGGTGGGATGAGATCCAATTTACCTATTCAGATCAGAAATATTCTTTCAGTGGAATGGGTATGGTATGCTCACTGAGAATGGTTAGTGAAGGTACTCGTAGGTCCCTTAGGTAGAAGCCTTTTTTGAGTCTTACGTCATTCCAAATACAGGAGGTAAATAAAACTTTGCTTCAAGTGTGTTCTAGCTATAATGTGTAGAAGTTGTTGCATTAACCTGAAAAACAGCAATGAGCTGAATTTGTGCATTTGAATATACCATTTGCTTAATACATGCATCTCATGTGTAACACATGAGAACACTATGTGAAGAACATGGAAAAACTTCATGTTCCCGTCTGTTGGGTCATTTCCACATTACATGCCTGTCATCGTTATTTTGATCACAGACACATCGTCAGCATCAGAAGATGAGGGCTCGTTACGTCAGCAAGGGCGGATCACCTCTACTCCGTTCCAGAGCCATTCCAACGTAGAGCCCTGGCTTAACCGGGTTATTCAGGGCTCCTCCACCTCATCCTCTGCATCCTCCACCTCATCTCATCCAGGAGGGAAACCTGCTGCTGCTTCCAATACTACTGCCACCGCTGCTGCCACTGTGCTTGCAGATCTCATGGCACACATCCAGCTAGGTCAGTAAAGAACTCCCTGTGTGGTTGGAATAAAATCAAATTAAAAATTCCAAAGCAGGGCTAAACACAAAAATCTTCACCGGAAGATATCTGTAAATACCCTTAAAATGTACAATGCACAGACCAGGTATGTATGATAGATATGTATTTAATTTCAACCAAACTAGTTGTTCATGAGATCTGAATATGCATTCTTCTTGGTAAAATGCTTGATTTATCAAGAAACTAAGGTTCAATTTTACTGGATTCAAAAGCAGAATTTCAAAGGGATCATATTTTTGGTGCATGCTTTCCCATCTGCATGTTATTTACCCTAGGTAATATCAGGTTAGGGATTTCAAAGGTGACTCAATTGGTAAACACCCAAAAGACTAGAAAATCATCCAGAATCTTTTGGAAAGTTATAAAATCAGACATACTGACAAAGCTAGAATTCAAGCTCAAATATGATTTATTTTCCTTTAATTAAAATTTAAGTCATGAATAGTCTTTTATTGTGCAACTAGAGTGAAAATATAGTAGTACTGGTAATCCAAATGTAAATGTGAGTTTTGTCTCAGTCTCTGTAACGCTGAAGGTCCAGAACTTCAGGTTACTTTTTTTTGTCCTATAATGTAGAGCACTAGTCTTGTGCTTTTGGAAGATTTGGTAGGTAGGGAGAAAGGCAGTCTCTTCCACCATGGAAATAAATTTTGCAATGTTTTTGTACACTGCAATGAAGATTGATAGTGGATTTATGTGTGCGCAACAGGTCTACACTAATGTTAAACGAAGTTAAAGGGCCTAGAGGAGAAACAATAACTTTTTATTTCAAATATTTTTTTCCCCAAAGTAATTTAGAAAAATGAGGAATTATGTTTGTATTTCACCTATGGGCTACAACATGAAGTTCTTGGGCTTCTGGTAATATGCTGTAGGGCATCATGTATATTGTTCCTGGACATTTCAGGTTTTGGCAGTTTTAGTGCTTTACTTACCTGACTTTTTTTTTATCTGTGACTCTATACCGACATACACTATACAGACAGTTTTTTCTATTTCATTAGAGAGAACAGATGGGGTCAGTTGAGGAAAACACATTGAAATGCTTTGGATTTAAGGTTTCTGTATACTTAGAAATGGCAATTAACACAATACTTTGAGGCACTAATATATTTTGCAAATACATGTTTATTTAGCTGGTCTGGGTGTTACTTTCAAATTTTGTTGAAAGCCCAGTCATGTATTCTTTAGACTTCTCTGTTTAGATGATACAAACAGTTCACTTAAGTGTGAGGCAGATATTCATGAGAGGGTTAATTCTCCGCTCTTTGCTGGTTTACCTTCTTGAGTTCAGTTTGCCTTATACTAAGTATGGGACATCCACCTTAGTTTATAATGGGCTTCAAAATGCAGCAATGCTTGTGGTTTGTCACCAGGGGTTTTACTTCTTCAGATTCCTAAAGCACATTATGAAACAGAGAAAGGAGTATGAACAAGCTAGAGACACTCTGAAAGAGGATCCACTGGATCTTCTATGTGGCTTACGTGCTGACAGAAACAGGGATTGACTCATCATGCCATGAATGACATCCCAGTTGTCACAGTGCAGGCAGTTTTCTGCAAGCGAAGCTGAGATGGAAAGACATATTAGCTTTGTGTTAGACGTAATAGCTTGCTTTGTGTTCTGGAAGGCTCTTTAGATGTTCAGAGAGTCTGGGAAGGGTTATCTGTGTCTTTCCTACTTGCCTTTGCTCCCTCCTCTGCTTTGCATAGCGATCTCTTTTTTGTGGAAGGTAGTATGGAGAAGAATTCTGGTATCTAAGCTTTTACAAGGCAAAACTGTTTTCCCCAAGCCTGCTTAGTGCTGTTGCCTTAGAAGGCTCCTGCATGCTGAAACGTTGGGTTTTGGTTTGTGTCTTACAAAGCAGTGGGCAGCATTTGGCTTTGTTCATTTTTCTGCACTTCATCAGTACTTCATCCACAAACATAGAAATATTTGCCTTTTCAGTTAACTTGTGTGGCTTTATTGCTAGTGAAATTTTTCCTGTTTGTACAAAACATCTTATTGCCTTTAAAGAAGTCTAAATTTTCATCTTCCCATTTCCAAGCTTATTTATAATGAGAAGTTTGCAATTTTTTTTTTACTTAGTGGACATAAGAAAGATGGAATGTGTGAGGGCATTCTGGATTTCACATGAATTTATAGGAATCATGTTTAACTCCTTAAAATTAGCAAATAAACTTGGAATGTTAGCCGTAATTGCATGTGTGATTGCTTAAATTCTTCATATAGCTGTAAAAACTTGCAAGATACACAAAATGTAACAGCATCCTATTATGTCTAGTATTTCAGACCACATAAATACATATAAAATTTCACAACCTATCCATTGGGACTATTTAATCATCAAAATTGTAAGCAAAATCAAGGCCTTATTAACATTTTGAAGTCTAGCATTTAAGCAGCTAAATGTTGGACTGCATGCAGTGGAGTGGTGTGAAATTTCATCAATGGGAAATCAATATGCGATTGGAGTATCTATCAGGAAGGAAGCTCAGAGATTGTTAAGAGGTGATCTACTAGAAGTATTTAGAAAGGTAAAATTTCCAGTGCCTTTGACAAAAAATTAAATATCTTTTTGCATAAGAATAATATTCCTCATTTCTGAAGTGCTTGCCATATTCCATCAATTTTCATTTCTAGCTTGGTAACATTGATGAACGTCCAATAACAATTCAGTTGTGACGTTTTTCATGCCTGTTTATAGACTTCCTTGCTGAAAAGAATATGAAAACTTAGTTCTTACATTGCAAAATTTCTGATTATTGATAAATACTAGTATACTTTCAGAAAGTATTTGTCCCTTTGATTTGTCCTAGAGCATAAAGAAGAGTTTATTTTCTCAGTTAATGTAAATGTGCTGACATCAGCAATATAAAAGGCATCGTGCATATTTTAAATAGTATGCCTTACTAAAATATGTTGACTACGTCCTGAATAACTATTCACAATTTTGAAATGTTGGAGAATTTAAATTTAGCAGATTGTTCCCTTGCAGCTCATCTTCTCCAGCTTGCATTTTTAATGATGAGATCATACTAAATTCCCAAACAATTGACTGCAGCTTTGGAAGTACAAGGTTAGAGTATTTAATAAAGTCAGATAGGAATATGCATTATTTTTAAGCTGTTTGTCTTTCACCTATAAAAGCAAGAACAACATCTACATGTTGTTTTGGGGTTTTTTTTTTCTTTTAGTGTAATAGTTTCTTTAAAATGAATAAGGCTAGCAGAATGTCTAGGTTTTTTACAAGGTTACCATCTCAGCTGTGGAGTATTTCCCAACTTAGTTCTTGTTAGAGTAACTGGAAAAATGGATTATCATGGTGTTTGACCCACTACTTACTGAAAGACTTAAAAGTACAATTCCTTTTCTTAAGGGGAATTAGTGTAGGTGTTTTGAACTGTTGAAACTCTGTAAGCAGTTTTACAGGAGCTGTAAGAGTGAAGTGAAACAGTTTCAAAGAGTTTATTGAAGAGGAAATGTAAGAATGAAGTAGTGGCTTGTGGATCCTATTTTGTGTTCTGGCTGGGTTGGTGCACCTTTTTTCTTTTTCTTTTTTTTTTTTTTTAATTGTTCCAATGCAATTTAATAAACTTCTCTTAAATGTCCTCCATACATAGCTATTTTTTGTGCTTGTTTTCAGTTAGGAATAATTGTTAATGGGTTTTTTGTTTCTTTTCTGAACCTTCTCATTTTTGTGTGATTTCTTTGAGCTGTTCCCAAGCGCACAGCTCTTCCAAAAATGTTCCCAAAGAGCTTCGTCCTTATGTTATTTTCTGAGCATCTAATTGCAGAGTTTTTGTATTTCAAATATCTGCCTCATGCATGTGGATGGAAGATTGCTTTGTCCCAACAGGAATATGCATGGTAAAACCTGCATCCATTCGGCGTTTCAATCTCTGTACTTCATGCATGTCTTCTCACCCATATGTGCACCAAGTCTCATAGTGTGTGTCAGTCTCTCTTGTCCTCTGTCTTCATGGTTATGTTTGTACCTATGTGTATGCATCGCTTCCAGTGTACATTTTGAGTCACCTTAATGTGTACTGTTGACAACTTCGTCTGTAGGAGTGCCATTTTGGGCCATTCCACTGATGAAGCCACACTGCAGATACATACCTAATTGTAGTCCTTGCTGGTGCTTTCAAGGAGTGGAAGCTTTAGACATTGATAGTCACTGCAGGGTCTGTACATTGAGAAGTATGGACTTATGGGCTAATACTGCAGTATGGGAACCAGGTACATTTGACTCTGTGTCCTTTTCTGTGACTGGTTTGTGTGCTGCATGAAGTCTGTGTTTTGGGATTTTGGTAAAGCAAAGGATAAAAACAACAAAAAGCAACTCAAAAAATACACAGAACACAGTGAAAGCATTTCAGTTTAGTCTGAATACATGGGTATATGCCCATGTATTCTATTCTATATGCCCTGTAAAGTGCATATGCCCCTGTAAAGTTATACGGATTAATTTTTACACATAGCTATCACCTTCTGGAACTTGATGGTCCCTTCCAACTCTAACCATTCTATGATTCTCTGATTCAAGGGGTATCACTGCAGAGCTGTGTGACCCCAAGCAGTTCCTCCAGCACAGTGCAGCAGTGTGTTCTTAAGCTCCTTCCTGTTGCACTCTTATTTTTACTCATTAGGATTCTGAATATTTCAGGCCTCCAATTCTTGTTTTGTCTTGTTTGAACACTTCACCCAGATACTGCCATTTCCTAACCTGCGATTTCATTCAAAACCATTCCATAATCTAGGTCACAATTTTGGAATGTCAATATTCCCTAATCATTGTTCAGCAGCACAGAAACATGGTGCAGTTCCAAGCAAAGCAGGCATTTGACTCAAGGTTGTTACAAGATGGTTCTCAAGCCCCTGTGAGTGTATGAGGATTTGAGAAATGCCTTGCTTTCCCTGTGTGAATATACATTATAAAAAAATAAGTATTTATTGCTTGTAGCACACACCATTAAAATGAAGCAGCATATTGTGTCCAGCCACAAATGACCACCTCATGCCTCAGAAAACCCTGTGCTAAATTTTTCTGTTGTGAACAGTATGTGTGTATAATGTTGACGTCTACACCACAGATTTTTTTGAGTGTTACAGGCATTCCAGTTGTTTTAATTTGTCGATGCTCCAATGAAGAGTATACTGTGTCTGTACAGCATAAACAAGAAGCTTTTACCTGCAGTATTGTTGTGAGACTGTTAAAAACAGGTGGTAAGAAAAGCTGTTAAAGGAAAACCATGACTGGTCTTACAAACTGTAGGTGACAGTTAAGTCAACAGTTACTTTCCCCTGAGGAAGTCTCTTGTGTCCATCTCTGTGTCCATCCTCAAGATGTGTTCAGACCTAAGTGCACTTATCTTTGCCACCTTAAATCTTAATCTGTGTTTCTCAGCAAAAGTCTTCCTCTTACAGCTTGCAGAATGTAGATAAGTGCTTCATGTTATCCTGGGGCAAATATTCTATGCTTTTGTCCCTTTCTCTTTCTATGGGACTTAGACAGTCATTCTGGTTTTGTGGTGAGACTTTGGGTGCCTGTATTTCTTCTGAGAGTTGTGAGACAGCCTTTCTTTGTAGACTTGTGCTGTTTACTCATAATGAATCTTCTTGCTTTCACCTTGAAGTGATGGACTGACTCATCGCTCTCTTTATTTGTCAGAATTTGTTTGAATCCCTTTGAAAGTTGGAATAGCTCCTCTTCATCCTGGAGAGACACGGCGGTTCTTTTCAGGATTCCCCCTGTTATCTAGAAGATTTTGGCTACAGTTTGATTAGAGAAATCAGAGTTTCATTGAAAACACATGAGAAAATAGCAAGAATGCTGTAAGAAGCAGCTTTGGATATATTGCTTCTTAGGATGACTGATGAGCTTCCATGTCTGTCTTCCATTTCTACAGAGAACCACTCTGCACCTCCAGATGTAACCACTGGCCTGGTGGAACATTTACATCATGAACATCCACAGGTAGCATCAGTACGAGGAGTTCCCAGAGGCTACAACAGCAGCATTTTGGAAACTGCAGATGGTGATTGTATTATAAACCTCCTACCTTTCAATCTGTGTCCCTTTTTCTGAATAAGCAAATGCGTAAGAGAACTTAATACCTGTTGAGTGCTATGTGCCTGCCCCTTCCAAAGCTTTATATAGGAGAGGAGACTGTACTGCATTTCCCATGTTCTGCTGGTGGGAGCCATGTCCCCATTTCTGTGTATTTCTATAGTAAAAGGCAGCGTAAACCCTTTAGTCACACATTTTAATTTTACATTGCCTCAGAGGTTTAATTTTCGATAAATACAAATAAGCACATTTATATTTAATTTAAAATAAGTATATCACATATACAAATGAAAATCAGTACTTGACATGGGTTTGTGTTGTGATTATTTTTTGCTAGCCCTGCAAAGTATTGAAAGATTCACTTATTTTTCCCAAGCATTCTCAGACTTTCAAAACTGAATAAATGTTAAGATGTAGTAAATACTCTTGAAGAAAAGAACATTCTTCAGGTTTGTATTGAAATCTCATGGAGTCAGCAGTCTGAAAAGCTAAATTAAAGTGTGAGAAGGTATATGCCAAGTAGCTAGGGAACAGCATTATTTTAAAACAAATAAATCCATGGTTGAAACTGTTAAACTAATTAAAGCTCGAGTCTTTTCCAAACAAGTTGCTCATCTTGAATAACTCTTCCGCCTGAAAGCTGCACTGAGCTTAGAGCAATGTCAGCAATGTGGCAGCATGTGTTTTAGTGTATGTATATTAATATATGGTAAGTAATAATTTTTTTGTTTGGCAGGTGTGCCAGTGAATAGCAGAGTGTCCTCTAAAATCCAGCAGCTTCTGAATACCTTGAAACGACCAAAGCGCCCACCTTTGAAAGAGTTTTTTGTTGATGATTTTGAAGAACTGCTAGAAGGTTAATTTTCTTTCAAATACTTTTTTCACTCTCTGCAAGTGGTTCACAAAAGAACTGACACGTCTTAGCAAGAGTTTTCTTTTTCTCTTCCCAATAGAAAACAAATCATAGTGGAGTTGTTTCATTGGAGAGAAAAAGGTCATATGCTATCACAAGTGCAATACAATCTTCAATTCAACTCTTCTGCTCTGTACTTGTTCTCTGCCCTCCTCCCTCACTTCGGAAACTTTTCTGATTCAGCCCAATTTGGACCAGTGTGATGAGCTAATGAATACTAAAGGCAGTGGTTTACAGATACCTGGAGAAATTCTATTGACATCTTTGTGAAAAACTTCATTGGTGCATCCAGAAATTGTCATGTTTGATGATGGTCCCACCATCACTTTTTACCTCAGATTCTAAACTCTACATTGTGGTAATCAGCGAATTTGTAGAGGGTACTCTTTGGAGTAAGCCAGGGAATAGCCTAAGTGTAACTTATGGTGCAGTGGACCTCTGGAAGATTCTGACCAACCTCCTGTTCAAAGCAAGTCGAACTAGATAGGGCTGCTCAGGGCCATGTCCAGTCCTATTCTCCAAACATGGAGATTCCATGGCCTCTCTGGCCACTCACATTCAAGCTGCTTGTCTACAAGCACCCCCGCATCCTGCTCTGAAAAGCTCCTTTGTAGCTGGAATTTATTGTGATAATATTGTTTGCATGCATGTTGATATCCTCGTCTTGAAATCCAGAAACTTTCATTATTTTAGAGGTTCAGAGGAATTAAATGCACTGTGTAATATGTCATGACTGCACACTACATAAAAGGATAGTGTTTTTACATTCTTTGCAGATACTGCTCGGCTAAAGAACACTATTTTCTTCTCTATGCATGTGTCTAGGTGGAAATAAAAGCATCCTTAACGAATGTAGAAGTTGCTTAGAAATATGTAGCTGCCTTTAAAACCAGCTGCATCAGCTAATTTTGGAGAATGGTTTTTGTTTTGTTCTCTTAGTCTTAAAGAATGAGTGAAAATTTTATTCTCTGTGACATTTTTGATGAGCTTCTACTAGATTCTCTGTGCTATTTGTTTGATACTTTAAGATATAATGTGATTGCAGTTCTAGTCTTTCACTGAAGATTTTTCAAGCAGACTTTCGTTGAGGTGCATGTATGTCATTGTGGAGAGTGGAGAACATCGCTTTGAACTTTTAATTTCAGTTATTGCATAGATTGAGTGTTAGCTAAAGACAACTATGACTTTGTTTTGCTAACTAAGATCAAGATATTTCACCTTTTTGAGCAGCTTGGAGCAGGATTTTAACAGCATGCTACTCAGAGAGAAAATGGCATATAAGGCCTGCAATGTTCCACAGTTGAGAGAAATGATCTGGAAATCAAACAAAATATTCTGCGAGCAGTACAGTTTTAGTTGTAGGTAATCTATACCAAGAGTATTTAATCTGATTGTTTTTTTTTAAATATATATTTTTACAGATGCATAGTGTCATTCTTCATCACCTGTTGAGAATTTGGTGCAGCAAAAATAAATGTCCAGCTGTCACTGAAGCCATTCTCTCTGATAACACTTCTTGATTTGCTGTAGACTTTCATATTAATACATGTGCAGAACAAATAGCAGGAAATAAATGTTTCCAAAGTAGAGAAAAAGAATTCTGTTCCAGTGGCCGGGTCCTTTGAATAATGTGGGAGCAGAACTCCAAAGTGTTGGTAATTATTTTTTTTTGTGAAGACAACAGATGATTAGCATAGCATCATCATAAGGCAGAGGAGAAGGTAATGATAGCTGTGAGGAAGAGGAAAGTGATAACAGTTCATAGAATAGTTGATTAAGTGTACCTTGAACATTTTGTAAGAATTGACATTTGACATTTTACTGTGCTCTGGTTTTAGTGCAACAGCCTGACCCAAATCAACCAAAGCCTGAAGGAAATCAAATGAATGTACTGAAAGGTGAACCCTTAGGTGTGGTAACCAACTGGCCACCTTCTCTGCTGGCTGCCCTGCAGCGCTGGGGAACTACCCAGCCGAAAGCCCCTTGTCTGACAGCATTGGATACAACTGGGAAAGCTATTTATACGCTTACATATGGTAGGAAGAATTAGGCATTCTTTGTGCAATGAACAATTTGCTTTATTTAAGAGGCACTATGCTCATGATAGATGCTTTGAGATTGCTATTCAAATACAAATTACGAATTCATTTTATTTTAAAATTTTTTTAAAGTTAATGAAGGGAAAATGTATATGGTATTGATTCTTTACAAGTGGCTATTTGTGAACTTCGAACAATAGTGGTTTTTTTTTCTTAAAAGAACACTAAAAATAGCCTGGTGTAAAATAGGAGGAAGAAACAGATGACTAATAGTGCACTGTTCAGATTCCTAGAGTAGATATTAAACTTCAGCATGTTCTTGAGTATCCTTATAGAGAAGACTTGTACTTCAGGAGGATATTAAGGATGTTATTGTGGGAAGTGAAACTTGCCTGTATCAATAAACTAAAAGTATTATAGTAATTGCATTTTTGGAAGACAATTGTGTTCCTCAGGACACTCATTGTACGGTATGTTAGAATGTTAAAATTCCTTGTTCACAGTCGTAAAGATTAATTATGCTTACAGGAAATGTAACTGAGCAGCTGCATTAATTTCCTTACTTTGCAGTGGAGCTTTGAGAATTGTTTAGAATATCATGTTTAGTTTTACATTTAAAAAAGAGAAAGAGAAAGACAAACTAAGAAGCAGCCAAGCTCCAAATTGTACTTCAGCTCTCTGCTGATGGCCAGTTCTATAAAGAACTGACCATTTGATGTACAAGTTAAAAATTGATTGTTATATTGTGTCAAATAAGTAGTTAGATTGTTGTCTTTGTATTTAACAGCTTGCAATAGTTTTTTGTTCTGAATTATTGAGACCTGTGTAGATCACTCTGAGCACTGGAGAGATAGAAACAGAGGAAGCACAGAGACAGATACCATGGCATTTATTCCTACCCTTTGTTTCTAAAATTTCAGTTAATTTTTTGTTGAGTTTAGGATTTTTCTTTTTATCCCAAGCAGTTTGCTTTCTCGAAGAGCCCTTAGGAAGGAGTCTTGTTAAGTGCCTTTTGGAAGTGCAGTTAGATTGCATCAACCAGACTACCTCTGTGTGTGTGTGCACATACACTGAAACATTGGGAGAACGCAGTAGGTTTGTGAGGTGGGATTGCTTTCACAACAGTAATGTTCGCTTTTCCCCCAACTACTTGCTCATGTTCCTGTTGACACTGTTCTAATACAACCAACTCGCCTAGTTCATATATAAGGCAATGAGATTTGCCAATTAAATGTTAAATTTTTAGTCTCTATTTTTTAATTTCTGTGGTTTTTTTTATTTAGGCAAGCTGTGGAGTCGAAGCTTGAAGTTAGCGTATACCCTACTAAACAAGCTAATTACTAAGAATGCACCTCTGCTGAAGCCTGGAGACCGGGTAGGCTTCTGTTTGAAATGGTCCCTATGGATAAAATATACAGTGAGGAGCAGCATTAGCTTAAGAAAGCCTTGTAATGTACTGTGACTTGTAATAGTATATTATCACAATATTTAGTATTTTTGTTCCTAGTTTAAGTATGAACCTCAACGTTGTTGTGAAGATTTTTTTCCCACATATTAAAAAGAAGCCCTCCCCTCCAAAACAACGACAAAAAAATTCTTGTTATTTTAATGTATTTTTGTAGGTAGCTCTCGTATTTCCTAATAGTGATCCAGTTATGTTTATGGTGGCATTTTATGGATGTCTCCTGGCAGAACTTATTCCTGTCCCAATAGAAGTTCCACTAACAAGAAAGGTAGGCAAATACATTCGATATTTTTATGGTTTCATAAATAAATAAAGTTGGGGGGATGTCTAAATCCTATAGTCCTTATATGGGACCCCTCAGAGCCTGCACTTTTGAAAGCAGTATGGTGCATCAGCTGAACTACTCAGTGCACATTATATGCTTGGAAAGTGTTTAATATTTAGTTAGGGAAGGGGGGAAATAGTATGGAGCTAATAAGTTAACTATTTTAGGATACATAACTCTAGAAATTATTTTAATTTATTATTTTTTAAAAGATGTGTGAAAGTGTTTCTCAAAATATAACACAGAAATGCTGTCTTTTCAGTCTCATGCTGAGTAATAAGAGCACAGGCGTAATGAGAGACACCATAGTTACTGGAAATATTGGTATAATCCTACACACATTGGTATTACTAGGGAAGAGCCGAAAAGCTACAGGCTCTGCTCTTCAGCGCTTCAGGACTCAGAAACAGCATCAGCTCTCTGTTTTATCAGAACTTACAAACATCCCTGTTGGATTGGAGAAGGATGCACAACCATTGCTTACGACACTAGTTTGCTACCATTGCTTGCCAGATCTACTGCTAAATCTTGCTTAATTTGCACTAAGCAAAACTAAGCCTTTTAAGACTTAAGTCTTTTTTCTTCCATACAAGGTCTTACGGGCTAGAAGTTTGTTTTTTCCTGTGATATAAATTGGCTTAATATTTTTCTAAACATGGAAGAGGTACAGTAAACTGTACAAAAAGTAAACTGTACAAAAGCATACATTATTTGTGTGTTTACTATAACATTGTTTCTCTGTAGGATGCTGGCAGCCAGCAGATTGGATTTCTTTTGGGCAGCTGTGGAGTAACACTGGCTTTAACCACTGATGCCTGTCAAAAAGGCCTTCCTAAAGCTCAGACTGGCGAGGTGGTTACATTCAAAGGTATGTTTTTAAGGTACTCAAATTTCTTTATAGGATAAAGAGTGGGGGGATCCGTTGTTGCTATTAAACAACAATCTTTGAATTTGCTTGCATGCTTCTAGCTTACATATAAAGAACTGCCGTATAAAGAACTGCCTTCTTTGTAAAGACAGTACTTAGTGCTGCTTCTTCCTGTCAGGGTGGCGATCCTGCAGCTTTTGCTTGCCTCCTGTTGTTATCCCTGAATACTGGGGAAAAAATAGGATTTTTGGAACTGTAATGACAGTAACTTTTCTTTTTCTTTGAAGGCTGGCCTCGTCTCATTTGGTTTGTGATTGATGGAAAGCATCTGGCAAAACCAACGAAGGACTGGCATCCACAAGTACGGGATGCCAGTGCTGAGATTGCTTATATTGAGGTAATCTAGTATAATATGCCTAACTTACGGTTACTCTATTGTAGTTTGTCGCAGCGCATTTTTTTCCTTTAATCTCTTGATGCAGTAAAAGAGATGACTATAATATTTTTAACTGTGGAACAAGAATGTTTCCCTCAAGGTTGCCAGGCAAACTGTCATTTGAGTGGTTGTGTTGAATAAGATTGAAGATTGAGTATAATTGGCATTTTTGGATCCCTGGGACAATTTGTTTAATTGGAGTAGAGAAACAGTCAGACTTATATGATAATTAGTGTATTCTCTGAACATAAATGTATGTTTTACTCTACCTTTTTGATTTTTTTTTTTAAAACTCACTTCATTTTTATAGTAAAATATTATTTCAGTTCACTACTGTAAATTTTCTAGATTTTGTTGTTAATCTAATGCTTGTGTAAACTTTCTCTTTTCAGTACAAAACAAGTAAAGAGGGCAGCACAGTGGGCATTACTATATCTCATGCTTCCATGCTGGCACACTGTCATGCATTGACTCAGGCATGCGGTTATTCAGAAGGTAAGTTAGATAGGTACAACTTTAAAATGATACTCATGGCTTTGAATATTCAGACAATTTATGTTGCTAAATCATGTTCACTGTCTTAAAAGAACTTCAAATTAGCAGTAGTAGCTTTAACTGCAAGGAGAGAGACAAACATCCTCTTTCATAGTTGATGTGATATGTGAAGGACAGTAAGAAGCCACTTATGGAGTCATAATCAATGTGTATTAAAAATTCTTAAACCTAACAGCCTTATTGATTTTATTCAAGGGATTGGATTTTTCAGTCTTAATAAATTTCTTAGTCAGTGGTAAGAGCTATACTGATTTTTCATCCTCTTGAAAACAGCTTTGCTACAAATTGGTATTGCCCTCTCTAGTGCCTTTTGAACACGCTGGTCACTTTATGAAGTCATAAGGTGAGATGCCCACATGCAGAGTTAGAGGAACCCTAGCACTAGAAATTGAGGGAACTTTCTTAGACTAATCCTACAGGCCATTTGAGCAGTTTGGATCTCTTTGAAGAGCTTTGGATGCTGCCAGTTTTGGTGTATGAGCCCTGAGCTACACAGCTAGTTACTGGCCTCCAACTAGACTTTGTGCTACCAGTCACCACCCTGTGGGCCTGGACGTTGAGCCAGGTTTCAGTTGACCTCCCTGTCTGCTCATCCAGCCCATACTTCATCAGCTTCTCTGTGATGATCATACAGAGTCTGTCATAAGATGCTGTGAAACTGCTGGCTGCTTTCTCCAGCAAATCCAATTCTATGCAGTTCACTTTTCCTGAAGGTTTAAAAGTAATGAGGAAGGTTCACATTTCATAGAATCATAGAATGGTAAGAGGTGGAAGGGACCTTGAAGATGATCTAGTTCCAACACCTCTGCCATGGGCAGGGACACCTTCCATTAGACCAGGTTGCTCAAAGCCCCATCCAACCTCCCCTTCAAGGGATGGGATATCCACAACTTCCAGTGTCTCACCACTCTCAGAGTAAAGAATTTCTTCCTAATATCTAATCTAAATGTACCCTCTTTCAGTTTAAAACTGTTACCCTTTGTCCTATCACTACATTCACTGATACAGAGCCCCTCCCCTTCTTTATTGTAGGCCCCCTTCAGGTACTGGAAAGCCGCTATAAGGTCTCCCCAGAGCCTTCTCTTCTCCAGGCTGAACAACCCCAACTCTCTCAGCCTGTCCTCGTAGCATAGGTGCGTCAGCTCTCTGATCATCTTTGTGGCCCTCCTCTGGACTCACTCCAACAGATCCATGTCTTTTTTATGTTGGGGGCGGAGTAGAGGAGGAGAATCACCTCCCTCGACCTGCTGGCCACTCTTTTTTTGATGCAGCCCAGGATGCGGTTGGCTTCCTGGGCAGCAAGCACACATTTCTGGCTCATGTTGAGCTTTTTGTCCACCAACACTCCCAAATCCTTCTCCTCAGGGCTGCTCTCCAGTCCATTCTCCGCCCAACCTGTATTTGTGCCTGGGGTTGCCATGACCCAGGTGCAGGACCTTGCACTTGGCCTGGTTGAACTTCATGAGGTTTGCATAGGCCACCTCTCGAGCCTGTCCAGGTCCCTCTGGATGGCATCTCTTCCCTCCTGTGTGTCGACCGCACCACACAGCTTGGTGTCATCGGCAAACTTGCTGTAGGTGCACTCAATTGCGCTGTCACCAACAAAAATGCTAAATAGTACTGGTCCCAGTACTGACCCCTGAGGAACACCACTCATCACTGGTTTCCACATGGACATTGAGCTGTCGACAGCAAATCTTTGAGTGCAGCCATGCAGCCAATTCATTATTTGCCAAGTGGTCCATCCATCAAATCCATGTCTCTCCAATTTAGAGACCAGGATGTCATGCAGGATGGTGTCAAATGCTTTGCACAAGTCCAGGTAGATGATACCAGTTTCTCTTCCCTTAGCTACCAACACTGTCATGCTGTTGTAGGCGGCCACCAAATTTGTCAGGCGCAATTTGCCCTTAGTAAATTTGCCCTCCTGATTCCTGCCTTTGCGTTCTGCGACTTGGTCAGTGTGGCTAGAGTCCTAGCTGGTGAATACCGAGGCAAAATTTTTTTCCTGTGTACAGGCTCATGACTGGGACTACGTGCCTGTCTCAGAGCGACTGGAGCTCTCAGTCACTCAGAGAATGAATTGATAGACAACTGACTTAGTGAAGTGTTTTATTTATTGGGAAATAGCTGTGTACATTCTGAAAAATGAAAAAGAACAATAAATACCCCAACAACAATTTCTGCATCCTCAGTGCTAAGCAAGTTTCACCTCATCAATACGAGATATCCGTCTAAAATCTGAATCTTTGATTTAAAAATCTTTGATTTTATTTTTTAAAATCACGTAAGGTGTTCAAATTTCTCAGAGAAATCATTGAAGAAAGTTTAGTACGGCCACGGTAATGTTTATCACTAAATTTAATTCTTTCAAGTATAGCTGAATTTTTCTAGTTCAGCTGAAAAAGTTTGCATCAAAACTAAAGTTTTGGTCTGCATATTTCATTGGCAAATGTAACAAACACATTGAAGTGGTATTATAATGAAAACAGGGTCTTAAATACTTTGTAATAATCTAGTTTATAATCATAATTTAAAGGTGATTGTTTTAAGTAAAATAAGACACCAGCTTAAGCAGCCTGTTATAGACAAGAAGGCATGGCAACATCGCTTTGATTTCTTAGTGGTGTTGGAAGTTTCATAGTTGCTTTAACAAAAATTTGGAGTTCTTAAATATTCTCATAAATATGCTTCTTAAGTCTTAGAGTTTTTCCTTCACTTTCAGCTGAAACACTAACAAATGTCTTGGATTTCAAAAGAGATGCTGGCCTTTGGCATGGAGTATTAACAGTGAGTATTTAATGAATGAAAAAAACTATAGCAAGTTACTTCTCTCAGAGGTTAGAGTTTTGGTATCATCTGTCAGAATCTCTCTCAAGCTACTTATATTTCAATATTTATATTTGTCAGAATAAAGTGTTACTTTTTCATGAACAGACCGCACAGGCATAGCTTATGTTTTTACTGACTATAGACATAGTTTTCACTAATAGTTAAATGTAAGAGTTACGCTGTATCTGTGATTTTTTTCTAAAGAACTGGTACATGCTGTGTATTCTTCAAGTCACCCGAAAGTTTATTTTTTAATATTTTTCTCATAGAGTGTTATGAACAGGATGCATGTCATCAGTATTCCCTATGCATTAATGAAGGTTAATCCACTTTCCTGGATACAGAAAGTCTGCTCATACAAAGGTAACCTTAAAGTATTTTTACTTAACCCGTCTCTTTTTGGATGATTAAAAAAAAAAAGAAATTAATTTGTTTGTATAAAATGTCGTCTGCATCTGAGGTTGCTGCTAGTTTATCCAGCTGACTTTCTTTGCCACAGCTTTAGCAATCAGGTACTCCATTTCAGTACTATACGTACTGATAAATTCATTGATGAGTGATGTTGGCGGCTTCTTCTGATAGACCTTTAAAGAAACTGTGTTTCTTATCTCAGTATTTGAATTTATAGTAAACATTTAAATTCTGTAGTCAAGTCTATCTGGAGACACTGAGTATACTCATGTCATAGTTAAATATTTGGCATTTGTATTTGTTTTCTATGTTTGCAATTTGTTTCAAAACAATATTTATATAATTTTATAGTTGTTCTTTATTTTGTTGTGCACACGTGCCGTAATTATTGTTTTTATTTTCAGCCCGTGTAGCAGTAGTAAAGTCACGTGATATGCACTGGTCACTTTTGGCTCAGAGGGATCAGAGAGATGTCAGTCTGAGCTCCTTACGAATGTTAATAGTGGCAGATGGAGCTAATCCATGTGAGTACGAATTCATTAGAAATTATTATTAGAGCGTCAGTCTGTTGTGGTTTGGCCTCAGCCAGCAACAAAGCACCATGCAGCCACTCTCTCACCCTTCCCACAGCCCTGAGGGGAGAATCGGAAGAAAAAGGCAAAGCTCATGGGTTGGGACAAAGGCAGTTTAACAGAACAGCAAAGGGAACAAGTAAAACAATAACAATAACACTAATAGAGGAATATACAAACATGATTACGATACCATCGCTCACTGACCAGACCCAGGATGCTCCAGCCCACTGCCCCCTTCCCCAGCAGCTCCCTCCCAGCTACAGACTGGGCATGGCTGAGTGGTATGCAATACCTGTGTCCCTGCTGGGTCTTGGGGAGAATTAGCCCTATCCCCACTGGAACCAGGACATTATCAGTCCAAGGTGAACTAAAGCACACTGTAAATCACAGAACTCTGGGTCTGCACTGTAGGAGCTCAGCAGTACTGGCTATAGTTCATCTTCAGTAAAACAGAGACAGTAGCAGTATTTCTTTGCCATGGACAGTAGGGCAAATATAGAAAATGTTCTGAATCAGATCTATTTCTTATATAAAGAATAGTTGGCAATGTAATTTGAAAGAGGCTTTTAAAATTTCAGGTAAATCATAATGCCCATTTCAAAGTAGTTGCTCGTGTATTGCATGTAGACATAAAATCTTTGAGTTGTTGTGTGTCTGATTCTGTACATGCCCCTAGGGCTTGTCTCAATCATGTGCAAGGGCATAAAAATGGGAGCAGTCACAGCCTTAATTCAAAACTATGGCAACTATTAACTAGAGTATGCGGTAGGTTCCTGCCTTTTTTTGTCAATCATATGGTGGTAGTTTACAGTAATCTGAGAAAGCAGCTGGGAGATTTTTTTCCAACAGGCAAGAATATACCTTAGTTGCTTAGTTTCGCTGTTCTCATACAACAGAAAATCAAGAGTATTTCTGATTCCTCGGAGTTGCATGTTGAGAGGTCAGGAAGTTGTGATGTCAGAAGATGAAAGCTTGAAATAGTCTTTCTAAGATTATACTTGTAAGTGCCGTTTCAGAGGTGATGCTTAGAAAGTTCAGCAGTTCATTCTATAGTAAAATGCTATTTGCATGCTAGTGATACTACTGCTTGTTCATTGCTGTTTGCACTTCTTAACTATATTTAGCTGTGTAAATTCATTTTTATAACTTCATCTTTTTATCAATGCTATACTCTCATATGAATTGACACGAAATTAAACCTAGGATGTAGTATAATCAGTGAAGTTTGCTGGTTTGCATTATGTGCTGCAATTCCACAACTGTAAAATACAAAGCTGTAGGTGAAGAGATACCCTCTTACATTTTGGGCTGAGTGCTAAAGGCCAGGTAGAGCTCTAAACTGAAGATATGTCAGAAGCATTAGCTTCTAAATTTAGTTTCTAAATGCTTTGCTTCTGTGACCTCTATAAGAAACACTCATATAGGAACTATATAGGAAACAGACAGATACAGTTACCCTTAAGTGACAAAATATTCTGATCACTGAAGGACTTTCCATGATGTTAAGTGTTACAGAGCGCTGCCAGAGAGTATGCAGTTGTGAATTTCATTCAGTGAGTTAGTTGTTAACCACTGGTGGTTTTTTTCCTACAAATCTAACATCTAATAATAGACTGGAATATCTAATATCTAATAACAGATTGGAAAGTGTATTTTTTTTGTGCATGGATGCAACCATATTTGTATAGCTGAGCTGAGAGTAAGCATAGACTGAAATCCTGCAGCACAGGCTTTCCTGCCCTTGGCAAAATGTTACCAATTGCGTGATTGTTCTTTTTAGGGTCAATATCTTCATGTGATGCATTCCTGAATGTATTTCAATCCAGAGGTTTGAGACCAGAAGTAATCTGTCCCTGTGCTAGTTCTTCAGAGGCACTAACTGTTGCTATTCGCAGGTAATTCTCATTTCTGAGAAGTGAACTGAAGCGTTCCTTGACTAATGAAGTGTATCTGATGTTAAAATGGTAGTCAGAAAAGATGATTAGCCACATAAAGATGCCCAAAGACCTAGACAGAGGAAGTCTGAGGCTCATGGCTATCTCCTTCCCTGAAGGATGGGTGATTTTTGTTTTGTTTTCTTTAAAAAGTTTAATATTTTCTAAAAGTAGTCAGCCGTAAGGTTTTTTTTTTTCACTACTTGGGAAAGTGAGGTCTTTTCCTCACTGATGTTGCTGGAGAACCTTTATAAAATGCCCCAAAAATCAAGACTTACTTATTTGGGAGGAAGAAAATACTGATCTTCAGGTAATTCGTGTAAACACGGGGCTAACAAAAGGAAAAAAAAATACTTGTAACTGGCCTGAAAAATACCATTGAATTTCTGGAGATAGCAAGAATGCTCTGAAAAAAAGGAAATACTTTGATTATAAATAGACATATGGATGGAATATGCTTGAATTTTTTGACAGTCGTTTTGATCAAAATGTGTTTTTTCAGAAATTCAATTTCAAGAAAACTTGGAAAAAAAGAAGTTTGAGATTTTGGAGAGTACTGTCTCTGGTGGGAGTACTGACATTTCCCAATTTTTAAAAAATGGACTTAAAGAACTTTTTTTATTTTTTTTTTTTTTTAAACAGCACCTGGAATCTTTTGTTCTGGTTCATCCTGAGTTGAATGATTGCACAAAATGGAGTTGTTGGTCCTCAATCAATTCTGCTCAGAGTAAGAAGTGTCAAGCCCTCCAAACAGTTCCTAATTTTTCCTGGTATTTAGGAAATTTAGCCTTTGAATGCTTATTCTTGACACTTCTTTGCCCATAATAGAGCTAAATCCTCTCTGTAACATTTTAGAGAGAGGGGAAACTATGTGATGTTTTATTGTAGCTCTTTTTTCATGTAATTAAAATATGTTACCGGTCCAGAAGTCTTGTTTGTTTACAATGAGAGACCATTATTGCTCTTCAAAATGAGAAACCATTATTTCTCTTTACCTTAACAAGCCTGAGAGACTTGCACAGTGTTTTTGATGAACATTGTTCTGTTGATTCTAAATCTGATTTGACTTTCTGTTTTTCAGACCTCCAGAACTGGGTGGGCCTCCTCCAGGAAAAGCAGTGTTATCTATGAATTGTCTGAGTTTTGGTGTGATAAGAGTGGATACAGAAGAGAAGTTGTCAGTGTTAACTGTACAGGATGTTGGTCAGATTATGCCTGGAGGTAAGAAAGCATTTCATTTAGACTTAAGCATACTCCACGTATGATAACTTGTGCTGTTGACATAAATAAAAATATCAAGTGATAAATACCTTCAAGGTAGTATCACTTATGTTTTGATGCATTACCTAAACACCTAATGATTAAGTACTGTTTCTGTTAGATTATTCAGTGTCTTCAGTAGAGATTAATCAATGATAAATTTGAATGACCATAGGTTTTGGTATGGGCAGATGCTCTTCGCTGGTCTGCAGAGTTGTTTTATTATTCGCTTGTTAGCATTAGTACTGACTGACATACAGGTATTTAATAACAAATGCAGCAGAACAAAACATAAAGCATAGTAAGAAATGCCATCTTTCATGCAGAAGTGATTGTCCACATGTTAGAATTAGAATAGAATAGAGTAATTTCAGTTGGAAGAGACCTACAATGATCATCTAGTCCAACTGCCTTTCCTCTTCAGGGCTGACCAAAAGTTAAAGCATGTTATTACGGGCATTGTCCAAATGCCTTTCGAACACTGACAGTCTTGGGGCATCAACCTTCTCTCTACGAAGCCTGTTCTTGTTTGACCACCCTCTCGGTAAAGAAATGCTTCCTAATATCCAGTCTAAATCTCCCCTGGTGCAACTTTGAACTATTCCCACACGTACTATCGCTGGATCCTAGGGAGAAAAGCTTAGCACCTCCCTTTCCACACACTCTCCTCAGGAAGCTGTAGAGAGCAATGTAGAGAGCTGTAGAGACCCCTCAACCTCCTTTTCTCCAAACTAGACAAGCCCAAACGCCTTAGCTGCTCCTCATAGGACATGCCTTCCAGCCCTTTAACCAGCTGTGTTGCCCCCCTCTGAAAAAATTCACTTACCTGGGATCATAGAGACTTGATGGAATACAGTCTCTTTAGGAAGGACAAGAAGAGGAGCTGACCTTTCTGTGAGAGAATAGTTGGAATGCATGGAGCTCGCCTGAGGATGGATGAGGAACCAACTGAGAGCTTATAGGTTAAGGATTAAAGAGCAGACCAGTACAGGTGACATTGTAGTCGTGTCTGCAGTAGACTGCCTGACCAGGAGGAACAAGTATATGAGGCCTTCTGCAGACAGCTAGAAGCAGCCTCACGACATGACAGAGCATAAGCAATCCAGGAGGTTCCTGGAGAGCATCAATGATGAATTCCTAACCCAAGTGATAGGGGAGCCAATGAGGAGAGGGTCTTTGCTGACCCTCATACTCACAAGTGAGGAGGCATTCGTTGGGGATGTGAAGGTTGAAGGCTACAGTGGCCATGAGACAGTAGAGATCAGGATCCTGAAAGAGCAGAGCAGGGTAAAAGCAAGATCACAGCCCTGCACTTCAGGAGAGCAGACTTGGGCCTCTCCAGGGAGCTGCTTGGTAGAGTCCCATGGGATAAGGCCCTGGAGGGAAGACGGGCCCAAGAAAGCTAGTTGATATTCACCGGATCACCTCCTCCAAGATCAAGAGCAGTCCATCACAAAGAGCTGGAAGTTGGGCAAAAATGCCAGGAGTTCTGCATGGATGAACTAGAAGCTCCTGTCAGAAATCATGCATAATAAGGAAGTATACACAAGGTGAAAGCAGGAGCAAGCAACCTGAAGGGAATACAGAGTCTGAGTGTGCAGTGACTGAGTAAGGAAAGCCGAAGCCCAGCTAGAACTGAATCAGGGGAGGGGTGTTAAAAGGCAACAGGAAGGACTTCTATAGATATGTCAGTGACAAAAGGAAGACCAGGGAAAATGTGGGCCTATTGCTGAATGAGGAAGATAATCCAGCAACACAGGACATGGAAAAGGCTGAGATATACTGAATACCGCCTTCATCTCAGTCTTTACCATACAGACTGCCTGGCAGAAATCCCAGGCCCTGGAGACCTGGGGGAAAGTCTGTAGCAAGGAAGACATAGGCTTGGTAGAAGAGCTGAAGTTAAGTAATACTTTAACAAACAAAACATGCCCAAGTCCATGGGTCCTGATGGGATTCAACCCGTGAGTGCTGAGGGAGCTGTTTGATGCCCTTGTGAGGCCACTCTTAATGTGTGAGGCCACAATCTTTCAATGACCATGGTGACTGGGAGAAGTGCCCGAGGACTCAAGAAAATCAGATGTCACTCCTGTCTTCAGGAACGGCAAGAAGGAGAATCCAGGGAACTACAGGCTAACCAGTCTCACCTCAAACCCTGGGAAGGTGATGGAACAGCTAATTCAGGAAACACTTTTCTCAGGCACGTGGAGGACAAGAAAGTAATCAGGAATAGTCAGCATGGTTTCACCAAGGAGAAGTCACGCTTCACCAACCTGATTGCCTTCTATGATGAAGTGACTGGCTTGGTAGATGAGAGGAGAGCAGTGGACATTGTCTATCTTGACCTTAGTCAGGTTTTGGACACTGTCTCCTGTTAGATCCTCACAGAGAAGCTGATGGAGTATGGGCTGGATGAGCAAATGGGGAGATGGTGAAAACTGGTGAACGACCAGACCCAGAGGGTGGTAGTTGGGGGCACAAAGTCTAGTTGGAGGCCAGTAACTAGCTGTGTAGCCCAGGGCTCAATACTAGCTCCAATTCTGTTGAGCATCTTCATTAATGATCTGCGTGATGGGGCAGACTGTATCCTCAGCAAGTTTGGCTGATACACCAGGGGGTTATGCTACCATCCAGAGGGATCTCAACAGGCTGAGGGAATGATCTGACAGGAACCTTGTGAAGTTCAACAAGGACAAACACAAAGTCCTTCCCCCTGGGGAGGAATAGCCCCATGCATCAGGACGTGCTGGGAGCCAACCATCTGGACGGCAGCTTTGCAGAAAGAACCCTGGGGTTTATGACGGCCACAAAGTTGTACATGACCCAGCAATGTGCCCTTGTGGCAAGGAAGGCTAATGGTGTACTGGGTAGCATTAGAAGGAGTGTTGTCAGCAGGCCAAGGGAGGCGAGTCTTCCCCTCTATTCAGCCCTGGTGAGGCCACAACCTGCAGTACTGTGTCTATTTCTGGGCTCTCCGCTACAAGAGAGAGATGGAGCTACTGAAGTGAGTCCAGCAAAGGATCATTAAGACGATTAAGAGCATTTCAGCATATGAGGAGAAGCTGAGGGAGCTGGGACTGTTCAGCCTGGAAGAGAAAAGGTTAGGGAGGGAAATTCGTCATCGTGTACAAATGTCAAAAGGGATATTACAGGGAAAACTGAGTCAGGCTCTTTCCGTGGTGTCCCATGGCAGAACAGGAGCCAATGGACACAAACTGAAACACATGAGCTTCCCTCTGAACAGAAGGAAAAACTTTTTCCACTGTGAGGGTGACAGCACTGGAATGGATTGCCGAGAGAGGCTGTGTAGTCTCCATCCTTGGAGATTCTGAAAAGCTGACTGTACGTAACGCTGGGCAACTGGCTCTAGGTAGCACTGAGGGGTTGGACCAGATGACCTCCAGAGGTCCCTTCCAACTTCAGCTCTTCTGAGAGTCCCAGACTCTGGATATCCCACCAAACTGTACAGTTTTGGGTTACCCTCAGTTTCTTAATGACATCTGTTTGCAACACTGTGCTTTTTAGAGTAGGTAGATACTGGCATTGTTCCCCAGCCCATTAAGTTGATTGTAGCAAGGAGACTTTATCCTTTATCCCTTTTGTTTTCTTTTGAGGCTAGGCTGCTGAGTCATGTATTACTTGTAGAGGAGAACACTCAGAGTTCCAAACCAGACTAAGACGGTGGACAATGACTAGGATCTGTGTCCTGAAAGAGCACTTACTGCCCTCTACTGCAGAAGTGAAGATTGCAACATTTAGGCTGGTAGCATAACGCTCCCTCGTATCTGTCTGAGGGTACCACTAGCTCCAGGCCTGTCCTGACCTAGTCCTGGATGTGCTCGGAGAGGATGAGACAGATTTTTTTTTTTTAATCCTCCTTACCCCTTCAGGTTTACTGTGTAGTGACCACAGAACCTGATTCATTCTGGTCATGCCCTTGGCACCTGTGGCTTTGCTATTTGTCATCCCATTATGAATCTCATGCCTTGCTGAGCTGTGGCTACAAAGCCACAGCTTTGTGCTCTAGAGCATTTCCTCAAGGTAAAGAAGGGGAGAGCCATCTTAGCAACCACCTCTTCTCTGTACATCAAGGCCCTCATTATGAGAAATAGGAAGCAGACATCTTTCCAGTCTCCTGATAAAAATTTCAACCATCGTGTAGCAAGTGGTACTGATCTTGTTTCATTTTCCTCATTAATCACAGAATCATAGAATCATTCGGGTTGGAAGGGACCTTAAAGATCATCAAGTTCCAACCCCTCTGCGATGGGCAGGGACACCTCCCACTAGACCAGGTTGCTCAAAGCCCCATCCAGCCTGGCCTTGAACCCCTCCAGGGCTGGGGCATCCACAGCTTCCCCAGGCAAACTGTTCCAGTGTCTCACCAGCCTCACAGTAAAGAATTAATTTCTTCCTGGTATCTAGTCTAAATCTCCCCTCTTTCAGTTGGAAGCCATTACCCCTTGTCCTGTCACTGCACTTCCTGGTAAAGAGTCCCTCCCCATCTCTCCTGTAGGCCCCCTTCAGGTACTGGAAGGCCGCTATAAAGTCTCCCCAGAGCCTTCTCTTCTCCAGGCTGAACAACCCCAACTCTCTCAGCCTGTCCTCATAGCAGAGGTGTTCCAGCCCTCTGATCACCTTCGTGGCCCTTCGCTGGACCCCTTCCAACAGGTCCATGTCCTTTCTGTGCTGAGCACTCCAAAGCTGGATGCAGTACTCCAGGTGGGGTCTCACCGGAGTGGAGTAGAATCATAGAATCATCTAGGTTGGAAGGGACCTTCAAGATCATCTAGTCCAACCATCAACCTAACTTTGACAAAAAAAACCATCACTAAACCATGTCCCCCAGCACCATGTCAACCCGTCTTTTGAACACCTCCAGGGATGGTGCCTCAACCACTTCCCTGGGCAGCCCATTCCAATGCTTGATAACCCTTTCAGTGTAAAAATTCTTCCTAATATCCAACCTAAACCTCCCCTGGAACAACTTGAGGCCATTTCCTCTAGTCCTGTTGCCTGTGACTTGGGAGAAGAGACCGACCCCCGCCTCTCTACACCCTCCTTTCAGGTGATTGTAGAAAGCGAGATCTTCCCTCAGCCTCCTTTTCTCTAGGCTGAACAACGCCAGCTCCCTTAGCCTCTCTTCATAAGACTTGTGCTCCAAAATCACCTCCCTCGACCTGCTGGCCACAGTTCTTTTGATGCAGCCCAGGAGGTGGTTGGCTTTCTGGGCTGCCAGCGCACATTGCCAGCTCATGTGAGCTTCTTGTCCACCAACACCCCCAAGTTCTTCTCCTCAGGGCTGGTTGCCGCGTCCCAGGTGCAGGACCTTGCACTTGGCCTGGTTGAACTTCATGAGGTTCACATGGGCCCACCTCTCGAGCCTGTCCAGGTCCCTCAGGGCGGCATCCCTTCCCTCCAGAGCATCAACCGCGCCACACAGCTTGGTGTCATTGGCAAACTTGCTGCGGGTGCACTCTATCCCACTGTCCATGTCTCTGACAAAGATGTTAGACAGCACTGTCCCAGTACTGACCCCTGAGGAACACCAGTCGTCACTGGTCTCCACTTTGACATTGGGCTGTTGCCCGCAACCCTTTGAGTGCGGCCGTCTAGCCAGTTCCTCATCCACCGAGTGGTCCACCCATCAAATCCATGTCTCTCCAATTTAAAGACCACTATGTCGTGTGGGACAGTGTCAAACGCTTTGCATAAGTCCAGGTAGATGATGTCTGCTGCTCTCCCCTTATCTACCAATGCTGTAGCACTATCGTAGAAGGCCACCAAATTTTTCAGCATGACTTGCCCTTTGTGAAGCCATGTTGGCTATCACCAGTCACGTCCTTATTTTCCATGTGCCTTAGCAGAGATTCCAGGAGGATCTCCTCCATGATCTTGGCGGACACAGAGGTGAGACCGATCGGCCTGCAGTTTCCCAGGTCTTCCTTTTCTTCCTTTTTGAAAGTGGGGGTTACGTTTCCCCTTTTCCAGTCAGCGGGAACTTCATTGGACTGCCATGACTTTTCAAATGTAACGGAAAGCGGCTTGGCAACTTCATCCGCCAGCTCCCTCAGGACCCGAGGATGGATTTCATCAGGTCCCATAGACTTATGTACCTTCAGGTTCCTCAGAAGGTCTTGAACCAGGTCTTCTCCTACAGTGGATGGTTCCTCGTTCTCATCGCCCCTGTTTTTGCCTGGTCCTTCAACTTGGGAAGTGTGAGGAGAGAGGTTGGCGGTGAAGACCGAGGCAAAAAAGTTCTTGCAAACCTCAGCCTTCTCCTCGTCTCTCATTACCAGTTTGCCATTCTTGCTCGTCAGGGGAGGCATGCTCTCTTTAACCTTCCTTTTCTGGTTGACATACCTGTAGAAGCCCTTCTTGTTATTCTCAGCATCCCTCGCCAGGTCCGGGTCCAGCCGCGCCTTGACCTTCCTGACCTCGTCCCTACATAACCGGGCAGCATCCCGATACTTTTCCCAGGATACCTGGTCCTGCCTGAACTGCCTGTGCAGTTCCTTCTTGCCTTTTAGTTTGACCAGCAGGTAGCAACTCAGCCATGCTGGTCTCTTCCCTTTCTTGCTTGATTTCTTGCACCTGGGGATTGAGATCTCTTGTGCTCTATGGAAAGCATCCTTAAAGATCTGCCAGCTCTGTTCTGCCCCCTCGTCCCCGAGGACCGTTTCCCAGGGGGTCCTTTTTGACTAACTCTTTGAAGAGCTGGAGGTTTGCTTTCCTAAAATTCAGGGTCCTGACAACACTCCTTGTCTGTCGTGGATCCCATAGGACTGTGAACTCCACCAGGGCATGATTGCTGCAGCCCCGGCTGCCTCCAGTCTTGGCATCCCTGATAAGCTCACGTGCATTGGTGACTATCAGGTCTAGTATCGCATCCCCTCGCTTAGGGCTGTCTACTTCCTGTCTTAGGAAGTTACCGTCAAGGCACTTCAGGAACCTCCTGGATTGTCAGCAGCTCCCCGTGTTACTTTTCCAGCAGATGTCCGGGTGGCTGAAATCCCCCAGCAGGACAAGAGCCTTCGAGCGTGATGCCTCCTGTAGCTGGAGTAAGAAGGCTTCATCAGTAGGCTCCCCTTGACCAGGGGGCCAGTGGTAGACACCAACCACAAGATTCCCCTTGTTAAACTTGTCTGCAAAGACCCAGAAGATGGTCAGCTTTAATTGGATTATCTGTCTCAACAGAATGGTTATTTTTTTGCTTCAACTAGAATATAGATGGCATGTACTACTACTGCTGTCTGGTTTGGCTGTTCAGTCGACTGATGTCCTCTTGAAACCCCACTGAAATTTAGCTGTGCTCCCAATCCTCTGCTTAGATTATGAGTTAGTCACAGGAACATGGAGGGAAAAGTTTGTATGCCCTTCAGATATCCTTTGGTGAACTGACTGAGGTTGAATTTTATGTTGGTCCGGTTTTTGGAGTTCAAAAAAGTGGTATTTGATGCAGGATCAATTAAAATCTTTCTTTGGATCAATTTATCACATGGAGATCCTTCTGGCTTTGCTGTAGACTTGCTGTCTGCGCAGAGTTTGCCTGACTACACTAAGGCACAAAGCAGCCTACAGTTGTGTTGCGCTTTAAGCTGCGCTTCATATTCAACCATTACAGCTGTAAGTCCACTTGCTTCATCCTCTGTAGTCCTTTTGCTCAGTGGCAGGTTCAAGTCTGTTTTATGATGTTGGAAGAATTACCTCTATGTTTGCAAGTAGGTCATTTCAACTTCCTCTTCTATGTAAGTCGCTGATGAAAAACGTGTCCCTGTCCTTGTGAAATGCTTAATTGGGTAGTGAGAGGAATCTTTGACAAAACTCATTCTCCTTTGTCAAATGCCTTGGAGCATTGGTGGCAAATTTAAAAGCGGCCATACCGCAAGCTTCCCTCAGACCACGCGGAGAGCGACAGCGGCAGCGGTGAGTGCTGCGGCTTTACATTTGAGCTGGATAGAGACGGAGAGGGGGCGTCCCGGAGACGAAGAAGCCGAGGGAGAGCAGAGTAAGAAAGGAGGCAGGAACCTCGTGCGGGAGCGTGAGGCTGAGGTGGCAGGGGGTGTGCCGGGCGAGCCGCGGCACATTTAAAAGCGGCGAGCCAGACACACTTTCAGCATGAGCAAGGGGGCGGAGCGGGGGCTCGTGCGCAGGACAAAGAGGGAGAGTCTGAGGGCGAACGGTCCGTTCGGGCTCAGGAGAGGAAATGGCGACGAAACGCCCCAAAGCCCCCGTGAAGGAGAATGTGGGAACTCAGACCGAGCTCCCACACAAAGACGTGGCCGTACAGGGCCCTGGCTGCACCGAATGCCTGAGCCTGGCTGTGGTACCACAGGGACCCAGAGACACCCATTGTGTGCGATGCGAGCAGAGAAACGACCTGCCCAGGCAGGTGGTGGAACTGAGAGAAGAGGTGGAAAGGTTAAGGAGCATTAGAGAATGCGAAAGTGAAATAGACTGGTGGAGCCGTACCCTGAGGCAAAGGCAGCAAGAAGAGGCTCTAATAAAAGTAGATGATCCCCTCCCGCCCTGTCACCGGGCAGAGAGAGGGGACTTAATAGAAAGGGGGGAATGGAGGCTGGTCCTTCCTCGGAGAGGCAAGCGGAACCCCCAGCAGCCTTCCTCACCTTCCCAGTTGCATCTGCATAATAGGTTTGGAGTTCTGGATTTTGGGGACGAGGTAAATGAGAACAATGAGAACGATCTACCCAGTGAGGCACCCAGGACTAGTCACCCACCCCCATGCCTCAGGACCTCATCAACTAAGAAAAAAAGAAAGGTGATTGTAATAGGTGACTCCCTTCTGAGTGGAACAGAGGGCCCAATCTGTAGACCAGACCCATCCCACAGGGAAGTCACCTGCCTCCCTGGGGCCAGGATTAAGGATATACAGAGGGAAATTCACTTCCTGGTTCAGCCCTCAGATTATTACCCACTACTGATATTTCAAGTAGGCAATGATGAGGTAGCTACCAGAAGCCTAAAGGCAATGAAAAGGGACTTCAGCGTGCTGGGACGACTGGTCAAGGGATCAGGAGCACAAGTGGTGTTCTCTTCTATCCCACCAGTCACAGGGATGGATGGGGGGATAAATAGGAAGACTCAACAGATCAACTCATGGCTGAAAGACTGGTGTAAACGGCAAGACTTTGGATTCTTTGAACACAGGCTGATCTACAGGTCACCAGGCATGCTGGCAGCAGGTGGGGGAAGCCTAACCCAAAGGGGAAAAAGGATATTGGGACAAGAATTAGCAGGGCTCATTGAGAGAGCTTTAAACTAGTTTTGAAGGGGGACGGGTTTGGAACCAGGGTTGCTAAAGTGGTGCCCGGGAGTAGCATGCCAGTGCTAGTAGGTAAAGGTGCCAGCACGGCCTTGCAGCCTGTTGCGGCAGTTGATGAGGGAGAGAAGGACACATGTGGCAGTGAAGACATGAGGAGTAGTGATAAGATGGTAACTGCAGAAATGTCTGCACACGGACAGGTGGGAATTAGTGCTTGCCCTCCCAGCAAAATAGTGGGACGATTAGTCCAGCTGAAGTGCATCTACATGAATGCACACAGCATGGGCAACAAAGAGGAGGAGCTGGAGGCCATCGTACAGCAAGAAAACTATGACCTAGTTGCCATCACAGAAACGTGGTGGGAGGACTCGCATAACTGGAGTGCTGTGATTGACGGCTACCAACTTTTCAGAAGGGACAGGCAAGGAAAGAGAGGTGGTGGGGTGGCCCCTTATGTTAAGAGCAGTATTGTATGCCTAGAACTTAGCAATACGCATGATGACAGTGTTGAG
Organism: Numenius arquata; assembly: GCF_964106895.1. NCBI lineage: Eukaryota > Metazoa > Chordata > Aves > Charadriiformes > Scolopacidae > Numenius > Numenius arquata. The sequence continues at coordinate 44,434,518 of NC_133578.1, forward strand.
TGTCTATGGATAAGAATTAAGGGGAAGACCAATAAGGCAGACATCGTGGTGGGAGTTTGTTATAGACCCCCAAATCAGGATACAAAGGCTGATGAAATATTCTATAAGCAGCTGGCAGAGGCTTCACGATCACTCTCCCTTGTACTCATGGGGGACTTCAACTTCCCAGATATCTGCTGGAAATATAACACAGCAGAGAGGGAACAGTCCCGGAGGTTCCTGGAGTGCATGGAAGACAACTTCCTAACACAGCTGGTGAGGGAACCGACTAGGGAAAGTGCCCTACTGGACCCGCTGATAGTTAACTCAGAAGGTCTTGTGGGGGATGTAAAGGTTGGAGGTCGTCTTGGACAGACTGATCACGAAATGATACAATTTTCAATTCTTGCTGAAGCAAGGCGAGGGGCCAGCAAAGCTGCCACCTTGGACTTCCGAAGGGCAGACTTTGGCCTCTTCAGGAGCATGGTTGAAAGTGTCCCTTGGGAGACAGTCCTGAAGGGCAAAGGTGCCCAGGAAGGCTGGTCGTACTTCAAGAAGGCACTCTTAAAAGCCCAGGAAAGAGCCATCCCCGGGTCCCAAAAAACAAGCAGGAAGGGAAGAAGACCAGCCTGGCTAAATAGAGAGCTGGAGCTCAGGAACAAAAAGAAGGTTTATGATCTTTGGAAAAGGGGCCTGGCAGGCAAGGAGAAATACCAGGAAGCAGTGAAGATATGCAGGGGGAAAATTAGAAGGGCCAAGGCTCAAGCCGAGCTCATCTTGGCCACTACAGTTAAGAATAACAAAAAGGGGTTTTTTCGGTATGTAAAGAGTAAAAGGAAGATTAAGGATAATGTGGGCCCACTGATGAATGAGATGGGCACCCTAGTGGTGGAAGACACGGAGAAAGCGGAGTTGCTGAATGCCTTCTTTTCTTCAGTCTTCACTGCTAAGGCTGCCCCTCATGAATCTCTGGCCTTGGAGGCAAGGGGGAGGGTATGGAGAGAGGAAGTTTTTCCTCCAGTAGAGAAGGCCCAGGTTCAGGACCACTTGGCCAAACTGGACATTCATAAGTCCATGGGCCCTGATGGGATGCACCCGCGAGTGCTGAGAGAGCTGGCAGATGTTATCGCTGGGCCACTCTCTATCATCTTTGAAAGGTCATGGAGAACAGGAGAGGTGCCTGAAGACTGGAGGAAGGCCAACATCACTCCAGTCTTCAAAAAGGGCAAGAAGGAGGACCCCGGGAACTACAGACCAGTTAGTCTCACCTCCATCCCTGGGAAGGTAATGCAGAGACTCATTCTAGATGTCATCTCCAAACAAGTTGAAGAGCGGGGGGTTATTGGAAGTGGGCAACATGGGTTTATCAAGGGTAAATCATGTTTGACCAATCTGATAGCTTTCTACGATGCTATAACTGGTTGGTTGGATGAGGGGAGGGCAGCAGATGTCATCTACCTTGACTTCAGCAAGGCTTTTGACACAGTCTCCCATAGCATCCTCATTGGGAAACTAAGGAAGTGTGGGCTGGATGAGGGGACAGTGAGGTGGATTGAGAACTGGCTGTGTGACAGGACCCAAAGGGTAATGATTAATGGAGCAGGTTCAAGCTGGAGGCCTGTAACCAGTGGTGTCCCCCAGGGGTCAATACCTGGTCCAGTCCTGTTAAAAAAAATTCATCAGTGATCTGGATGAGGGGACCAAGTGTATCCTTAGCAAGTTTGCTGATGATACCAAGCTGGGAGGGGTGGCTGACACCCCAGAGGGCCGTGCTGCCATCCAGAGAGACCTAGACAGGCTGGAGAGCTGGGCAGAGAAGAACCTCATGAGGTTCAACAGGGAAAAGTGTAGGGTCCTGCACCTGGGGAAGAAGAATGTTAGGCACCAATACAGGTTAGGTGTGGACCTGCTGGAGTCAAGTTCTGAAGAGAAAGATCTGCGGGTCCTGGTAGACAGCAAAATGACAATGAGCAAGCAGTGTGCTCTTGTGGCCAGGAAGGCCAATGGAATCCTGGGCTGCATAGGGAAGAGTGTGGCTAATAGGTGGAGGGAAGTCATTCTCCCCCTCTACTCTGCACTGGTGAGGCCACAACTGGAATACTGCGTCCAGTTCTGGGCTCCCCAATTCAAGAGGGATAGGGAACTACTGGAAAGAGTCCATCGAAGGGCATCGAAGATGGTTAAGGGATTGGAGCATCTCCCTTATGAAGAAAGGCTGAGAGAGCTGGGGCTCTTTAGCCTGGAGAAGAGAAGGCTGAGGGGAGACCTTATCTATGTTTACAAGTATCTAAAGGGTGGGTTGAAGGAGGATGGAGCCGGACTCTTTTCAGTGGTTGCCAGTGACAGGACGAGGGGCAACGGGCACAGGCTGGAACATAGGAGGTTCCACTCAAATATGAGAAGAAACTTCTTTACAGTGAGGGTGACAGAGCCCTGGAACAGGCTGCCCAGGGAGGTGGTGGAGTCCCTGTCTCTGGAGATTTTCAAGACCCGCCTGGATGCAGTCCTGAGTAACATGCTCTGACATGCTCTGGGCAATCCTGCTTTGGCAGGGGAGTTGGACTAGGTGATCTCTATGGTCCCTTCCAACTCTAAAAAAAATTCAGTGAAATTCAGTGAAATTGTATGGCAAATCTAATGGGCCCTTCTGGTTTAGGATGCCATTGACAGATTATTGACAACACTACCAGGACCTTCTACATTAGTAAGAAACGCGGAGTGACCTGTCTAATTGTGTGTGGGGAGAACAGTTATGTGTGTATCCATTTAGTGCCTCTAAGTGGTATGACTTGTAATTGATGGCTATTGCTATTTTAAAATATGGTAATAAGTGACAAAACTACTTGTTGGTTAAACAGAAGTTGGGCAACTTACTGAATTACCTCTGTTAAAACTCTGATCAGCATGGGGCTATCAGTATCTGGGGCAGATTAGCTTTAATTTGACCAAATAATAAAAATTCCAGGAAATTTTTTTGCACATTCGTTATGTCAGAACATAGATAATAGAATTCTTTGCAGAGGATAATCCAATTACTTTGTTCCCTGTGACTGTCTCTTAAAAAAAAAAATATATATATAAGCTTTCAGAGTAGGAAGAAAATAAAAAGGCTAGTAGTTACTTATAGATGTGTGCCAAATGAAAAGAAATCAATGACTTAAGGAAATTAATGACTTATTTTCAAATGAGTCTGCATGTACATTCTAATAGTGGATATACTTGTGCCTTACCTTGTAAGATTTATGCTTTTTCCTGTGTAGTATTCATGGAGGATGTACTCTGTCCATTCGCATTTGGTGTTTGGCATACAGGAGAGAACATACCACCATTTCCTTTCCTGATAGTTGCTCTCTTTAATTACTCTGCTGACTGATGAGTCTTGCTCTTTGTATGGTTCTAGGTTTCTTTTCTTTCCTTAGGTTGCTGAGCTTTCACCAAAGGCCTAATTTGAGTCAGATGCCATCCATGGCTTTGTTCCATCTTCTGATCCACGTTGAATAAGTTTCAGATCTTAGAAGTAACTACATGACGTAGTCTTTCAAACATTTTACAATATAAGACCTCACATTCCTGAATTTTGTTTAGTCAAATGTGCTGTGAAAGTAGTCTCCTAGCCAAGAACTGGTAGTCATGCTGAGACTTGCTCAGTCAAGCCAAATTATTTTGATCTCATTACTCTTGAAGGTCCCTGGCATACTTTATTCAGGAACCAGCTGGTTAAAAGGCCATGGATAAAGTGTGCAATTTCGCTTTCCTTTTGTTCAGATCTTGCTATTTGTTTTGAGATACTGAGCTCGCCTGCTCAGGAGATCTTATTCAACAGACCCCTCAGCACCAGGATCTCATGTCACTGCTGTTTAACCTGTTGGCCACTCTTCATGCCACATTCTCTTCAGCCTTGGCTATTCACTTTCATTATTAAAGTGAATGCTAATCACAAGAGCCACGAGGAAAGCGCAAGCATCCACAAAGAAATCTTCCCATCAAAGATAGCAGGGGAATTTTTAAGAGAGACTCTAGTATGCATTCCCCTGGAATCTTCTTTGCAGCTCCTGAAGGGATGATGTTTTACCGCACCTGTTGAACACCTTGGGCTATTTTGCATGGTTTCTGTCTGGGACTGACATTGCTAAGAAGCAATAACATAACATAATGGCTCATAACAATCTTCAGTCTATTTTTTCAAATTGGATTGGTAAAGATTGTAGGGAGAGTAACAAACCTCTCTTCTTCTGCCTGTTTTGTGCCTACAACTTTCCCGTCAACAGGCATGCAACTGTCATGTCATCTGTCATCTTGGAAGCTTATAATACCTTGTGCTTGCACCTGGATATGGATGCTCACAGTATTCAATCAAGTTTGCCTCCCTGCTACTTCCTGTCTAAATGTTTCCATTCTTATACAGGGATCCTTCTCGCATTCCTTCTTTGACAGAAGAGTAACCCTCTCTAATCCAGAAGATCTATATCCCTATAGCTCTTAATCATACAAAGCCTGGTTCATAGAAAGAGTGCTGCAGCAGCTACTTTCTTATACTCAAACTTTGGGTTCGTGCCAGATCTTAGGCTTCTGCAAGATGAACGTATGCATATACAGTTTAAAGTTCTGGATTGTGACTGCATTCAATATCTTTCCCAGAAGTTCAAGGAGGATGGTTCAAATTTCTCAAATGGCAGGATGCTTACTTTGTCTCTAGTCTATGGATGTCGTGGATGTTATTGTTTCCTCTGTCCATGCCTCAGCAAACATTTGCCCAGGTTCTGGTAGCTATCATGATGCATCTTCACTGCAGAGGAATTCGGTTTCTTTATCTCAGTGCCTGATTTGTGAAAGAAGTTGCTACAGAACAACTTTGTGAAGCTTTCAGATTGTGAAGTGAGATAGCAGTACCTCATTCCCACCGAGTCCTTAGAATTTATCATAGTAATCAGTTCTGTGTGTTCCACTTTTCCTTCAGTCTATCACACTATTGCACAACAGTTTGCCGCTGCAGAACTTCTCTTGGAGGTCTCTGGCAATATGTACGCTCCTGATGAGACATTTTCTTCCAGTTTAAATGTGCTCTGGATTATTGTGTGACCACCTTTAGAGTTTAAATTCTTGTTCATCAGTATCCTGGAAGTTGGCTTGCTTTATGCCTGTTGCCCTTCCCAGAAGATCAGGGAAGGATTCAGGTCCTTGCATTGGACATCTCTATATGCTGTTTTTTTCAAAGACTAGGTTTCTCTGCAAACCCTGCAAATACATTCCACAATGGTGGTAGAGGCATTTTATCATAGCCTTTCAGTATTTTTCGTAAGCCTTCATGCTTCTAGAACAGAAGTTATAACTAAAGACTATAGTGCAAGGAGGGCTCTCCTGTTTTTATTCTCACGAAGCCAGGCCTTTTAGTAAGACTTGCTACAAGAAGATGCTGGACTGTTGCTGCTACTGTTGGCACACAGTAACAATCCAAATCGATATCAGTTGCATACAAATCTAGTATGAAACTGCAGAAGTGGAACAAGAGAGCAGTTTCTAACACTCATCAGGCACCTTTGGTGGTAACCTTCTGCTGTGCAGGCTTCTGACATTCTTCTTGCATTCATGCTGTGCTGGTCTTGAAACATCCAAAGCTTAATCTAGACTTGGTAGGGCATCAGTGCGGCCATTTGTTTGCGCAATAGGATTCTCATCCTCTGCCAGAAATCTCATGGCAGGGCTAACTGCTGAGAGTCACCTTCTATAAGAATGTACATGTGGACTCATTTGAAGAAAGAAATCTTTCTTACCAGTGATTAGTGTTCTTCGTGATGTGTCCGCATGTACATTCCTATCCCATCTGCTTTTCCCTTCTCTCTAATTCTTTTTCAGATGCAATGCTGTTAAGAGAGACTGAAATGGTGGTAGATGCACTCTCTTGTATGTCACACATGAAGCAGGAAAAGAAGGAGAAGCAAGAGTACAGGCTCTACAGATACTGCAAAAGGAAAACCTTGTAGTATCACATGACAGGGCAGAACTATGCCTGCTGTTAGAATGTACGTGTAGACTACCTGTATCATACATTGGTTACTGGTAAGTATTTTTTTTAACTTGACCAGGGTGATAGTATTGTCCTTGGTCTTCATGGATAGAGCATCATTTGGGGACTAATCTGTTGGTTTTTCCATGTTTGTGAATGAGTTGAGGACTGTAGCATTTGTGTATGCCTACAGATTGTTGCACTCTCTCCAGTTATTAACACTTCTGTCTGCATCATTGCTGAAGCATTACAATACAGAGTTCTTAGATTAACACAAGTTATTTCCTTTGTTAATAAACTGCTTATTCTGTCTCAATTTGCCATTATAATTTAAACAGCCTTTTTTTCCAGTTTTTCCTCCTAAATTGCAAAATGCATTTTTTGCATGAGTAACTGATAGTTTATACTGTGTAATTAATTCCAACCTTCTAGTTCATACATACAATTTTCAGCAACTGAAACTGTTGTTCTAATTTGGACTTGGACCTGTACCAGCGTTTGAGTGGCATTGCCTTATTTGGTCACCAAAGGTTATCATTGTGTGGTTCCAAACACTTTATTAATAAATGCTAGTTGTTCTGATAGATATTTTTTAAGAGACCAAGATAATTTAGAGGATGATCTATTGGTAGGGTGAATTATTTTCTGTCATACTCAGATGTAAGAACCGAAGACTTCTCTGAGATTAGAAAATGTACCTATGAACCTGTTCTACCAGAAGAGTTTTTGGTCCATGCTTGCAGCAGAGCTGGCTTTATCATGTGTTAGTATTAAAGGAAATGTGCCGCTTTCCATATATGATTTCTCGTCATGCTGGTTGAATAGCGGTAGAAGTAAGGGCTATCTGTATATCACTTACGAATGGCTAAATTAGAAAACAGTAATGCAGTGTTTCATAATGGCTGTTGTAAGCCTTATCTGCGTTTCCCATCTGACCTATTCCATGGCCAAAACATCGAAAAGATCCTAGTAGAAATAAACCGACTACATAAGTTTCTGATATCTCTGGGGTCTCACGGTTGTTTTCTTCAATGTAGTAGATATGACCACAAACTACTCTGATAATCTGACTTGGGAGCAGATGCAATGGGAAAGGGAAGAACATTAATTTATGGCATAGTCTGTGTTATTTTTTCAAAGGCTCTATTTATTCTCTATTGACCCAGATAGTAATTTTGATTTCTTTGTTAATCTTAAGTGCTAAGCTAAACTTCCTTGATTCATTTTGCCTTTTCCCTTCATATCCTTTTTCCTTTACCTTTGGGACTAGGAAACATCAAATCCAGACTGCTTAAGCAAGGGCTCTACTTAGCCACAGAAACCTCTGAGAAAATAGTGGCATCAGAAGTAAAATATATCCAGTGGCATAGTGTAATATTTGGTTTACAGACATGTGTATCCTTGATTAAAAATAAGAAAATTTCAGTGTAGTAAGACTTCTGAGATTTCAGACGAAAAATTGGTAAGGTTAATAGCAGTAGGACCTTTATGAAACACAAAACTTTTAATTAAGAGTTGAAGAAGGGGAGAGATAATATGTAGTCACAGGAGTAAGTTTAGTAAGGGACAACTCTGTGACATGAGTTGTCTGTGGTCTCCAAATAATAGTTGGCAGTCTGGCCTGCTTTAAAAGAAGAAGGGACATAATGCAGAAAAATCATTGACCTGACAGTGAGAGAATAAAATAGCCTAGTTTTCTCTCCACTTCTAATGTGTTTCTCACATAACTTAAGGGATGATACTATGAATACCTAAGTGTGCAATAAATAAAAGGAATACTACGTCTGTAATTGGTATCTTCTTATTTTTCGTCTTTATTCTCATATATGTTTGCACTTGATCAAACTGTCTGCCTTTATGTTGAAAGGTAATTGCTACAGTTTTGGATTCAATTGCAGTTGATGTGTAGGTTGTGAAGCACTGTAAGAAAAAAAAAAAAATCACATTTGTGAACTTGCATCTTTAAACTTGGAGAACACATGACAGGCTGTCAAAAAGAGAGAGTTCTCACATGCTGTGTTTTTGCGGTAACTGATAGATAATTGATATTAAAATCTTTATCTACCCATCAGTGGCAAAGCAACTTCTGTGTCAGCTGCTGAGACACACCAATGCTGTGATTCTGTGTTCTTCCTTTCCCTTTAGCAAATGTATGTGTTGTGAAGGTGGATGGGACTCCTTATCTGTGCAAAGCCGATGAGGTTGGAGAAATATGTGTGAATTCAGGTGCAACTGGGATGGCATATTTCGGCCTCCTCGGTATCACCAAGAATGTGTTTGAGGTTTGTATTTCTCTTTGTAATGTAAAGTTTCATTGTTACATTTCTAGCATTTCTTCTTGCGAAAACACTTACTTGTTCCTTAAACTTCCTTTTTTATTTCATTAGAAAAACCCTAGCCATATAAACTTTGCTTCATTCTCGATCAGAGCTCAAAATTCTGTCTCTTATAACCAAAAATACAAAGCACCATCAGCAGTCAATCAGCTGCCTCTATATTCTGCAATGTTGTGCCTCTGTTAGCATTTAAGTTCATCTCCGTTCTGTATTAACACAGCAGTCTTATGTAAAGATACCTGAAGACATTTCAAGTTTATTGAAGCACATCTTGGACATAGAGTTAGAAATTAGTCTGGTATTTGTGAGTTTCTTCATGCAATCAAAATGCATTTTTTAAGATATAATAAATTATTTAGAAAACCTTCCTTTGTGTATTGCAAACAGTATGTGCTTTTCAAAATGAACTTTGGCGTTGATTTGCTGTAATGCTTAGAACACTAAACATTTTGGTGTTGGATATATGAAATTATGTTCCTAGATATATGGAAGAAGAAGATATAGTAAGGAAGACAGCATAACAGTCATAAGCCTTGTAGTTTGTCAAAGTAAAGCAAAAATGATCTTTCTGCCCAGATTTTTCCTTGCAGTGGTATCCCAGTTTCATGTTTTCCTTCTTCTGGCAAGAAAGGAGTGAAAGTCAGAGTACAGAGTAGTGTTACACTGGGCAGCAGTTTGAAGACTCAGCTGTAGTATGGAGTTCTACCAAAGAGATGAAAGAAATCCTAACCATAGTTTTCCCTTTTAAAAAAAGCTCTTTCTGTCAGCTTGCCAAGCCTCAACGCTTTAAACAGCTTAGCTTTCAGCACTATCCTTAGCTAGCGAGACAGCCAGCGAGAAACCTCATGTAATGGAAGAGTTGGGGGGTGGTGGGAAGACAAGGAAACCGTCCGAGTAGATGAGAGGAACTTGTTGATGAGCTTAATGCTTTTGCTCTAGTTCTCCATTGTAGGCAGTCCCATAATTGCAGCGAACTTAACTTTCTTAAATTTCTGATAGTGTAGTGTTTGTCACAATTGAAGTGACATGCCTGGGTACATGTCTCATCACGGATGTTAATAATAGCAACAGAAAGACTTTCTGATTAAATGCTATATGAGTGCATACTATAAATCCTGATTTAAAAAGCAGCATCAACTCTTGTTATGAAGGCTGAGTAGCTGAGAAAAAGATAAGAAAGAAGGCTACCACAAAGTTAAGAATTGGTGTGTTCTTCATTATTCAAAAAACTGTTGTTCATACTAGACATGATAGTAACTTTTGTCATCAGGTAATTTTTCAACTGAGTGTACAGCTGCAATGAATCAGAGGCAGAGAGCATTTTATGTTCACTTTTACCAGTACTGTGAGTGTCTGAATACTTATGTGTTCTTTCAGGCATTTCCAGTGACGGCAGCTGGCGTTCCTGTTTCAGACCAACCCTTTACAAGAACAGGCTTGCTTGGCTTTGTGGGTCCTGTAAGTGTGAATGAGCTACCTGGGGCCCTGCTTTGTCCTGACTCCCAACTCTGACACACATGAATTCAGCAGAATTCTGTGTCAGAGCAGTGACCTCATACAGATCTTAAGAATATTGTTGGCTTTAGTCAGGCATGTATCGCTGGGAGTCTGGAGGTTTTGCCCATTTCTAATCCTGTCTTCTTTTCAGGACTATTTGGTGTTTGTGGTAGGAAAGTTGGATGGCCTAATGACAGTTAGTGGCCGCAGGCACAATGCGGATGATGTGGTGGCCACTGCATTGGCAGTCGAACCCATGAAGTTTGTCTATCGGGGAAGGTGAGTATATTAAAAACGTCACCACTGCTGATTGGACATTGTTGCTCCTTTTTTCACCTGCAAACAATCAACAACACAGAGTACACAGGAGTTCTGCGTGTGAATTTTTACATGTGTATGTTGTAGGAAAGGTGGCACTAAGTTGTGATATGCCAGATAAAAACTTGGCTGTCCCTGCTAACTTGGAAGACAAATATTGACACCCTGATTGATGCATAATATATATTTAAAATTACTTTCATGTAGTATAAACATAGATCTTTCAGTGTCTGTTTAAAATTTCTTTCAAAGCTTAAGACAGTGAAATGAAGCTTGTATACACAATGTAAAACACAACTCCCCTTTGTCCACGTGAGCCTTTCATGCAGAGTGGCTTTGCAGCGTGTTCTAAAGAACAAAGTAGGAGTGTTGAGGCTGCTGAAGGAACTTTAAGGATAGTGTGTGTTGTATCACCAACTGTATTGCTCTTCAGTGGTTAATAGCTTAATGTCTAGATGGCGATCAGTGACAGATGGTGTCCCTCAGGGGTCAATATTGGCACCAATACTGTTTAATGTCTTCATCAATGACATAGTGGAATCGAGTGCACCCTTAGCATGTTTGCAGATGATACCATGCTGAGTGGTGTGGTTGACATGTCTGGGGGACGGGATGCCATCCAGAGGGACCTGGACAGGCTCAAGAAGTGGGCCCATGTGAACCTCATGAGGTTCAACAAGGCTAAGTGCCAAGGTCCTGCACCTGGGTTGGGGCAACCCCTGGTGTCAAAACAGACTGCAGGATGAAGGGATTGAGAGCAGCCCTGCTGAGAAGGACTTGGAGGTACCGCTGGATGAAAAACTGAACATGAGCTGGCAATGTGTGCTTGCAGCCCAGGCGGCCAACCATATCCTGGGCTGCATAAAAAGATTCACCAGCAGGTTGAGGGAGGTGATTATGCCTCTCTGCTCCGCTCTGGTGAGACCCCACCTGGAGTACTGCATCCAGCTCTGGGCCCTCAGCACAGGAAGACATGGACCCATCGGAGCAGATTCAGAGGAGGGTCACAAAAATGGTCAGAGGGATGGAACACCTCTCCTATAAGGAAAGACTGTGAGAGAGTTGGGGCCGTTAAGCTTGCAGAAGAGAAGGCTCCCAGGAGACATTACTGTGACCTTCCAGTACTTAAAGGGGGCTTATAAGAAAGATGGAGACAGACTTTTTTAGTAGGGCCTTTAGTGATAGGACAAGAGGTAATGGCTTTAAACTAAAAGAGGGTAGATTTAGACTAGATATAAGGAAGAATTCTTTTACGATGAGGATGGTGAAACACTGGAACAGGTTGCCCAGAGGGGTAGTAGATGCCCCATCCCTGGAAACATTCAAGGTCAGGTTGGACAGGGCTCTGAGCAACCTGTTCTAGTTGAATATGTCCCTGCTTATTGCAGGGGGGTTGGACTAGACAATCTTTAAGGTCCTTCCAACCCAAACCATTCTGTGATTCTATGAAAGTTGAGCTTACCTCATTTTTGTATCATTTGTGCAATTCAAATATAAAAATAATGGCACATACGTGGTTGAGGCATTATTAATATTTTATCCTAGACAATGCAAGCCTAAAATGAATTTAATTCACGAAGAGGAGTAAGTATTTTTCAGTGCAAGCATTGATAGACTGGCTGGTCAATAATTTGGCATAGTTGTCCTTCAGGAGGGACATTGTATGTAGGTGCAACAAGTTTAGTGTACATGATGGAGTTACATAGGCAAGGTTTGCACAGCCCCTGCACATATGGAACCTGCCTGTAGTAAACACGTGATACACTGGTGACTGCAAATTCACTTGACCCCCAACAGAAATAAATTACAATAATAAACCTACAGTTGTTCTAAACTTGTTTGTGATTTTTGTGATGACCTGGCATGAATAATGCTTGTGTGTGTTGAAACAATACCATTAAAGATTGCAGTCATTTCTACATTATAATAAACCATGCTATGTTCATCATATGTTGCATCCTATCATTCTTCTGTCCTTTGCGTTTTAGGATAGCAGTGTTTTCTGTGACCGTTTTGCATGATGATCGAATAGTGCTTGTGGCAGAGCAGCGCCCTGATGCGTCAGAGGAGGATAGTTTTCAGTGGATGAGCAGGGTTCTACAGGTAGTCAGTCTGTCCTTTCTCTCTTTCCAGGTGAATAAGGCTGATGTATGAAATGAGAATCTTAGAACATGTTTTTTTTTCCATAAGAAAAGCCTAGCAGTGTAACTATAGAGAGTTGTAATAAGCTGACTTGTGAATGTACTTCAGGATTTGCTAGTTAACAGAATTTTATAAAAAGTAAGGCTTTCAGAATGTTTTTGAATTTCATACTACTAGATTCTTGAAGTCCTAAGGACGATAGGTTTTGTTTGTTTTAATTCTGCACATCTCTGCTGATTTCATACTGGCTGAGAAGTTAAGTCCGAAAACTTTTAAGGGTATACTTAGCACCAAGTATCAAAACAGACCCTGAAATCTTTCTATGTCACTAACATCCTTATTCTAGATCTCCAACAGTAAGCACTAAAAACTTTTTCCCTTAATTACTTTATTGTGTTTCTGTGGGAGACCAGGGAATTCTGATAGATTTGCAATTGACATTTTTGGAATTAATCGATCAATTCTAAGGAATTAAAAAATGAGAGCAATTACGGAAGATGACTCTGGTGAAGGGACAACTGAAGGGAAGACCAGAGAGAACTACTTAAGGGAAGATGCCTTTTAAGAGTAAGGCAGTTGTGTAATAATGGTTTCTGTCTAATTTCAGCTTTGTAATCTTCTTGGAGGGAATACCTAGTAATAGAATGGCTGTTTTTCATGGAAAGAAGTATTTTATTTCTCTTTTTAGAAGTGTCATAGCTAAAATAGACACTTAAATTTCAGGCAGCAAGATGCTTCCCTCCCTATTTTTGTGGTTTTATGTTCTACTGTGCTTTCGTGATTGTGCCATACGTGCGAAATTTGCTGTGGTATAATTTTGACTTTTTAAAATCTCTGCACTTTTTGCCCACTTTTTAAGAGATTTTCCTAATCCCTGATGTGCAGGTGGCATCCCCTTGATAGAGTGCACAAGCAAAGTCCTGGGTCTGCTCCTGCTCCCATTGAAGTCATGGCACAACTTCTATGAGTTCAGTGAGTGCAGAATTGGACCCTTTATTTGCAAATTGTGTGCAAGTAAAACTTTAATATTATTAAATGACTTGAATTCAAATTCTTGCCCTAGCTACATCCCAGTTGATAAAGTGGAATATATATTATTTTCTTTCTATAAAGGCAATTGATAGCATTCACCAAGTGGGCGTCTACTGTCTTGCCTTGGTGCCAGCCAACACTTTGCCAAAGGCTCCACTCGGAGGAATTCATATTTCAGAAACCAAACAGCGCTTTTTAGAGGGTGCTCTGCACCCTTGCAATGTCTTGATGTGTCCACATACTTGTGTTACTAACCTTCCTAAGCCTCGACAGAAACAACCAGGTGAGTAAACCAGAGTGTGTTCCTTAGTTCTGCATGTCTGTCTCTGAGGGTATGCATGGAGTATGATCTGGAAGCAATGTGACAGCTCAGAGCTTTGCGTGTTGGATGGCTGTAAGCTGCATAACTTGGCAGAGCTAGTAGTGTTGTCAGAGCAGACCAGAGCTCAGTGAGGGCGTTATGATCTGTCTCGAGTCCCAGGTAAACGCAAGTACCATGTACCAATTCCATGCTTCTGTAGCTACGTTATAAATTGTACTGTACTGACAGGCTGGAGAGGTGGGCCCAGATGAACCTCATGAGGTTCAACAAAAGCAAGTGCAGGATTCTGCACCTGGGAAGAAACAATCCTCAGTATAAATACAGACTGGGGGATGAGGTATTAGAAAGCAGCCCTGAGGAAAGGGACTTGGGGGTGCTGATGGACGAGAAGCTGGACATGAGCAGGCAATGTGCTCTCGCAGCCCAGAAGGCCAATCACATCCTGGGCTGCATCAAAAGAAGTGTTGCCAGCAGATCCAGAGAGGTGATTCTGCCACTTTACTCTGCTCTGGTGAGACCTCACCTGGAGTACTGTGTGCAGGTCTGGAGCCCTCAATATAGAAAGGACATGGACCTGATGGAGCGGGTCCAGAGGAGGGCCACCAAAATGATCAGGGGGCTGGAGCACCTCTCCTATGAGGACAGACTGAGGGAGCTGGGGTTGTTCAGCTTGGAGAAAAGGAGGCTCCGGGGAGACCTCATAGCGGCCTTCCAGTACCTCAGGGGGCCTACAGGAAGGCTAGGGAGGGTCTGTTTACAAAGGCCTGCAGTGACAGGACGAGGGGCAATGGTTTTAAGCTGGAGAAGGGGAGATTTAGATTGGATATTAGGAAAAAGTTCTTTACTCTGAGGGTGGTGGAACACTGGAACAGGTTGCCCAGGGAGGTGGTTGAGGCCCCTTCCCTTGAGATATTCAAGGTGAAGCTCGACGAGGCCCTGGGCAACCTGGTCTAGTTGGGGGTGTCCCTGCTGACTGTGGGGAGGTCGGACTAGATGACCTTTGGAGGTCCCTTCCGGCCTGGACCAATCTATGAATCTATGAATCTTGCAAAGGAGTGTCCTCAGGCATGCTGTAAGTCATGTAATAAAACTGAATTACAGACAGACCTCAATTTGCTGGATCAGTAATAGACTCATTTTTTTTAACATACCATACTGGTAATGGACTGATTTTTAGTGTCTTGTACTATCCTCTTCTCTCTTTTTCTATGCAATGTGATCCTTTGTTTTAGCTTTTCATCTTTCCAGGTCTGTGTTACGTATGGCATTTATAGTAATCTACAGGCTGCATTACAGATTATTACGTGTTCTGTACATTATTTTTCTTCATTTTGCACTGTTTTTCAAAATGCAGATGTTGGTCCTGCTTCAATGATAGTAGGAAACCTTGTTGCTGGGAAGAGAATTGCACAAGCCTCAGGGAGAGATGTTACCCAGTTGGAGGATAACGACCAGGCAAGAAAGGTAACACTGATGTCTGGTATTATTAAATATTTGAATTGGCTTATTCAAAATGAGAAAAAAAACAGTTTGAGTGAATCTGAAGCATCTCCTTTTTTTCTGTTTCAGTTCCTGTATTTAGCAGACGTTCTTCAGTGGCGAGCTCAGACAACTCCAGATCATCCCCTCTTCCTTTTGTTGAATTCCAAGGTGAGATGCATCTTAACTCATATTTGGAGATTGAGATCAGAAAAAGATTGTTTGAATTCTAAGAAAATTCTAGCTAGAAGTCTTTTCCTAAAATGCTTCAGGTTATTTTGATGAAGTAGACAAAAATTGCTAGTTAGAAAGCAGCATAATTTTCCCCACATCTGGAATTTAAGTATGCGTTCTGCCTAACTTAAAACATTGCGGTAATTTCATTTCCTGCTGGAACACAACTTTCATCATATTAATGGAAGCCATGATTCTGTCTTAATCCCTGAGCACAAGGGCAAGTGGAAGTCAGAGCTAGACGTTTTTTTTAATTAGAAGATCTAGAGCCTACATAGAGAACCCTTGGCACAGTTCTGGATTCATTGGAGCATTGCAAACCCTTCAGGAGACACTGATGCTTTATCATCAGCTGCGCTCTGCCCCCTAAAGGGATGGCACTTACAGTCACTCGTACACGAACAAGTAAAAGCTTCCGTTTTGGAGTACAGCCTTTAGGTACTTATAGACTCTATATACTTCTTTTATTCAAGGGCTGTCTGAGCCCTTATGGCATATAACAAAGCAACAATCACGTTTCTATAGTAAGTACGTAATTTTTGCTCATAGCCACTCTGCTCTGCATGTGACTCTCAGTAGTTCTGAAGCATTCACGTGCCCTGTGTATCCAACATTCTGTAAAAGGGTGTGAAAAAATGTGCACTTTTGTATGTTCCTCAGTATTTCAGCCTCCCAGGGCTTGAGAAGCACTACTGCTGTGCATATTTCAGAAAGCTCAAATAGTTTAGATTCTTCTACTGCTGTTCTAGCACTTTTTTATTCCCCTTCTTTCCTTCCAGGAGGCACAGCTGATGAATTTTTGTTTGAGCCTGTACTCAGTGGCTACCCTTCCAGTGACAGTAACAGCCCAGTGACAAATGGGGTTTATCCTGTGCTGTGCTGAACTACAGACATGTGAGATAGGGAGTGTGCTTTCAGAAGGTCCAGCAGAGTCCTTGGGAAGTAAAGGATTTGCTTTTAAGGGTCTCATTCACACAGGCAAAATGGCTTAGGACATTGTTCAAAGTTCTGAGTTTTCTCATGAGACCCTGTTTTAGCAGAAGAAACTTCTTCGATATGGTTATTATTAAAAGCCACATAATTGGTTTACTCTTCTCTCGGAGTAAAGAGGCTTTTGAGGGAAGTTTTCCAGTATGAAGAAGCCCCTTTCTGGGTCACTTCATTCAGGCAACATTTACCCTTCACAAGGAGACTGCAAAAAAAACCCATAAAATTTAGGCACAAAGAAATTATCTGTTGGTGAATGCATGTCTTAAATAGTTGGGGACTAATAAGCTACAATGCTAAACATTAATGTGTTCACAGCTGTCCATGAGAAACCCTTCTGTTTTGCACCTTTTTATGTCAATATTCTTCTCCCAAGTCCTTGAGCTGCTACTGTTCCTATGTCAACAATACACTGTATTTACTGTTCTTACTTTGCATGACTTAGCTCCCAGACTTTAACAACAGTTTCCTTAGTAGAATTGAGCAGAGTGCCAGTGCCATCCTTCGTCAAACTGGGCCTTGGATCAGGCAGCCGTGCACTTGGGCTGATGATTACATGTGGCATCTCATCCTGGACTTGAAACTGAATACTTCTATAGCAAACATTTGCTGTGATAATCTTTATCTGTACAGCGGGAGGCTTGATTCAGTCTCTGACTGTTTATTTCCCTCTGAGGTGGTTGTCCCACCTTTTTTTCTTGATTCAGATTGCAGTCTTGGAAAAAACAAGATACATCCCAACCTCACAGGCTCAAGGCTAAGGCATTGCTTCCTAGGCTGGATAGCAAAAGGTTGTTTTCTGTCTTCACATCAAAAACTGGACTAAGCCTTTTGGAGTCCCCGTGACTTCGCGATGGCCTAAGCAATCCAAAGATACAGCTGCATCCATGTGAAGACTTTCTAATTGCATAGTTGTGGGAAATACACTTTCTACGAGATGGACAGTAGATGCACTGAAGCAGAAGTGACACTGCATACCAACCACAGCTCAGGGTGCTTCTATGACCCTTTAAAAGAATATCTATACCAAAGACATCAGCAGAGTCCCCTTTGCTCTTTTAAGACTGCTAATTGTGAAAGCATCTAGAGGATTGCCTGTGCGTTGTAGGGTAAAGCTGATGCAGTGCTTGAATTGCTGCTAAAACAATTGTGTTACTACTACTACTGCAACTGTGTTTTCTCCCTTGGACTGTGAAATTTCAAATATTTGTAAGGTACTCTTTGTGGTACCAAATACATTTAGAAGCTGCTTCACTGTGTGATGTTCAAAATAATACATATAAAATTCTCTGGCATTCTAAAAGTCCATGGTACCAGCAGCGTGGTTTCTAAAACACCGAGACAGAGTCTTTAAAAGTGTTTGCTGTATTGTTAAAATAAGGACAGTGAAATATTTCATCTGCAGCATGTACTTTTTTCAGTTTCAAACTGCTCTCCACAAATTTTTCTGATGTTGCTTTTGTATTGTGCAGGGCGCTGTAGCTAGCACTGCATCCTGCGTACAGTTGCACAAGAGAGCAGAGAGAGTTGCAGTTGCACTGATGGAGAAAGGACGGCTGAATGTTGGTGACCATGTGGCCCTGGTTTTTCCTCCAGGTAGGACAGTACGGACAGCAAAAATCCAAGTCAGATGTCACAAGAAAATAAACAACTCTTGCCAAGATAGAGCATTCAAACATCCATTTAATATAGCGGTATACGGCAATGACTTAGTATTTCAAGGAACAGACTTCCTTTTTGGCGTTTTATTATCAAGTCACTTCTCCAAGCAAACATTTCATCTAACTGCTCTCAGCGTCTGGGCAGTTACGCAAGAGTAGTTTGATTTAAACCACGTGAAAGATTGTAGTTTTTCAGCCTCAGAGTATGGAATAAAACTGCATATGTATCCGTCAAAAGCTAGATTAGGGATGTAGGTGTATGAACACCCTTGCTTTCCTGAATGGCTGTCTCTAAAAGTGAAATCTGGACCCCAGACTTGCATTACTAGTACATATTTTCAAGTGTACCTCAGGAAACAAGTATTACCTCATAAAAGTAGGATGATAGCATATTGCAGAATGAAAATTGTGAAAAACAAATGTACGCCTTTTAATAGAATCTGAGTTGTGATCTTAATAAGCTACAATACCTTATTTTGTTATTTTTGGTTTTTTATGCTACCTGTCCATGAAAATATATCCCGACAAATGTAAAGTTTGTAGAGTTTGAATAATTTTTGCTAACTTAACCTTACGGAATTGGGCATGGCCAAGAACAGCCTGTTGATTTGAAGATAACCTTTGTGACAATTCCTTACATCTTAATAAAATGTGTATTTTGATTTAGATGAAAGAGATTGACTTTTTGTTCTGATAAAAATGGCTTTAATTTCACAAATATTCTTTACAGGAGTAGACTTGATAGCAACTTTCTATGGCTGCTTATATGCCGGCTGTATACCTGTCACCGTTCGCCCACCTCATCCACAGAATCTTGCTACCACTCTGCCCACTGTCAAAATGATTGTAGAGGTATGTATAAGACAGTCCTCTCCAAATGCTTTTGGTGGGTGTAGCATGGTTGATGCAGCCTGATAAATTGCTTTACCACAGTCATTGTAAAATAAGTTAGGAAAAAAAAGCCAGTATGCTGTATCTGAGTCAATAAATACTTTTTCAGAAACTTGTTTAAAAAGTTCTTTCTGTTGTTGTAATTTATTTTGCTCTGTTTCCAGTGTTTTTCTTCATCTATTCAGGTTAATGGTTATCTCATCTGGAGAGATACGAAATCACTTGAGCATTCATTCACTAGTTTTATAAACGTTTTTAATGCTGTGTCTTTTACAGGTCAGTAAGTCTGCGTGTATACTGACCACACAAGCAATAATGAAACTGCTGAAGTCCAAGGAAGCTGCAACAGCTGTAGATATTAAAACATGGCCCGCTATTTTGGATACAGGTACAGAATGTTTGCCCACTGGCCAAAATGTAGTTTGAAGACTGATTTATTTATTTTTTTATACCATAATTGCCTAATTGAATGGATCCAGTGCATTGAAATAGCTGTCTAGAAACTATAGAAAGCATCTGGTAAAGATACATTTTTGTCCTGTGCTCTTTTTCCAAAATAATAATATGGTGCTCTTTCTCTTTTTATGTATTTTAAATAGATGAGATGCCTAAAAAGA
Source organism: Numenius arquata (assembly GCF_964106895.1). Lineage (NCBI taxonomy): Eukaryota > Metazoa > Chordata > Aves > Charadriiformes > Scolopacidae > Numenius > Numenius arquata. The sequence goes on from NC_133578.1 coordinate 44,454,017, forward strand.
AGCTGGCTACTATTTTCAGACCTACATCTCCAGATATGTTGGCATACTTGGACTTTAGTGTGTCTACTACTGGTATATTAGCAGGAGTAAAGGTAGAGTAACAAGAGAGAAATTATTATACTTTGTTTCCTTATATATAGGCATATTTAGCATTCATTCCTCCTGCCAGAGAAGGAATACAAAAATGTAAGTGGACCACCTTGGGTGTTCAGAAAGCTTATTTTTAAATTTGCATGACCTCAAAATTTCTTTACACACATTTTGAAAGCATTCAGTCTTACTGGCTTTATGTGAGCCACATGTTTGTGGTAAAGTTCATGAATGTTTTTGTTTGTGATTTATCATAGAGATGTCGTGTCATTTGTCATCATTTGATGTCATGACAGATATCATTTGCCAATAGCATGAAAAGTACCTGTGAAATTTTGGCCTCATATCCCTTTCCTCTTTTAAAGGTGCTTAAAAAAATCCAAACCACTATGTGTTGCCACATCTTCTAAAATAAACTTTTCTATCAATTATTACATGTGATAACCCTTTTTTTTAAAAAGTCTCTGAGAGTGCCTGTTTTCCTCTTACAGATGTCACATGCAGCTACAAGTGCCTTATGTCGCTCTATAAAGCTACAGTGTGAGCTGTACCCTTCACGTCAGATTGCCATCTGCCTTGACCCTTACTGTGGCTTGGGATTTGCGCTGTGGTGCTTGTGCAGGTATCATTTGAGTCGTAGGTTTTCTCATTTGTTCCCAGCCTTCTCTAGAATCCAGTGGAACAGTTGTGGATGAAACTGTCAGAGAAACAAAAATTAACCTTTATATATATATTTCATAAAATACCTTTTTGGTAACAAAATTCATTTAGTTACCTGAGTACCTTGGGTTTTGGAAGGGGAATTAATTAGATAACAAATCTAGGAAATAAAGGACTTCACTGTCTATTTCACGTTGACTAAATAAATCCTTTCAAAGTCTTTTGAGATTAAACAGTATCTTTTTTACAAAACCCTTAAGGTGTTTGACTACAAGATTGGTATGCTCTAAAAAATGTTGCTAAAGGAAGCAATTAAATGATTCTTAAAATAAATGAGACCTGAATTGATTAAATCAGATAACTACTATAATACAGCACATTTTGCAAAGCTGCAAAATTTTCCTGGTTTTGCCTTTTGAAACAAAGACTTAATAGTGTTTTAGATATTTCATTTTAAAAATGCAGAAACTGAATATGAAAGGTTATTTTGTAAACGGATAAAGTTAATTTTACTGTAGTTAACCTTTACCTTCCCTCTCCAGTTTCCTCAACTGGAAAGGAAGTGTACTGAAGGAAAACAAAAAATGTAACTTTGGTAACATCAAATGATTTATATCATCAATAAAGTGAGGCAGGGTGAAGGGAGAAGAAACCTCAGTGATGGAAGAATTAAAATCTCAATGGATTTAAAATATTTTTAGGAAAGGGAACTACGTGTGTCATGCTTTCTATACGATTAATACAAGGTGGCTTTTTTCATCTGAGTTGCAGCTTTGTTTTAATGTGAAAGACTGTTTTATTACAGAATGATTTTTTTTTTTTTCTATTTCAGTATGTTTAAACAGAAAACAAAACCCCCTCATCGTATTGCCCATTACAAAAACACATCAGCTCTACTTAGGAGAAATGACAAACGTGTCAAGCTACTTGTTAGAAGTAATTAGAGTTGCTTTTATTTTTTCAAAATGCATTGGTTTATCTAAGCCTGGTTTTACAGAGGAGTGTGTCACTGATTTGTTGATAGTAACTGATCAAAAAAACATTTGGCCATTTAAGACTGTATGGTCATAGTGTTTAGTGTCTTGAAATGAATATGTAATAATTTTAAAAAAATAAAAATTAAAAGGTGGTACGACTTTCTGTCCACTCATGTTAACTGGTATCCAGGTTAAATATTTAACATAAACACTGTTTAAAAACTGATACCCATATGGCAAAGGCTAGAAAATTGCACAAAAAACTTGAACGGTGCAATATAGGTGCTAAAGAGACTCATTTCACTCAAACCTAGAATGACTCAGGAAAATTGTACCAATTGTAACTGGAATGATATCTCAAATCCTAACGTTTTAGTGTCAGATGTTCTGTATATTCAAGGCATTGAGTATTTTCCATTGAGTATTTGAGTAATTTCAGTAGTTCAACACAATTTACTGCAGGACAAATATACTCATCTTAATGTTTGTGACTTAACTCAAGCCCATAGTTCTTGGCTAACTGCGAAATACTTGCTCTCTGTGGAGAAGATAAGCTGAAGTTCCAATAGATACCAAGCTCTCGGTTTTTCTGTATTTTCTTCATTGTGACTTTATGACTTTTGGCTTTTTTACACTGGCTTGAAGTTTTTCATGTTCCTTTTTCTTTATCTCCCTAGTGTATATTCGGGTCATCAGTCTATTCTAGTCCCTCCTCTGGAACTGGAGAGCAATGTGTCTCTGTGGTTGTCTGCTGTAAGTCAATATAAAGTGCGTGTCACGTTCTGCTCTTACTCTGTGATGGAGATGTGCACCAAAGGACTTGGAACACAGACTGATATACTCCGAGTGAGTGGACTTAATTTTTCAGTTTACTGACAGACAAATACATGTAACTTTCTAAAACTGTTTCGTTTTGGCTTTTAGAAGGTGGGCAATATGTGGTTCTTTGAAAGCCTTTCATTATGACTTGGTTTTTGGAAAATGTTGAGATTGCTGGAAGTTTCAGCTGTCAAGTTTCTAGTGGGGAAAAAAAGAGGTCTTATGTTTTCAACTTTACTTATTTGTGCCACCGGGTATTTCTGAGATTTTGGGCAGAATATGTAGCAAGCCTATCAACTTTTTCTTGTCTGCAACAAAAAAAAAAACAAACGAACAACCAACGAACTAAAACTCATACCAAAAAAGAAAAAGCCCCAAAGCCCCACTAAACCCCCAAAACCAAAAAACCTCCCCCCTCCAAAAAAAAAAAAAAAAAACCAAAACACAAAGCTCCCCAAAACCTGGCAAGTCTCACCTGCTTTCAGATCTCTGGACACCAAACGTATTGAGTTCTGAAATGGATGTAATCTTCCTAACAGCAGCAATTACTCGCTAATATATCCATTTATCTCTTTACTGAAAACGTCTTTACTGAAACTTGAAGTCCTTGAAAAGCCGCATCTGTCTTAATGGTAGGAGAGTTTCCACAGCTGTAGTAACTAAGCTGCTCAGGACTTCCACTGGGAACGTCTGACAGCTTGTTGTGCACAAGAAAGCAGCTACATTGTGCTTATTCGTATTCTCAGAATAGACAAAAAACTCTGTCCCTCTGTTCTCCTGGACCTTGTTTAAGGGAATCCTGGCCCTCAGCCAGTTGGTACAGGTTCACATTCCCACAGATGAGAGCTAATCATGTCTTGAACGCTGCCTACATCTGAACTGCACAACACTGGGAGTGAGCGGGTCTCTTGTGAACCCAGGCCTGTGACACAACGACATTTTGTGCATCAAACCCTGCCACAAAGATTCTTGGCACAATTTTAAGGGGTTGTCCTGGGTGGATAGAGCCAAACTGAGTGCAGTCCTTGTCTATATTGTTTAACCAGTTCATGCCAGTTATTCTAGTGTTTTTAAAGTCCATCTATTCCACAAATTAAAACGGCTGATTTCTATTCAAATTTAAAACATTGGTGTTTTCTTCACTCCACTTCTCAGATGAAAGGAGTTAACCTGTCCTGCGTGCGAACGTGCATGGTGGTTGCAGAGGAGAGACCAAGGATTACATTAACACAGTCTTTCTCTAAGTTATTCAAAGACCTGGGCCTCTCTGCTCGTGCAGTGAGCACTACGTTTGGGTGCAGGGTCAACATAGCGATTTGCTTACAGGTGAGATTAAACTGTTTATTCCTTATGCTGGGAACTTTATAGGAAATCATGTTCAGCTCTATGTAATTTTTTTAAATCACTAGATTCTATTGCTTGCTTGCTTCAGCACCAAATAAAATAAACCTTGAAGACATGGATTATGATTTCACTTTTCTGTACTCATTGACCAATTGATTTGCCTTCCTAATACAGGGGGTCAGTATTGAAACTTGTTTCCTTCCTACGGAGGAGCAGTATTAAATTAAATACACAGCTTCATGTTCATAAACATATTAAATATTTCAAGCAGTGCTATTTCAGCTTTTGTGTGATTCAGATCTTGTCTGTTTGAAAATAGCTTATTGTGTATGTGGCATTAAATGGAAGACAGAGTTCCTCACATAAGACCCAGGAAAATTGACAAGGTTGGCGGGTTTTTTTTACTTTTAAAGATCTCAAATGAGTATTATCAACATGCAGATACATTTGTTTCACCTCATGTAAGAGCTGGATTTTTTTTTTCAACTAAAGGTATAAATTTAAAGCTTTAAGGGGGAGAATTATGCACGTAAGGTACACAGCCCTACTTCACAGACTGGAGATAACAACATACTGTGTGATAGTTTAGTATTCAGTTGACATTATCTTGTATGTCTAATTTAACCAGATTAAATCTAACTTTTCTTAATGAGATGTTTCTTTTTCTAGTTAGGAGAGGGGAAAAAAAAAATTCTTCCACAACTCACCTGAAAATCAGGTACTAAGTATGGTCTAGAAAATGGCAAAGCACCCTGGCTTTTGAATAATTCTTGAATAATAGATAAACTGCTCAAGTTTCAGATGTGATAGTATATCGCTTTTTATGTGAGGAATTTCATACATGGCATATGTATTAACTATGTGTGTAATTGTAAATTTTAATTTCAATTTTATTGGTATGAATTACACAACAACAAAAAACAAAAGATTCAATTAAGATTGCTACCATGCTTCTGCAAAACTTTTTTTTCTTTTTTTTTTTTTTTCTTTCTGATGCCACCAGGTGAAGGAAAGCTCTTTTTAACTCTCAGAATATATATTAATGTTCTTGATTTCCTACGAGGTAGATGTTTTGGGACATGAGCTTCTTAAATATGTTGCCATTCATAATTGTTTCTTTAGTTTCTATAGTTTCTTTCACACATGTTAAAGGAGAAAAAGTTTTTAACAACCTCGAGGTAAATGGTTATAAAGAAATGCATCCAGATCAATTTTATGAATTGGTAGATGGAAAAATAGGAAGGATATAGATGAAATTAAGAGGACTGTACAGAAAGTTTTTAAATTAATTGAATAAAACATTTCAGATGCCAAGTGTGAAAGAATATCTTTCTGAATTGCCTGCCTAAATAAGAATTTTAAAAGCCAGTTTTGGATTTTTGTTGTTCAGACTGTACAAAGGGGAAAAAATGTTTATTCTACAGAATGTTAAATTGCAATTTGAGAAGTACTCAAGAAAACTGTGAAGAGTGTAGGGCTGCTGGGCAGATTAAATTCACTTCCATTTTATACCGTTTTCATTTCTGGTCTTCATTTTTGAGCCCTTTTTTTACTGTTTGTTTTTTTTTTTTTTTTTTTAAAAACCCTTTCCCCCATTCTTCCAAAACAATACCTGTATTTGACTTTTTTTAAATCATTGAATTTAAATTAATGTAGATCAATAGCCAAACTGAATTGGTATTTGGTACAAGTTAGCATGCATACAAATACATAGCATCTTCCAGCCTTACTGGATTGGCTTACTGAGATGGTGTTTCTGAAGGCCCAAGCAGCCCTTAGATACTTACAGATGAGGAGGGATTTGTGATAAAGCAACAGGCATTACATATGATCAGTCGTAAACCTCTTCTTGTTTATTGACTAGGACTTGCATTTTTCCCAATGAACCACTTAAAATTGCCAAGCCCTTAAGTAATCTGAAATGAAAAATTTCTTTTCACCCTAAAACAGTATGAGTTTTGTTTTCTGTCTTATTCTGTGTATCTTATGTTTCCAGTGCCTCTTTGTTTGTATTTTCTTTTTTCCCCTTTCTCTCTGTTTCACACACTTTGATGGCCTCTGTTTCTTCTGTTTGTGGTCCCACTGTCAGCCAAACAGGCTGAGCAAGCTGGCTGAACAGGTATAGTGATGCATGTGTGCTTGTAATGTCCTAAAGTCTGTCTGGGTCAGTGGTATTACTCTATAATGAATGTATGCCATTTGAGAGAATTTTAATTTGAAACAGATCATTTTTTTTCTAAAGAAGTTCAATTTTACTCACAAAGAACATTTGTAACTGAAGTACAAAACCTCTTTCTCAGACAAGCCAGAAAGGGGGTATAGCTATGATTAAAATGGTATATTCCTAAAGATAAAGATCATAGCATTCCTCTGGTGTGGCTATCCGTGTCACTGAGCCTTAGCAGTGCTACAAAAGTACAAAGGAATGTCATTATAAAGACATTGTTACTTTCTCCAGCACTGCAATCTTGAGCTGGTGGCAAAGTGGCCTCATTTCAAGTATTTCTGAAATGAGAAACCATGCTACAGGGGTCATACTATAGGTTTAGTCACCAAAACCTTGCCTATTTTTTATCTTAAATATGCATTTCATATGTAGTTTCCAGTTGTCAAGATTAAATTCTGCTGGGGTAAAAAAAAATGGTCCCCTGTTCCCATGTTGAGAAATGGGAAACCTCTCAGTGCAACAGAGCTTTGCCGAGGCTGTTTCTAGCAGGAGCCCTGAAAAGATACACATTGGTTGGAGTTATGTTTTAGTTAAATGTTGGGGTGTTTTTCTTCGCAGTTGACGAAACCGTTACAGAGTTTAACAGTTGAGCTTTGTGAAAGGGTTTAGGCCCACCTAGGTGGATGCTTACACTTGCTATGTAGTTTTTAGAGGAGGTGCTTACCAAAATAAAAATTTAAAAACTTAAGACTTACCTGTATAAAGACATCCTTCACTTGTGCGTTCATTTACTGATTCCATAAAACAGCAAAGGTTTATGGCAGTCACTCTAGAAAGGGGAGCTGTTCTACTGTGTTTCTCATAGATTAGGGCAATGCCTTATGTGTCAGTAAAAAAGGGAGAGGAATTTGTGAATTTATGTGGCTGTGAGAATGAAAGCAGGATTTTCTGGCTTCTGTTGAATTTGGTTTTTCTTTCTTAATCTTAGGGAACAGCAGGACCAGATCCAACAACAGTCTACGTAGATATGAGAGCACTTCGACATGACAGGTACAAATTATTTTAAAGCATTAACTATTTAATGACTGTAGAGGAGAAAGTTCAACCTCATTGCATTGCATTGGTATGTTGAAATATTCTTAGCAGTAGCTAATCCCTTATCACTGTATACAAGGAACCCCACCCTAGAGAATCCTTTAATGACAGCTGTGTGCTGGAAGCGGTCCAGCATCTCTTCCTCCATCACTTGTTCTGCTGTTACTTTCTAGACCCTCACCTAGCTGCCTGTCTGTTCATCAGTCGTGTATAATCTAGGCTTATTAGCTGTTTCCTACGTAACCGGACCATTAGCAAAAGGTGACCTTGCCAATTGGCTGGTTAGTCAGTAGAATCACAGAAACAGTTAGGGTGGGTGGGATCTCTGGATATCCCTCATGAAACCTCCTGCTCAAAGCAGGACAAGCTTCAAGGCTTCATCAGATTACTGAGGGCCAGGACAAGTTCAGTACAGAAAATCTCCAAGAATGGAGATCCCCCTCCTCTCCGAGTGTTATGTGCTGAGACTGACACTCGGCTCTGGGGAACTTTTCCTTACTGGCATTTCCCATCCTCCATGCCCCTGGCCTCTTCTAATGGTGTGCAACTCCAAGAAATCTGTCTCCATCTTCTCTCTAACAATCCTTTAGGTAGTGGAAAAAGTACAGTTAGAATCTCCCTTAGTGTTCCCTCCTCCGCTCCCGTCAGACCAAACCAACTCAAGACCACGCGGAGAGCGACAAGCGGCAGCGGTGAGTGCTGCGGATTTACATTTGAGCTAGATCGAGACGGAGAGGGGGCGTCCCGGAGACGGAGAAGCCGAGGGAGAGCGGAGAGACCCGAAGCGAGTCGGGAATCTCGCGAGGGAGCCGAGAGGCTGACGTGCCTGGGGGCGGGCCGGGCGAGCCGCGGCAGGGGCAGAGCACGTGCCGGGCGCGAGTGAGCGTATCAGCGCGCAGGCGCACGTGCGCAGAGCGTGAGGGAAGCAGCTAGCAGGGGTCGGTCCCCTCCCGGCGCCGGAGGAGAACGTGGCCCCGGCACCTGATAAATGCGCCACAAGGAGGAATGTGGGAACTCAGACCAAGCTCTCGCAAAAAGACGTGTCTGTGCAGGTCTCCGGCTGCAGTGAATGCCTGAGCCTGGCACTTGTTCCCAAGGGAATCGGTGACACCGCCCGTGTGCGCTATGATCAAATAAACTGCCTGCTCAGGCAGGTGGTGGAACTGAAGGAAGAGGCAGAAAGACTTAGAAGCATCAGAGACGTGAAAGTGAAGTAGATCAGTGGAGCTGTACCCTGAGGCAAAGGCATGGATAGAGGCTCCACAAGAAGTGGATGATCTCCTTTCCGCCTGTTACCAGGCAGAAGGGAGGGACTTAAGGGACAATGGAGAATGGAGGCAGGTCCCTCCTTGGAGGCCCAAGCAAAACCCCTCCCAGCCCCCCTCTCCTTCCCAGCTGCACTTGCACAATAGGTATGGGGCTTTGGATATCCAGGGGTTAGGTAAATGAGGATGGAGATGAAAACCCATGCAGTGAGCTGCCCAGAGCCAGCCACCCACCCCCACACCTTACAACTTCCTCAACAAATCAACAAAGAAAACAAGAAAGGTAATTGTGGTGGGTGACTCCCTTCTGCGGGGAACAGAAGGCCCCATTTGCAGACCGGATCCATCCCACAGAGAAGTCAGCTGCCTCCCTGGGGCCAGAATTAAGGATATACAGAAAAATCTCCCTACCCTGGTCCAGCCCTCAGATTACTATCCATTACTAGTATTTCAAGTAGGCAGCGACGAGGTAGCTACCAATAGTCCAAGGGCAATGAAGAGAGACTTTAGGGCCCTTGGACGGCTGTTTAAGGGATCAGGAGCACAAGTTGTGTTCTCCTCTATCCCACCACTTGCAGGAATTGATGAGAGGATAAACAGGAAGAGCCAGCAGATGAACTCCTGGCTCCGAGGCTGGTGTAACTGGCAGGACTTTGGTTTTTTTGATCATGGGATGATCTACAGGACACCAGGCCTGCTGGCAACTGGTGGGGGAAGCCTTACCCAAAGGGGAAGAAGAATACTGGGGCAAGAATTAGCAGGGCTCATTGAAAGGGCTTTAAACTAGGTTTGAAGGGGGATGGGGATGAAACTGGGATTGCTAAAGAGGAGCCTGGGAGCAGATTACCAGTGCTAGTGGATAAAAGCACTAGCAAGGTCTTGCGGCCTGTTGTCTCAGAAGAAGTGGGGGATGGTAACACATGTGGTGATGACATCAGGAATAGTGATAGGTTGGTAACCACAGAAGGGTCTGAACATGGTCAGGTGGGTATTGGGGCTTGGCCCCCCATAAAAGTGGCAGGAAAATTAGCCCAGCTAAAGTCCATCTACACAAATGCACGCAGTTTGGGCAACAAACAGGAGGAGCTGGAGGCCATTGTTCAGCAGGAAAACTATGATATAGTTGCCATCGCAGAAACGCGGTGGGAAGACTCACACAACTGGGAACGCTGCGATCGATGGCTACCAACTCTTCAGAAGGGATAGGCAAGGAAGGAGAGGTGGTGGGGTGGCCCTCTATGTTAGAGACAGATTTGAATGCCTAGAACTTAATAATGTGAATGACAGTGTAGAGTGTTTATGGGTTAGAATCAAGGGGAAGGCCAACAAGGCAGACATCATGGTGGGAGTTTCTTACAGACCCCCCAACCAGGATGTAGAAGTCGATGAAATATTCTAACAGCAACTGGCAGAGCTCTCGTGATCACTCGCCCTTGTTCTCGTGGGGGACTTCAACTTCCCAGATATCTGCTGGAAATATAACACAGCAGAGAGGGAACAGTCCCGGAGGTTCCTGGAGTGTGTGGAAGACAACTTCCTAACACAGCTGGTGAGAGAGCCAACCAGGGAAAGCGCCCTACTGGACCTGCTGCTTGTGATCAGAGAAGGTCTTGTGGGGGATGTAAAGGTTGAAGGTCGTCTTGGACAGAGTGATCACGAAATCATAGAGTTTTCAATTCTTGGAGAAGCAAGACAGGGAGCCAGCAGAACTGCCACCTTGGACTTCCGAAGGGCAGACTTTGGTCTCTTCAGGAGCATGGTTGAGAGTGTCCCTTAGGAGACAGTCCTGAAGGGCAAAGGTGCCCAGGAAGGCTGGTCATACTTCAAGGAGGAACTCTTAAAAGCACAGGAGAAGGCCATCCCCAGGTTCCGTAAGACGAGCCGACAGGGAAGAAGACCAGCCTGGCTAAATAGAGAGCTTTAGCTGGACCTCAGGAATAAAAGGAAAGTCTACGATCTCTGGAAAAGGGGATTGGTAACTTATGAGCAATATCAAGGTGTAGTGAAGCTATGCAGGGGGAAAATGAGAAGGGCAAAAGCCCAAGCAGAACTTAACTTGGCCACTACAGTTAAAGATAACAAGAAGAGCTTTTTTCAGTATATCAATAAAAAAAGGAAGGCTAGGGAAAATGTAGGCCCACTGATGAATGAGGTGGGTGCCTTGGTGGTGGAAGACACAGAGAAGACGGAGTTGCTGAATGCCTTCTTTGCTTCAGTCTCCACTGCTAAAACTGTCCCTCATGAATCCCAGACCCTGGAGACAAGGGGGAAGGTCTGGAGAGAGGAAGACTTTCCCTCTGTAGAGGAGGACTGGGTTAGAGACCACTTGGCCAAACTAGACATCCATAAGTCCATGGTTCCTGATGGGATGCACCCACAAGTGCTGAGAGAACTGGCAGATGTTATTGCTGGGCCACTCTCCATCATTTTTGAGAGGTCTTGGAGAACAGGAGAAGTGCCTGAGGACTGGAGAAAGGCAAATATCACTCCAGTCTACAAAAAGGGGCAAGAAGGAGGACGCAGGGAACTACAGGACAATTAGTCTCTCCTCTGTTCCTGGGAAAATAGTGGAGAGACTTGTTCTGGATGTCATCTCCAAACACATTCAAGATCAAGAAGTTATTGGAAGTGGTCAACACGGATTTACCAAGGGTAAATCATGCTTGACCAATCTGATAGCCTTCTAAGACATTATAACTGGATGGCTGGATGAGGGGAGAGCAGCAGATGTCATCTACCTTGACTTCAGCAAGGCTTTTGACACTGTCTCCCAAAACATCCTCATTAGAAAATTAAGGAAGTGTGGGCTACATGAGGGGGCAGTGAGGTGGATTGAGAACTGGCTGTGTGACAGAACTCAGAGGGTTGTAATTAATGGAGCAGGGTCAAGTTGGAGGCCTGTAACCAGCGGTGTCCCCCAGGGGTCAATACTCAGCCCAGTCCTGTTCAACGTATTCATCAATGACCTGGACGAGGGGACAGAGTGTATCCTTAGCAAGTTTGCTGATGATGCCAAACTGGGAGGGCTGGCTGACACTCCAGAGGGCTGTGCCGCCATCCAGCGTGACCTGGACAGGCTGGAGAGCTGGGCAGAGAAGAACCTCATGAGGTTCAACAAGGGCAAGTGTACGGTTCTGCACCTGGGGAGGAAGAACCCCAGGCACCAATATAGGTTAGGGGTGGACCTGCTGGAAAGCACTTCTGAGGAGAAGGATCTGGGAGTCCTGGTGGATAGCAAACTTTCCATGAGCCAGCAATGTGCCCTTGTTGCCAAGAGGGCCAACGGAATCCTGGGCTGCATAGGGAAGAGTGTGGCCAGTAGGTGGAGGGAAGTCATTCTCCCCCTCTACTCTGCACTGGTGAGGCCACAACTGGAATACTGCGTCCAGTTCTGGGCTCCCCAGTTCAAGAGGGACAGGGAACTGCTGGAGAGAGTCCAACGTAGGGCAGCAAAGATGATTAAGGGATTGGAGCATCTCCCTGATGAGGAAAGGCTGAGAGAGCTGGGACTTTTTAGCCTGGAGAAGAGAAGGCTGAGGGGAGACCTTACTAATGCTGATAAGTATCTGAAGGGTGGATTGAAGGATGATGGAGCCGGACTCTTTTCAGTGGTTGCCAGTGACAGGACGAGGGACAACGGGCACAAGCTGGAACATGGGAAGTTCCTTTCAAATATGAGGAAGAACTTCTTTCCTGTGAGGGACAGCCCTGGAAGAGGCTGCCCAGGGAGGTGGTGGAGTCCCCTTCTCTGGAGATCTTCAAGCCCCGCCTGGATGCAGTCCTGAGTGATGTGCTCTGGGCAACCCTGCTGTAGCAGGGGAGTTGGACTAGATGGTCTCTAGAGGTCCCTTCCAACTCTAACAATTCCGTAATTCCCTCAGTCTTCCTAGATCCAATGAATTGATGTCAGGCCTGTACTGCAGTGTATCAAAACACACACACATGCTTCTATGTACACACATCATCTGGAAACTTGCCAAGGATACATCATTCTATGAGACTTAATTCTGTAGTCATAAATTTTGTATTAACTTGTCTCTTGCCTAAGTTAGTTAATTGTATTAATGGCACTTGGTGCCAGCAGCAGCACCAGGTTTAAGCTGTAAGTTTAATTAGGTACATATATGTGTATTTGCTTCTGTACTTATTTTAAGACACATAAAATCAAGACTTGGTGCGTTTGCTTTATTTTTTTTTTTAATTGATAATGTTAAATTAGGGGCTTATGTTAACTGGTAGCTTTTTTGACTACTCATCTGTATTTTTGCAAGCTTAAATCGTAGCTGTTAGAAGGCAATCTATTCACCATCATTTGCACAATCCCGATTTGGCATCTGAACAGATCAATGTAAACTATCATAGTTTTCTCCTTATTTAATATATCACTATAACTTGCATGCTATATATTTCTGTTAAAAACAAGTTCAGCCATAGCCTCAAAGCTGCTGCTGTGTTAGTCAGTTCTAGCCTATAGTGTAATCTAACAATATATAGGAGCTGCTTCTCTTGTACACCTCTCCTACTGCACACAATTCCTGTTCCTTCTGCAAATGTGCTGTCTTCATATGCTATGCTACTAATGGGCTGCATAGTGTCACTTAATTCCGTTTAGGCTGCTTGCTCTTCAGTTTTTGTAATTCCTACTGACACTGTGCAATAGTTCCATGTGGCACAAGCAAAGGTCCAGAAGAATCCAACAAAGAAAGTGAATTTAAAATGCTAGTGGAACTGAAGCCTCAGAGCTCTGTTGGAAAATCTCTCCATAGAGCTGAATTTCTGATTCTTAAAAGAAACGTGGTCAATGGGAATGCTAATATGGAAGTCTTGAAGATAGTTAGAAACTCTTAGCTGTCTTAATGCATTGTGAATAACTAAGCATAATTGGCTGGCATCCTAACAGTTTTGTCAGTGCAGCTAAGGGCAGGCTAACACTGGATATACTGGAACACATCTATTTAACTTCTATTTAAGTTCATAAATCCTTGTACAAATGCATTCTTTTATTTTTTTCAGGGTGCGTTTGGTAGAGAGAGGTTCTCCACACAGTCTGCCACTTATGGAGTCTGGGAAGGTGAGAGAGTGAGAGCAATCCTTCTTCCTCATGATCCTTACCTGGGTGGTGAGCTGCTTCAGTTGAATCTCAGTACAGAATCTGTGCAACAAGCTTCACTAATCACGGTGTATCTAGCAGAGGCATTAGAGAGAGCATAAAATGCACAGCTAGTTAAAATGAAGCCCGGTGTGTAAAGTGAAGCAATAGGAAAAAATCAGAGGCCTTCATGTGGAAGACATTTTTCAGGTGTGAAACAAACTTCAACTCGGAAGCTGCAAAATAGCCACTTAGAGTTTAAATGATTAAACAACTTAGTAAGAAGAGATGGTTGATCTCTGTCATGCAGAGAGGAGAAGAAAGGGAAGAACTGAACAGATGGTTGACTTCTGTGGCTCTGCATTATTTATTTTTCTTTTGATGAATTCAAGTTCTCTTAACTTCTATTTTAAACATTTGCTTCTTATTCAAGATTCTTCCAGGGGTAAAGGTCATCATAGCACACACAGAAACCAAGGGACCTCTGGGAGATTCGCATTTAGGAGAGGTAAAACTTGATGCTGTTGTACTTTGTTTATCAGCAGTGATTTAATATATAGATAAATCATGTCAGATAAACATGTCTCCTAGTGGGACGGCCACATACTGTGGCAAGTGAATGAACTTGACAGAGAGATGGAACTGTTTACATACTTGTATGTACACCTACATGGTGTTCCTCCATCCTCTGCAAAATTACTGCATGCCAGTAGCAGGTGATATCAGATGACTAGTCTGTGTCTGATTGGCAGCTAGAAGAGGCAATGAATAACTTCCATCAGTGGACAGTAGTAATGAGGTAATTTGCTGTTTGGTTTAATCTTTGTTTTATATACATCTGGATTTGTGTATACTAAGATGCCCAACTGATAGAAGATTGCAAGTTAACAGATGTACTGTTCCAGTAAGCCAAATGCCTAGTTCATTTTCCCTCTTTACTATCCCAAATCACATGTATATATGACTCCTTTTTACTACTTCTTCCTGGTCATTTCCTGTGAGGCAGAAGTTAATGAATTATTTTAATAAAACTACTCCTGGAATTTTAGGAGCAACAAAATTGTCAGTGGAACAGATATTTTAAATCAATAAATGATGCTGCCTAGGTCTGGCAAAATAGCCTATGCTTATATGGGAGTGATTCCCTTTTTGTTTTGTGGGGTTTTTTTGTATCCCTTAGATATGGGTGAGTAGTCCGCACAATGCTACTGGTTACTACACAGTGTATGGAGAAGAAGCACTGCACGCTGATCACTTTACTGCTCGCTTGAGTTTTGGAGACACTCAGACCTTATGGGCTCGCACTGGGTACCTTGGCTTTCTGCGCAGAACAGAACTTACTGATGCTAGTGGAGGTGAGAGAAAACAAATGTGCTTACAGAAGCTTGTGTTTGAAACTCCTTGGGGTAGTTGAGCTAGCAAGAGTAAGCTATCCTGCCGGTTATCCTGACTTCTATCAGTGAAAAATGCTGAATGTAACAGGCATTGTTACTCTGTACATATTCATTGATTATAATGATACTGGGTAATTGTACAAAATGAGAAATTCGTAATGTTCATTTAACAGATTTAGAAATCATATTCATCTTCCTTTATTTCCACTTGCACATCTGTTAGAAGCACTAGAGCCTTTCTAGTCACTTTTCCTCTGAACCTCCTCCCTTACAGACAGGATGCAGTCAGTATTTCAGTGCTGACCTAGAGAATGCAAATAATGTTAAGTCGTTCCACGGTTTTAGAAGATGCTCAAATACCAATGATTTCCCAGCCTTTTAGAAGTTAAAGGCCTAGAGGAGCAACTTCTCCATAATTTTTCCAGTATAGAAAATAAATTGTTAATCTCATTTTTTCAATCTAAGACGTCTAAACTTGAGAAATGTAAGCAGATGGAAGAAAAACTGCTCCTTTTTCTGTTGAGACAGAATATGGAGTAGGTATAACTCTTGATCATCACGCATTTAAAAAAAAAAGTAATCTCTAAACATCCTAAAGAAAAGGAGTTTGAATGCTTATAACTTATTAGAAAATGTATATTGCTAATTGTCTATGATTGGTTTTTAAATGAATGGTGGTATCTACATGGATAGTGTCAGTGTCCCCTTATTGCTGTCACTGGATAATGAACCATAGGGGGTTCACAGCTTTTAAATTTTCTGTAATGACTCACGGTACAAGACAGAAAAGCAGTGTTACCACTTCTGCAACAGAAGTGTCTGTTTAGGGGACACCATGCATCTCCATCCTACTTTCAGTCCTCCATTATGTGAAGGAAGAAGAGTGAGTGAGGAGAGCAATTTGTTGAAGGTGCAGACTTTTGTTGAGGAGCTACCCCATCTGCTGCAGTGAATACCAGCCCAGGGTTTAGAAATGCTCCATGGTGTAACTCTGTTGGATCTAGTTGCTAAGAGAGAGTCATCGTCCAGTCTACTGTGCTGGTGTGCTATTCAGTCTCCCTGAGGCTCTTGAGAGTAAGAAAGGTGGATACTATTGCTCCAGCTGGAGAAATCCTTGCAGCCCACTGAATTCCATCTCCAGAGCTGCGTCCTGCACACTTCCCCTCTTCCACAGAGTGCTAGCAGAGAGCAAAAGGTGAATTCTGGTAAAGAAATAGTCTTTATCAGAAATATGTGGTATCCATAGCCCCCAGTTACCACCATTACACAGAAGGGTCCCTTCTTGGCAGCAGGCCTCTCCACCCATTCAACCTACTTAGTACACTGAGCAGTTCTGTGTTGGTCAGGCCCTCCCGAGTCTCTGTTTCTAAAGGAGTGTGGTCTCAGGCTATCAGTGGGAGCTGATGTAACATAGATCCAGCTCCCTGAAAAAGCTTTTACTACATGTCATCTTCCCTTTCAGAGCTGGTAGAGCATGATAAAAGATCACTCAACCAACATGCTCTAAGTTTTCCTTGCTTTCCTTAGGTTAGTTACCGGGCCTCCAGGGCACATTGTACTGCTGCTCAGTGCAAGGTTCTGCACTAGATGCTTTGACAGATTTGTCCTTCTGTGACTGTTCAAAGTGAAATGGCTTCCTGTTCTTGAGAAGGCTGGTAGTTGACAGAAATTGGAATCTGTGAGCAGACATCCACAAAGAAAGAGAAGTTGCAGGTGGCAAGGCACCAGATTACTGTAGCAAGTTTTTGTGCCTTGTAGCTTTCTGAAAAATCACTGTCATAGACATTTTTATCACTGTGGAACAATGTCAGTTGTACTTCAGTTTGTCAGCATTTGAGAGGCTATGTATGGTGAACTAACATAGCGAGTATGCATGAAATACAGTGCAGCTTCCCAACATGCTTTTCATCTCAAGTTACACAATTGAGCAGATTTATAAAATGGTTGCAAAAAAAAAAGCAAAGTTGAACTCAACAGAGTTACAGGTTGAATGTGGTAATGTGGAGAGCATGTCCTTCAAGAGGGGTCTAGGAGAGCCTTGCTTATTTAACCTAGCAAAGCTAAGGCTGACAAGGGAATAGAGTTATTCTCGCTGCATTAATTGTGGGGAACTTAAGGAGCTGAGAAGAATATTGCTGGCAAGAGGACAAGTGGATATAAGCTTATTTTAAAAGAATAAAAAAAAGTTAGATTTGGAAATTGGAAAAGTCTTCCTATCAATCAGAGGAGAGTTCTCTGGTAAGAATAGCGGGACAAAAAGATGCTTTGACAATGGATTTTGATTGGGTTTATGAACTGAGATTACCTTACGTGAGAGAAGGGGCAGAATTGGATGACTCAGAACTTTTTAGTCTGGTTTCGTTTGCTTAGAGTCAATAGGCAGAAGTGCTAAATGAGCTCTTAATTCTCTTCTCTCCAAATGGTAGAGCTTGGTGATTATTACAGACTCTTTCTCCTAGGAAGCACTGGGAACATCTTAGAATGTCAGGAATAAGCATGTACAAATGCCCATGTTTGTTCTGTAGATCTGATGATGTTTCAAATGTCTGTGTTATATTGCAGAGAGGCATGATGCCCTGTACGTGGTAGGCTCCTTGGATGAAACACTGGAGCTCAGAGGAATGAGGTACCATCCCATTGATATAGAGACCTCTGTAATAAGAGCACATAAGAGCATTGCGGAATGGTAAGAGCCTCAGTGTTACTTTTTTGTATCTTTTTATTTCTTCTAAAGCAGCAGAAGTCAAGCTTTGTGGAACAGCATGGTAAACTGAGAGCGTGCTGTAGTGTGAACTCACCAAAACTTTGCTTAGAAACTATTGCAGTGAGTGTAACTGAAATATAATTCTCCTCTTTCCCCTGCCTCCACTGGTCACAAAAAAAAAAAAAAAAAAGCAAGCCCACCCCCCTTTATCAGAGTTTGATCTTCATAGTCTGAAAGACAGGGAAGACAGGGCATGAATGAGGCAGCACAGCACACTTGCAGGTTGTGTTGTTGACTTCCCTGGCTGTGTCAGAATGTACACACTTGGATGTGGTAAACACATCTCAAGCATTTCTTGAACGGTATCTTCTAACATGCGTTGTTCTCATTTGGTCCTAATGGATGATAATATGCCGTGTGGCTGTAGGTCCTCTTCAGTCTCAAAGTGGTAGTATTTACTTGTAAGCTTTGGGAGGTTTTGTCTTTCCTTTAATAATCTCTGAAGATTTACACAAGTACATTAATATCAAGTATGCACACAATGAATGTGAAAACTTAATGGTTCCCATTTTAATACAGAAGTGCACAGGACTTTTAAATACATGATTGATTGTGTATATAGAAGAGAAAAAGGCCTACTTGTATTTTGTACATGGACAATTAAAAAACAAGTGGCAGTAAATATCCCGAGAAGTTACAGCTTTAATACCTCTTGATTTACAGATATTTTCACATTATTGTTATATCACTTGTTCTCATTTATTATATTGTTCAAGTCCTATATAATATTCAAGTCCTTGAATAATGTGATATTTATATTTCCGGCATAATATTTAGTTTATTTCCAGTGAGTTTGTCTTGGATAACTAGCTTCGTTTGACTATGTATTTTTTTTCTCACCATTAATATTTGTATCATGCTGACAGTGCTGTATTTACATGGACCAACTTGCTTGTGGTGGTTGTGGAGCTGGAAGGCTCAGAACAAGAAGCGTTGGACCTGGTCGCACTGGTAACAAATGTGGTTCTGGAAGAGCACTATCTCATAGTAGGTGTTGTAGTCATTGTGGACCCTGGTGTTATTCCTATCAATTCCCGCGGTGAGAAACAACGAATGCACTTGAGAGATGGTTTTTTAGCTGACCAGTTGGATCCTATTTATGTTGCTTACAACATGTGAAAACTGAAAATCACATCAAGGCTAAAGCACCAAAATCAAGTGACTTTGCAAAGAATAACATCAGAATCCATTTTCTGTGTTTTTAAAAGCCATTGAAGACCTTACAAAAATGGAGATACTAATCTTCACAGACCTTCATGTCTCAGATTGCATTTGCTTTCATAAATCCATTGTAACAGTTACAGCTGTCTTAGGATGGAGAGTTTACTGGAATTCCTGAAGGAAGTTTATTACAACTATCATGGACCAGTGGTTTTTTACAATAATTATGAATGTCAGTACTTGATGCACTGCATAAAAGGACATAAAGCAGGGTGGGAGAGAACACCAGCTGTGAGGAGGACACACATATGTGGAAATAATACTGAAAGTCATGAGTAACCGTTCAGAGTTCACCCTCCCTGTGATTATTTGCAATATATTGGCAGTGTCTGGGTTGGGACGTAACTTTAAAGGTTGCACACATCTCTACCATATTCTCTACTGTACGGAAAGGAATTTTGCACATAATTGAGATTTAAAAATGCAGCCTTTTTATTTTAAATCACTGACTCATCCTTATTCAAAAGAAACAAATTCATTCCAATCCCGGATTCAATATAACAACAATTATGCTGCTGTTCAGCCTTTTTGTACCAAGCAAAAACAAATACTGCAACTGTAACAAGGTTACTTATTGTGCCACGCTGGACTCTGTAATGCTATAAACTTTATAATAAAATATAAATTAATATCCAGCTTTAATTACTTGATGCAGGAGCCTTCACTGCTCTTGCTGTTGTAACTTCATGTTAAAGTTGCTTGTTTTCATAGCATTAGCTATTAATTACTGCCCTGCATAACGCCAAGTATTTGAAAATTCATTCCAAAGCCAGTAGTCTCTGAATGATTTGTAGAAATGTTTACAAAGCATGGTCTTACAGTATGTTTTCCCTGAATATCCTGTGCAAGAACTTATGATAGTGATTATTTTTTTTTCCACTGTGGAAAAGATATTCAGTGTTAGTTACCTTGATTTGCTGTGGTACAAACTTTCTTTTTTTTAGAGTTGTATTTAGACTTTTTTGTTCAAGCTGACATACCCAATTAGTTGAGTCACACTTTACTAATTGAGGTTTTGAAGTTTCTGCCTGATCTAATACTGCAGTGAACCTAATTCAGAAAGAGAATGTTAAGCTTCTCAAATACTTCATGTATTTGAAGCATGAAACTAGCAAATAATTATTTTTATAGAGTTGTTAAAGACTTTGAGCTACATAATTTTTTTTTTTTTTTAATAATGCATAAGTTTGGCAAAAGAGCCAGGTTTCTCTGCAAGGCAATTCTGCCTGGATCAGTGCCTAAGAAAGATGGATGTCAGTCTCCTGGTATAAGGATATCAAATTGACTCTTGGTCAAATAAACTATAAAATCTTCAACAAAAAATTTTCATATATAGTAGTTCTTTGTCCTCATGGTGTTTTGACTGTGGTATATTATACAGCCGCACACTCTACTATGACTGTAATTATGTACAGAATTTGTCTAACTTAAGTACAGCAACCTTTGGCAGTGGATTATGGGATATTCCTCGTAACAAAACAGCTGGCAAAAGGAAAACTACCTAACCCGAATTTTAATGTTGTAGTTTTTCAGCAAATAAAGCATTGTAGGATTTTTGTATTGAAATATTGATGACAGTGAGACAAGTTGCCCTGTAAATCTAAAACCAAAAAGCACATTAAACATTTCAAAACAGCTCTTGAAAATGACTTGATTGTTGAAACTTAGGCTGTTAGATCAAAAATTCAGCTTATCTACAGTACAGTTTTCATTTGTGTTTTGGACAGTTCAATGTATAAACACCTTTTTCTGCAAAATTTCATTACAGTTGCTTTGCAATTAAAGCAACTGCACATCCTCAAAGCCTGGATGTTCGTGGATTTTGTATGTTTTCAGTACCCAAACGGAAATGCTCTCACGGGTCTGGCTTACCGCCCTGCCGTGGCCTGGGGGGGGGGGTCCTCCGCACCTACAACTGGCACCTGCCACACACCTTCTGAACTTGGGGGTGAGGACACAACAAAGCCAATGGCACATCTTGACATAAATGCCTGTTGGGTCAGCGCAGTGGGGAGACAGGAGGGAGAGGAGCCTGCTGTGCTGCCCGGACACGGAGCGGCCTCCCATCCGAGGCGCTCCCCAAAGCCGCTGTCAGCCCTTCCGTGCGAGAGCGGGGCCGGGACACCGCCGGACGCACCCTCCTTGCCGAACGAGAAGATGGCGGACCCGAGCCCGCCCTTGAGGCCTGCACCTCGCTTCCTGACGTCACCATTGAGCGCCCGCAGCGCATGCGCGCGGGGCGTGGGCTCGTGCCGCCGCTTCCGGGGTGAGGCGGCGCGGCGCGGCGCGCGGGCCACCGCTATGGTGCCGGCTGGGGCGCGGGGCCGCCGGGCGGGGGGCGGGCGGGGCTTGGCGCTCGCCGCCGAGGTGGAGCGGCTCCACAGGTGCGAGCAGTGCGGGAAGGCCTTCGCGCAGGCCGGCGCCCTGGCCAAGCACCGCCGGGTCCACACCGGCGAGAAGCCCTACCGCTGCCCGGTCTGTGCCAAGGCCTTTGCCCTCTCCTCGGGGCTGGTCCTCCACAAGCGCACCCACACCGGAGAGCGACCCCATGCTTGCTTGCTCTGTGGCAAGGCCTTCATCTCCTCGTCGCACCTTGCCCTCCACCTCCGCTCCCACACAGGCGAGCGGAAGTACCAGTGCCCCATCTGTGGGAAGCTCTTTCTCCAGTCCTCCCACCTGGTGCGCCACAAGGCCATCCACACTGGTGAGAGGCCCTTCAAGTGTGAGGACTGTGGCAAGCTCTTCGGGCGTTCCTCGCACCTCACGACCCACCGCCGCGTGCACACAGGTGAGAGGCCTTTCAAGTGCCTGCAGTGTGAGAAGGCCTTCACACAGAAAGCTGGGCTGGTCCTCCATGTCCGCCTGCACACTGGGGAACGGCCCTACAAGTGCGAAAAGTGTGGGAAGAACTTCCGCTCCTCTGCCCACCTCATGTCACACCAGGTTCTCGAGTCAGGCGAGAGAAACTTCAAGTGCTCCACCTGTGGGAAGGCCTTCAAGCAGGCGTCATCTCTTAAGCAGCATCTGAAGACCCACGAGGTACGCGAGCCTCAGTGCTGCTCGGTCTGCAGCCGAGCCTTTTCCAGGTCTTCTTACCTCCAGCTTCACATGAGAACACACAGTGGGGAGCGGCCATACCACTGTTTGGTTTGCAACCGGACATATGCCAAAATTTCAACCTTTGAAAAACATTGTAAAAAGCACCAGCAGGATGAAGAGAGACCTGATGCTCGACCCAGGCCTGTGACCACTAGGGCAAAAGCACTAACTCAAAAGAAAAAGCAGGAACACAAACAGCAGCACCGACATGACAGCCTCGAGCAACCTCACCAGCCTGACCCAAAACAGCAGCAGGCAGGAAAGCTGTAAAAGTCACTAGAACAAGAACTGTTCCTGGCCTTCTGCAGCATGGCTCATGAGAGGTAGAGTATCTGGTTTAATTTTTATCAAAAGGAAATTACATGCTGTACCAGCATTACTCCAGAGCATGTTTCCAAATGGAATTCTTTCTCTGATGCAAGGTTCAATGCAAACACTTCTTTGGGGCGCAGCAGATATGTAGAAGTCTGCTGAGGCTTCTTGCAGACTGTGTGCAGTGCAGAACGCTCTTTGGTTACAGGGGGATTCCACTCCGTTCACGGGCCCCGGTGGTTTTGTTTCATGTCAGCAGCATTTTCTAACACAAACTTCCAGGGATTCCTGACCAAAGCACCTGCTTTTATCCAGATTGAAAGAGGGATGCTTCTTTGTATATGGAAATAAATTGAATTATAGTCTCTTAAATGAAGGGGAAGTTTTTGTTGGAAGAGACAAGAGAGGTGGCGCGCCTACAGAAAACAGTTTTGTAGCAACAGTGATCTCAGGAAACAAGCGTTAATTAATCCTGCAAAACACAATTTGTTTTTAAAAGCACTGTACGTAGCGATATGATAGCATCTTTGAGTCTTTTCTGGTTTTCTCACTGTTAATTACAACAAGGCATTGTACTTGTCATCCAGATAATGCTGCGTATGAAGTGCATTTAAAGTATGGTAGGTTTTATTGCCAAAGCAATTTAACTCATCTTTCTCAAAACTAATGAAGACAGGTGTCAAAAATCTGTAATTCATCTTAAATTGACATTTGAAATCCCAGCTTATCGTAAGATACAAGAATGTTGGGGTGTTTTTTTTCACCTGATCTTTTGGGAAGGTAAAATGTAGTAACAAGGGAATTCTAATCCCCGTCCCCTGAATTAAAAAATTGCTGTAGCTGGTTTGCTGGCCAGTCACCATGCAGAGGGAATGAGGCAAGATGCCACAAAAGGGTTGCTGTCGAATTGGAATGTTTCAGATATATTTTGCGGGTGAGATTGGATTCCAGTGAGTGTTAAACAATTTTGTAAACATTAATAAAACTGCCTTTGTTGCAGCAGTGTTCTTTGTGAACCAGTACTTTGTAGAGACTTTTTATGTCAGCTTTATGTCATTCTAGTAACGGCACTATGATGCTACTTTACACCTTTATTTATCACTTATTGTTACCCAGGAATTTATTGTAGCAGAAAAAAGGAAGCAGCAAGTTCATTTTAAGTGTATATTCCTAATTTTCTCTGCCACATTCCGGATTTTTTTAATGCTATTTTCCTGCCATTGTGTGAAAACAGGTATTATGCACTTTAAGGATCTTTTTGGATAGGCTTCTGGTTTTGGTTTCTATAGTATAGTCACAGCTCTATTTTAAGGCCAAAAAAAGGAATTTTCTGAAAGCTTGCACATTTAAAGTATTGCAGTGTATCACGCAGAAATCATGTTAGTAGATGATAGATCTGGTTTACATCTAAGAACAGCTAACAAAACTACATTAAATAAATGTCTTTTTGCACTTCAAGATTTACTTGATGCTGGGTATGCTAAGATATAAATCTTATTGTTGAACTGATGTTTATATTCAACTGGTTAATATACTTTAAATATTTACATGGCCAGATATTTCACATTAGATGTTTCTTACCCAGAGTTTCTTGTCATGACAGATTCTAATGTAAATTTTTGCTACAGTCTTTAGATTTTGTTTTGTGACCAGTCGTGTTGTTTAGGAGGAGCTAGACACACTGTTATATTTCCAGTTCAGTTATGTCAGTGCCATATAAGCAGAGTTCTATCTTTTTTTGTATTCGAATTCACATTATTAAAATAATATACACCGCTATCTTTTCCTCTGGTCACTTTTTTTTAAAAAATCCTGTTCTCACCTAAACATAAAAGTTTCCTTATGGAAGTGAAAAACACTTGCTAAGCGTCTAGTATTCCATAAAAGTTAGCTTGCAAAGGTAACTGCAAAATAATGATTTGTCTTTATTTCTGGTATTTTTCTTTGCCAAACCGTGGATGACAGTGCCATGGTGGTTGTGTCTGTACTTGTAGCATGGCCTACATACATCCAGAATCAAAATTCCAGTGGCAAGAAAACATAAAAGTGGCCTTTTAAAGATCGGTTTTATGTTGCTCCTTAAACTTAAGCAGTTTTGTTTTTGTTTGGTTTGTTTAAAAAGCTTCCCAGCTTGCTCTTCTAGTTTCCTGCTCTTATCAGCTGCCTTCCCCCTGCAATTGGAAGTCAGCACTGTTTGGGATGCAGGATGAACTCAGACTTTGCACAGTAAAATCCAGTGTCTGAAATTTCCAGTGTATTTCAGAATGGAAAAACCGAAAATATGCTTTAATGCCCTGACTGTTGCCGTACAGTAATTAAGGCCAGGCAAATCCTTTAGATTTAATATCTAGTAGGGGGAACAAATTCAATCTGTGGATCACTCACAGAAATGCTGCCACTTCCATTTGAAATGTATTTTTCAGCTTATTGTGCAGTGGGGGCAGGAATGTACTTCCATGTCACTAGACTGCCAGGATGGAGGAGTAGCTCAGTGCTATCACAGCTTGCAGCATGGAGTTCTGAATGCACAGGAGATGTGGCCCAGCAGTACAGTGCTTTGTTTACACAATTTCTTGACTCCATCCATCAAAATCAGGAATATTGCTTCTCTGGGGTGTGTAAAAGTCTGCATTTGATTTGTGGAAAAAGCATATTTTGGTTTTTTTTATTTTTAAGATAAATTGTTTTTCTTGCTGTCAGCCCACGAACTGTGCTATTGAATGATTCAGCCTGAATGCACTTCCATTGACAGTTAACAAGATTAATATATATTTTTTAGATGTGCTAACAGCAATAATCGTCATTCCCAGTAAGATTAGATCCTATGTGGAAGAGTGTTGTGGGGGGGTCTGTAAATGCTCTTCCAGTGCTGGTAACTTTGTTTCTGAGAGGGTACCCTTTCATTTTAATTTTGCCTAAAATTATCTGGGAAGAGAGTGTAAGTGCAAATTCTAATCTCCCTGAGCAAAAAGCATTTTAAATTACGAAAATGTAGTTCAGCAGAGGCATCTGACAATACAGCATCTATGTACTAAATCTGCCCCTTTCTGTCACCTTTTTCTAGTTTGCGAAGTTAATTTGAACCTGTTAAATGTCTCAGGTTCTTCCTGTTGGTGTAATTTCTTCTCTTTGTTTCACTTTTAGTACTGTTCATATGTAGTTCATGTCTTGGCAGAGCATTTAATATATGAAACCATCCATTGGTGCCCTTCCTGGTGGGAAATTCACTTGCATCCTCTTCTATAGGGAGTCAAAAGCATAACAGACAAATAAGTCCAAGTGTCAGGTAGGCACTGCTAGTGTAATGCTGCCATTTCATCCCCGGGGAGCCTCCAGGGGCCCTGGGGGTCCCACAGCGTAGACCCCAGAGCTCCATGTTACCAAACCAGCCGTTTTGCAGGTTGTCATACACCAGCCTGCACTAAAGACAAAAATTTGGATTTTCTAAGCTCACCTGGGCTCAATGCAATGTCAGATCAGTCTAACCAGTGCCAGTGAGTGCTGTAAGAGTACACACACCTCAAGTATCCAGCAGGCTGATTCTGTTGACTGGGATAGGAACATAACTAAAAATGATTTAATAATGTCATTAGCCTGTCACCTTCTCTTCCTGAAGAATGAACTGTCTCTGCCAGAGGCTGAAAGCCAGTTGTGTCAGGACTGGCACTTTGAATCACCTACCCTGTTGCTGCTAGAGCTTAGCTTAAGCATTTTGAGCCTCCTTCAGAGCTGGCTGTGATGTCTCCCTTGCAAAGCTCTGACACCTGCTCCTTGGTCGGCCCCAAGGCTTGAGTGATTTTCATTTCTCCTGAGAAAGCCTCGCCACACTTCTGATGCCCTCACAGCACTACTCAAAACTCCTTGTTGGCACGGCAGCATCCTTTTTCTAGCCTTCACACAGAGGGCTTGCGTGATCCATGGGAACCCAGGGTGTTAGCAGAGGTGCTGTGGGTGGCTGGCTGTGCCTGTGTGTGTGAGGGGACAGTGTGCAGGAGGGATGAGCAGTGGTGAGGTGTCAGCAGAGGCACCTTATGCTGTGTGCTTGGGTGGATGTTGCCCGACCTGCTTTGCCTCTCTCCCCCATCATGCCAGTGTGTGGCTGTCTCCACAATCCACACTCTCAGCTGAGGCACCGCCTGTGTAAGAGAGCAGCAGGATACAACGGGAGAAGAGCTGCAGGGCAGACTGGGTGGTGCTGAGTCTCTGTTTCAGGAATTTCACTTCAGGAAAGCCCTGCTTTCCTTGCTGACTGGGCAGGAGTGTCCAAGGTTCAGTAGCCTGAGCACCGTGTACTGCACCACTGCCAGTTCAGAGTGCTCACCTCAAAGGAAGACATGCTCTCTTCATCCCTGACAAGAAGCACCAGCAACTTCTCCTGTGCCAGGTAAAGCCTCCTTGAATTCCCAGCAGTGATGTTGCTAAGTCAGGATCAGCCTTACTGACAGAAATGTGTGCACAGTCATACTGTATCACTCCCTGCTCTGGCTCTCATTGCTCGCCAAGGGACAGGACAGCCTGCTCTGTGGCTCGCCAGCTCTGCCAGCATTCAAGCCACATGTTACACCTACATCTCTTTGTGGCTGTGATGCTGTGCACAGCTGCTGAAAAGGCTTGGTCTTGGGGGAAGGATTCATTATCCATGTGAACATTGCTGGTGCGGTGAGCCAGAAGGCAGGTGGGACTTGGAGACCTGCCAGACAGCCTCACCGGCAGACTCTTGTCTGAACTCAGCAGTTCAGCAAACCCTCTGCTGAACTCAGGTTCAGGATCAAGATGGGGTCATGAGAGTCCTGTCTGCCCTGCCTAACCTTGGGGACACTGGGACAGACAGTGTCCCCATTCGTTCTCCTCACGCTGCTTCAGGTCTGTACAAGTGTTGGAAACAGCTGAACTGAGAACTGATGAAGTTGTCAAAAATGTGGTGGAAGTAACTTGGATGCTAAACAAGTTCTCAACAAATGAGCACTACCCTAGGATGGCAGAACTGCTTTTTTAATTCTAGATGGAGTACGAGATGTTGTCTTTCTTGTATGCATGTCTCTACTTAAGCATCCCCTTTCACACCTCGGAGGAGGCAGATGAGAATAGCAAGATGGCCCCTGTCTGAAGACATGTCATTATGCACATGAAATCATTATGAAATGTGAAGTGAGGTAAAAATGACAATGACATCTGTGGGCATCTTTGTCATGTATTTGTTGCTGTAGATGTTGCTAAACATAAATGTCTAACTCACAGGTATTGCTGAGCAAGTACAGACTGAAAAAAGCAGGAGCATAGGCTTCAGGGCAATTGTTCTAGATTAAATTTTGGGACTTTGCAAAGGCTTACCGGTGCAACCCCCTGGATGACCCTGGCAGCAGTGGACATTTATAGAACAGCAGCAGTCCCTTGGAAGTGCATTGCACTCCTTTAGACTCACAGGTACATCTGCCAGTTTGGACAGAGCGTGGTGATGGCAACAGCGTGATGCCAGGAAGGAGATGAAGGGTCAATGCCCCACAAGAAACCCAAGGGTGTGAGCTGTAGCAGTACTACAGGCTGCATCCTCCAGCCTCCCTCTGACAGTGAGGGGCAGCCAGGGAGTTGCATGCAGCCTGCAACAAAAGCACACATTTTCCACCAGAGACTAATTGCGGCCCAGAGATCAAAACAACATTTTATTCTCACCATTTACACACACCCAGAGGCTGTGCCTGGTTTATGTTAAAGCACTGTAGTCACAGTGGGTGGAATGTGCTGTCCCTTCTCACTGAGCCTGGAGACCTTGCCAAGACACATCCCAGGCCCAGAAGCTGTCCCCAGCTCAGGAGCCTCATACACTTTCGATTCCAGTTCTGCAGGCTGCTAAAAGCAGGGATTCATCACCAAGAGAAAAGCCTGTGCTGTTAGATGGTTATTACTTTGCCTTTCAAGCCAAGGGTATCTCAGTTTGCCAAGAAATGCTTCGGTTCTGCTGAGCCCCGGTGACAGGACAGGAGCTGTGCAGTCTGAGTTAGTACCATGCACAGGGCGATCAGAGCCCATGGGAATAAATGGCAGCCAGTGGGTCAGGACCAGGCATCTGTAACCAGCCCCTCTGCATCACCTCCTGCTTCAGCCTTTGAATTTCCCTTTTCCCTTTGCAAGAAAGGTTGGGTAGCAGCATCCACCTGCCTCTAACCCCATGCATGTCCCTTGCATATAGCAGCAGGGAAGGAGCTTAAGACAAGGAATTTGCACACCACACCCAACCAGGTGGGCACTGCCAATAGACTTTCCTGAGCTGTGTGGGTGTTTTTTGTTCACAGAACTTCATAAGCTGCTTAAGACTAGCTCCAAGGAGCCCCTAATCGCAGCCGGTCTTTTCCCCAGAGGAGTAATGCTGCTCTGCATCTGTCCGTCATGAGCAGGAGGTGCTCACCTGCTTCCCACCATCTCACTCATGCTCAATGAACTCATGGCAAGCAGCGCTGACCATCACAACGAATGCTACAAACTCCTGGAAGTCACACTCTGCATTCTCATCGCTGTCCAGAGCCTCCATGACTTTGTCCGCAGTCTCCTGGTCTTTGATCTCCTAAAGAAACAGGCAGCCAAAGCAGAAGATCAGAACGAGGCCCAGACAGTAACATGTCCCTGGGTGCTCTCATGGCTGAATCTCTGTTCAGATGCATCTCAAGTAGCTTATTGCCGTTTCCTGTCTTTGTTGGGGCACCACCCTATGCCTGCCGGAGCATGTGCACAACAGCGGCCCTCCTGAAGTAGGAATCACAGCCACAGCTGTGCCACTGAGAAGGCTGTCCCCCCTTCCCAGGGGAGGATATTTCCCTAGTATCCAATGCGAACACCAGCCCCCAGCGCAGGCTGTTGGCCTTGTCCTGCCACCTGCTGCTCCTGTAGAGCTGGAGCAGTGTTTAACACACTGCTGCATAAAAAAACCAGCCTTCCCCTGTGCTTGCTTCCCATGGGAGGTGGAGTTAGCAGAGCCCAGCAGATGCTCAGCATGGGTCCCTGAGCCCGGCCAGGCATTCTGTGCAGAGGGCAATACTTAGACCAAGGAAATGGGTCAACTCATGGTTAATGAGCTCCTTTAGTTCTGATTCCTTCAGCTTGTGCTTGTTTCCCTCCTTTCCTGAGTACCGGTGGAAGGCATCAGTGATGGTGATCATGTCCTTTTCCAGCTCCGACATGGTCACAGTGTGGCCCTGAGGTCAGAGGGAGCGATGGGTGCATTAACCTAGGCAAGCTCCAGTGATGCCTTTTGCTTTGCAAGCACGGCCACCCCAGAGCACCCTCCATGCGTCAGCAGTGCTGGAGCCCATACTCCAAACATGCTCCTGAAAAGCACCACTAGCAGCTCTTGCTTCAGGGAGGAAGATCCCGAGAGACCTTGGCCCTTCCACCAAGAGCTCTCAAGGCAAGGAGAGCCACAGCATGAGGAGTGCCCAGTAAAGGACTGGCACATATTGAGAGCCGGCACATCCCCTGGGACTGATGTGAGTTTGGCACCTAGAGTCTCCGTGTGTGCAGAGCATAGAAAACAAGGAGAAGCTGCAAAGCCCTGGTGGCTTCCAGCAAGGTGCTCCTGTGTTTTCCATATGTGTCGTCCTGGCTAGCAGGTGGCATGTTGTTACTTCACCTCTTCTTTGGCTCCTGCTTCTTAACCCATTGCTTTGTTCTCCATGCTTGAGAGAGGGGCAGGCACAGGTTTCATTTCTGCAGTGAGCCTTCAGAAAGGTTTTGCTGCCCCCACTGTCACCTCTGCCTTTCTGGACTGCAGGCCTGTCTCCAGCTGAGCAGTCAGGGGAACCCAGGCAGGAACCAGCTTTGATGAGTGCCAGCAGGACAAAATAAGCAGATTTCCTCTAACCTCCCTCCTCCCATGCTTGATTTGGAGACCCTCTTGGGAATGTTAATAATTAGGGTTGCATGTTTCCTGTGGATTTCAGAAATGGACAAACCAAAGAGACTGATCAAAAAGGGAGAGGTGCAAAACCACCTTCCCAAAGGCTGTTGAATGCACTGACGCTGGCTGGGGAAAAAAAAAAAAAAAAGCCTTATTGTGTGGCACTCAGTGAATTCATACAGCACGGATAAATGTCTCCTGTCCTGTAGCCTGGCTCCTGTTTCACCAACACAAGGCCCAATGCTGAAGGCACTGAATCTCATCCGACGGCCTGACTCTCAAGCCGATGCCCTCCCCCGTGCAGCAGTTGGTATCTAAACTGCAAGACTGTTTCTGATCAGGTAGGAAATACTACTGAAGCATTTCGTGCATGCTTCCTAACAGCTCTTTGCATGCTCATGCCCTGCCTGCAGCAGCAGCAGCAGTGCCTGCTTTCCATCTGCAAGACTGAGTGTTTTAGCTCCCCGCTGGCCTCAGATGTAGTGGCAGAGATTGGAGCTGTGATGGTGCCCCCCACGCCACCCATCCCACGGCAGCAGCCTGCCTGCTCCAGGAGCCAAGCACCTGCCCCAGTATCCCCCAGCCCTTCTCACCTCACGGCTGGCGGCAGGACTGTGGCACAGCAATGCAATGCATCCGGGTGCCCCAGGGACTCACTGGCTTCTTATACCCAGAGACAGAGAGCCCTGGCCCCTACCGCAGCACCCACGGCACCAATGACAGCTGGAGGAATCCAGAGCTGGGCACTGGGCCCACACCGCACAGCAATGCACACAGGGACACGTTGACTTGCTG
This sequence comes from Numenius arquata, assembly GCF_964106895.1. Classification (NCBI taxonomy): domain Eukaryota; kingdom Metazoa; phylum Chordata; class Aves; order Charadriiformes; family Scolopacidae; genus Numenius; species Numenius arquata. The sequence continues at coordinate 44,484,996 of NC_133578.1, forward strand.
CAGGCCCACAGCTGCAGATGTGCAGAGAAAGCTGCCGTTGTGAGAGAAAAAAAAACAAAACTGGGCAGTCAGCGAGAGAGTCAGCCTGGCAGTAGCCCTTGTGCTGCTGCTCTTGTCCACAGTAAAGGCAGTGAACCACGGCTGGACAGGCACGGCCAGAGCTGAGCTGAGGGTCCCAACACCTGCCCCAAGACACCCCACAGCCAAAGCATGGGAACAATGGAGCCCCCCTTTCCCTGTGGACCCTGACACAGGGCTGCAGCACCCTCTGGGGCAGAGGTTTTTCTTTGCATATGATGGGAATGTCCATCGCGGCAGCTTGTGCCTGCAGTCTCTTGTCCCTTCACTGTACACCTCTGAGATGGGTCTGGCTGTGTCTTCTCTGGCACCCCATCAGTCTGGGGGACAGCAGGACCCTTTGCAGGGAGTTGCAGTTCTATCAAGCTGCAAGTGATTGAAGAACAGAGCTGGCAGCAGCTCCTCCCTGATGCGTAGTGGGGGAACAGTGCCAGGTTCTGGGGCATGCCTTATTGTAGCCTCACAAAAAGCTGTGTTCAATAGTTTTGGGTTATAAAGGTGCTCTCACAAGGCTTTCAACTGGCCAGTAACTGCAACACCACCCTTTTGTCTGGGTGGCGTCAGGAACCTCCTGCCTGCATGTACCTGGTGTCCTTGTCACAGCTGCATCGGTGGCATTTCTCAGAGGTCCACTGCCAGCTCCAGCAGCCACCATAGGCATTAAATGTGCTTTTATTTAAAGCCAAGAGCTGTAAATTTCCCTTTCCACCACAGATTCTCTTGCAGGCTGGTGCACAGACCCAACAGACATGATGCTTTTTAGGGGCCAGCAGGCAGCCCAGCAGGGAACGGGGATCAGGAGGGGAACAGGTGACAAGCAGCAAAAGGAGCAAGCAGCATCTTTCGCCCAGACTGCTCCTGATGGCACAGTACAAGCAGGTGGTTGATAAACATAGAGAACATGCTGAAGAAAGCAGGTTTTTGCTGTGTTTCATTGCCTAGCCACCCCATTCCCCAAGAATAAGATGGGATGAGTCAAAGGTGAAGCTGTGTGCTATTACTTGTTTCCATTTTCACTTATGTTTCCATTTTCATTGCAGCACAGGATCAATAATGGCTTTATGTCTTAGGCCTGTGTTAAATTTCAGAGTCAGTGCAACTCAGAACAGGTCACCACTGTTACCAAGAAGACAGGTTAGCAATACCCATGATTGAGAGCCCACAGGTGTCATTTTTATTACCATGATCAGCTCCTGGAGAGAAATGTGAGTGTCAGAGATAGGGTGGGAAGGAGCAACAGGATCAAGTGTGAACACCAGAAACCTTGATCCTTTCCTGCCACTGCTAATGAACAGCTCCAGACAATTTCCCTGATCCTTGTGCAGGCTCATATCCTAGCCACCGCTGCTCTCCTGGCCTGGGTCATCCCTGACCCAACCTGTGAAAGTCCAGGAGGTCTGGGCATAGGTGTGGGGCTGAGAGCTAGCTGTGCTTTTAGGGCTGCCCAAAGAGCTGCTTTCATTATTTTAAAATTCAAGGTCCTGATCTTTGAACAGGGGACTGTAACCTTGGGGCTCATTTCCTCTGGGTCACCGTTCTCTTGCCAGAGCTTTAGATTGATGTGTTTAAAGAAACAGAGGGTTTTACAGAGCCCAAAACACTTCAGCCCTCTGCCTGTCTCCTTCTCCCCAGTAAAACACAATGTGGGCTCTTCTTAGCAGGCTCAGGGAGAAAAGCCGCTCTATTTCTTTGTCTTTCTGGTGTGTGTGGCACCAGGCTCTGCCAGACCACAAGACAAAGGCTGGTGGTCATTGAACTGGGAGGAAAAAGTAATGAAAGCAGAGGACTTTGTATGGGAGGGAGAAGCTGCTTCTGCCTCTGCAGGGCTGTGTTCACAATCCCAGAACACAGAGCAGCATTGCAGAAAGCAGGTTCCCTGGCTCTGTGCCATGGTTGCTGTGTCCATTTTTGAACCCACAAACATGGCAGCCAGAGATTGAGCTATGGTCCTCATGGGAAGCCTCAAATGATGCCTAGAAGCAGAAACAGCAGGACACATCTGGGAAGTGGGCTGGTGCTTGCTGAAGTTGTTGGAGGGAAATGACGGGCTCCATTTAGTGCCCTGCATGTAGGTCCAGGGGGTGTGAGGGGTTGTGTCTGCCCCAGGAGGGACCCGCTGGGCCCTGCACCATCTCTGCCAGCCCTATGCAAATGTTGCTTTTGCCTCTGCCTGAGGACTAGGAGAGGCTGGACAGGCTCCATAGGATGAATAGTGGGTCTTTTTTGCTCCCACAGAACAGACTTGCAAGGTTTAGGTGATGTCTCCCTCTTGGGAACCACAGGCAAAGGTAGCTTTACATTCACCTTCACATCATAAATCCTGGGTTCTGCGCTCTGGCTAACTGCCATTTCCTCCAATCCCTTTGTTCCCCCCCTGTCCTCCCAGCACAACCATGCACTAGGGTTGCAGAGGAGCAGCTCTGTACCTTGCTGCTGGCCTACCAGGTGCCATCATTTTGGCAGTTTTTGTGACCCCTTAAAGCACCGAGTAGTGCTGCTGCAACTGCAACAAATTCTCTGGAGTTGAAAACATTGGAATGCTCTTACCTCGTCTGAAATATGGCCTTGACCTTAGGTCAGTTCCTTGCTGAATTCAGCTGAAACAACAAGAGACTATTCTTAAGTTCATTTAAAAGATATATGAGTATGTTCTCCATCAAACCTGTGCTGACAGAAGGCACTGCAGCATCAATTTTGAGTGTCTCTCCAGCCCCGGGTACAGACAGCAGCCCCAGCCGGAGACCGTTGTGTGGTTGCTGGTGGAGCAGAGTTCTGAAGGCTCACACCCTTTGCTGCATAGAGCCAAGTTACCTTAACAGGGACAGAGGAAACCACGTGGGTTTTAAAGATGTTTCTAAAACACCTGTGTTTCTTCTTAAAATATTTCTGCTGAAACAGTGACCATTTCAGGACTCTCAAAGCAGAGGTGGCCATATTTAGATGGTGTTTTGTGAAATCCCTTTGATCAGATCCTTTTTAATACAAACTAGATGATATCCCATGGCTTTAAAGTACCTTTGCAATTTTTACTCTAGCAGCATAACAAATAGCAGTTGGCAGATGAGGCCTTGTGAACTGAGTCTCATGTGCTGGACTGCAATAAAAGGGGGGAAGTTGTGGCATTTGCTTTTATGAGTTGACGGCATCCCTTTCACAGAGGGACACTTTCAGCTTCTAATGTCTCCAGCAAGCAGAGCACCAACAAACAACAGGAACAGACTGTTGACCTGTCAACTGTGGTCTAAACCTCAGACATACAAAAACTAGTATAAAAATAAAGCCCAGGTAACAGGAGTTTGGCAATTATTAAAAATAAAAGTTTCATAACTAAAATGGAATTTCTACGGCAGGCACCTTTGACAGAAAAATAAAATCAAGTGGTTCATCTTACATACTGCCTTTAGGCAAACATTACCAAAAATTACCTGAAGACTTTGGCATCCACAAGGAATTGGAGATACTTAGAGGAAGCTTGTCTCAGGCAGATTCATTATGATAACTTTTTTTTCTTAAATCAAAAATAAACAACAGGCTATTAAGCCCCAAATACAGCATCCTTATCAGTGAACTTCTAGAGTTCCCTTTGTCTGTTTAAACTGTGCAAGAGAAGCAACACAGCTCTCCCTAGTGAGGATGAGCAGTATTAGGCACAAGTCAAAGCTGTTATTTGTGTGCCATGACACCACCCACCCCCCCCCACCCCCCCGGGAAGACTCCAGCACAGTTAGTTGTTCAGACAAAATTATGCTGTTACTGAACACAGCCAGGGCTGAACTTGTGTGATCTAAGCCTAGTTTATGAAATTAATACCAAATTAATTCTATAATCTCCAAATAAAATTACTGTATCCTCACCAAATAATCCCCGAGGTAATGCTGGACATGAGTGAAGAGCTATTCGCTAGCACAGGAGCATTTTAAATTCAACTTGCAGCGTGTGAATACAGTAACCAGTAATTCACAGGCATGTTTTTGTCCTGGGGTACTGATGGGTTCCACATTTGGGAGTAGCTCTTTTATCCCTGGGCCCCTCCTTGTTCCCTGAAGCCCCCGGGGACTGCTGTGCCAGGCAGTGCACAGACATGGAGGTGGTCCCTGACTCCAAGGCCTTAGAGTCAAGGTTGAACTTTGATCACAAGTATTTACGGCCATGAATTTGGGCTTTTCTGCCTGAACTTCCCACTGGCTTAGCTTGATCTGGTGTCTCTCTGCAGTGGGAGGAAAGCCAGGTCACTCTGAAAGGCAGCAGGAAGAAATTTTATCACCACATTTAAACAAGCATGCATTAAATTCCCACCTAGCCCCTCCAACGCACAACAGCAGGAAGTAAAGCATATCTGGCTCACATGCTTCTTTCCCAGAGCAGGATTTACAGTGTGTTTTATGAAAACAGTGCATTACCTTGAAGGGACAGAGATGGTAAAAAAAAATGTCTGCAGTGGGAAAGGAAAAGGAAATTCATCTGTGCTGTGGATGTGCACTTTAAGTCCGTGTACCCACAGCTCTGGGATGCAGTTACAGGGCCCCAGCCTATGTCGGGAGGGTTTGCCAGCCAGACATATTACTGTCCCACAAAATCCCATTTACAGACCAGCTCAGGTCTGCCTCCTGCAAAGCAGCCCCTGACATCCCTGGGCTGCACACTTCTGCCAGTGACACAACACCAGGTCCCCAAGGGGCTCCCTGGCTCCTCATGCGCCTCCCCAGACTTCTATTGGGTTTCTCCAGCTCATGGCAGAGTGCTAGCCCCTTCCCGACCACCCATGTGCCTGATGGAGTTCATACCTCCATTAGGGGAGCTCTCTTGAGCTTGAGGGGTTTTGAAGGGCTAAAACCCACTTGCTCACTGGCCCAGGAAGGGAGTGCTGCTAAAGGCAGGGCAGCATGGGGGGTGTTGGCAAAGAGATGGGGCCATGTCACTGGGACAGGACAGGAGCTCTGCCACCTCTTCATAGACCTGATGGACTGCTGTCCCATGGCAGCACCTGTGGGAGGGTGACACTCTCGCCGCCCCCGACACTGCATCCATGCTGGAGGCACCAAGGCAGGGTTCACAGTGGGGATGCCTGACTCACCTCATCACCCGATACCAGGGGTGAAACCACCACCCATCCCCACCCCAGCCCTGATGTTGTTTTTATAAGGGCTGGCAGAACCTCATGCCTGTGACAGGATGTGCCACGTGTCTGTTCTCTTGTAGCCTCGTGGTTACAGCATCCATCACAAAATGTTTTATGGGTGTCACCCCAGCCCACCACACCCCTTCTCACCCAAGCAGGGCCCCTGTATTTAGCGGGTGCCTGCCACCCCAGGAGAGTCATGCCAAGGATGATGTCATGCTAAGTGCTTTCAGAGGGTGTTGCCAGCATCGCCTCTTCTGGGAGCTTTTTTGCAGGTTCGGTGAGCAAAACAGCTCCCTGAGGCAGCAGTGCCTGGTGGGGCGCAGGAGAGCCAGGGAGAACAGAGGTAGTGGGAGCATAAGCACGCATGGACCAGGTTGCACTGTCCCCATGGCTGGCACTGCACCACGACATGGTGTCCCCAGCCCCTCATGGTCCACAAGGACGTGAACTGGGCACCTAGACTCAGCTGGAGTTGGTTTATTATTTTCATTAGCAACAGAAACCATGTGCGCAGGCTTTGAGGGTGCACAGAGGTGTGTGTGTGGGGGGGGGTTAGCTCTTGGGGTTGGCACTGTCATGCCAACCTGTCGCTGTGGAAGCGAGCATGGTCTCTGTGCCTGGGGCAGACACATGGAACAGAGGAGCTGGGTCCTGGCTGCTGGCAGGGTGATGATGTCCCCATGACAGGAGGTGCTGCAAGGAGGGCGACACGCACAGGAACAGGCACAACGGCGTAACCCTGCAGAACCAGAGGCAACAACATCACAGCATGCCCTGAGGCCAGGCGTCAGAGCTCATTGTGCACCTGGGGCCACCAGGTCCAAGGGCAATGCCTGTGGAGCTGAGCCTGGGCTCGTGGCCCACAGCCACCCATGTAAGGCTGGGTCCTCAGGAGGAACCACCAGTCCTAAACAGTGAAACACAATCAGCACATGTAGGCGCGTGTCCATCAACCACCCGCTTGTCTGGCACCACCACGAGCTGCTGCTCTTGCTGCTTGTCTCCTGTTCCTCTCCAGATCCCCCTTCCCTGCTGGGCTGCCTGCTGGCCCCTACAAAGCATCACCCCCATCAGGTCTGTGCACCAGCCTGCAGGGAAGCCTGCGGTGGAAAGGGAAACTTACAGCTCTTGGCTTTAAATAAAAGCACCTTTAATGCCCGTAGTGGCTGCTGGAGCTGGCAGCAGACTTCTGAGGAATGCCACCCACACAGCTGTGACATGGACAATAGGTACACGAAGGCAGGAGGTTCCAGCCACCCAGACAAAAGGGTGGTGTTGCAGTAACTGGCCAGGTGAGAGCACCTTTATAACCCAAAACCACTTGACGCGGCTTTTTGTGAGGGCAAAGGCACGTCCCGGAACCTGGCGTCAGGAAGGAGAAGGCCGGGGCGGTGGCCGAGGGGAGCCAGCCGGGGGACCTCACCCCCGCCCGCTACTGACACCGGCCGGCCGGGGGCGGGGCTTAGGGGCGGGGGGCGGGGCCGTCCGCCCGGCTCCGCGGCCCCATTGGCTACCGCCCGTGAGGCGATATCGGCCCAGGGAGGCGCGGTGGCGACCCGGCGACGATGGGGACGGGGACGGCGATGGCGGTGGATGGCGGGTGGGTGCCGGCGCGGCCTGGCGTACGGGAGCCGGCGGGGCGGGGCAGAGCGGGAGTGGCGGCCGCAGCTAACGGTGTCCATGTCTGGCAGGGCGGTGCGGCGGCGCGGCGGCCCGCGGCGTTCGGCGGCGGCCACGGTGCTGCCCGCCTGGCGGTTGCACTGCGAGGGCGGCCGCCAGTGCTGGCGCTACCTAGGCGATGGCGACGACGGCGAGGCGGGCGGCGAGCGACGGGCACAGACGGCGCTGGAGGAGCACAGCCTCGGCCTGGACACGGTGCGGGGCGAGGGGCCGGATCGGGACCGGGCGGGCAGCAGGGCCCGGGCCGAGGGGCAACCCCGGCTGAGGTGCTGTCACCCTGCAGGGCAAGGCGCTGAGGCCGTTGCCGCCGGCCGACACGGCCTGGGAGGCTGCCCGCGAGGGTATGCGGTTCTACGCCACCTTGCAGGCTGAGGACGGGCACTGGGCAGGTGACTACGGCGGGCCCCTCTTCCTCCTGCCAGGTAGGCCTTGCAGGGTGCCTTCCCTGCAAGAGGGGTGAATGTATTGTGTTTGGCTTCAGATAAGAGCCAGCCTGTCTGATCTTCCAGGTCTCCTCATCACATGCCACACTGTAAAGATCCAGCTGCCGGAGGGGTTTCGGAAAGAGATGGTGCGCTACCTGCGCTCTGTGCAGCTCCCGGACGGAGGCTGGGGCTTGTGAGTAGTAAAGAAAGATGCTGCTTTTAGTGATGATACCTCCAAGGTCCAGCGCTTGGAGCTACCGTCAAATCTGCCTAGGCTTGGGGAGTGGGACTTTGCAACTGTGATACCTCTGGGTGGTTGGACTTACTTATGTAGCACTCCAGGTACACCTTTTGCCACAGAGATGGCTGGAGCATCAAGTCTGACGACGGCATCTCCTCTGTGCTACATCATGTGTGACAGGGTAGTTCAGAGCAATGTTTCTCCCTGAGTTAGTTGGTTCTCCCCTTTTCCACAGTCACCCCGGCATCCCACTCCACCCAAGAAAGACAGCCCTGCAGTAGGTTGTGTCTGGCTAATGCTAGTAGCTGGCTAATGGCTATACTGTCTCTGTGTATATGTGTAACAGGCATGTGGAAGACAAATCGACGGTGTTTGGCACAGCACTCAACTACATAGCCCTCAGGATCCTGGGGCTCGGACCAGATGACCCTGACATTGTGCGGGCCCGTGTCAACCTACACAGCAAAGGTCAGCTCTGTTGCACCCAGCACAGCAGCTGTGGGGCTGGTATGCTGGTGAGAGAGGTCTGGCCAAACCCGAGGGCTGCGTGGATCATGGGGGGCTGACAGGTAGCAGAGGAACTGTTGCTCTTGCTTGCCCTTGATGCCACCTGCATTTTCAATTAATGATGGGAAAATGTGTTACGTTTTTGTACCATTGCCTGCTTGCCCTTTTTCGGGACATGTGTCCCAGTCTGAGTGGCATGCTCCCAAACATGAGAAGTGGATCCTGCGATGGGGAAGAAAGCAGGGAGCTGGCATGGTTGTGTTAAACCTGAAAACTGATACCGTTCTCTGCAGGAGGTGCTGTGGGAATCCCTTCCTGGGGGAAGTTTTGGCTGGCTGTCTTGAACGTTTACAGCTGGGAGGGAATGAACACGCTTCTTCCAGAAATGTGGTATGTGCCACCCTCAGTGTAAAGGTAGGGGTGTTTTCAGTCTTTCCACCAGCCTCGACCCAGAGCTGTCCCAGATGCTGATGTTTGCTGGGATAACTCCAGCTATGGCCTGGAACTGGTGGTGCTCAGGCTACTTGTCAGCTGGGAGACCAGCAGCAAGGCCAGCCAGTGGGTGGATAGCACTGAACATTGCACCAAAGGGAGATGGCAGAACTCATTCCTGTTAGCTTTACCTGATAAATCTGTGTGCTCTCTGACTGCCACCAGTGTCTTCTGCTCTTGTGGCCAGCCAGAACTTGGGCCTTAGCAGGACAAGACAGCCACATGTACAGCTGCCAGCTCTACCCCTCACTTGTACCCTCTCTAATTACTCGAAGCACCACTGGCTGTCAGAAAGTGTATGACATTTTCCCTGGGGGAAACCAGGGGCTGCACAGTACCAAGAGCTGCTGGTGCTTTGTCCTCAAACGCACTTAACCATCAGTCTGCGCCTCTGCCTTCAAAGTCATGTAGGGAAGAGAGAGGCCCCTGAACTGACTTCTCTACTTCCTCCTCTCTGAGCTCGGGATCCTGCCTGCCCTGCATCAGCTGGGCCAGAAGTGGCCCTGGTGCAGAGGGAGCAGCCCTATTGAGGAGGATCTGATCAGGGCCAGGCTGTGTCGATATTCCCTTGTTTTCTCCTGCAGCTGTACCAGCAACAGCAGGTCTGGTACAGGGAATAGAGAAAGGCATGCCCTGCTCCAAGCATCCCCCTGTCAGCATATTGTCTCTCCGTGTTGCCCTTAGCCGTCCTTGTTCCTCACAGTTGCACCTTCTCTGTTGCAAACAGGCTGCTTCCTACGTGGTTCCCAGCCCACCCGTCCCGGCTCTGGTGTCACTGCCGCCAGGTTTACCTGCCCATGAGCTACTGTTATGCCAGGCGTCTGTCAGCAGAAGAGGATGAGCTCATACGGAGCTTGCGGCAGGTAGAGAGCTGACCCTGGTGGGGCTCCCCGACAAGGATATGTGGCTGCCTGACCACCAGCCATGTCCTTGTGGGCCAGCCTCTGGCTCATGAAGTGACAGCTCTCATACCAGCACAGTCTCTCTGTCGGAGGCAGTGGAGCCAAGTTCCAGCAGTAAGCTGCCTCTGGGTGCTTGCTCCCAGCTTGCCAGGCTGATGCCCTTTGTTGTCTTGTGCCAGGAACTGTACGTGGAAGACTATGCCAGCATAGACTGGCCAGCCCAGAGGAACAATGTGGCTGCCTGTGATGTGTACACCCCACACAGCTGGCTGCTGGGGGTTGCCTATGGTGAGTGCAGTGTTGCCTGGGGCACAGGGGCCCTTCACATGTGAGCTGGTGGTGGTGGAACTGAAGATGCCTTGTACTATGGGGGCTCTTTAGATTCTGCTGTCAGCTACTGGCGTATACCCAGGAGCTGGGATGGGAACATGGCTTGTGTGATCCTTGGGCTTCTCCCTCCCTGACAGCAGCAAGGCCTTGTGTCCTGGTCCTTGGGCCACTCTGGGGCACAGCAGTTCCCATGCTTTCCTCAACTGGTCATCATGTGAGCTGTGGTGCAGCCTGCCACAGCAAGTGAATCTGGCTGCATGGGGTGGGTTTTTCATTGCATGTCCCATTCTTCTCCTGTAGCCATTATGAATGTGTACGAAGCCCACCACAGCACCCACCTGCGGCAGCGAGCCATCACAGAGCTGTACGACCACATCAAAGCTGATGACAGATTTACTAAGTGCATCAGCATTGGGCCGGTAGGACAGTTACTGTCAATCCTTTAAAAATCTTGCCCTTTGCTCTTTAGGGACCAGGTTTTGCCCCCCCCCAGCCCTTTGCAGTTGTGGTATGTAACCATAATCTTGCCCAGGCACAACTCCTGCTGCTCCTAAGAGCCAAGAGGGTGGCAGGATGTGTGGGCACAAGGGCACATTCCCCAGAGGGTCTCTGCATCCTCCCCAGGGAGGGTAAGGGAGACAGTCCAGCCAACTTCCCAGTGTCGTGGTTCGTAGGCAGTCTCTGACCTCTCATGTTTAATGGAGGGGAGTATTCTGAGGACAAGGAGAGATGCTGTTAACCTGCATGGATTTGATGTGTTTCAGGCTCCTGAAGATTAGGACTTGCCTGTGCTTACCCCAACACCAAGGGGGATGGCACTGGTGGTCTGCTCTCTGCCTGGCCTGGAGCCCTCAGTGCAGTGGGACTCCCAAGCCACGTCTGCATCTGGTGCAGAAAGGCAATGCTGGGCCTGAGTACCTGGCCAGGTCAACTGGGCTATAGAAGTTTGTTTGCAAGGGCTGATAGCACTGAGGGAGCTGGTAACACCATCTCTGTAGGCATAAGTACACTTTTCCTGGCTTAGCTCGTTCTGCCTGTGTAAGGCTAATGTGTAAACCACAGAGGCAGGGGCTCAGGCACTGGTGTAAACCCGTGTGGTCTTGGGCAAACTCATTAGGAGGTTTGATCCCCAAATCCCTTGTGGCAGCAGGGGGAAGCACAAGACAGAATGATTCCCATCTCCTTGAGAGCAATGCTGTGTCTCTTGCTGCCTGGTTGTTTAGCTTGGAGAAACAGAGGCTGAGGGGAGACCTTATTGCTCTCTACAACTGCCTGAAAGGAAGTTGTAGCGAGGTGGGGGCTGGTCTCTTTTCCCAAGTAGCAAGTGATAGGATGAGAGGAAACGGCCTCAAGTTGCACCAGGGGAGATTTAGATTGGATATTAGGAAAAATTTCTTCACAGAAAGGGTTTGTCCAGCACTGGAACAGGCTGCCCAGGGCAGTGATTGAGTCACCGTCCCTGGAGGTATTTAAAAGATGTGTAGATGTGGTGCTGAGGGATGGTTTAGTGGTGGACTTGGCAGCGTTAGGTTTACAGTTGGACTCGATGATCTTAAAGGTCTTTTCCAACCTAAATGATTCTATGATTAATGCTCAAGAGCTTAATGCTAACAGGGCACAGAAGATGCAGAGGACATGGGGACAGCTGTGGCCCTGGTGAGGGGGTACATCTCCTTGTGGTTCGGGGAAATGATCTGAGGGGAAACTCTGGAGTAATCTCATGGGACCTGCCCCACTAAGTCAGCTATGCCAAGTAATGCCCCAGATGGAGCTGTCAGGATTAAGCCGGAGACCACCTCTAGATGGCTTTGTGCTGGGTGGGAGGGATATATGTCTCTGGGGCTGGAAGAAGCTGCATCCAGACCAGTGACAGCACTGCTCTCGGCAGATTTCCAAGACGATCAACATGCTGGTTCGCTGGTTCGTGGATGGGAAGAACTCCCCAGCTTTTCAGGAGCATGTTTCCAGGATCCCTGACTATCTCTGGTAAGGGCTGGGCGTGGGCCACCTGGCACAGCATAGGGCTCTGATTTCTGTGGTGTGAGCACACCATGGCTTTCAACCCGCCTCCTGGCACTCTTGCTGTGCCTGTGCTGCAGCACTGTGCTCTCTCCTCCCACAGGCTGGGCCTCGACGGCATGAAGATGCAGGTGAAGTGCTATAGGAGTTCAGCTGTGACTGAGAGGGACCCTGGGATGCTGGGGAAGTCCATGGAATAATGGGATAGTTTGTTCACCCTGGGCCTGAGCTCCTAGCATCTCTCCTTTGGTGCCTGGTGGCCTTGTCTGTCTCACTGCCACTTCCCCTGGCTGTGCCGGGAGTGAGTAATGTCTGACCTACTAGTTTGCCTCTCTGTGGCTGTGAGCTGAGGGGACAGATCTAGGCCTCCATCCCCTTCATCCCCACAGGTTCTGGGGCCTCACAGGCCCCTTATACTGCGTGTGGACTGAGCTGTGCTTCTCTCATTGTGTCCCTCTGCTCCCTATCTCTAGCCACCTATTCTGTCTTGGCTGTGCACAAAGCAGGCTGAAGCAGCTGTCCTATCCCCTTGCTGTCCCTGAGCTGCTACATCTGTCCCTTCTATGCCAGCACATCAGCCATGATGCTGGGTGACATAAAGCTGACACGCAGGGCAGAGGAAGGTAGTGGGGATAATGCAGGAAGGATATGCTGTCCCATAGACCCCACAGGTATGTCAGGCTGCTGCCAGCACCTGCCCCTCACTATCTGCTTTCTCTCTTCCAGGGCACAAATGGATCCCAGCTCTGGGATACTGCCTTTGCCATCCAAGCCTTCTTGGAGGTATTGTGTTTCTCAATGCTATGTGCTGCCTTAGGAAAATGGTCTCTCCTGGCGCATCCCTGAATACCAGCAGCTCCTACTGTGACCTCAGACCTCTGCTGTGCCAATTCTGGCATTGCATCGTATGACTGAGCCAGGCAAACACGTCTTCTCAGAGCCCACCTCAGCTGTGGTAGGCAGGGTGTCCGGCACAGCTGTTACAGCCCATCTTTGCCAGCTGCTTTTGACATAGGACCCCACAGTGCCAGCTGAGTGGGTCAGGTTAGACTTCCCAGTTCCTGCAGTCTTCTTCTTGCAAAACCCTGGCCCTTCCTCCTTGCTGTACTTGGCCCCAGATCATTGCCATTTGGCAGGGACAGTGTGCAGGTCTCCTGCTTTCCTGCATTGGGGAAGAAGACAGCTGTGATGGGCATTTTGAAGAGTCATGTGATTGCCCTGGTAAGCCCCTAACATGGTCATGCAAGTATCTATCTCAGTGATGCTGGCAACAGTTGTTGGTTCAGTTTGAAATGGAAACAGGAAATGAAGTATGAATGCAAACCTATAGAAAGGACTATATGAAGGGCCAGGCATTCATGGCACCTAGATCAGCAGGTCAGCAAGGTCCCAGCACATCCTCTTCTTCTTGAGAGTTATGTTTGGTGGCCGTAACTCCTTGCTGACTGCCAGCTGTTCACTTCTGTTTCTAGGCGGAAGCCCAGAAGATGCCTGAATTCACATCCTGCCTCCAAAATGCCTATGACTTCCTCCGGTTCACCCAGGTGAGCAGAGCCAGTTGGTGGTGTCTCTCACACATTGGCTTAGTAGACTTCGCTGCTTCTGAGCCCTGTTGGATGCATCTGTTGCCTTATGAAGAGCTCTTCTGAAGGGCTGGACTAGCAAAGTCCTAGGGACAGCCTCCTCTTTTCTGCTCCGTTGCTGGGAGCCATCTTTGCAGCTTGGAGAGGATATCGGCCAGGCCCAGGGATGAAGGGTTGGGTGCCTAGGCTAAGAGAGGCTGGAAAACTTAAGAGTTCGGGCTTCTTTGCCTTTCATCATACCTGGTACCCACACATTTGAGGCACCCTTCTGGGAAACCCAGAGTCCTTGGCTAGTGACTGCCTGGCTAGTGACTGCTAGCTCCTGCTGGCCAGGCCAGTGGCTCAAGGTGGGGGTCACCGTCAGTGACAGGTATTGCTCATTGTGTTGCCAATGGGAGCATTGAAAGCAGAGGGCTCCCTGGCAGGAAAGCACCTAAAGAGGGGTGCAGCACCTGGGTTCCAGAGCTGATCTCTTTCCCTGTCTGCCTCCCTCAGTAAAAGACAGGTGGTGCCCAGTCCCACACGGTTCTGCATCTACGATGGTTTCAACCCATGGTCCTGGAGCCAAGCACCTCCAGCCTGTCCTCACTTGTTTCTTGTCTCCTGCAGATCACAGAGAACCCACCCGACTACCAGAAATATTATCGTCATATGAACAAGGTGCAATGGCTGAAGTGGTCTCTGAAGGACGCACAAATGGGGCTGGGATTTGGACAGAGGGGATGGGAATGAGGGGCAGCACCTCCTCCCTTACAAGAACAGAACAGGTCAAGGGAAGGTGCTGAGCCCTCCTGAACCCTTTCCAGGGTGGCTTCCCCTTCAGCACCCGAGACTGTGGCTGGATCGTGGCAGACTGCACAGCAGAGGGGCTGAAGTCAATTATGCTGCTGCAGGAGAAGTGCCCATTCATAGCCAAGCTTGTTCCCCCTGAGCGCCTCTTTGATGCCGTGAATGTGGTAAGTGCTGCAAAAATTAGGGCCAAGGGAAACGCGGACTGCTAAACTGAGCTAAAATAAGAGAAGTCAAGTCCTGATGAGTTGTTAGAGCTGGTATTACTAAGCTAGTAGAAGGCCCATGGCCTGGTATGACCCCACCATATTTACTGTGATACGGAGCTACACATTGCAGTGATGATCCAGATCAGGCCAGCCTGTCAATGTGGTGTGGAACCTGGGTTATCTGCCAACCCCACAGACTTATGGGTCTCACTTTGTCCTCACACTTGCCAGACTGGGGTGGCATTGCCTATGAGCCAGTCCCAACCGCTTTCTCTGCTTGTTTGGGCAGTTGCTGAGCATGAGGAACTCAGATGGAGGCTTTGCCACATATGAAACCAAGCGAGGAGGACACTTATTGGAGCTGCTGAACCCCTCAGAGGTGTTTGGTAAGGGGAGCTGTGTCAGGCCGGTCATCCTGTCCCCTGTGGACTGGCCTCACCATGCCCAGTGGGTGCCTGGCTTTGCCCCAGGTCCCTCTTTGGGATAAGTGTGCCCTGGGTCCAAGGGGGAGGTTGGCAGTGTGTGGCTCAGAGGCTCCTCAGTGGAGGGGCTGTTGCAACAATATCCTTCAACTGCTGGCAGGCGACATCATGATTGACTACACCTATGTGGAGTGCACGTCAGCTGTCATGCAGGCACTGAGACATTTCCATGATGAGTTCCCTGAGCACAGAGCCCCTGAGATCAGGTGAGGCACTGAGCCGAGGGTCGGGTAGGGGAGAAGGCAGTCTGCAACATCCCATGCTGCCTGCCATGGCTTCTGCTAGCACAACCCTTGCTGAGCCTTGTCAGGGATCTTGCCTGAACCTCTGTATTGGCATGGAGCAGCCCCTGCAGTGGCCCTTGGTGTGTGCACAGCTGGGATGCTGGTGACTTCTCCAAACCAGAGCCACCTGCATGAGGCCGGGGCCCAGCCTCTCTTAAGGAGCAGGGCAGAGGCTGTTTGGGATCAGGCTGGGGGGAAACTGGTGGAGATCTGCCTGCCTCTTGACTTAGCAGTTGCCTTGATCTTGCAGCCAGTTGTAGGTTGGGTCCTCTGCTTGCGTGCTGGCATGAGGCAGAAAGGCACTCAACTGGTGCATGATTTGACTCTGAGATCTTGAACAATGTGGCTGCCTGTCTTCATGCCCTTGCCTCTTGAGCCTTTAACCATCAAAGCCTCAGAGGGACTGATGGATGCCCCTGATGAAGCAGCCACTGAGTCTGAGCTGCTTCAGAAGTGGGGGTCTTTTTCCTGACCAGGGAGACTCTACAGAAGGGCCTGGACTTCTGTCGCAAGAAGCAGCGAGCTGATGGATCATGGGAAGGGTAAGGAGCGTTCCTGGTGCCCTGTTTTCCCCTGTCTGCCCAGTGTGAGAGGGACATGGCAAGCATTCCTGGCTGGCAGGATCTGTGGGAAGGGCAAGTAGGATCTGATCCTTCTCTAGCTCCTGTGCTTTGCTCTTATCTCCCGCTAGCCCAGGTGGAGCAGGCACATTGTGCATTGCACAAGACCCAGACAACCCATGGGGGCTAGGGTGGCTCCAGCTTCTCTGGTCCTACAGTGTCTGCTGACCCTGAGTGAGCTGGGAGGATGCGCATGGTTGCACCATAGGAGAAGGCAGGCTGCAGCTCTGTGTCTGGCCCTGCTCTTGCTGTGAACACGTCCATGTCGCAGCCTGCCTCTACCCGGGGCCTTGCACCCTCTGACAGTACTGCTTTCCCCTTCCTCCTAGGAGCTGGGGGGTTTGTTTCACCTATGGCACCTGGTTTGGTCTGGAGGCATTCGCCAGTATGCAGCACACATATCAGGACGGGTGAGAAGGGGCTGTCTGGTTCCCCTGCCCCTACCTGCCTCCTGGGCTGGGGCAAGATTCTGTGGTGGGGCTGGGTGGATGCCCTGGCTGCACATGGGGTCTCCTGCCCCACATAATGACCCTCCCAAATCCTGTGCCTGCAATATGACCAGGGCGCTCACTGCCTGAGCCTCAATCTCTCAGGGTAGTCCTGGCCATGGGCAGGGTAGAGCATGGCTCCTGTTTGCAGCTGGGAAACATGAGCGTGCCCTGTCTGATTCTCTGCCCATCCTTGCAGGGCTGCATGCCGAGAGGTGGACCAGGCCTGCCAGTTCCTCCTCTCCAAGCAGATGGCAGATGGCGGTTGGGGAGAGGACTTTGAGTCATGTGAGCAACGCACATACGTGCAGAGTGCCACGTCGCAGATCCACAACACGTGTTGGGCCCTGCTGGGGCTCATGGCCGTCAGGTAGGAACAGTCCTCACCTCTTCAGGCACCCCCTGGCCCAGGGAGCTCAGTGAGATGGGAAGCACCGGCTGGGTTGTGTGGCAGGGGTGGCACAGGCCTTAGGCCTGGCTGGTGTTGATCATGCCATGTTTGTTTGTGACCTTGTTGGTCACAAGCCTCCCGCAATGAGGGACTGGCCTGCGCAGTGCTCCACAGGTCAGCGAAGCGGAGCCAGTGCTGGATCAGAGTCACAGGCCTCCGGGCTGGGAAAATGTTACTGTATTCATGTTGGGAAAATGCTGCTGGTGTCCCATGGTTGTGAGGGGCCTTCCCAAAGCACCCAGCATGCCTGGAACAAGTTCGGGGGGCAGCCAGGAGGCTGTTCAGTTCCCTAAGCATGTGGATGGGGGTTCGCAGACAGTTTGCGTAAGTGTTCACATCTCCCTCATGCTTTTCAGGTACCCTGACATTGACGTACTGGAAAGAGGCATCAAAGTGTTGATTAATAAGCAGCTACCCAATGGGGACTGGCCTCAGGTACATCTTTCCTCTAGTCTTTCCAAGGGGTTCTCTGGTGTTGCAGATGTCCTGGGCACTGTACAGCCATTGCAATGGCGTGCTTTTCCTTACCTGGAATGGAAGCTGTATGTGGCTTTTGGTGGTGGGCTTCAGGAAGTCAATGAGCTCAGCACCACATCCTAGACACACTGTGGCCCCCTATCATCCATACCATCTTGCTCTCTGTCTCTCTCAGGAGAATATTGCTGGGGTATTCAACAAGTCATGTGCCATCAGTTACACTGCGTACCGCAATGTCTTCCCCATTTGGACGCTAGGACGTTTCTCCCGGCTGCATCCCAACAGCCCTCTTGCTGGGCAACTGCAATCCAGATCCTTGGCTGGAGCAGGGAAGATCGTGCAGGAGGTCTTGTCTGCCTGAACCTGGGCCGTTGCAGATGCCATAGCCTCTAATTTGTCTTAGGTAATGGCTGCTCCATGGGGCCATGGGGGCGTTTCCTGCATAGGATATCTCAGTCCTGATCTTAACACACGGACCGCTGCCTCTACCAGGGAGAAGGGCTGTCATGATGCTGCAGAGTCTCTGCTTTCTGGTGAACCTCTACTGAAAATCCACTTTTAAAGGTTTTGCCCGGGTGTGCCCTCCCTCACAGGATGAGAAGTGAAGTGCCTTTTCAGACCAGTTTGGTGATCTGAAAAGAGAAAGCTGTGTTGTATTACACATCTAGACACTTTCTCATCCTGGGTAGAGCAAGGCTGCCTTTATCTTCCCCTCATGCTGTCCAGGTTGGCTGGCGGTGGCATGAATGTGGTATTTGGGGCCTTCCCTGTGCCCAGCATCGTGATGGGGTGCACTGCACAATCCCTGCTGAGCTGGCCTCTGTGCTGCAGGTGCCAGCAACTGCCTTTGAAGTGCTCTCTGCTCTGGAGTCTGTGCTGGGAGGGGAAGGGCACTTGTCCTCCCTCAGAAAGATGGGAAAGAGGAGTGTGTCGCTCAAATTTTCTTACTGTTCTGTTCCCCCAGCTGGTGGCATCTGGCTTCCCAGAGCCTCACAGGTAAAGTCGCCAGCATCACTCTCACTTTGAAAAAGGGGAAACCAAAGCAGAAGGCACTGTGGTGGTGAGTGTCAGGATGCAGCCTGGATTCCTGGGCTCCAGCCTTCCCCCAGCACAGCACGTGCCTCTGTTCAGGCTATGGTGCAGTCAGGCATTCACATTTCATTGTCAGAGTTGGAAGCTGCATTGACTGATAGGTTAATAAATTGCTAATGGTGTTGCAAGTGGAACTTAACTGTGTATCGGTCTCTTTATGGTCTGCTCCAGTGTGTGTCCCAAGCAGAGGGGAGCTTACACAGCAGCATCCTGTAACCTGGCTTGGGTCACCTGTCCCCAGTGGTATGGGCAACATCTCCACCAAGCAGCAAGCCATGCTTGGAGCCTGTGCCTGCTTTGCCTTCCTCCAATGCCTTTGGCCCCAGAAAAATATAATCAAGGAAGCAGCTGTCTAAAAGGGAATGGTCACTTCCCTCCACCTGCTGCTTACAGTCACGTGAATAAGCCCAGCATGTAGTAGTGTGATGTCCTTCTTAAATTGAGGCACCCAGAACTGCACACAGTACTCAAGGGGGGGCTGCACCGGTGCAGCATACAGTGGAATGATCACCTCCCTCGCCTGGCTAGCTGTGCTGTGCACCCCAGGACACAGTTGGCCCCTTTGGCTGCCAAGGCACACTGTTGATTCATACTCAAATTTCCATCAACCCAAACTCCCAGATCATGGGCCTGCTCTACAGCCGCTGGTTCCCCAGTCTGCATGTATAACCAGGATTTCACCTATCCCAGGTGAAAAATCTGGCACTTGCTCTTGTTAAATTTCATACAGTTGGTGATTGGCCAGTTCTCTAGTCTATGTATATCGCTCTGCAAGGCCTCTTTACTTTCAAGGTAGTCCAAAACTCCTCCTAGTTTAGTATCATCTGTAAACTTACTTAATAGTATATTCCATTCTTGTGTCCAGATCATTTATAAAAAGATTAAAGAGCACTGGCCCAGAAATTGAGCCCTAGAGAACCCCACTGGTGACTGGCCACCTCCCTGATATGAGTGCATTTACTATAACTCTTTGAGAGGTCCTGCAATGTCATCAGCCAGCTCTTTTAGTACCTTGGGATGTATCCCATCATGCTTTTTTTGGGGGGGGAACTTAGAACTATCTTGTGCAATACTGCCATCTTGCCTTTCATTTACAAAAAAAAAAAAAAAAAAAAAAGCTACATTTGAATGTTGCCCTGGTTTTTCTGTTCAGTAGTTTTACTTCTTAGCTAAGCCTCTTCTAACTCTCTGAAATGAACAGCATATTGTGCAGAAAATTGTTCTTACAGTATACAGAGAGGCTCTTGCTTACATTTATTGCTGTAACAACCAAGGTCAGCTAATTTCATTATTTGCCCTGTTGGAGGGTCAGAAACGGAAAAGCATAGAGGGATTGCACTTTTGGGGAGGAGCAGACAGGACAGGCGAACCCAAAATTGACCAGCAGGGTATATTCCATCCCATCTGGCTCACGCTCAGAATAAAAGCTGAGGGATCAATGGGTCAGCCCTTTTCCTTCAATGGCCGACATCTGAGGAGGACCCTGTCTGTTCATCTGCCTTTGATCCCGATCCGTGGGTTCCTGACTCCAGATCCAGAATTCAGTTCCCATCCGTCGCTGAGTCCAGTCTGGGACTTCCCCAGTGCCTGCTGGTGAGGTCATCCTGGGAGCTTGATATGGTTTTGTGTATACTGTATCTATTTTCATTATTTTTTGTTTTATTATTAATATTTCATCAAAATAGATTACTTCGTTCTAAACTCATAGATCTCTTTTATCTCTCCTCCTTCTCTCCTTGGAGCGAGAGGTGGGAGGAGAGCATCAGTGGCCTGTCATTGGCCTATTTGACCTAAACCACAATAAATGTTCGCTGATTTCCTGCTTTTTTTGCTTATCACAAAGCAAAGCCATAGCTGGTATGATATATTTCTTTGTGCACTTCTTTCACCTATTACCACAGGCTGAGAAAATTTGGATAAGATTAACATCCTGGGAGAACTGGGTGAAAGCAGAGGAGTGGTTTTGTTCTTAAATTTTACCACCACCAGTATTATTTTCTTGCATGTAAATTTTGGGAAAGCCACCTAATTCCCTGCTGAGATTTGAGGCCGGAGGAGGGCTCGAGTCACACTGCTTTGCAGCAGTCTACCCTTGGGCAAGAGGGAAATGTGCCTTTCCCCAGCCGGGATTAGTACAGAGGAAAGGAGTGGGGCTGAGGCTCTTTGGGTGCTCAGGTGGGTTTGAGTGGTACCCAGAGAGGGCTGGAAGTCCCTTATAAGCTGCCATGCACGTGTGGCAGTGTACGCCATCCTGACTCCTGTCACCACGCTGTCCAGGCACACAGGGGAGCTGGTCCATAAGAACTGGCACCATGGCACAAGGGGATGGGGGAGGGGCTGCAGCTGAGTGTCATGTCTTACTGCTACAAAATTAAGGACTTAAGTAAAAATTGGTCTTTGAGATATAAAAGTGATCACAGGCTGTGCCTATGCTTTGTTTTGATTCAACCATTGTGATTTTTTGGCACCATCTTTTTAGAAATGCAAAAGCAATTTTTGGCATTACAGCTGAGAGAGTTCTTGGGGTTCTGGCCTGAAGGTGCTTTGCACAGGGGCCAGCATGCTGCTCAGGCCACCTGGCAGCATCAACCTGCCAGGGAGAAGCCATGCTGAGTTGCAGAATGGAGAAACCATCCCACAAGAGCTCTGCCCAAGTTCTGCCTGCAGGGTTGGGCTGAAGGGCAGCTGTCCTTGCAGAGTTCCCACCAGTGGGGCTCAGGCTCCCACAGCAGCTTTATGTCATCAGAGTGGAATAAGCTTCTCCACCAGCTGCAGAGCAATGGGGCTGGCCACCTTTCTCTTCATATGACCTGTCACATTTCTGAAGACAAGCAGGACCTTCATCTTGATGTCTGTGTTGATGGGATCTCTTATGATGTCTGGCAGCAGGACCTGCAGTTTTCTTGTCTGTCTGAAGCACAGAATTCCCTTTCAGTGAAGTGTTGAAAGACCAGCCTGGCAAAAATGCTGTGGTCACTGAGCACCAGCCTCCTGTCCACCTTCCTCTCAGGTGGTGCAGGAATTGCTGCAGCAGCCTCCTGGCAGGCAATGGCCATGGGCAGCATTGAAGGAGATGTGAAAGGGCAGGGAAGCAAAGGCAGAAGAGCAAAGAGTCTGTGTCCCCTGCTTAGCCACCCTCTTTTTGACTGTCTTGGTAACCCTCTGTGCCTGTGTAAGAGAAATTAAGATACTGTTTTTGCAAAGGAACAGTTTGGCTAGTTTTTGCAGAAGAACAGTCTGATCGGCTTGTAATGAGGCAGTTAGAGAATTATTAACAACACAAAGGCTTCCCAGGGACATGCAAGAATGCTCATCCCTTAGAAAAGGAGAAATCAGTCTATGCCAGAATGGGAGGATGAACGTTTAACTGAGACGGGCAAACTTGAGCAATATTACCAAAAAAGGGAATAAATAAATAAGTGAAGTAATTGATACAGGGGGAGTGATGGGGAGAGGTAAACAGGGGTGGGATAAATGGAAGTAGTCTTAGGCGTCTCTGATAGACTGTACCCTCTGGAGTACCCAGCCAGTGGGGAAACAGGAGGGAAATTTTGGCTGGGAATAGGGAATAAAACCAAAACATACCAAAACTCCGTGTGCCCACTTTTGCTGGGTCACCCAGTCTTGCAAGAATGTTTAAATAAAATGTGCTTCATATTGATCACTGCCTGAGCCATGGTTATTGGGCAAGGAGTGTTTCTCACAAATCTGGGGGCTCGTCCGGGATCTGAAGTCATGCCCTCCGGGGTCCTTGTCACTTTGATTTGAACGGTATTGTCACCTGGGGTCCAGGGGATTTTGACCAGGATCACGAGACTTTGTTAAATGGCCGACCATATGAACCACAAAAGGGGGGACAAAGGAACTTACTGCAGTAGACACAGAGATTACGACCCAGCAACGCCGTGCACGGACCAAGGTAAGAAAGTTGGATTGTCTGAATTATTACCTTGGTCAGGAGCATTCTGAGAAACTTTGTGTGAAACTTTGTGAGACATATGGTGGTACAAAGTGAGTGCGGAGACTGGATCCATGGTTATGTAGTCCTGCAAGGGGCGCAGCCAGAGAAGGATGAAGCGAAAGGAAAAAGTGTAAGAAAAGTCTCTGTTCAGAACGGGGAATAATAATTCTAGGCCTAGGGATGAAAAAGGGGTAATAAGAAAGATCCCAGGAACACTCCCCCAGTCAGTCCTTTAGGGGGAATGTTGAGATTTTTTGAGAGAATAATTTTCTTGTACAAGGGATAAAGATAAAAAAGAAAATGACCAAAGAACTCTTAGTGTATTTTGGCTTAAATTTGGATTTGATGAAGATTGGGTTTGTCAGACTTTAAATATGTATGTAAATAAGAAGGAACCACCTTTATTAGAAGAAAGTTAATTTTGTTAGGTTAAGATAAGTAGATTTATGACTTGTGGCCATCTAAACGTGTTTTATATGTTTCCAGTCTGGACTGCTAGTGGTATTTTAACTGATAAAGACCCCAAGTGGGATCTCTTAGACTATTTATCCCCTCTCTATAACCCCCTCAAGATCCGACCAACTTAAATCTCAGAAGGGAAGAAATAGCCCTTTCTTGAAAAGAAACTGTTAACCCTTCCCCTCCCAATCCCCCACCCACCCCTCCAGCCTCCAACTACTTCCCCTCCCTCTCGGCAGTATTCCCTATTACAGAACAGTGCTGCCGGGATGTAGAAAATCTCTCCTTCCCTCCAAGAAAAGGACAGTAAGCTGAGAGCAACCTCTTAGGTAGGGATCTTATTTCTGGTTTGGAGTTAAAGATAGAAACTTTAAGAGGACAGACAGCGGTATCTATGAAGCTGTTAACAGAACAGGATGAGCAAAAGATAAGTCTCGAGGTATGGATGAGTGAAAGGAACCAAGGAGGAAAGGAACCCAAAGATGGGTTAATAGAACCCTGCATGTCCCCTTTTAACACTTTTCACCAACACAAATGGTTCAGTGTGGTTGATTTGAAAGATGTATTTTGGGCTTGTCCCCTAGAGAGGGAAGTATGGACCTGTTTGTATTTGAATGGGAAGATCCAGACATGGAAAGGAAACAGCAGTATTGATGGACTGTATTGCCCCAAGGATTTATAGAATCCCTGAATTTGTTTGGGCAAGTGTTAGAACTTGAATAGACTTAGAGCTTGAATAATTCAAACCTCCATAGGGAGTAGCCCTGCTTCAGTATGTGGATGACTTACCTGGGAAGAAGGCAGGATAAAAGAAGCTACGAATGAGTTAGTGAACTTTTTGGGCCAGCAAGGTTTGAGGGTCTCAAAAATAAAATTGCAGTATGTGGAAACGGAAGTAAAGTACTTGGGACATCTAGTCAGTGAAAGGAGTCGAAAAATAAATCCTGAGAGGATCAAAGCAGACTTAGCTCCCCAAGAGGGAACTGACAAAATTTTTGGGGCTGACTGGGTATTGTAGACTGTGGATAGAAGGGTATGCTTAAAAGACTAAAGGACTATATTCCAAACTGTTAGCTGAAGAACTGAATGTATTGGTTTGGACAGAAGAGGAGAAGGATTTAGTGGAAGATTTAAAACAGAGCCTGATTAGAGTTCTAGTTTTAGCCTTATCTTTTTTTTAGAGAAACTTTTTTAAACTATTCGTAATTGTAGATAAAGGGGCTGTGTTACAGATATTAACTCAAGAGTGGGGGGGATAAGTGGTAGCCAGTGGCCTATTTATCTAAACTTTTGGATCCGGTCTCCTGAGGGTGGTCAGAATGTGTATAAGCAGTAGCAGCAATAGTTCCGCTAGTGGAAGAAAGCAGAGGGCTAACCTGTGAGGGAACAACAGGAGTTAGCACCCCTCACCAAGTAAAAACCATTTTAGCCCAAACTGTAGGAAAATGACTAAGCAATTCAAGAATATTGAAGTATGAAGCAATTTTAATTGAAAAGGATGATTTTATTTTAACTGTCAGCTTTTGTCTCAACCCAGCAAGCTTTTTTGTGGAAAGGAAAAGTACAGACAGAGGACGAAGAACTTACATACAAATGCTTAGATGTAATAGAGTATCAAACCAAGATCTGACCTGACTTAACGGAAGAACCCCTATTCTGGAGTGTTCATTTGTTTGTAGATGGTTTTACCTCTTAGTCTTTGTAGATCATCTTATTGGATGGGTGGAAGCTTATCCCTTAGTCTCTGCAAGAGCTGCAGGAATGATAAGAGTGGTGCTAGAGCAAATAATTTCCAGGTATGGAATAGTGGAAAATGCAGATTTAGAGTGTCAGTCATTTTACCTCTAAGGTGTTAGAGGGGGTGATGGAAAGTTTAGGGATAACAAGGGATCATCACAGTCCCTGGCACACACACACCCCTCCCCCCCCCGTCATCTGGAAAGGTTGAAAGAATGAATCAAACTATTAAGAGACAACTATCTAAATTAAGTGTTTATCAATAGCACTATTAAGGATCTAGACCTCCCCTAGAAAAGATACTGGTCTTTCACCTTATGAAATGCTTTTTGGACTATCTTACGCTGGAGGTAGAGAAGGTGTGCCCACATTTGAAACCAAGGACATGTTCTTTAAGAAATATATACTGCGGTCGTCGTCCTCTTTCTCTTCCCTCAGGACTAAAGGCCTTGTTGCTCAAACTCTGCTGTTGGAATTTGTTGTCCATCCGTATAAACCAGGGGACTGGGTACTAGTCAAACCCTGGAAGGAGAGTAACCTCCAACCGGAGTGGGAGGGACCATTCCAAGTACTCCTCACCATTGAAACAGCAGTAAGAACAGTGGAAAAAGGGTGGGCTCATTTTACCATCAGTTGAACCCCCGCCAACAGATCCGGTAGAACAGTAGACAGTACATCCTAGTGACAGCCCACTGCGAGTAACCCTACAGGACAATAAGCCGTGGGTTGGGGCAGGATCCAGTTGGGAGCTATAAATCTGTGTATACCATGAATTTCAAGAAGTATTTTGTGATGATATTGACTGTAGGGGCGGTCTTGTGCTTCCTGCCAGGAAGCTGGAGTGCACACCCAAATTATCCAAGCATGCTTACCATAAATATCACTAAAGGAGGTACTCTACGGACCATACGTTTTGATGCCTGTCAAGTACTGACGTGTTGGGATTGAGAGGCCCAAAGACAGTTGAGTAGCGAGAATAAGTATCTGTGCCCAGAAACCTGTTGTGGTACAGTAGGATCTGACAAGGTTGCACCTTGTCTGGCCTGGAATGATGTGTGGTGGACCACCCAATTTGTAGGGTGGACTGTTGATGATGGGTGGATCAGGCCTTCTTGTAATTTCTCTCTCAAAAAGAGCATAAATTTTTACAAAGCATTACCTCCAGGGTGTGGCCTTTTGGAATGTAATCCTCTGTTGATAACTGTAACTAAGACCGATGACATGGCTAACAGAGTATATGGAATATATATATGCAGATGCATCCAGATATATCCAGATGCATCCAGAAGAGATCCAAGGGGAACATTTAGAGTGTTTAACAGAGTTGGAAAACAGCAAAGATGACTCGAACAGATGCTCTTAAAATCAAACTTTTGATTCATTTTGCCTAGCCACAAAATTAAAAAAGAAATTACAAGTTAAAGGGAACAGAGACAAAGAGGCTGCCAACCAACCAAACCCTTATGATTATGAAAAGAAGCAAACATCATCCTTCCTGATAGGTTTATTATTCGACTCAAGAGCAGAACACACATCTTTAAGAACACGCACTCTTGGGTGCAAAGGGGAACTCAGTAAGGCTTTCTCACAGCTCTTGACTATTTCTTTAAGGAAAATGGGCCCGTGAATCTATAAACACTAGCTTTTCTATACTTCATTATGTTCTTCTTCCCAAGTACTTCCCAAGTACTCATCTCTGCCAATGCTAAGATAATACTGTTTTACTAGTAGATTTTTCACCCGAGCGTAGTGATGTACTTGCCATGCAAGTAAGAGCAGAACCCCTTGGGCTGGTCTCAGTGCTGGATCGTGACTTCTATCTTTGTCCCTCTTGCCTCAGGAGTCAAGAAGAGGACAACACTTGGGAGACCTTCTGAAGGAACAAGTCTCCAGCAGCAGAGCGGGCTGACTTTCATACAAAAGCTAGAGAAGTAGTAATGTAAGATTGATTCAGTGAGGGGGAAAAAATTCAAGGCTGCTCATTAATTATGTCTTCACTAAACAGCTCCTTTCTGTTAACACAAGTAGATACAAAAGTCAAATGATTTGTTCACAATTGCTCACTAGGGGCCAAGAAGAAGAGAAATACCCTGCTGCTGGGATTTTTAAAAAAACCCACACACGTAGCAAACTTTTACTTGCCATTCCTAGCTTGTTTCCCTTCAGTCAATCCATTTCTTACACAGAGGAGCACGGCTAAGGAAAGGGAGGACACAAGTACACTAGTGCCTTGTGCGGAGCCTGCTGTAATTCTCCTGGCACACTCTTGGCGATATGGTTTCCCTGCTCTTGTCCTCTCCAAGGAGCAGTAACACGAAGAGAAGCTGTTCGCAAATGCACACGCATGACGTAGCAAGTGCTGTCCTAAGAGGCAGGCAGGGTGGTTGGAAGAACTCAGCTTCATCACTGCTGACATCACAATGATCACCTGCTGTGTGCTCGCACCAGGCCTGGCAACAATTCCCTTGCTTGGCTGCATCTGGGCACAGTGGAAACAGCATGGATTCACCTGTCAGGCAAGCACATGAAGGCAAGCACGATAACTTCTGAGATTTTTGCATAGGTATCGTCCACGCAGTGCAGGCTGCCAGGGAACAGCAACATTCCAGCTGCTCCATAAGGGGTGATGAGCTGGGAGCCAGCGGTGAGCTCAGCAGAGGCATCGCCTTCAACAGCCAAGGCATAGGCCTCCCATCCCGCAGAAGTCCAAGCCAATGGGCTGAGCAGGACAGTGGCAACAGGGTCCCCTGACAGGCACAGGCAAGAAAAGGTGCGGGTCTGGATCCCATGCTGAGACTCTGTTTTAGAAACCCAGCTCTTCTCTAAACCTGTACTTGCCACAGTTGTGCACGCGAACCACGACAGTTAGCACCTGAAACCTGCAGGCTTTACACATCTCTGGGACACAGGTACAGACAGATGGGCACACCCCAGAAGGCGCCCAATGCACACACAAGGCTGTTGTGAGCACAAAAGCAGAGCTGGGTAACCTCTCTTGCCTGCTGTTTTACTGCCGTTCAAAGCATCTCAAGTAGTTCGGCATTTGATATGCTGAAATCATCACCCTTTCACACGGGACTCCTCACAGAGTCAGAGGAGCTACGGGCTCCTGGACACACAGGGAAAACCCAGGTGCCAGCAGCGATCCTACCCCAACCCCGCTCCAGAGCAAAGCAGAGCAGCTGCTCCTCTGACCTGCAGCAGCGGACGGGAACCCGGAAAGGCTCTGCCTTCTGTCGGTACCCCGAGTTTAGCACAGGCTGGCCGTGCCCACGCAAACCGGGCACACCACTCGCTGCTCATCTGGCCTCTTAGGAGGTCTCTCTTCTGCTAAACACATCTCCCTCGAGAAGACAAGATTTAACGAAGCTACAAGGACCTGCTACAAAGTCCCCTTGCATGCAGAGACCCCAAGCGAGCCTCTAGTTCTCCTCAGAAAAAAGGGAGAAACTCCTCCAAAACGACCAACAACTCCCCCAAGTAAAACTTTCAGCAAAAAAACCAAGAGACTGCACTTACTCTTCTCAGACAGAGATCTCTTCACCTCTCCGGACTTCAGTGGCCTTTAGCTTCTGAGGGAGGGACTCCTTCTTCAATCTTTAATTGATTGGTTTCCACTCTACCTGACCCACTCTGTGCAACCGGGCAGACCCACACGGCAACAAACTGCCTCACACGCTCGCTCCACAGCCTCGCCGGAACAAAGACCGACAAGTTGCTGGCGGTGGCGGGGGAAGGGAGGGGAGCGGCCCAGCCCTGCCCGGCCCCGCGGCCGAGGGCGCGGCGGCCTCGGCGGCGCTCCGGGGGGACCGGACGCCTCGGCGGGGCAGAACTTTTCCGGAGCGGTTTCCTTACCTCGCAGGGCCACGAGTCCTCGCTAGGTAGCCATCACCCGCAACACCCCGGCGGCCACCCCGCCGACCCCAGCCAGCTTCCAGAACGTTCCGGAGAGAACAACCGCGTACAACGCTCCGGTGTTTTCCCTCTCTCTTTGCCCCGCCCGCCATTTTCCCTTTGCCTTCCCTCCCTTCTCTCTCCCTCGGTTTTACAAATGGCGGCTTAAAGACACGATGCCAGGAGGCTCACAGCCCGAAGTTTACTTACACTTCAGCAAGGTTAGCTCGGTTAATAAATGTTAATTGCTGGTTGGACTCCTCTGGTGGCGTTTCCCCTCAATTCTGACATTGGCATCCCATGGACCTGAGTCGCCCCAACCCTGGGACGTGACAGCAACGTGTCCCCAGGGGAAAGGGGTCCCCATTTTCAAAAGAGCTGTGGCGGTCCTCATTCTACAGATGAAGCGGCTGAAGAACAAAAAGGAAAAAGGACTTGCCCACGTTCATCTAGAAGTTCACTGGCAGAAATAAAACCTGTGCTACTATGTGCACTTTTGGGCCCACTCCATGACGCTGCTCTCTACCCCTTGTCCCCCTGCAACCTTCTCCAAGCTGCTTCCATGAGCAGCTTTCCTGACCCTCGAGAAAAGCGCAAGCCACACCTGGCCATTATGGTCTAAATTCCAGTGTATTTCTTTGCCTTCTGCTGCAAACTACAAGTCTTCTCCCTGACAAGTTGTCTCAGTCACTCAAGAAAAATGGAGAGTGGGCTGCCAAGGATCAACATTTATTGGGTATTGCTAGTAGTGAACTAATACAGAGATACACTTTGTATCCCAGCAGTAATTAAGTTTAGGACAGTAGGAGGCCATGACTGGAACTGAAGCCAGCAGGGTAATTTTTTCTGCTGCGTGTCTACCTTTTCCTTCTTCCCCTGCCTCTGAGGTCCAGGAGGCTTGGCTTGCTTTTCTTTTCTTCTGACAAATCACTGGGGGTAGTATCTGAAGCAGCCCGCTGCCACTCTCGCCATTTCCTGAAAAGAACCACCATGAGCACGAGGCAAAGAGCGCAGGAAAGCAGGGAACGAAAAGAAGCACGAGGAATTAGAGAGAAAAGGGCAGAGAAGGCAGACACCAAGAACAACATGGGAAGAAACACCGACCAGAGGGAACTGATTTGCCTTGGTGGGGGGTTCACCAGACTTTGTGCTCTGTAGTCCCCACTGGCCTTTGCCCAGTCTCTCCCACGCTCTTCTCCTCCAGTTGCTCTTCCAAGCTGCCTCACCTACTCACCTCACAGCAGAAATCACCTTCAGTCCTTGCAGAACCCCTGAGAGTTCTTGAGCATATACTAATTTACATCTCCTCACAGCCCACTGCTCTCTGTCAGTCATCCCCCATTTCTAAAGGAATGGCTGTTAAGAGAGGGAGTGAAAAGGAACATAACAAGGGGGTATCAAAAGTGATTCATGTACCAAAGTGCACGTAGAGCGAGGTGCAATGAGGCTTAGCAGACAGACAGACGGATGCGTATTAGTGGAAAGAGAGATGTGTGCACACAGAAAAATGGAGGAAAGCAGTGAAATGAGAGCACATCATATAACAAACCACTTTTCCTTCCAGGTCACGTTCATCACTGTAAGATCACCAGCTGGCCCACCGGCTGGCTACAACCAAAATTGTTTCTTACCAGGCAGCTGGTCGGTGTCTTCAGAGCAGAGACCAAAAATTGTCTCCTGCTGAATTCCGACTAGTGTCATTTAGTTCTGCACTAGGAGATCTCCCACCCCTTCCTTCGACGATTTACCCTTTGGATTAATGCATGTCTAGTCTAATTGTGTTTGTTGATCTGATTTGGCAGTGAAGTTGCAATGGCTGCCATCAGCCAAACAGGTCAAACATCAGTACCTTTCTGGAAGGAAGCTGACACCCTGGAAGGTGGGACGTGATCCCAGCAGGGAACAGGCACAGGATACAGTCTCATAACCTGGCCACAAAAGTGCTGATCTACCAGCAACGTGGGCATAGGAATATTTGTTTTAAACAACTCCCTGGTCATCAAGTTTCAGCTTCTCTCATCTGTTACTGAAGTAGGAATAGCAATGGGGAAGTGAGTAAATATGGCAAAAATGTCATACCTGAAGTCTGGATTTTTTCTCTGCTTTTTTGCTTCCCTGTAGTTGTCCTACAAAACCAAAAAAGTTCATGAAAAAACCATTATGCCATTGCCACCAAACTCACGAAAATGTCTTACTCTTCACAGTAATCCTGAAAAGGGGTTGCAGGAATCTATTTTCCAAAGACAAACACAGGACACGTTTTCAAAGTGTATCAGATTCGTTTTCCAAACAGACCTACCTAGTTTTCCTCTCTCCTTCACTTTTGCCCTTCTTTGGGCTTTTGCCCTTCTTGGTGTCCTCTGGACGTGCATTCTTTGACCGTGTGGGATTTTCGTCCCTGGTTGGTTTCAGGGAGCTGTGGGAGGCTTCCCATTTCCTTCCCCTCTCTCCTGTGGGGCCCACTGTTTCTGAGACACTTCCATGTCCATCTTTTCCTTCTTCCACAGGGACCTCACTGGTGGCCACGGGAACCTCACTGGTTTCTCCTGGGACATATCTTATGGCTACCGGGACCTCGGTGGTGGCCACAGGGACTCGCAGATGGCCATGGGGACATCACTCATGGTCACGGGGATCTCACTGGTGGTAACTCCAGTAACCTTGCTGGAGACCACAGGGACCCACAGGTGGCCCAAGGGACCTTGCTGATAGCTACAGGGACCTCATAGGTTGCCATGGGAACCCCCTGGGTTGCCATGGTGAGCCATGGGTGGCCACAGGGACCTCACTGGTGGTCACAAGGACGTCACTTGTGGCCACGGGGACCTCACCGGTGGCCACAGGAACCTTGCTTGTAGCCACGGAGATATCATTGGTGGCAACGGGGACCTTGCTAGTGGTCATGGGGACATCACTGGTGGCCACAGGACCCACAAATTGCCACAGGGACCTCACTTGTTGCCCCTGCAACCTCACTAGTGGCCAAGGGGACCTCGCTGGTAGCCATAGAGTCCCCCAGGTGGCCATGGGGACTTCACTGTTGGCCACAGGGACCTTTCTGTATTGTTTGGCTTTGTGGAATGCTCGTCCGGACACTTTGGTCCCTTTTTGGGGAGGGAGGGGGGTCTCCTGGGTCCCCTTGGGGGGTGGGTTTGCTCCTGCCTCTTTCTCCCCTTTTCCCTGTCAATCCACACCCCCACCCACCCCCAAAATCGGGGTGTCATCACGCCCCCATCCCCGCTGAAGTCTCTCCTACCAAAGACATGGTGGCTGCTGGGGGGGAGTGGGGCAGGAAGTCCGGAGCAGCTGCTGCCCCCCAGCCTCCCTACAAGCTAATGGGACACCCTCAAAATATTCCCCCAACCCCCACAGGACCCCTAACCCCTCCAACCCCTGGGGTTCCCCCAAGGTAGGGCCACCCCAATCTGTGGGACCTCCCCACAATCTATGGGACCTCCCCGCAATCTATGGGACCCCCCCTTCCAATCTACAGGTCCCCCCAAATTTTCTCCCCCTCCCCTAATTTCGGGACCCCCAAATTTGTCCCTCACCCCCCCCCAGCAACACCCAAATCTACGGGAAGCCCCAAAAGCCCCCGCCCCGTTCATTGCCCCCCCCACCTTGCTGTGCCTCAGCCCCCTCGGGTCCCACTCAGCCTCCCAATGTCCCCTCAGCCCCTCCATAGCCCCTCCCCCCTATGTCCCCACAGCCCCCCTGGGTCACAACAGCCCTCCCCTTGCTGTGCTTGCTCTGCTGCTCTGCGCCGCCTCCGACCCTCCGCCACCTCTTCAGGGGACCCGGGCGTCTGGGTGCCCAGCCCCGGGAAAGGGGGGAGTGTGGATTAAGGGGGGCTTGGGAGACGCCCGGGTCCCCCCAGGAAACACACACACAACCCCCCAACCTCCCCCCCCAAAGCCTCTGTGTGCCTCAGTTTCCCTTGCGTGTGTGGAGGGGGTATCGCTCCCCGGACGCATCCCCCCCGGCCCGGCGGCCGCTGTCGTGAAAGGGCCGGAAAGTGCGGCGGGGGGCGGGGCAGATGCGGTGGGGGCGTGGTTAAGGGCGTGGTTACCCGGCCGAGGGGCGTGGTCGCGGCGGCGGGAACGGCCGTTACAGGTCGCTTTGCGGCCCCGGGCGGCGGCGGCTCCGCGTCCTCGGGCTCATCTGTCCCCGCGGCTTCCCGGGTCCCCCAGCGTCCTCTCACCTGCCCATACCTCCCCTCAAGGTCCCCCCCCCCGTTCCCTCGGGTCCCCTCAGCCCCCCAATGGTCTCTCAGCCCCCCGGGCACCCACAGCTCCTCAATGTCCCCCCGGGTCTCCTTATCCCCCCAGTGTCCCCACAGCCCCCTCAGTGTCCTCCTGGGTCCCCTCAGCCCACCCGGGTCCCCTCATTTCCCCCCAGTGTTGCCCCGGGCCCCCTCAGCCCCTCAATGTCCACTTAGCCCCCCACCAATGTCCCCACACCCCCCCGGGTCACCTCAGCCCCTCATAGACCCCCACCAATGTCCCCTTAAACTCATTCTGGGTCCTCAATGTCCCCTCAGCCCTCCTCCCCCCAACTTCAGTCCCCCCAAATGTCACCTCAGTCCCCACTGGGTCCCCTCAGCTCTACTGTAGACCCCCCAAATGTCCTTTGAACCCCATATGTCCATTTAGACCCTGCCAATATCCCCTCGGTAACCCCCATGTCCTCTCAACCGCTTCATGTCCCCCTAAAGCCATCTGGGTCCCCTCAGCCCCCCCTCCCAAATGTCCCCATAGCCCTCCCCAGTGTCCCCTCAGCCCTCAGTGGGGATTAGGGACCCCCCGCATACAGCAGAACCTCCAGGAGGTGTTATGGAGGGGCACCCCTACAGACACCCCCATCCCCACCCCCCCCAGTAACTAACAGCTGCTTTTAATTGAGGGAGGACCCATAGGGTGCCCCCCCCATAGGTGCCAGTCTCCCCCTCCCCACCCATCAGGGTACCCCCTCAAACCCCTATGGGAGCTAGCCCCTCCCCCCCCTTGCCCTGTAGGGTGCCCCCACACCCCATAGGGTGCCACCCCTGCCCTCTAGGGTGCCAGCCCTGCACTCTAGGGTGTCAGGTCCCCCATCCCACATCTATAGAGTGCCACCCTCATCCCATAGGGTGCCACCACCTCTCTCCTCACATCCCCATAGGGTCCCCCCCGCCATGGGTGACAGCCCACCCCCTGTAGGGTGCCCTGCCCACCCCAATGGGTGCCCCCCTCCCAGGGTGTCCCCACCCCGTGGGTTCCCCCACAAGGTGCCCCCCCCTCCTCCTTCCAGCCCTGCCATCATACTCCTGCTGCCCCTCAGCACCCTCAGCCTCCTGTGGCTGTGGGTGTCCCCCCAGCCCCTTTGCCCACCTGCTTGGCCTACACTCTTCTCCTCATGTTGACCTGCACCATCTACACTATCAAAGGCCAGAGGTTCCTCAAGGCCTTCCACAAGGTCAAATCCATCGGCTTCACCATGTACACCACCTGCATCCTCTGGTTGGCCTTCAGCCCGATCTTCAGCACCGCCCACTTGGCCAATAGGGTGAGGACATCTTGGGGACCAACTGAGGAGATGGAGGAGGTGGGACTGTGGGGGGACACAGGAGGTTGGGGAGACACAGGAGGTCAGAGATGGGTGTCTCTGGGGGAAGCCAAAGGGTTTGGAGGGACCCAGGAGGTGAGGGAGGTGGGATCTGGGGGAGGACCCAGGAGGTTTGGGGGAGCAAAGGAGGTTGGGGACAGACAGGAGATGCGTGTCTTGTGAGACACAGGAGTTTGGGGCGACCCAGGAGATGGGATTTTGGGGGACCAGGGGGATCGGGGAGGTAGGGTTTTAGGGGGAGCCAGGAGGTTGGGGGGTTCCAAGAGGCTGGAGATTGGGCTCTATGGGGGGAGCCAGGGCTTTGGGGGGACCCAGGAGATTGGGGAGATGGGTGACTGGGGGAATCTAAGAGTTTGGGGGGACCCAGAAGGTTGGGGAGAGGGGTGTTTGGGGGTCCTAGGCATTCAGGGAGGACCCAGGAGGTTTGGGAGGACCCAAGAGATCGGTGAGTTGGATTGTGGCCCCTCACACACCAACCCCCACCCCCCAGGCCCCATCTCAGCCCCCTCCCCCACCCCACAAACGCTCGTGCAAGGCCTTGTGCAAATCCTCGTGTTAATCTTTGTGTGAGTCCTTGTGCACAAACTCCTGTGCAGCAGTGCTCACCCCCCTCTGAGCTCCCCCACCCATCCAGCCCCCCTTGTACTCCTCCCCAAAACAACCCCCCCAGGAACCCTTGTGTGAATCCTCATGGAAATCCTAGTGTGAATCCTGATTCCAGACCCTGCGCAAAACCTCCCACCCCCCTACCCACCCCCAAAATCTCCTCTCAACCCCCTCCCCTATCCCCCCCAGCTCCCTAGCCCCCTGCCACAGGCCCTTGTGGAAATCCTCATTCAAACCCTTGTGCAAAACCACCTCATAGGACACTCATCCCCTACCGCTCAAATCCTCCCTCAAACCCCTCCACAACCACCCCAATATTCCATACACACCTGTTGTGTCAAGAGGCAAAATAGTTTTGGCAGAAAATAAACCCACTTGCGATCTAACGCTCCTCACCGAGGTGGGGGGCTAGGGGTGGCTGGGTTTAAATTCTGAGTGATGCCCAATTCACCACTATCAGTCCAGTCACGTTTAATATATTTTAAACTATCATGATTCTGGATACACTAACAGTGGACTGCACCTTCAGTCTAGTTGTGCTCATGAACTAGCACGGCCGCACTCTGGTGTTCGGTTGCGTTCAATGAGAAACCGAAACGGCTAGCTACTTAAGCAGTGCAGTTTATTTAAGCAACAGATATAAAGGTTCTTATGGTTTGCCGGTGATAAGTACACTGTCTGCAAAGCATGTGCAAGTAAAAATATTGTTAATGGTACAAAGCGCACAACAAAGTTCCAAACAATACAGCCTGGCTATAAATGTCACAGGTAACCCTCTAGAGAGATTTCTAAGTTCCCTGAGGAAGCACTCGGCACAGTCTAAGTCTTACCCACAGGCGTCCCTATGGGGGGGAAGAAAGGCTCAGCCCCTTGACTGGTCCCGGCAGTCAGAGGCAGTCTGTGATGGGGTCCTCCCTGACTTGTTCACGATGGTGTCTTCCCCAGCATCCCCCCTTTCTCGGACTATTTTTATATTATTTTTTACCTTCAAGGTGGAGTTTGACTCTAGTCATAAATACCTTTATTATGATTGGTGTAAAATTCTCGCACCTCACATTTAAAGGTATAGTTTATGAAGAATTCAGGGCGCAGACTCAAGGAGGAGTGGTCGCACCTTGGAGGCGGGCAGCCTTCAGGCTGGAGGTGTGTTTTGGTATTATAATGACATTATAATGAGCAAAGTTCGCACAAAGGACAGCATTTCATCAAAATTTGACAGACTTGGCTCAGGGTAGCAAGCATGCCGCTTATCAGTTCCATAGGATCACCTTGTTCCCATTCTGCTGTGTAATCACAGAGCTTGGCCGTGGAATCTTCACTCCATCCTCCGTGGTGCTTTTGCAAGCAATATTGTTCAGGGAGTCAGAGATGTAGGGGATTCCTCGCACACCAGCTGCTGCTGTGTGCCACCCTGGAAACGTTTCCATTTTATACCTTTCCTTAATGTGTAAACAATGCTATATTTTTAATATAATTTTATTTTAGGAATTACTCCACAACACCCTCGTGTGAATCCTTGTGCAAGCCCCCTCCTGTGCCACCCCTCTAAATCGCCCCCCCCCACCTCCAACCCCCAGCCCTGGATGCACCCTTGTGCGAGCCCTCAGACGAGGCCTTGTGTGAATCCTCTTGCAAATGCTCATGTCCCATTGTCCACCCCCTCCCCACCTCCCAAATCCCTCCCAACCCCTCCCCCACCCTCCAACCCCCCCAAACCCTCCTGCTAACACCCGTGCCAGCCCCCACCCACACGCCTTCCCCCTCCCCCTAACAGCCCCTCCCCCACCCATATGTGAACCCTTGTGCAAACCGTCATGCAAGGACTTGTGCGAACCCTCGCACACCATCATCCCATCATCCACCCCCTTCCCCCTGACGTGCGGAAAGCAGACTCCACAACCCGTGGGGTTGTAAAGTAGGTATGTTTATTCAGCGCCAGGCAGCACGGGGGGTCGCCCCACCAAAATCGTGCGCACCCACCGCGGCAGTTAGCTTAGGATCTATACAATCAGATCTTACATATTCAAGGGGCGCCTATACATATCCATGACCTTTCCCCGAAAAGGCGGTCTTTATTACAATGAGTTACGAGAAATCATTTCCATAGTCTCCGCCTTTAACTCCCCCCAGCTGCACGTGCGCAGTGTTTCCTGGTGGTCGGTGGTCGTGGGCCGGGATCTCGGGGATGAAGGCCATGTCTTCCTCGCTCTGTACCTCTCGCTTTTAATGTTAATGTGTTGCTCCAGGCCACGGGGTTGGGAAACCAGATGATCACTCTGTATACCCCTTATCTCCCAATCGAGGCCACTTTATGGTTTCAACACATCCTTTCTTTCCCTAAACACCTTGGCAATGGCTTTAGGCTATAGATACACAGCTTAAGCCAAGCAATGGCCCTGCCATTAGTGTTACTTCCCCTTATCACCCCCACCCTCCAAATCACCCTCAAACCCCTCTCTCACCCCACAGCCCCCCTACAAACCCTTGTGCGAATCCTCATGCAAGGCCTTGTGCAAATCTGATAAGGGAGATAACACTCAAGGGTTAATGGCAGGGCCATTGCTTGGTTTAAGCTGTGTATCCATCGCCTTAAGCCATTGATAAGGTATTTAGGCAAAAGAAAGGATGTGTTGAAACCATAAAGTGGTCACATTGGCCTCGATGGGAGATAAGGGAACAATTGGTATACAGAGTGATCATCTGGTTTCCCAACCCCATGGCCTGGAGCAACACATTAACATTAAAAGCGAGAGGTGCACAGCGAGGAAGACGTGGCCTTCATCCCCGAGACCCCGGCCCACGACCACCAGGAGACACTGTGCATGTGCAACAGGGAGGAGTTAAAGGTGGAGACTATGGAAATGATTTCTCGTAACTCATTGTAATAAAGACCGCCTTTTCGGGGAAAGGTCATGGATATGTATAGGCGCCCCTTGAACATGTAAGATCTGATTGTATAGATCCTAAGCTAACTGCCGCGGTGGGTGCGCACGATTTTGGTGGGGCGACCCCCCGTGCTGCCCGGCGCTGAATAAACATACCTACTTTACAACCCCACGGGTTGTGGAGTCTGCTTTCCGCACGTCAAATCCTTGTGCAAAGCGTCGTCTGAGGCCCCTCCCACGCCAGCACCCACCTCCTGCCCCCTCCCCCACCCCCAAGCACCCCCCCCAAAACCCTCCCTTGAATCCTTGTGCGAGGCCTCATGCAAAATCCCAACCCCACGCTGTCATCCCTCTACGAACCCTCATGAAAGGGCTCGTGGGAGCCGCCTCCCGCGCCACCCCCCGCCCCCTCTCCACCCCGAATATTCTCTTTCCCCACTGCCCCCCCTAGCTCCCAGCTGCCTACAAACTCTCACGCAAATCCTCATGCAAGGCCTCGGGCAAATTCTCGTGCGAGACCTCATGCAAAATCTCCTCGCGCCCCACCATCCAACCCCCTTCTCCCCGTCCCCAAATCAACCCTAACCCCCTCCCCTGCCCCCCCAACAATCCTCGTGCGAGCCCTGATGAGAATCCCGATGTGAACCCTTGTGTGAGAACCCCTCGTGCAGTAGCACCCCCCCTCACACTGCAAATCCCCCCTGCACCCCTCCCCCAACCCCAGCCCCCACCGAACCCTGATGCGAATCCTCCTGTCAGTCTCCTCATGTACCAACCCCCCACCTGCCCTTCCCTGCTCCCCATATCATTCCACCACCCCTCCCCCACCCTCCCAAACTCCCCTGTGAACCCTCCTGTGAAGCCCCGTGCAAGGTCTCGTGTGAATCCTTGTGCAAAATCCCCTCATGTGCCACCCTCCACCCCCGAACCCCTCTCAACGCCTCCCCCACCCCCCTATGAACCTCGTGCAAATGCGCCTGCAAGACCTGGTGTGAATTCTTGCCGTAAGCCTTGTGCAAGCCCCCTCCTGTGCCATCACCCACCCCCGGACCCACCCTCCAACCTTTTCCCCCATTGTGCAAGGTCTCTTGTGAACCCCCTCCTGCCCCACCCCCCATCCCCCTCTCCCCCCCCTGCAACAGTCCCCAGATCCCTACAAACTCTCGTGCGAGTCCTGTTGCACGGCCTTGTGCATCTCGTGCAAGGCCTTGTACCAATCCCCTGAAGTGCCACCATCCCCCCTCCCCCACCTCCCCACCCCCAAATCCCCCTTCAACCCCCTCCCTCACCCCTCCTCCTCCCCCCCCACCCTACAAACCCTCGTGAAAAATCCCCCTGCACAAAATCCAAAATCCACCCCCCTCCGCCATCCCCTAACCGCTCACAGCTCCCCCCCGCCCAGTCTTCCATCCCCCAACAAACCCTCGTGCAAACCATTGTGCAAGGCCTCACACAAATCATCAAGTGAATCTTTGTGGGAGCACTCGTGCAAACACCCTCATGCGCCGCCATCCATCC
Organism: Numenius arquata; assembly: GCF_964106895.1. Taxonomy (NCBI): domain Eukaryota; kingdom Metazoa; phylum Chordata; class Aves; order Charadriiformes; family Scolopacidae; genus Numenius; species Numenius arquata. The sequence goes on from NC_133578.1 coordinate 44,523,931, forward strand.
CCCTCAACACACATCACACCTCAACATGAAACATGCTTACACAACAAACACACCTCAACACAGAACATGCTTTAACATGCCTCAACATGGAACATGCCTCAACACACAAAATGCTTTAACATGCTTTCCGTGTTTAGCCATGTGCCGTGTTGAGGCATGTCCCTTGTTGAGGCGCGCTCCATGTTGATGCATGTTGCATGTTAAGGCATGTTTTGTGTTGAGGCATTTTCCATGTTGAAGCGTGTTGCATGTTTATGTGTGTTGATGGGTGTTGTGTATTGAGGCATGTTAAAGCATGTTGCGTGTTGAGGCATGTTTTGTGTTGAGGCAAGATGCGTGTTGAGGTGTGTAAAGCATGTTCCGTGTTGAGACATGGTAGAGCGTGTTCCATGTTGAGCATGTTCCATGTTGAGGCTTATTGCATGCTGGGGCATGTTGAGGCATGTTCAACCATGTTCCATGTTGAGGTGTTGCGTGTTGAGGCATGTTGCATGTTGAGGCATGTTGTGTGTTTAGGCATGTTACTTGTTGAGGTGTTTTAAAATATGTTTAGCCATGTGCTGTGTTATAGCATGTTGTGTTTTGAAGCGTGTTGTGTTTTGAGGCGTGTTAAAGCATGTGGCATATTGAGGCGTTTAGAGCATGTTGTGTGTTGAGGCATATTTGTTGAAGTGCATTGCGTGTTGAGGTGTGTTACAGCATGTTGTGTCTTAAGGCATGTTTTGTGTTGACGCATGTTGTGTGTTGAGGCTTGTGTTTTGAGGCACCTCAACACCCAATTTGCTCTAACACAGAACATGCTTTAACACGCCTCAACATGCAAGACGCAACATGCCTCAACTCACAACATGGAACATGGCTCAAATCACAACATACTTTTTACACTCCTCAACACACAACATACTTTAACATGTCTCAACACATAACACGCCTCAACATGGAACGTGCCTCAACATGGAACACTCCTCAACATAAAACATGCCTCAACAGGCAACATGCTTTAACATGCCTTGACACGCAATGCACTTTAACACACAACATGCTTCAACATGCAACATGCCTCAACACACAACATGCTTTAACACACCTCAACATGCAATGCCGCTATACAAACAACACATCTCAACACGCAACATGGTTTAACATGTTTTCCGTCTTTAGCCATATGCTGTGTTGAGGCGCGTTGTTGTTGAAGTGGGTTAAAGCATGTTCTGTGTTGACACGTTGCATTTTGAGGAGTTTTCTGTGTTGATGCATGCTGTGTGTTAAGTCATGTTAAAGCATGCTGTGTGTTGAGGCGTGCTGTGTGTTTAGGTGCATTGCATGTTAAGGTTTGTTATAGCATGTTGAGTCCTGAAAAGCATGTTCTGTGTTGACGCGTGTTGTGTTTTGAGGCGTGTTCCGTGTTGAGGCATGTTAAAGCATGTTGCGTGTTCAGCTATGTGCTGTCTGTTGAGACACACTGCATCTTGAGGCGTGTTGCGGTGTGTAAAGCATGTTGCGTGTTAAAGCATGTGCCGTGGTTTGGCCTCAGACGGCAACAAAGAACCAGGGGGCAGCCGCTCGCTCAGATCGGGCCCCCACCGCCAGCGTGGCCGGGAGGGGAGAATCGGAAGAAAAAAGGCAAAAACTCCTGTGTTGAGACAAAGGCAATTTAACAGAACAGCAAAGGGAGCAAGAAACAACAACACTGACAGAGGAATATACAACCACGAGTACGACACCACCGCTTGCCGACCGCACCCGGGACACCCCCAACCGCTCTGCTCCCCCGGGGGATGACTTCCTCTTCCCCCCCCCCGACTTCCTGTCCCTCCCCGGCCAGCTCCGGATACCCCCTGGGCATGGCTCCCATGGGATGGGATACCTGTGTCCCTGCTAGGTCCTGGGGAGAATTAACCCTATCCCTGCCAGACCCAGGACATCATCCACTCCTTATTCCATACCATTTCATGCCATGCCCAGATCCTACAGTTTCCAATTAAATGCTATCAGTTTCCCCTGACATATATATATATATGTATATCTCCATACAGGTATAATGTCCTTAGTCTGTGGGCCATCACTCTAAAATGTCCGCTGAGTTCATTTAATCCATGACTTCGAGCTCCATCTGTTAGAACAGTCTCTCAGAGCATGCAAGATGGTGTGTGTGGAGCTGGACTGTCGCATGCTGTATTTTTGGGGCTTGTGGCTGATGTATCTGGTGCAGCTCATGTCCATGGTCCATGGGTTGAAGATGTCGATCTCAATGAAGTTCCTGGGTGCCAGCTGCTGAGGTCAGTTCTGGTCCCTTCACTGCTGCACTTTACTGGGTTTTTCATCAGACGCCATTTGTCATTAGTTTGGGTGACTCTTACTATAGTACAACCAATAGCAGTTACAGAAATGAGATGTACAGTGGCAGGGTCATTTAGCAATTAACATCATACAGTTTCATTCACTGGCTATTCTTGCCCAAAATCAGGTCCCCGTGTGGTACACATTGAACTTCCCCATCCTTCCGCATCACCCACCGTGTGCACCCAGGTCCTTGAGCAAAGGCAATCCCACGGATGGGTTTGCCTTTGAGGCAGGACTAACCCAGACTGTCTTCCCTAACATATTCTTCATGTGCACTACGGGGACTTTATTTCCCTCCACACTACGTGGAGGTTTTGATTCATAGATTCATAGATTGGTCCAGGCCGGAAGGGACCTCCAAAGGTCATCTAGTCTGACCTCCCCGCAGTCAGCAGGGACACCCCCAACTAGATGAGGTTGCCCAGGGCCTCATCGAGCTTCACCTTGAATATCTCAAGGGAAGGGGCCTCAACCACCTCCCTGGGCAACCTGTTCCAGTGTTCCACCACCCTCATGGTAAAGAACTTTTTCCTAATATCCAATCTAAATCTCCCCTTCTCCAGCTTAAAACCATTGCCCCTCATCCTGTCACTGCAGGCCTTTGGAAACAGACCCTCCCCAGCCTTCCTGTAGGCCCCCTGAGGTACTGGAAGGCCGCTATGAGGTCTCCCCGGAGCCTCCTCTTCTCCAGGCTGAACAACCCCAGCTCCCTCAGCCTGTCCTCATAGCAGAGGTGCTCCAGCCCCCTGATCATTTTAGTGGCCCTCCTCTGGACCGGCAGGCCCAGCTCGGTTGGTAGATCCCCTGGTGTTAACTAGCCAGGTAGCCTTTGCTAAATGTGTATCCCAATGTTTTAAAGTCCCACCACCCATTGCTCTCAGTGCAGTTTTTAACAGTCCATTGTACCGTTCTATCTTCCCAGAGGCTGGTGCATGATGGGGAATGTGATAGACCCATTCAATACTGTGCTCTTTGGTCCAGGTGTCAATGAGGCTGTTTCGGAAATGAGTCCCGTTGTCTGACTCAGTTCTCTCTGGGGTGCCATGTCGCCACAGGACTTGTTTTTCAAGGCTCAGGATGGTGTTCCAGGTGGTGGCATGGGGCACAGGGTATGTTTCCAGCCATCCAGTGGTTGCTTCCACCATTGTGAGCACATGGCACTTGCCTTGGCGGGTTTGTGGGAGTGTGATAGAATCGATCTGCCAGGCCTCCCCATATTTGTATTTCAGCCATCATCCTCCATACCAAAGAGGCTTTAATCGCTTGGCTTGAAGACCTGTGCAACAGTGTCCATTGTCAAATCCATCCCTCGATCTTGAGCCCATCTATATGTAGCATCTCTTCCTTGATGGCCTGAGGAGTCATGGGACCATCGAACTATGAATAATTCACCCTTATGTTGCCAGTCCGGATCCACCTCAGCCACTTCAATCTTAGCAGCCCGATCCACCTGCTGGTTGTTCTGATGTTCCTCAGTGGCCCGGCTCTTGGGTACATGGGCGTCTACATGATGCACTTTCACAACCAGATTCTCTACCCAGGCAGCGATATCTTGCCACAATTCAGCAGCCCAGATAGGTTTGCGTCTGCGCTGCCAGCTGCTCTGCTTCCACTGCCGTAACCACCCCCACAAGGCATTTGCCACCATCCATGAATCAGTGTAGAGATAAAGTACCGGCCATTTTTCCCGCTCGGCAATGTCCAAAGCCAGCTGAATTGTTTTCACCTCTGCAAACTGGCTTGATTCACCTTGTCCTTCAGTGGCTTCTGCAACTCGTCTTGTAGGACTCCACACAGCAGCCTTCCACTTTCTATGCTTTCCCACAATCTGGCAGGACCCATCAGTGAACAGGGCATATCTCTTCTCATTTTCTGGTACATTATACGGTAGAGCCTCTTCTGCACGCATCACCTCCTCCTTTGGTGACATTCCAAAATCCTTGCCTTCTGGCCAGTCCATGATCACCTCTAGAATTCCCGGGTGACTGGGGTTTCCCACTCGAGTTCGCTGCATGATCAGTGCAATCCACTTGCTCCATGTAGCATCCCTTGCATGATGTGTGGCAGGGACCCTTGCTTTGAACATCCAGCCCAGCACCGGCAGCCAAGGTGCCAAGAGTTGCTGTGCTTCTGTACCAACCACTTCCGAAGCAGCTCAAACCCCTTCATACACTGCCAGTATCTCCTTTTCTGTTGGAGTATAGCGGGCTTTGGATCCCCTCTATCCCCGACTCCAAAACCCTAGGGGTCGACCACATGTCTCCCCTGGCGCTTTCTGCCAGAGGCTCCAGGTAGGGCCGTTCTCCCCAGCTGCGGTGTAGAGCACATTTTTAACATCTTGTCCTGCCCGGACTGGCCCCAGAACTACTGCATGGACTATTTCCTGTTTAATTTGTTCAAAAGCTGCTCAGGACCCCATTTAAAATCGTTCTTCTTCCGGGTTACTTGATACAGAGGGCTCACAATCAGACTGAAATCTGGGATATGCATCCTCCAAAACCACAAAATGCCCAGGAAAGCTTGTGCTTCCTTTTTACAAGTTGGTGGAGACATAGCTGCGATTTTATTGATCATGACCATTGGGATCTGACGGCGTCCATCTTGCCATTTTACTCCTAAAAACTGGATCTGCTGTGCAGGTCCCTTGACCTTACTTCATCTTATGGCAAATTTGAATTTTTGAATTTGGATTATTTTATTCCCCTTCTCAAAAACTTCTTCTGCTGTGTTGCCCCATACAATGATGTCGTCAATGTACTGCAGATGTTCCGGAGCTTCACCCTGTTCCAGTGCAGTCTGGATCAGTCCATGGCAAATGGTGGGGCTGTGTTTCCATCCCTGGGGCAGTTGGTTCCAGGTGTACCGGACACCTCTCCAAGTGAAAGCAAACTGTGATCTGCACTCTGCTGCCAGAGGGATTGACAAAAATGCATTAGCGATATCAATTGTGGCATACCACGGGACAATCACACCTGTCCTCGGGTCCCACCGTGCTCGGCTCCAGAGCCCGGCTTCACCTCACAGCTGCAGCAAAATCACCCCAAATCACCCCACGAATGGCCAGGGAGGGAGCTGCAGGCCAGGCAAGGACCCTCCTCCCCTTCTCTGCCTGCACCTTGGGCAGCCACACCACCAGCAAGCGGGGGAAAAAAAAAAAAAAATTAAATAAATAAAAATATCACTGCACTCGCCAAGAAGTGCCTGGAAATTTCATCTCTTTACTGCCCATTTCCCATCCGAGCTCCAGAGCCCCGGGCCAATGCAGCCACTGTGCCTTCAGGAAGCGGCTGCCCCTCTCTGGGTCCGGCTGGCAGAAGGTGCGGGGGGAGGTCCCCGGTCCCTGTCACGGCACCACCGGGGTCGGGGGCTGAGCCCCTTCCCCAGGAATGCCCCAGGGACACCATTTTTGGGAGCGTGCAGTGGCAGGTACCGTCTCCAGGTACCGTAGCCTCCTGGGTGTCACACACCCAGGGAACGCGCAGCCCCCTCCAAGGGGGACCCAGAGCTGGTTGTTTCCTGATCAGGAGACTAAAGGACCCGACGGCACAACTTGGGGGGAAGCGTGACACTGAGTGATGCTGACCTTAACCTCGCACCCTCGAGGTCCTTTTTCCTATCTCTGGTTCATTCCAGTCAACGCAGAAGCACAGGTGAGGGTCACAAAGGCATTTGTTGAGTGACACAAGGAGGCTGCGGCTGCACCTTGGTCCCCACACACCTCGGCTGAATCCACTTGTTCTTCCCCAATCCCGAAAAATACCGTTTAAAGCAAAAAGCATTTGCACCCAACAGCCCCAGGGTAGGGGACGATAGGGACCAGGGGCACCTAGACTCCCCCTTAGACCCTGCCCTCCCCAAAAAGAGCTGGGGAGGCTACTAAGAGGAGGGGGAGTGTGGGGGGTGTGGGTTGCCACAGGGAGCCCCCACATTCCATCCCTGGTGACCAAAGAGTCCTTAGCAGCGGACAGACCGAGAGGACCGACGATGGCGCTGCTACCACTGTGGCTCCCACCGAACGGCCCCCGGACCCCCACGGCACCCCAGATCCTTCAGACCTTTGTGCTTCTCCAAACCTTCTACCCCCAAGGTAGGGACCGACCCACAGCCCGGGAACGCTCTCAGGGGCAAGAGCGCAGGAGGTGACCGCAGCCATGGCTCCTGTCTCTCTTCCAGGCTCAGCCACCCTGCTTCGACTGCCCGGCCAGGAGCAGCCCTTCCCCGCAGCCTGGGCACCCACCGTGGGGACGGCCCCATGGGCCCCCCAGGCCCCACCACCAGGTATGGTCCCTACTGTCCCCTCTGTCATCTTCAGGCCCTGAGGACCCTGGTCACCTTCACCATCCCACCTCCCCTGTTCCCCCCCAGCAGTTTTCGTACTGGGTGTGCAGGGTTCAACAAGCCCGGCTGAGCATCCCTGCCCTCACCTGCCCAGGAAATCCAATTTCCAGGGAATTTCCCAACCTGTGGGGGCCATCTCTCCCGTTTCCCCCTGAGAAGCGTGTCCCCTCCCCAGTTTCCAGCCCCAGACCCTCCGGCACAGCAGCTCACTCCGGGGACTGACCGGCCACCAGCTCCCCAGGGGCCTGGCTCACAGCCGCGATGGGGGCCACGGGGGACAGCTCGGCGGGTGCCCTGGAGGCTGCCCGCGGCCCACCACGCCTCCCTTTCCCCCCTCCCCAGGGCTGCAGAGGGCCCCCTGTGGTTGCTGCTTCGATCCCCGCTTCTTCCACGTGGAGTGGACCATCACCAACCAGCCTCCGCCGGCCACCCCCACACTCAGCCACGGCGCCGCTGCTCCCCCGGGCCCTGCCCTGTGGGGCCTCGCGGGCTCTGAGACCCTCCTGGCCTGGGCAGCCCCCGGCAGCCTCCAGGGACAGCCCACACAGCCCCCGCTGACACAGCTCCCAGCCTACGGCCACCAGGGCAGAGCGGTGCCCGCAGCCCCCCCGCTGCTGCTGACCTCCATCCCCGGCCTCCAGCACGTCAAGGGACCCCCTGCACGGAGCAACATCTCCAGCACGGCCACCCCTGCGGGGGCACCCCCACGCAGCCACCTCCCCCCACGCAGCCACGTGCCCCCCAGATCCTCTGCTGCCCCCCACAAACCAGCTCCTGGGGACCCGCACAGCACCGTCGAAGTCACCGAGGAGATGCTCCTCCAAGAGGCCCTCAGGCTCTTGGGTTCCCCCACGGACACGGTGGGGTCCAGCCAGGACATCACCAGCACCAACAGCTCGAGCACGGCCACCCCCGAGGAGGCTCGCCCGCACAGCAACCTCCCCCCATACAGTGACAGCTCCTGGGACAGCCTCACATCCCTGGACAGCCATGGCCCCACCAGCTCTGCTGCTGTCTGCCAGAAGCAGGCTTTTGGGGGGCTGGCAGTGTCCTAGGAGGTGCCTCTGGAGGAGGCCCTGAGCCTCTACGACTGCTGCTGGGAGGTGGCAGGGGTCACCCAGGATAGTCTTGGGAGCAGTCCCAGGCCTGGGGATCCTGGTGACCTGGCAGAGAGGAAAGAGCAGCAGTCCCAGCACCCACCACGCTGCCAAACTCCATCCCTGGCCCTGAGAACATCGATGACCGGTCTTCAGAGACCACCAGCTCCAGAATGGCCACCTCTTTGGAGACACCCTCGGACAGCAACATCCTGCTGTACGGTGACATCTCCTCAGACGGTGACTTTACCTGGGACAGCGGCATCTCCCTGGGCTGCAGTGTCCTCACCAGCCCCGCCACTGTCCCCACCAGCCCGTCTACTGTCCCCACCAGCCCCTCTGTTGTCCCCCACAGCCAAACACTCGGGGACCTCAATGTGCCCCAGAAGGTTCGTCTGGAGGTCTCCATGAGGCTCTTCCACTGCTCCGGGGAGGTGGCAGGGGTCGGCCAGGACAGTCCTGCCAGCAGCCCAAGGCCTGGAGACCCTGGTGACACCGGCACAGCCGTCTCCCCCTGTGACTTCGACTCCCTCGAGCTGCCCGAGGAGCTGCTGAGCCACAACTACAGCCTGGAGGAGACCATGGAGGCCGTGCGCTTCCTGGAGGAACTCCTCTATGGGATGGAGTCCAAGGAGCCCTGGGGGGACTTGGGGACAGAGACGACACCAGAGCCCCAGGAGCCCTGGAGGGATGTGGGGACGGAGATGACCCCGGCACAGCTCGCAATGGGGGAGAGGCGGGGACAAAGCGGGGAACCAGCCCCCCATCGCCACCACCCAGCAAGCGCAGGGCTCTCGCAAGGGGGCCGGGGACAGAGCGGGGGCCGAGTCCCACCGCAGGGACGAGACGGAGATGATGGGAGGGGTGGGGGTTGTGTGTATTTGAGGGAGGAGGTGTATTTGGGGAGGGGCTGTGTGTACTCGGGAAGGGGGGCACCGTCTTCAGGGGAGGGGGGGGCCTCGTATTTAGGGGAGGGGGGTGTGCAGTTGTGGAGAGGGCTGTATTTGGGGGGGGTACTTGAGGAGAGGGCTGTATTTGGGGAGAGGGGTGTGTTTGAGGGAGGGAGGGGGGTTGAGAGTAGCTTCAATAGGACCTTTTGTGTTAAAAAGCTGTTTCAATTAAAAGTTGTTTCTCCAGAACCGCTCCGTGCCTGTTTAGGGGCAGGGGCGGGGGCGGTGAGGGAGGGAACGCAGGGGGCACCGGGAATCAGAACCCCCCCCAGGTGCCACAGCCCCCATGAGCCCCCAGTCGGAGCCCACAAGCCCCAAAGGGCAACGAGCTGCCCCCAGGGACGAACCACCACCAGTGGGGTGGCAGTGGCCGGGGGGGGACTCCCCTGTCCCCTTCCCCAGGGGCAGCCAGGACAGAGGGCTCCCTGCAGGACCCACCGACACGGCCCCACGCAGAAAGCAGCACGCAGCCCCCGGGACAAGGACAGCCCTTGGGGACCGAGATGGGACACGCACACACACCACAACACGGGCTGCAAGGCCTTGCTCTGGAACCCGGCCAGCGTCCCCTCCTGCAGGGACAGGGCTCGCGACACAGTCCCCCAAAGCCTGGGGACAATCACACCCGTCCTCGGCTCACACCGCGCTCGGCTCCAGAGCCCGGCTTTGCCTCCCGACTGCAGGAAAATCACCCCAAATCACCCAAGAAGGGCATTCTTAAGGGCTTTGTCCAAACGCCTCTCAAACAAGGAGACGCTTGGGGCATCAACCACCTCCCCAGGACACCTCTTCCAGCGTTTGACCACCACCTTGGCAAAGAAATGCTTCCTAATCCCTCTAAGGGGAATTTTGTGCTGGGAGTCTTCTTTAGTAACCTGCTTCCTTTACCTGCCTAAAAGGGGCTGCTCCTGAACAGCTCTATGCCCTTCTTTAACTTAAAAAGCCTGTCCCGAAACCGTCAACCTCAGTCCCTTACCAGTGCCGTTCCCTCAGTTTAGCTTTCAGAGAGCCGGGGGTCTGAATTCATCCTTGACAAAAACCACAACAGCTAACTCATTTTCCTGCAGTCACTTGGTTCCTCTTCATCTGCAAAGAAGAAACCACAGCTCCAATACTGAGCATCATAACTGCAAATTCCAACCTCTTCCACGACACCCTCATCCGCAGAAGCTCCATGGAGTTCCACTCACCTGCTCCATCCCAGAACTGGAGGCTGCAGCAACAATTAATTATGGCACCTAAGAGACCAAGAAACACAAAATTACCACGGCGCTTATGAACCGTCACCGGTCCTGTACTCCTCTTTGATACATCCTGGCTCATCTCAAAAGTAATAAACTCGAAGACACCAGGCCTCATTGAAACCCAAACTGAAATAGAAAGCCAATATGATGGAGAGCGATGAACCTGCCTCCCTTTCCTAGCCATGCCTCAGTCCCAAAGCTCACCCAACCAGGATGCGCAGGTTGATGAAGTATTCTGTAAGCGGCTGGCTGAAGTCTTGCCATCGCCAGCCCTTGTTCTGGTTGGGGGCTTCAACCTACCGGATATCTGCTGGAAATAGAACACAGCAGAGAGCAGGCAAGGCTAGGAGGTTCCTTGAGTGTATGGAAGATAACTTCCTTACACAACCGGTAGGAGAGCCTACTAGGGGAGGCGCCTCGCTAGACCTACTTTTCACAAACAAAGAAGGACTAGTGGGAGATGTGGAGGTCGGAGGCCGTCTTGGTCTTAGCAATCATCAAACGGTCAAGTTTTCAATTCTTAGTGAGGTAAGGAAGGGGGTGAGCAAAACCTCCACCTTGGCCTTCCGGAGGGCGCACTTTAGCCTGTTCAGAACCCTGGTTGGGAGGGTCCCTGCGGGGCAAAGGGGTCCAGGAAGGCTGGACGCTCTTCAAGAAGGAAATCCGAAAGGCCCAGGAGCAGGCTGTCC